>NW_027362768.1:395009850-395662350 GCF_046119375.1 Phyllobates terribilis | reverse complement strand
TGTAAGGTAGACAATGGCTGCATTCCTCCTTTTGTTTTACAAATGTCCAGTTTCTTTTAATGAGCTACTGAGCCTTCTGCAAACTTTACTAACTTACTTTAGAATCCATACCAAGGACTATAGCAAATCAAAATGCCTTTCCAGTAAAATTTGGAGGTTATTAAGTATAAAATACCTAATAAATACTATTCTGTGTCATCATGTAACAGAATAGTGAATGCTGCTCTGGAGGTGACTGCAAAATAAGACATCACGTCTTATCCTCCAGTCACCTCCAGAGCTGCACTCACTATTCTGCTGTTACATCACGTCTTATCCTCCAGTCACCTCCAGAGCTGCACTCACTATTCTGCTGTTACATTGTGTCTTATCCTTCTGTCACTTCCAGAGCTGCACTCACTATTCTGCTGTTACGTCACGTCTTATCCTTCTGTCACTTCCAGAGCTGCACTCACTATTCTGCTGTTACATCATGTCTTATCCTCTAGCCACCTCCAGAGCTGCAGTCACTATTCTGCTGTTACATCACGTCTTATCCTCTAGCCACCTCCAGAGCTGCACTCACTATTCTGCTGTTACATCACGTCTTATCCTTCTATCACTTCCAGAGCTGCACTCACTATTCTGCTGTTACATCTTGTCTTATCTTGTGCTACATCTTGTGCTACATTCACATCTTGGGGTCCATTTGAGAAGACATGTTTTTGGGGTGCAGCCACCTGAAGTAACAAATCCTGCCTCCCACGTCACCACTTCTGTATTTTTCATGCACTCCAGGTTTTGGCTTACAATAACTGATATGAACTCAGCCTTACAGTGTATTCTCACTTCTATCCTGTATTTTGTTGTATATTCCAGAGTGAACAGCATGTACTGTGGGAATAAATCTGCTATGGTGGATTCTTATAAATGACCAGTAGATGGCAGTGTAGTCTGCTCTCAGTGCATGGCATTGCTGTGGGAGGGGGCTGTGTGCTTCTGTATTGAAGCTTCATTCTCTGAGAAGACATTGAATGTTAATTAGCTGCTTGTATAGGGGGAGGTTTAAGATAAATCTGCTATAGTGTCCTTTAAAAAGAAATAGTAGAATGCAGTATAGTCTACTTCACATCGCCCTCCCCAGGTCCGACACACAGCACAGCATCTCCATCCCCAGGTCCGACACACAGGGCGGCACCTCCCTCCCCAGGTCCGACACACAACTCAGAATCTCCCTCCCCAGGTCCGACACAGTGCAGAACCTTCCTCCCCAGGTCCGACACACATCTCAGCACCTCCCTCCCCAGGTCCGACATACAGTGCGGCACCTCCCTCCCCAGGTCCGACACACAACTCAGAATCTCCCTCCCCAGGTCCGACACAGCGAAGAACCTTCCTCCCCAGGTCCGACACACATCTCAGCACCTCCCTCCCCAGGTCCGACATACATACAGCTTTGCATCTCTCTCCCCAGGTCCGACATACATACATACAGCTTCTCCCTCCCAGGCCCGACATGCATACAGCTTTGCATCTCCCTCCCCAGGTCCGACATACACACAAACAGCATCTCCCACCCAGGCCCGACATACATACAGCTTTGCATCTCCCTCCCCAGGTCTGACACACATACATACAGCATCCCCCTCCCCAGGCCCGACATACATACATCTTTGCATCTCCCTCCCCAGGTCCGACATACATACATACTTCTACTACATCAATTAATGAGCCTTTTTCAGACATGTTTCTATGTCATTAATTGCTTTTAAAATACACAACACAGACCACAGCAATTTATGGCAAATTTAAAGTAGTATGTAAAGTCCTATCTCCTGTCCATGATAGGACATGGCTGACGTCCCACTGTGATGTCAGCCATACCCTTTTATGAACATGAAGAACTACAGAAGCCTGGGGGACCCAGAAACTATTGGCGGCACACAGGTGAGGATGGAACCTGCTTGGTGCTGCCTCAAGCTGCACCTGGTTACAGCATCAGATTGTCAAGGGAGCAAGGGCATGATGTGTGCCAGCTACCTTCACAAGTCAATGCTGAAACCAGGCTGATCACGATATGAAATGTGCTGTCACCACCGCTCACATCACCATCTTGCAAAGCTAATTGGTAGACCTCCAAGGCCTTTACACTGCTAATAAATTGAACTTGCATAGCCGCTTCACTGACTTCACCTTCAGACTGAGCCTCTTCAATGGAAGGTTGCCTGGAGATATACAATGAATCAAGAATTAGAAAATAAGCATATTAAATTATTATAATAAAATAACATTAAATATATGTAGATACATACCTTCAAACAACACCAAGACTAGAGCCACATAAGCTCAAGCTCAAGGAAGATACATAAATAAATGAATAAAAATATTTTTATTAAGGTAATTTAAAAATTATCACATATAAGGTCATTTAGGAAACAGAAGCCTTCCAATACCAATTGCAAAAAACCTTTTGTATAAATTACAAATGTATATATCAATAATAGATATCCTAAAACATGGCCCATATCTCATATCGGTTTAATATTAGGCTTAAGACCATTACAGTACATAAAGGGATAGTCCTTGTAACAAAGTATCAAGAAATAGCTAGAGTTGCAACACAAAGTATTAGTTATATATAGTATATAAGTCAAGACCCAAATGACTGGACTATATCTAAATTATGAAGAAGATTTTATAATTAGCCTTAATCAACCATGGTATATCCAGGATAAAGTGTCAAAGCATAATGCAGGGCTCAATTGAGGGATAATACTCACAAGTAAACAAGGTTTTCAGCATAGGATGGGGTTTAATGCTATGCTGAAAACCTAGTATACTTGTGAGTATTATCCCTCAATTGAGCCCTGCATTATGCTTTGACACTTTATCCTGGATAAACTGAGGTGTCATGGTATTTTATATTTATATGGTAGAGAGTAGGCCGGAGCCAGCCATGCAATGTACTTTTCACACTCATAGACAAATACTGGCCAGCATTTACACCACCACTTCTTTAAACTTGTGCTTTATTAATTAACATTTATTTAATTGCCAAGGACACTATATACCTTTAATTATCTATTAGGATACACACAGACAGTCTGACATCTGACTCATTCATAACAGATGTAAAACTAAGCCATGAATTAAAAGACTTTTAAGGGAGCAATCTAATTGGTGAAGGTATATAAGTCAGCTTCTGAGGACACTTTTTCAGATCACTTTTGGGAATATGGCTCTCAGCTCTTTCTGATACTGGTCTCTGGTCATTTTTCTGTGTTTTTGGCCTCTTGTAGGGTGACTCCAGCAGCTTTTTGGAAAGCTTTACTCAACTCTAGACACATCGGAAGCAGATATGGAATCAGCAGTGTAAGTAGATTGACTTTTCATAATCCTTTGCTTACCAATGTCATGCAGAATTCTTTCTAAGTAGATGAAATTCTTTTCTTATGTATTTTTAAACAGGCACAATAGGACTCCAATGACCTGCCCTATCTGTTTCAAAACAGATAATATCCTGTCTACTCATCTGCGCAGAAAATGCATGAAGCTCCGCAGCGAAGATGAAATAAAGGCAACACTTGCTAAAGCAAAAAACAACTTGGTGGCCATAGCTTCCAAAGGAATCGCCATTGACTACAGAGAGGTTTCCAACCTGGTGTGTGATAGCAAATGTCTGGATAGTGTCCTTAAATTCCTTGAGGGACGTGGATTTATAATCTACAATAAGCCTCTTCTGCCAAGGTTTGTCATGTAGAATCTATAATGTTTCCCTTTTATAACAAGTAAAAAAAATGATTAATAATAATGTGTGCATTTGGTCATTTCAGGAATAACGGTTTTAAAAGCACAGAAGCATCAAGCATCCAGGAAAGAATACAGACTGTTGGTGAAGAAGACGCGCCATGTAGAGAAGAAATTAACCCTGGATATAAAAAGAAATGGTAAGTGACATTCTATCTCCAAGACTCATTCATATCTTGAAATAGATCTGTGTGTACATAGATAGAAATGGTTATAGTCTTTTACAAATGTCTGAATAAAACATTTAGTATGAAACACATAGGCGCTCCTGTCCAAAGGACATCAAGGTTTATTAAACATAATGTTAAAATGGGGCAGAGGTGAACGGACAAATACAATTGTTTAAATTCTATTTAGTTTTTTTCCCATTTTAAGTTCCCATCTATCTATATCAGGGGTGGGGTACCTTAGCCTTCCAGCTGTTATAAAACTACAACTCCCAGCATGCCCTAGCAGCTTGCAGCAGTTGAGGCATGCTGGGAATTGTACTTCTCCCACAGCTGGAGGGCGAGGGTTCCCCACCCCTGAACTATATTAATCCCTTCCCTCTTCAGCAACTTTTATTGATATATTGCATTTTCATGATGAGAGGTTCCATATATTAAAGTGTAATAAGTAGTATCTGCAGAACTTTAATTTTCATATCAAATCATAGATACATAGGAAAAATGTAAAGATTTACATAACTGATGCAGACAGACATCTCTAAACCATTAACAACGAAGGAGAAACAAATGGAGTCTAAATATCTCAAAAAATCTTTATTATATAGATAACATACTATATATATATATATATATGTATTATAATTTCAATGCATATAGTAAGATGGGGAGAGAGAGGGAAAAATCAGGAGATAGCAGCACAAAACGTCCTCATTACCACCCCCCCATGTGTCCATATTTCCATATAATTACATGGGATGGGGGGTCCCGGACAGGGTATAGGCATAAGATATATGTAAACATCATAACTCGCAAATCATCTGGGAGAAATACTCTGCAGCATCAATAGCTTAGCAGTCCGCATAGCGCCAGAGAATCCCCCACCAAAAGTACAAGACAAAATGCCGCCCTTACCAGGGTTTAAGAAGAGGAGTAAAGTGCTGGGTGCATGGATCCAAGAGAGAACCGCCTCAACGCGCTTTTCGCCTCGCAAACTGTGGCTTTCTCAAGAGGCAGAAAGATCGGTGTGCGCAAGGACCTTAAATATGTAAATTTTTGATCACGTGACGAACCACGTGACCAAACGCGCCATCATGACTTCCGCGAAATGACGCATGCGCCGTGGAGCCCCTGTCAGTCGGGTGCTGTCCGGCCGTCACACCCCCTCTGCATATGAAAACCACAGGCAGACAGGGGATAAAGACAGCGGGACGCACCCGAATGAGGGGGATCACACTGTACGCATGCGTACAGCGTCTGTCAATGGGTCCACCATAAAGTGAATGGCACCAAGGCATATATATATATCTGTGGGAGCACAGGTTGCACAGAGGCCATAACAGTTAAGCTAGACACCGCATGGAGAGTAAACAGTACATGGCAATAAGACATAAATATGGAAAGGTAATAACCACATAATTGCACATAATAAATTCCATTTTCATGGTAATCACTCTAATTACAGCATATATCAGAAAATAAGATGAATATATTAGTGACTCCAAATTTTTATATATCATGTCTCATACTAACATATGCCAAATATATAAATTGAAAATGCGCAGTATCAATATGCTCATAAAACAACATTATGCTCATCACAGTCAGACATAAATGTCTGATGCATTTGTTTTAATTGTACCTTTAACTTGTTTCTTATTTTGTCACAGCCCACAAACATGCAACACTGTAATTACAGAGGAAGAGGATGATATCAGGATAATGTATTCAGATGAAGAAGACACTGATGAAAAAATAACTGAAGAAACAGGAATGGCATCTGAATGTGAACCTGAAGAAGAAGAAAAGGAAAACTCATCACTGGAGACAAAAGCAAGTGAACCCAAGATTTTATGGAGCAACTCCTTGAGGAAAAAAATGTCAGATTCTAACATGTATATGAAGCACTCCCTGAAGGCAGAACTTCTCTCCGGCTTTGTAAACTACCTTTCAAATACCCTATCCGTCCAGCGGCCCAAACAGGAGGTAAGAAAACTAGCATCAATAATACTGCACCCCTATATACTGCAGGACAGCCAGTTATTTTATATCTGGGATCACCATGGATATACACAGACAGGTTATACCTCTATATATGGCAGTGTAACCAATCACTTTCCACCCCTATATACTGCTAGTCAGTGTATATTCATGGTAAGCATTTATATATGAACTGGTTGTACTGCCATATATTGGGGTATCACAGATCACAGCTAGTCAGTATATATCCATGATCCTATGTTATTCACTATATATATATATAATATATATATATATATATATATATATATATTATATATATATATAGTATATATATCAGTAAATTATGATGGGGTGACCATACTTTGCATTGGGGCCTTTAAGCTCTTGTGTTTACCTCAGAACCTAAGCAGTTTTTCATTATTTAATTTATAAGTCATGGTTTCATTATTATTAATTATATTTTAAATTATCATTTTCAGGCCGAGAATGTTGCTCGTCTCCTGTATTTTATGGACAATGATAAGCCATCAATGGACTTTGTTTTTAACATCCAGAAGACTAATGAATATTTTTCAAAGCTTCTGGAAATTGGCAACACTCATCAGACTGTCTTCAATTATTTAAAAAGTTTGAAGCGATTTCTTGACTATATGAAAAACTCCACTGATCTGATACACAAAGACAAGAAGGTCTATGATGCACTTTGTATCTTCGTTGATCAACTGGGTGTGTTCCAAAAGAGGATCAGCAAAGGGATATCTAAAGAAAATGTGGCAAAGAAGTAAGTGAAAAAACTGGTCTAAAACACATTTTTCAATTACGTATTCATTCATTCAATATCCGTTCTCATTCCTATTTCTTTTCACAGACAGAAATGTTTGAGATATGGAACTCAGACACCGGAGCAGCTAGAAAACATCCTGACAGTTGCAAAACCTACTTTTATGCACGTCTTAAGGCTGGCAAAAGAAGGGGGAAATCTACATGTGGACGAAAAACTGACAATTCTTCAGTATTTGGAAGCGCTTATCATTGTCAGAAAGCTGCAGAGACCTGGTGTCGTTCAGCATATGACGGTTAGGAGCTTTCAGCTTTGTATTGCTTATGTAAATGAATGATGGAGGGTTGTGTTTTTTTTAATTAATGTATGTTGTTTTTTGATCTTACAGGTCGATGAGTGGAAAGATAGAATAACTAAAAAGGATCATGTAGGTATCACTGTGTATGAGCACAAGACAGCGGCAAATCAGGTGGCAACAGTCATTTTAACTAAAGAAGAGGAAAGCGTAAGTATATTACAGGTCTGTATGCCTTTCTCTCTCTGTGCCCCCTCTCTCTCTGTGCCCCCCTTCTCTCTCTGTGCCCCCTCTCTCTCTGTGCCCCCCTCTCTCTCTGTATGCCTTTCTCTCTCTGTGCCCCCCTCTCTCTCTGTATGCCTCCCTCTCTCTCTGTATGCCTTTCTCTCTCTGTGCCCCCCTCTCTCTCTGTGCCCCCCTCTCTCTCTGTGCCCCCCTCTCTCTCTGTATGCCTTTCTCTCTCTGTGCCCCCCCTCTCTCTCTGCCCCCTCTCTCTCTGTGCCCCCTCTCTCTGTGCCCCCCTCTCTCTCTGTATGCCTTTCTCTCTCTGTGCCCCCCTCTCTCTCTGTGCCCCCTCTCTCTGTGCCCCCCTCTCTCTCTGTATGCCTTTCTCTCTCTGTGCCCCCCTCTCTCTCTGTGCCCCCCTCTCTCTGTATGCCTTTCTCTCTCTGTATGCCTTTCTCTCTCTGTGCCCCCCTCTCTCTCTGTATGCCTTTCTCTCTGTATGCCTCTCTCTCTCTCTGTATGCCTTTCTCTCTCTGTGCCCCCCTCTCTCTCTGTATGCCTTTCTCTCTCTGTGCCCCCCTCTCTCTCTGTATGCCTCTCTCTCTGTATGCCTTTCTCTCTCTGTGCCCCCCTTCTCTCTCTGTGCCCCCTCTCTCTCTGTGCCCCCCTCTCTCTGTATGCCTTTCTCTCTCTGTGCCCCCCTCTCTCTCTGTATGCCCCCCTCTCTCTCTGTATGCCTTTCTCTCTCTGTGCCCCCCTCTCTCTCTGTGCCCCCTCTCTCTCTGTGCCCCCCTTCTCTCTCTGTGCCCCCTCTCTCTCTGTGCCCCCCTCTCTCTCTGTATGCCTTTCTCTCTCTGTGCCCCCCTCTCTCTCTGTGCCCCCCTCTCTCTCTGTGCCCCCCTCTCTCTCTGTATGCCTTTCTCTCTCTGTGCCCCCCCTCTCTCTCTGCCCCCTCTCTCTCTGTGCCCCCCTCTCTCTCTGTATGCCTTTCTCTCTCTGTGCCCCCCTCTCTCTCTGCCCCCTCTCTCTCTGTGCCCCCACTCTCTGTGCCCCCCTCTCTCTCTGTATGCCTTTCTCTCTCTGTGCCCCCCTCTCTCTCTGTATGCCTCTCTCTCTCTCTGTATGCCTTTCTCTCTCTGTGCCCCCCTCTCTCTCTGTATGCCTTTCTCTCTCTGTGCCCCCCTTCTCTCTCTGTATGCCTCTCTCTCTCTCTGTATGCCTTTCTCTCTCTGTGCCCCCCTCTCTCTCTGTATGCCTTTCTCTCTCTGTGCCCCCTCTCTCTCTGTATGCCTTTCTCTCTCTGTGCCCCCCTTTCTCTCTCTGTGCCCCCCTCTCTCTCTGTATGCCTTTCTCTCTCTGTGCCCCCCTCTCTCTCTGTATGCCTCTCTCTCTCTCTGTATGCCTTTCTCTCTCTGTGCCCCCCTCTCTCTCTGTATGCCTCTCTCTCTCTCTGTATGCCTTTCTCTCTCTGTGCCCCCCTTTCTCTCTCTGTGCCCCCTCTCTCTCTGTCGTTCTTTATTTTATTTTTTTTTCATTTTCTATTCCAGTGGTTTGATATCTACTTTGATAAAGTGAGGCCCACATTCTTGAAGCCAAACAAGGAAAATAAGAGATTTTTTATTTCATCATCTGGAGAAAAAATCTACAATGTTTCAAATGATGTTGCAAGACTTCATACCAAGTATGTATTTTAAAATAGAAACTATTAGTTAATAAGTCTACATGGTCATAATAAGATGATTAACTTAATTTTCTTTTATTATACAGATTTGGATTGAAGCCAGTAACCAGCCAGATAGCGAGACGGATGGCAGAAACATTTGTCGCTGCAAATTGTAAAGAGACTATTGATAAAGATCACTTTTCAAAGTATCTGGCACATAGCAACAGTACTGCGGAGCGCGTTTATCGGGAAAACACTATGGACATGCTGATCAGAGCATCAAACTTGACCCGAAAAATTCAAGAGGAAGCTTCAACATCAAGGTAAGTATGTGAATAGTGGTGCGGTTGTCTCCAGCCTCGCTGCATCAGGTTGACTATTCTTATGTGATCTGTTACTAAAACATTTATATTTTACAGCACTGCAATGGAAGTGGACTGTGTGAACGAGAACCATAAAGACTCTTCTCCTCCTCCTTTGAGTTCCAAGGATGAAGAATTTAAAAGATTTGAAACAAAATATCCAGTAACTTTAGAGAAGGAGTTCCCATCGCTAAAAAAGTGTATTGAAGCCTCTGAAAGGCATGGGCGACACATTTATGATCGGTGGAGGAAGACACAGCACACAATGCGTGTGGACTATATCATCGGTAAGATGTTCAAATGGCTGCTCTGCCATGTATCTAATCCCACACAATTTTATAATCCAATCTTGTATGAAACTGTCTGCTGAACTGGGTATCTAATCCTATCCTGCATGATACATTCTTCTGACCTGTGTATCTAATCCTATCCTGTTTGATACTGCCTTCTGGGCCATGTATTTACTCCAATCCTGTGTAATACTATCTGCTGAGTTGGGTATCTAATCCTATCCTGTTTGATACTCCCTTCTGGGCCATGTATTTACTCCAATCCTGTGTAATACTGTCTGCTGAGCTGGGTATCTAATCCTATCCTGCATGATATATTCTTCTGAGCTGGGTATCTAATCCTATCCTGCATGATACATTCTTCTGAGCTGTGTATCTAATCCTATCCTGCATGATACATTCTTCTGAGCTGTGTATCTAATCCTATCCTGCATGATACATTCTTCTGAGCTGTGTATCTAATCCTATCCTGCATGATACATTCTTCTGAGCTGTGTATCTAATCCTATCCTGCATGATATATTCTTCTGAGCTGTGTATCTAATCCTATCCTGCATGATACATTCTTCTGAGCTGTGTATCTAATCCTATCCTATGTGACACTGTTGAGCTGTGTATCTAACCCATCTAATCAAGACACATGTAATAACCATTGTTTAGTATCTATATCACATTACCATATTAATACATTTTTTTGACATTTTCTCAACAGGATTGTTTGAAGACATAAGAGCAGAAGAAGAGGAGGTGAATGAATGCATCCGGAAGCAGAGATGGAAAAACAACGTGCCAAGAGCGAAAGACATATTGCTGCAATGGAGGAAAAGATGACCTGGAGAATGAAAAAGAAGGATTGATGATTGATGAAGAATGAAATGAATGTGGACCTTTTTCTACCTAAAATAAAGCAAAATGAAGTTTTTTATTTCATGTTTCATTTGTTTATGGGCACACATGTTCATATACAGTTTAGTAAGCAAAAGGTGTTCAAAAACCGAGTATCTAAAAATGAAGAATTAATAGGTTGGGTGATATTAATCCGGAACAGTGCAAGTGTCTAGTAATTGGGAGCAGAACAGCATTAAGTACAAGAAGTCATATTATTACCACTCAATCAAATGTGCAACATCAGCCCAAAAGCCTTAAAGCCATGTCCCACTTTTTGCTTTTTTCAAATATCTAACTCTACAAAGCATTCATTGCTGTTGGGGGTGTACATAGAAATCATGGGGCCCCATAGCAGAACTTCTAATTGCCACCACCTCCACCCCCAAAAAAAGAGGGTGGGGGAGGAAAAACAAAACTTAAATTACTGTCTGGGTCACAGAAGAGCAGATCTCACAACTTTTCAGCCTTTACACAGTAATTTTCCTCCTGCTTAAAGGGGTATTCCCATCTCCAAGATCCTATCCCAATATGTAGTAGGTGTAGTAATATTAGCAGATTTCTCCAATTAGAAATGTAGTATAGTATTTTTGATTCATAATCTCTCTTACCTCATGTGCAGGCATCGCAGGACCTTCGTTATCCATGGTTACGACCACTAGTAACTAGCTATCTGTCTTTATCCTTGGACATAACTATGGATACCTAAGGTTCTGCACATGAGGAAAGAGACCTAGTGAATCAGAAAAAATATACTACATTTATAATTGGAGATATTTGCTAATACTCAAAGTATGGTGACCCCAACACAGCCCTCCATGCAGTAAAATGGACCTACATACAGTATAATGGACCCCATATCTTCCAAATATAATAACCCACATAGCCTTCCATATAGTATAAGCATGGTCCTTCATGCAATATAATGCATCCCCCATGGTCCTTAAAGTATAGTGCAGCCCCCATAAGGGTATAAAATAGCCACAGTCCTGCAGTAATATGGGCACCACATACTGATTTAAAAAATATATATATGAATACTCACTGCTACTCGTTCCTCCTGCTGCTTCAGTCCATGGGACATCACTTTCTGCACACATTGACTATCTGCTGAACTTTCTGCAAGGTTTCTGCATCTGTTTGCAACAAACACTGCTGAAAAACCAGGTGGAAACACCCAGAGACTGAACCAGGTAGGACAGCAGAGCTGTCACTCATAATGCTGACAGCCCAGCACACTCCAGAATCCATAGGACGGCTGAGCTGTCACTCACAACATCCATAGGCCACAGACAGCAATGCAGCCATGACAGTAGGTCATTTATTAATGTTAGACTGATAGTATGTGCCATATACAACACTCAATCTCACAAAGTCTCACGCTAAAAATTGGCAGGGAGATCCATGTTTACAAGAAAATCCTATATCTCACAGCCATTATCTTTCCAGGGTCTTGAACGCATCGTGAAGAAAATCACCGGCCTAATATTCACCTTGATTAAGGGGAAATTATTTTTCAATGGGAGACTGAGAGTGAGGGCCGTATGTGGCTTATACTATGTCTACTAAATGAGGTTACCCACTTTCCAGTGCTGACATCTCGACTTGTGAAGGTCCAAGATGGCCCAAACTTACAGTGTGTACAGAGCTAAAGTAGAACTACACAATGAGTGGTGGCACTTGTTCATAGCAAGAGTGGTTCCAGTACAATACATGTCTAAAATTGGCACTGTTTGCTCCGGTTCTGAAGGTCCAATAGAAAAACAGAGATAAACACTTTGTAGCACTCGCTCTCCCCTTTTAAGGGACTCCTCACATGTGTATGTATGCCATTTCCCTGAGGAGCAGCGCCCCAAGAAGCGACCACCCTACCTGGTTAATGCTAAGTGTGAGTCTGTGATAGTGAGTGCCGTATTTGGCACATTCTATCAAAGTCTCACACTAAAGATCTGCATCTGAAAATGCTCCTCCGACTTTGGGGGGCAGATCTCAGCAGCTAAGGGAGCAGACTGCAAACGGACAGAGATGTATTTAGATAATCCTCTTGGCTTCAATATTCACTAAGCAGCTTTTTCATTGATCCCTCCTGCGGTTTCTGGTGGATCGGGGAAGAGGGCACCCCCAGCACCATGTTAAGTCAATGGTAGGAATCAATGGCATTTCCCTATCTCACTTTCACCTGGATTTTTCCTGAACCGTGGGTCCGATAAACAATCCGAGATATACGTTCTGTAGACTGGACCATCAGCTTTCCAGGGATTCATATCCTAAGTGAGAGGCATCTTGTATTGAGGAGCAGCACCCCGAGAGCCGTGATCCTCCTCTGATCAGGCTGCCCATGTCTACTAAATGAGGTTACCCAATTTCCAGTGCTGACATCTCGACTTGTGAAGGTCCAAGATGGCCCAAACTTGCAGTGTTTACAGAGCTAAAGTAGAACTACACAATGAGTGGTGGCACTTGTTCATAGCAAGAGTGGTTCCAGTACAAGACATGTCTAAAATTGGTACTGTTTGCTCCGGTTCTGAAGGTCCAATAGAAAATCAGAGATAAACACTTTGTAGCACTCGCTCTCCCCTTTCAAGGGACTCCTCACATGTGTATGTATGCCATTTCCCTGAGGAGCAGCGCCCCAAGAAGCAAGCCACCCCTACCTGGTAAATGCTAAGTGTGAGTCTGTGATAGTGAGTGCCGTATTTGGCACATTCTATCAAAGTCTCACACTAAAGATCTGCATCTGAAAATGCTCCTCCGACTTTGGGGGGCAGATCTCAGCAGCTAAGGGAGCAGACTGCAAACGGACAGAGATGTATTTAGATAATCCTCTTGGCTTCAATATTCACTAAGCAGCTTTTTCTTTGATCCCTCCTGCGGTTTCTGGTGGATCGGGGAAGAGGGCACCCCCAGCACCATGTTAAGTCAATGGTAGGAATCAATGGCATTTCCCTATCTCACTTTCACCTGGATTTTTCCGGAACCGTGGGTCCGATAAACAATCCGAGATATACGTTTTGTAGACTGGACCGTCAGCTTTCCAGGGATTCATATTCTGAGTGAGAGGCATCTTGTACCAAGGAGCAGCACCCCGAGAGCCGTGATCCCCCTCTGACCAGGCGGCCCATGTCTGCTAAATGAGGTTACCCACTTTCCAGTGCTGACATCTCGACTTGTGAAGGTCCAAGATGGCCCAAACTTGCAGTGTTTACAGAGCTAAAGTAGAACTACACAATGAGTGGTGGCACTTGTTCATAGCAAGAGTGGTTCCAGTACAAGGCATGTCTAAAATTGGTACTGTTTGCTCCGGTTCTGAAGGTCCAATAGAAAATCAGAGATAAACACTTTGTAGCATACGCTCTCCCCTTTTAAGGGACTCCTCACATGTGTATGTATGCCATTTCCCTGAGGAGCAGCGCCCCAAGAAGCGACCACCCTACCTGGTTAATGCTAAGTGTGAGTCTGTGATAGTGAGTGCCGTATTTGGCACATTCTATCAAAGTCTCACACTAAAGATCTGCATCTGAAAATGCTCCTCCGACTTTGGGGGGCAGATCTCAGCAGCTAAGGGAGCAGACTGCAAACGGACAGAGATGTATTTAGATAATCCTCTTGGCTTCAATATTCACGAAGCAGCTTTTTCTTTGATCCATCCTGCGGTTTCTGGTGGATCGGGGAAGAGGGCACCCCCACCACCATGTTAAGTCAATGGTAGGAATCAATGGCATTTCCCTATCTCACTTTCACCTGGATTTTTCCGGAACCGTGGGTCCGATGAACAATCCGAGATATACGTTCTGTAGACTGGACAATCAGCTTTCCAGGGATTCATATCCTGAGTGAGAGGCATCTTGTACCGAGGAGCAGCACCCCGTGAGGAGCTCTAACACTGTCAATTTGTAACAGGGGGTAAATCCGGTTAAAGAGTGAACTATATGCTATATTTTAACCAATGGCATGCACTAACAAATTTCCGTCACCAGGTGGAGCACGGTCAATGGAAATTTGTAATGAGGTTAAATCCGGTTAAGACTGCACTATATGCTACTACTTTACCGGATTAGGGTTGTGCATGCACTAACAAATTTCCGTCACCAGGTGGAGCACGGTCAATGGAAATTTGTAATGAGGGTATATCCAGTTAACATCTGTACCATGTGCTGCTAAATAACCGGATTTACTCAAAATCAAGGGACTTTGCCGTTTTTTAGACCCTGGGTCACTTCCACTATCAGAGGTGCGGGCATTAAGGTGTCTTATGCCCGAAATGACCTCCAGGGGTTATGGCCCATTACCCCCCCCCCCCCCTGACAGTGCTGGACATTATATTTCATTAGCCTCAGATTGATTAGTGTAATTTTCTGACTTTTTTGAAAATGTAATTTTTTGTGAAAATCTCCGCTAAATGAGGGAATAATATGTTAGAGGGCATCCCAGGAGGGTTCCAAATGTGTGGGTAAAATATATATCCCACGAGGGGAAAATTGAAAAAAAGTTGGAAAAATTTTTTTTTGTGGACTTAGAAAATTTTCCAACTTGTGTCAGACTTCCAGAGAGGGGAGCATGTCAGTGCGCGCATCCGATTTCAGTTCCAGAGCGATTTGCCCGATGAGTCCTTCATACTTAGTCGTTTTTGCCAATTTTCTGATATTTGTCTGGAATGGGGTCAATAAACTTTGGGTAAATCCGGTTATCATCTGTACCATGTTCTGCTAATTAACGGGATTAGGGTGAATAAACTTTGGGTACATCCGGTTAACATCTGTACCATGTTCTGCTAATTAACCGGATTTACTCAAAATCAAGGGACTTTGCCGTTTTTTAGACCCTGGGTCACTTCCACTATCTGAGGTGCGGGCATTAAGGTGTCTTATGCCCGAAATGACCTCCAGGGGTTATGGCCCATTACCCACCCCCCCTGACAGTGCTGGACATTATATTTCATTAGCCTCAGATTGATTAGTGTAATTTTCTGACTTTTTTGAAAATGTAATTTTTTGTGAAAATCTCCGCTAAATGAGGGAATAATATGTTAGAGGGCATCCCAGGAGTAGAGATGAGCGTTGTTCTACTCGAACTGTTCGCCAATCTCAAATTCGAGCTGTTTTGGGCGGTGTTCGAGCCGTTCGGCGAACACGAACAATTTGAGAAAAATTTGGCTGTTCGAGGTTATGTTCGATAACTGTTCGTGCACCAAAATCATAACTGGATTTTTTCTCAGTAATGATGAAAATTAATGTTAATACGCAGTTTGAGTGTACAGCGGGGTGGGGGGAGGGGCAAGGGATGGATCTCTGCAGGAACAATGAAGATCTCCATTTTTTTTTCTCTTTCCCGCATTTGCAGTGGGGAGGTGCAATCTGTCAGCCTATCAGCAGCGCACACACGGAGCGAAGTGCTTTTTTTCACACAAGCAAGGGCATGTGTCATTGGCAGTGTATGTCACATGTCCTTGCCCTATAAGACCAAGCCATTTTCCCCGTCGCCACCATTTTCTCACTGCTGCAGCTGCGTGTTAGACGGCACCGCTGTTGCTGTGTGCGCTATACCTTGTTAATTTCAAGCCAATTTTCGCACAAATATACAGATAGCTTGGGAGTAGGGAATAGTTGTGATTGCAGTCCTTTTAAGGACTAGGTTACAGCATTTCCTACGACTTTTATCAGGGAGGTCTGTGCTCTTAAATAGATAGGTTGTGGGAGTAAAGACTAATTGTAATTGGAGTCCTTTTCAGGACTAGGTTACATGAGTTCCTATCAGTTTTTGCCAGGCAGGTCTGTGCCAGTGCTGTGCAAGTTTTTTTCACAGCATTTGGCTGAATCTAGCAAAGCTAATCCTTTTTGGCCTATTGCAGAGTGTGTTAGTCAGTGGAGTAGCCTATCTGTGTTGCAAGATATAACACCTGTGTATAGAATACCAATTTTTTTACTGCACCTAGTGAAGTAAAATCTTTTGGGCATAGCATCATTCTATTAGTCCATCTATACTGACCTCCATCAGGTTGCAAACTGAATATAATTTTTTTCTGCATCTAGCTCTGAAAAAATATTTGGGCTTCTAGCAGTGTGTGGGACTTGGTCTATTAGTCCATCTATACTGACCTCCATCAGGTTGCAAATTAAAAATAATTTTTTTCTGCATCTAGCTCTGAAAAAATATTTGGGCTTCTAGCAGTGTGTGGGACTTGGTCTATTAGTCCATCTATACTGACCTCCATCAGGTTGCAAATTAAAAATAATTTTTTTCTTCATTTAGCTCTGAAAAAATATTTGGGCTTCTAGCAGTGTGTGGGACTTGTTCTATTAGTCCTTCTATACTGACCTCCAGCAGGTTGCAAAATGAATATAATTTTTTTCTGCATCTAGCTCTGAAAAAATAGTTGGGCTTCTAGCGGTGTGTGGGACTTGGTCTATTAGTCCATCTATACTGACCTCCATCAGGTTGCAAATTAAAAATAATTTTTTTCTGCATCTAGCTCTGAAAAAATATTTGGGCTTCTAACGGTGTGTGGGACTTGGTCTATTAGTCCATCTATACTGACCTCCATCAGGTTGCAAATTAAAAATAATTTTTTTCTGCATCTAGCTCTGAAAAAATATTTGGGCTTCTAGCAGTGTGTGGGACTTGGTCTATTAGTCCATCTATACTGACCTCCATCAGGTTGCAAATTAAAAATAATTTTTTTCTGCATCTAGCTCTGAAAAAATATTTGGGCTTCTAGCGGTGTGTGGGACTTGGTCTATTAGTCCATCTATACTGACCTCCAGCAGGTTGCAAATTGAATATAATTTTTTTCTGCATCTAGCTCTGAAAAAATATTTGGGCTTCTAGCAGTGTGTGGGACTTGGTCTATTAGTCCATCTATACTGACCTCCATCAGGTTGCAAATTAAAAATAATTTTTTTCTTCATTTAGCTCTGAAAAAATATTTGGGCTTCTAGCAGTGTGTGGGACTTGTTCTATTAGTCCTTCTATACTGACCTCCAGCAGGTTGCAAATTGAATATAATTTTTTTCTGCATCTAGCTCTGAAAAAATAGTTGGGCTTCTAGCGGTGTGTGGGACTTGGTCTATTAGTCCATCTATACTGACCTCCATCAGGTTGCAAATTAAAAATAATTTTTTTCTGCATCTAGCTCTGAAAAAATATTTGGGCTTCTAACGGTGTGTGGGACTTGGTCTATTAGTCCATCTATACTGACCTCCATCAGGTTGCAAATTAAAAATAATTTTTTTCTGCATCTAGCTCTGAAAAAATATTTGGGCTTCTAGCAGTGTGTGGGACTTGGTCTATTAGTCCATCTATACTGACCTCCATCAGGTTGCAAATTAAAATAATTTTTTTCTGCATCTAGCTCTGAAAAAATATTTGGGCTTCTAGCGGTGTGTGGGACTTGGTCTATTAGTCCATCTATACTGACCTCCAGCAGGTTGCAAATTGAATATAATTTTTTTCTGCATCTAGCTCTGAAAAAATATTTGGGCTTCTAGCAGTGTGTGGGACTTGGTCTATTAGTCCATCTATACTGACCTCCATCAGGTTGCAAATTAAAAATAATTTTTTTCTTCATTTAGCTCTGAAAAAATATTTGGGCTTCTAGCAGTGTGTGGGACTTGTTCTATTAGTCCATCTATACTGACCTCCAGCAGGTTGCAAATTGAATATAATTTTTTTCTGCATCTAGCTCTGAAAAAATAGTTGGGCTTCTAGCGGTGTGTGGGACTTGGTCTATTAGTCCATCTATACTGACCTCCATCAGGTTGCAAATTAAAAATAATTTTTTTCTGCATCTAGCTCTGAAAAAATATTTGGGCTTCTAGCAGTGTGTGGGACTTGGTCTATTAGTCCATCTATACTGACCTCCATCAGGTTGCAAATTAAAAATAATTTTTTTCTGCATCTAGCTCTGAAAAAATATTTGGGCTTCTAGCAGTGTGTGGGACTTGGTCTATTAGTCCATCTATACTGACCTCCATCAGGTTGCAAATTAAAAATAATTTTTTTCTGCATCTAGCTCTGAAAAAATATTTGGGCTTCTAGCGGTGTGTGGGACTTGGTCTATTAGTCCATCTATACTGACCTCCATCAGGTTGCAAATTAAAAATAATTTTTTTCTGCATCTAGCTCTGAAAAAATATTTGGGCTTCTAGCAGTGTGTGGGACTTGGTCTATTAGTCCATCTATACTGACCTCCATCAGGTTGCAAATTAAAAATAATTTTTATCTGCATCTACAGTACCTCTGAAAAAATATTTGGGCTTCTAGCAGTGTGTGGGACTATTTGTATTAGTCCATCTATACTGACCTCCATCAGGTTGCAAATTAAAAATAATTTTTTTCTGCATCTAGCTCTGAAAAAATATTTGGGCTTCTAGCGGTGTGTGGGACTTGGTCTATTAGTCCATCTATACTGACCTCCATCAGGTTGCAAATTAAAAATAATTTTTTTCTGCATCTAGCTCTGAAAAAATATTTGGGCTTCTAGCAGTGTGTGGGACTTGGTCTATTAGTCCATCTATACTGACCTCCATCAGGTTGCAAATTAAAAATAATTTTTATCTGCATCTACAGTACCTCTGAAAAAATATTTGGGCTTCTAGCAGTGTGTGGGACTATTTGTATTAGTCCATCTATACTGACCTCCATCAGGTTGCAAATTCAAAATAATTTTTTTCTGCATCTAACCCAGCCAATAGTTTTGGCCTAATACCACAGTTTGGCCACTCAGCTCTGCTCGGTTACCATCCATTGTTTTTTTGTGCAAACAACTCCAGAGTTGTGAATTAGTTAACCACCAAAATGAGTGGAAAAAGGCCTGCTGCTGGTGGAAAGGGGAATAGGCGTGTTGGGAAGGGGAAAAAAGGTTGTGTCCGTGGGGTAGGTGTTAAAGCAACAGTAACATCTGCAGAAGAAAGACCATCTTCCAGCCAAACTAAAATGTCTACTTCTTTTAGCGGACAATGTGATAAGATCCCTTTCTTACGGCCACGCCAATCGCTACAAATTCCAGATGAGGCACAAAAACAGCAGGTGCTTCAACGGATATCAAGTGTTCCTTTAAGTGGGCTCTCCTCCACATCAACTTCAACATCACAAATACTCCAGTCCTCAAAGGTGTCACCCAAATCGCACTTGCTTCCTCACAGCTCCCAAATCTCCAGCTGCCCGTCTGAGTATGAGGTAGAACAGATGGTTGAGTCTGCAGAGCTGTTTACTCATACTATAGCCTGGGAATCAGAGGTCGACTCCAGCGCTTCTGTGAATCCAGACGAGGAAATGATCTGCACTGATGCCCAGAATCTTTATGAGTCGGATCCAGGACCAGACGCAGAAGGTTCTGACCATAATGTAGACCCTCATTCCCAAACTGTAACTCCTGTTGGTGGAGACAATGAGGAAGACGATGATAAGACTCAAATACCTGATTGGAGCGACAACTTTAGTTTTTTGTCAGGGCAGGAACAGGTTGGCTCTGAGGACGACGGGTGTGATAACGCACAGGGTGATGATGATGAGGTCGGAGATCCCACTTACTGTCAACCCACAGTCAGCCAAGAGATGAGGTCAGCAGAGGAGGTGGAGGAAGATGCTAGTGACGACGAGGTCAGGTTGCGCCTTCCTGGACAGAGACGTAGTACTGGAAGCACGTCAACAACTGCATCCTCAAACACAACTCTGCCTCTCACCACAAGTCGTGGTGGCTCTTCAGGTCGCATGGGTGCTAAGCCTTGCATAGCCTGGGCATTTTTTCAGATCGATAAAGATGACCCAACTCGTGTTATCTGTAACATTTGTCAGCAAAAGCTAAGTAGAGGCCAAAAAATACATAGTTTGAGTACTTCATGCATGAACCGGCACATAGACATGAAGCATAAGTTGCAGTGGGAAGCTCAGTGTGCTACAATGCGGCCTAGCCGGCCAGGCCAATCACCGTCTGCCATATCTTGTGCATCCGCGGCGTCTTCATCCTCTGTGACTGGGGGGACAGCAGTCACACCTGTTTTGGGGCGCAGACCTGCCACCTCTTTACCCGCAACAGCCAGCGTGATTGGCAGGTCATCATTTTCTTTGGAGGTGGTAACACCAGCTGGTGTTGAGCGCTGTCCGACATCGATAGCACCACCTTTGGATCAAGGCAACCTAACATGTCCGCCTGCATCTTCCTCACAGACCGGCAGTTTGCCGGGGACACCCTTATCAACCCCGTCTAAGCACAATAGCCAGCCCTCGGTCCCTCAGATGTGGACAAGTAAAAGACCATTTCCTCCTAGCCATGAGAAAGCTAAGAGGTTGAATTTCACCATCTGCAAGCTCTTGGCTACAGAAATGCTGCCTTTCCGCCTGGTGGACACAGAGGATTTTCGAGACCTTATGTCCGTCGCAGTGCCCCAGTACCAGATGCCCAGTCGGCACTACTTCTCAAAGAAAGGTGTGCCTGCGCTCCACCAGCATGTCGCACACAACATCACCGCTTCTTTGAGAAACTCTGTGTGTGACAGGGTGCATTTCACCACAGACACTTGGACGAGTAGGCATGGACAGGGGCGTTACATGTCGCTGACTGGGCACTGGGTAACTATGGTGACAGCAGGACAAGGGGCTGCTGTCCAAGTCTTGCCGTCCCCACGAGTTGTGCGTCAATCCTCTTTATGTCAAAGTTCCTCCACTGCTTCTGCCTCCTCAACCTCCTCTCGGTCTTCCACCTGCACCCAAAGCCTGTCTGGTCATGCCACAAGCTTTCTAACTGCGCAGAAGGGATCCTGCACACCTCCATACTATGCTGGCAGTAGGGCTCAACGTCATCAGGCGGTTTTTACATTGAAATGTCTGGGAAATGTGAGTCACACAGCTGAGGAGTTGTGGTCAGCTCTGGAGAACCAATTTCATGAATGGTTGTCTCCACTGGACCTGAAACCAGGGAAGGCCGTGTGCGACAATGCTGCAAACCTGGGTGCGGCCCTTCGCCGGGGCAATGTCACACACGTGCCTTGTATGGCTCACGTGTTGAACCTGGTTGTCCAGCAATTTTTAGCCCACTATCCCAGACTAGATGGCCTTCTGCAGAGGGCACGGTCGCTGTGTGCTCACTTCCGCCGTTCGCATCCCGCAGCTCAGCGACTTACATCTCTACAGAAGTCGTTGGGCCTGCCACTTCACCGGCTAAAATGCGATGTGCCTACCCGGTGGAATTCAACTCTGCACATGTTGCAGCGACTGTGGCAGCACCGACAAGCCCTGGTGCAATACGTTCTGACGTATAGCCTGGGCCAACGAGATTCAGAGGTGGGGCAAATCACGCTGGAGGAGTGGTCTCAGATCAGGGACCTATGCACCCTTCTGCACAGTTTTGAAATGGCGACGAAGATGTTTAGTGCTGACGATGCCATTATCAGCATGACTATTCCGGTGATTTACATGCTGGAGCACATGTTAAACAGAATTCGGAGTCAGGTGGTGGCACAAGAGGAGGTGGAGGAAGTAGAGGAGGAGGAGTTGTATGCGGAAGGGCTAACATCTGCAAGGTCCAGACGGTCGGCAGCACCAAGGCGGCAGGCATGTGAGGGTGGGGGAGATGGTTTTACCAGGGCGCATGGTAGCAGCCAAACTAGTGAGGAAGGTGCAGGAGCCCAGGAAGAAGTGGAGGACGAACTGATGGAAGACTCATCAGATGAGGGAGACCTTGATCACATTTCTGTTGTGCGAGGTTGGGGGGAGAGGACAGAGGAAGGAAGCATGATTGTTACCTCGCCACCAACACAACAGGGACTTGGTGCTCCTGGATGCGCAACACACATGAGTGCCTTCTTGCTGCACTACCTGCAACATGACCCTCGAATTGTGAGAATTAGAAATAATCCTGACTACTGGGTTGCCACACTGTTAGATCCCCGGTACAAAAGTAAATTTGCAGAAATTATTCCTGCCATAGAAAGGGATGCACGCATGCAGGAGTATCAGCAGAGACTGTTGCAGAATCTTACATGTGCTTTTCCACAAAACACCAGTGGTGCACGTAGTGAATCTCACAGTTCCAACTTGCCAACCGTGGGACCGTCAAGTGTTCCGCACTCAAACCGTAACAGAACCACAGTATCTGCTGGTAACATCAATTTTGCGGAATCATTTCACCACTTTTTTAGCCCATCCTTTGCAAGGCCACAGGAGACAAGAAGTCTGACACATAGTCAACGCCTAGAGACGATGGTACAGGAGTATCTCCAAGTAAACATTGAAGCCACGACTGTGTCACTGGACCCTTGCTCTTTTTGGGCTTCCAATCTGGATAAATGGCCGGAGCTAGCCACTTACGCCTTGGAGATCTTGTCATGCCCCGCAGCCAGCGTTCTGTCTGAACGTGTGTTCAGCGCTGCTGGTGGTGTGCTGACAGATAAGCGCACGCGGCTCTCCACTGATAATGTAGACAGACTCACGTTCATAAAGATGAACAAATCATGGATCCGAAACGACTTTTCTACCCCTGTGTCATCCTGGGGAGAGTAAAAGCTTGATGATTGGTTAAAATCACCCTACCAACCGTTTTAAGCTTTCAAATTACTAATCATGTTTATCTGTATCTTGACTGGAAAATAATTTGGGCTTTGTAGCAGTGTGCAGCACTGATCCTATTAGGCCATCTATACTAAAGCTTCACCAGATTTAAAATTAAAAATAATTTTTAGCTGCATCTAGCCCGGAAACTAATTTTGGGGCTCCGAGATGCGCAAGGCACATAAGTGCCTTCTTGCTGCACTACCTGCAGCATGACCCTCATATTGTCAGAATTCGAAGTAATCATGACTACTGGGTTGCCACACTCTTAGATCCCCCAAACTTTTCGATCAACCTTTTCATTTTAATAAAGACCAAAAAAATGGTCATTTTTGAAATTATAAGCATTAGCAGGTTGTTAGAAACTGAAATCAAACAGTTTTCAACTCAAAACTTTATTCTAGGTGATGTTACATTTTCACATAGGACCCCTTGTTCGAAAGGAGCTTCTGAACTCTCTCGTCCATTGAATTTGTCAGGTTTTGGATGGTTTCTGCTTCAATTGTTTTGCATGAGGACAGAATACCCTCCCAGAGCTGTTGCTTAGATGTGAACTGCCTCCCGCCATCATAGACACTCCTTTTAATGATGCTCCAAAGGTTCTGAATGGGGTAGAGGTCAGGGGAGCATGGGGGTCACACCATAAGTTTGTCCCCTTTTATGCCCATATCAGCCAGAGATGCAGATGTTTTATGTGCAGCATGAGATGGTGCATTATCATGCAGAAAAATGATCTTGCTGTGAAATACACGGTTCTTCTTCTTGAACCATGGCAGGAAGTGCTGTTTGAGAAAATCCACATACATTATGGAGTTCATCTTTAGCGCCTTCAGGGATCCTAAAGGGGCCGACAATCTCTCTCCCCAGGATTCCAGCCCAAAACATTACTCCACCTCCTCCTTGTTGGCGCTGTAGCCGTGTTTGCGTGGGGTGTCCATCAACCAGCCATCCTCCACTCCATCCATCTGGACCATCGAGCGCTGCACGGCACTCATCCGTGAACAAAACAGTTTTGAAATCAGTCTTCATGTAATGTTTGGCCCACTGGAGCTGTTTCTGCTTGTGTGAAGTAGATAGAGGAGGTCGACAGGATGGCGCATGCACAGCTGCAAACCTCTGAAGGACCCTGCATCTTGTTGTTCGGGGGACGTTGGAGGCACAAGCAGCTTCAAAAACTTGTCTGCTGCTATGACAAGGCTTTTTTGCCGCTGCTCTTTCAACCTGACTGTAACATACCTGGCGGCGTCCTTGCTTAGTGGTCCATCTCCCACTGTGCAAGAGCGCGCACTTGATCTCCTGTCCAGAATGTCTCTCTGGCTTCCCTCCATGCTGTCTGTTTGTGTCTGTTTCTGCTGCTTAAGGGCGGCGCCCGATCACTTCCTGCTTTTTGTACCTGCTGTGGGTCACACCCCTTGTGCGTCCTCAGCCTATTGCTGTCTGTCACCTGGTATATAGCTCAGCTGCTCCCATCTATTCCTGCCTGAGCATAGTGTTTCATTCAGTGTGTGCTTGCACTCTGAAGGTGCCAGGTCCCGTTCTGTGTTCTCTTGTCTGCCTTTCCTGGAGGCTGTATTTCCAGGCCTGTCTGAACACGCTCCTAGCCTGTTCCTCCCGCCTTCTAGGGGCCGATTACCTAGACCCGCTCCTGTATCTTGTCTGTCCTGTCTGAACACGCTCCTAGCCTGTTCCTCCCGCCTTCTAGGGGCCGATTACCTAGACCCGCTCCTGTATCTTGTCTGTCCTGTCTGAACACGCTCCTTGCCTGTTCGTCCCGCCTCTCTGGGGGCCGTATTCCCAGACCCGCTCCTGTATCCCTCTGCAGTGTCGGTCTCCTCCGTACACTCAGTTCCAGTCTGAACTCTCTCCTATCCTTTACCTGTTTTGCCTCTATGTCCGATGTCCGTTCCCTTCCTTTTTCTGCAGAGTCTGAACTCGTACCTAACTCCTGCTTGTTGTCTCTGTACTCCCGTTTGTGAGTTTGTGGTCCACTCGCTACTTCACTGCAAGTACCCTGTTGGTATCTGGCTCTGCCTTTCTCTTCCTGTCTGTTCCGTGTGAACAGAGCCCTGTCCCCCCTGCTCTGCCTTGCTCACCGCTCCGGCGGTTCTAGCCTGCTCTGACTCCTCTGCCCACTGCTCCGGCAGTCCTGTCCTGCCCTGCTTCTGCCCGCTGCTCCGGCAGTCCTGTCCTGCCCTGCTTCTGCCCGCTGCTCCGGCAGTCCTGTCCTGCCCTGCTTCTGCCCGCTGCTCCGGCAGTCCTGTCCTGCCCTGCTTCTGCCCGCTGCTCCGGCAGTCCTGTCCTGCCCTGCTTCTGCCCGCTGCTCCGGCAGTCCTGTCCTGCCCTTCTTCTGCCCGCTGCTCCGGCAGTCCTGTCCTGCCCTGCTTCTGCCCGCTGCTCCGGCAGTCCTGTCCTGCCCTGCTTCTGCCCGCTGCTCCGGCAGTCCTGTCCTGCCCTGCTTCTGCCCGCTGCTCCGGCAGTCCTGTCCTGCCCTGCTTCTGCTCGCTGCTCCGGCAGTCCTGTCCTGCCCTGCTTCTGCTCGCTGCTCCGGCAGTCCTGTCCTGCCCTGCTTCTGCCCGCTGCTCCGGCAGTCCTGTCCTGCCCTGCTTCTGCCCGCTGCTCCGGCAGTCCTGTCCTGCCCTGCTTGTGCTCGCTGCTCCTGCAGCCCCGTCCTGCTCTGTTCTTGCCCACCGCTTCGGGCGTTCCCTCTCTGCTGTGGTTGTCTACCGCATCTGCGGTTCTGTGACCCAGTCTGTACTGGGTCTTAACCTTTCTGTGCTCCAGCCCGTCCTTTCGGCCAGTACCTCCCTGCCTGCATACTCGCCTGTATCCACCCATCTGCATACCTGCCGTGTTTGCTTATATCCACCAGTCTGTGCCAGCCTAACCTGCCTGTTCCTGAGTCCCAGTGTGTACTGGGTCCTATCCCGCCTGTGTTCCTACCTGCTAGTGCCTCCCTGTCTGCACTCTAGCTGTGCTTGCCTGTATCCCTCTACCTGTATTGTTCCTGAGTCCCAGTGTGTACTGGGTCCTATCCCGCCTGTGTTCCTACCTGCTAGTGCCTCCCTGTCTGCACTCTAGCTGCGCTTGCCTTTACCCGCCTGCCTGCATACCAGTCGTGCCTGCCTATACCCTCCAGTCTGTGCGCCAGCCTAACCAGCCTGATCCAGTAATCCCTGTGTGGGTCAACCCCCGTGTCCGGAGTTTGACCTGGAGTAGCACCTGGTTCCTCTGCCCGGTTTCTCCCTGGTGCACTGGCGTCGTATGCCGTCGTGCCATCTTGGTCGGATCGGCCAGATACTTAGTCACGCCCCTCCAGGCACTCTCCGGTTCATGGTCCAGTGGAATCACTACAATCACACGCACACGCCGCTCAGCCCGGGCGTGTGCATAACACTGACGTAATTGCCTGTAGGAAAGAGTCCTCAATTTGCCCTTATCAGCACGCACACGTGTGTACTGTGAATCAGCTACATACTTCTTGATTGCCAAGACACTTCATCCTGATCATCGCACAATGTTGATTATAGTCATGCCTTGACCTAAACACTCCACAATTTGTTGCTTCTCAGCAGCCGACACATCCTTTTTCTTTCCCATTTTGGCAGAAAATGTAGGCTGCTTAATAATGTGAGAGAGCCTTCTTAAGTAGTCTTGCCTTTCATTGGACACACCTGCCAAACTAATTAGCACAGGTGTCTGCAATTGCTTACAGTGATATAAAGAGCCCTGACACACATCACCATCAATGAGTTTAACTGACAAACAAACAAATTCTTCCCTTATCACTCCTAAACACTTTTTGTATAATAATTTGGAACGCAGTGTACATGTGCTTTTCCACAAAACACCAGTGGTTCACGTAGTGAATCTTACAGTTCTAACTTGCCAACCGTGGTCTGTATGGAGTTGTTCAATAAAGGGCCCAAAATTAAGATAACATAGATGGGAGAGGTCTCTATGAATAGGAATTCCTAAGTATTTGATACCCTGTGAGGGCCAGGCAAAGGGAAAGTTGGACTGGATGGAATCCTATATGGATTTGGGGAGGGAGACATCGAGGGCCTCAGACTTCGCTGCATTGATTTTAAAATTTTACCATGTAACAAAGTGATCTATTTCAGCCATAACAGCAGGGATGGATATATGTGATTGAGTGATATATACTAGGACATCATCAGCAAATAGAGAGCACTTGTACTCGGTGCCTCCCACCTCAATCCACCTAATATTGGGGTTATGGCGAATTGATGAGAGCAGGTGCTCCGTCACTAGGATGTATAAGAGAGGGGACAGAGGACATCCCTGCCTTGTCCCATTGGTGATTGTGAAAGGTGATGAAAATGATCTGACGCACCCCCTGGGCCTTGGGACACCCGGAGCCGGACCCTTTTTGGTGGATGCTGGTGGTTGTAGTCTTCATGGCGGCGACCCAGTTCCGTGGCTCAGGGCGGTCAAACCAGTGGCGGAACTATTTATGTGGTTTTCATGTTTAAATGTCCGACTACGCCACCCGTGGATTGCGGTCAGAGTGAACCGCCGCTACAGGGCAGACCACTGAGGCTGGTGTTGTGGGTGCAGCAGAGCGTAGCATAACTCCCCACGGGAGGAGTATAGCCTCAGGGCAGTGTATGCGGAGGATGGGG
This sequence comes from Phyllobates terribilis, assembly GCF_046119375.1. Lineage (NCBI taxonomy): Eukaryota > Metazoa > Chordata > Amphibia > Anura > Dendrobatidae > Phyllobates > Phyllobates terribilis. The sequence continues at coordinate 395,634,730 of NW_027362768.1, read as the reverse complement.
GTGATGGTGCAGGGCAGCAGCAGTAACGACACGGAGTCAGTGATGCAGTTCAGGGCCTTTACTCACAGTTCTTATTATCCAGACCACATCTGCAGGTAACGGCTGCCCACGTCGTACTGTGCTCACCAGGTGAGGGGCTCAGACAACTCCCAGATAACTTTGGAGCACTTCACAGGACCCCCTTTGTGTGTCCTTTGTCTGGCCTTTCTTACCAACACTTCTGTCCGGCTGCCTCGGGCCTCCTCTTGGTAAACTTGGCGCCAGTTTCCCTGACCCTATGTGGTGCCTTCCTAGCGGGTGTAGCGAGGGGCTGCGCCACATAAAATGTCAGAGCCTCCGGTTTCTAGCTGAGGGTCGTTTCCTGCCTCCACTAGTTCGGGGACCGGTCTCCCCCTTTGGCCTGACCTCTCCACGCAGGTGGATTCGGGCGTGCGGTGGCGACTCGCCCGTCCGCACCCCTGGGATCCCTTCATTCCTCGTTCCTGGAGCCTTCTCCGCTCCTCTTCCTTCCTTCTCCCTCTTCCAGGCCTGGGCCTCTGTTACTAGGCCCGCCTCCGGAGCAGAGCTCATGCAGAGCCCCTGCTCCCTGCCACTTCTGCTCAGACTTCTCTGCACTGAACTAAGATGGTGCCCACCTTTTATACTCCCTTCTCAATGCACCCAGGAACTGCTTCCTCCCTGCTCCTGCACTACAGGGTTCCCCTTCCTCAGTGTTCCCTCCCCCCACTCCAGCCAGGGACAGGGACTGTCGTGTCCATCTCAGGGGCATATTGGTCGCCCTGCCCCACGGCAATGTGGTGTAATGCATGCAGGTGTCGGGTCCTGATCCACACTCCATCCTTACCTGAGAGTGAGATATCACACCTCTGGGTGAGGTGCAATACGTCTGTAGCAACCGAGCCCTCAGGGTGCTACAGTTCCATTTATCTTCAGCCTAGGTGACGTATTGCGATACAGGGCCGTGATTTTGGCTATAAAAGGGTCCCCTAGACCCCTACCCCAAGCTTTTTAAGAGAATCATATATGGCGTGCCAGGAGACTCTATGGAATGCTTTCTCAGCATCCAACGAGAGTATCTAATTACAAATTTTTAACTGCATCTAGCCCAAGAAATACTTTGTGCCTAGTAGCAGTGTCTGCTAGTGAGCGGATTATCCCGGCTGTTAAGCAAGCTGCACCACCTGTAGTTTAGACACTTAATTTTTTCAAAGGAAATGCTTCGGGACCATGGGATACTTAGTGAAGAGCATCAGGAGGCACCCCAAGGCATAGGGGCTGGGACTGGCAGTAGGATGCCTTGCGGTGGACAGCCGAGCTTGATCCTTATAAAAGCTTTTTAACTGCAGCAGCTTTAGTGGACGCTACTGGAGCTGGAATTACCGCGGCTGCTGGCATGAGACTTGCCCTCCAATAGATCCTTGTAAATGGATTTAAAGTGTATTCATTCAAATTAGAGAGACAATTTAAATTAAAAAGCTTAGAGCTGCCTCCACCACAGGGGGTCTCGCTCGACCCACCAGCGGACAGGCACCAGTATTGGGAGAGGGGGGCTGGCCGTCAGGGTTCACCGCGGCTCTGGCACAAACCCGGCGACACGGAGGTGGCACGGGCAGGAGCGGACTGGCCGTGTCGGCTTCTCACTTTTTGGATTTTAGAAGGGCATGACATGCCTATATCTGTGTCTCCCCTCCTTTTACTCCTCCACCTCTTTTATTTTCGCATGACTATATGTACTTGTCACTTTTCCATGTGTTAGTTATGTCTTCTGAGCAGTTTGTCAGCTTTTGGACACCTTTGAAGGTGTTTTCTATGTGTTTCTATGTGTTTTTGTTTGCCTGCCATTGGTTTTAACGGTGTTCGAAGGTGTTCGACGAACAGTTCGACGAACAGTTCGGCGAACACACGGGTGTTCGACGAACCGAACCGAACTCGAACACTACGGGGGTGGCTCAACACTATTCAAGAATACACACAACTGCTTAAAGACAAAATACTCCACCAGATATGGGTTCAAGAATACACACAGCTGCTTAAAGGCAAAATACTCCTACAGATATGGGTTCAAGAATACACACAGCTGCTTAAACGCAAAATACTCCTAGAGATATGGGTTCACGAATACACACAGCTGCTTAAAGGCAAAATACTCCCACATATATGTGTTCAAGAATACACACAGCTGCTTAAAGGCAAAACACTCCACCAGATATGGGTTCAAGAATACACACAGCTTCATAAAAGCAAAGTACTTCAACAGATATGGGTTCAAGAATACACACAACTGCTTAAATGCAAAATACTCCACCAGATATGGGTTCAAGAATACACACAGCTGCTTAAAAGGAAAATACTCCCACAGATATGGGTTCAAGAATACACACAGCTGCTTAAAAGGAAAATACTCCACCAGATATGGGTTCAAGAATACACACAGCTGCTTAAAGGCAATATACTCCCACAGATATGGGTTCAAGAATACACACAGCTGCTTAAAAGCAAAATACTCTCACAGATATGGGTTCAAGAATACACACAGCTGCTTAACCCCTTAAGCCCCGCGGGTGGTTTGCACGTTAATGATCGGGCCAATTTTTACAATTCTGACCACTGTCATTTTATGAGGTAATTACTCTGGAACGCTTCAACGGATCCCCCTGATTCTGAGACTGTTTTTTCGTGACATATTGTACTTCATGATTGTGGAAAAATTTCTTCGATATCACTTGCGTTTATTTGTGAAAAAAGCGGAAATTTGGCGAAAATTTTGAAAATTTTGCAATTTTCAAAATTTAAATTTTTAAGCCCTGAAATCAGAGAGATATGTCACACAAAAGAGTTAATAAATAACATTTCCCACATGTCTACTTTACATCAGCACAATTTTGGAACCAAAATTTTTTTTTGTTAGGGAGCTATAAGGGTTAAATTTGACCAGCGATTTCTCATTTTTCCAACAAAATTTACAAAACCATCTTTTTAGGGACCACATCACATTTGAAGTCACTTTGAGGGGTCTTTATAACAGAAAATACCCAAAAGTGACACCATTCTAAAAACTGCACCCCTAAAGGTGCTCAAAACCACATTCAAGAACTTTATTAACCCTTCAGGTGCTTCACAGGAATTTTTTGAATGTGGAAGAAAAAAATGAACATTTAACTTTTTTCACAAAAATGTTACTTTAGACCCAATTTTTTTTATTTTCACAGGGGTAACAAGAAAAAATGGACCCCAAAATTTGTTGTGCAATTTCCCCTGGGCACGCAGATACCCAATATTTGGGGAAAAAACACTGTTTGAGCGCACGGCAGGGCTCGGAAGGGAAGGAGCGCCATTTGACTTTTTGATTGTAAAATTTGCTTGAATAATTAGCGGACGCCATGTTGTGTTTGGAGAGCCCCTGTGTGCCCAAACTTTGGAGCTCCCCCACAAGTGACCCCATTTTGGAAACTAGACCCCCACGGCACCTTTCTAGATGCATAGTGAGCACTTGGAACCCCAGGTGCTTCACAAATTGATTCGTAAAAATGAAAAAGTGAAAAAAAAACACTTTTTCATTTTTACGAATCAATTTGTGAAGCACCTGGGGGTTCCAAGTGCTCACTATGCATCTAGATAGGTGCCTTGGGGGGTCTAGTTTCCAAAATGGGGTCACTTGTGGGGGAGCTCCAATGTTTGGGCATACAGGGACTCTCCAAATGCAACGTGGTATCCGCTAACAAATTGAATGGAAAATCGGCTCAAATTGTTAGCGAACACCACGTTGCGTTTTGAGAGCCCCTCTGTGCCCAAACTTTGAAGCTCCCCCACAAGTGACCCCATTTTGGAAACTAGACCCCCCACGGCACCTTTCTAGATGCATAGTGAGCACTTGGAACCCCCAGGTGCTTCACAAATTGATTCGTAAAAATGAAAAAGTGAAAAAAAAAACACTTTTTCATTTTTATGAATCAATTTGTGAAGCACCTGGGGTTCCAAGTGCTCACTATGAATCTAGATAGGTGCTTTGGGGGGTCTAGTTTCCAAAATGGGGTCACTTGTGGGGGAGCTCCAATGTTTGGGCACACAGGGACTCTCCAAATGCAACATGATATCCGCTAACAAAATGTCGGCTCAAATTGTTAGCGGACACCATGTTGCGTTTGGAGAGCCCCTGTGTGCCCAAACTTTAGAGCTCCCCCACAAGTGACCCCATTTTGGAAACTAGACCCCCCAAGGCACCTTTCTAGATGCATAGTGAGCACTTGGAACCCCCAGGTGCTTCACAAATTGATTCGTAAAAATGAAAATGTGAAAAAAAAAACACTTTCATTTTTATGAATCAATTTGTGAAGCACCTGGGGTTCCAAGTGCTCACTATGAATCTAGATAGGTGCCTTGGGGGGTTTAGTTTCCAAAATGGGGTCACTTGTGGGGGAGCTCCAAAGTTTGGGCACACAGGGGCTCTCCAAACGCAACATGGTGTCCGCTAACAATTTGAGCCGACAATTTGTTAGCGGATATCATGTTGCATTTGGAGAGTCCCTGTGTGCCCAAACATTGGAGCTCCCCCACAAGTGACCCCATTTTGGAAACTAGACCCCCCAAGGCACCTATCTAGATTCATAGTGAGCACTTGGAACCCCAGGTGCTTCACAAATTGATTCATAAAAATGAAAAAGTGTTTTTTTTTTCACTTTTTCATTTTTACGAATCAATTTGTGAAGCACCTGGGGGTTCCAAGTGCTCACTATGCATCTAGATAGGTGCCTTTGGGGGTCTAGTTTCCAAAATGGGGTCACTTGTGGGGGAGCTCCAATGTTTGGGCACACAGGGGCTCTCCAAACGCAACATGGCGTCCGCTAACAATTTGAGCCGATTTTCCATTCAATTCGTTAGCGGACACCATGTCGCGTTTGGAGAGCCCGTGATGTGCCTAAACAGTGGAGCTCCCCCACAAGTGTCCTCATTTTGGAAACTATACCCCTCAAGGATTTTATTAAGGTGTATAGTGAACATTTTGAACCCAGAGGTACGGCACAGAATTTCTTTACATTAGGTCATCATATTGAATAAGTTGTCATTATTCTTGAGCGCAAGTGCTCGCTACTTGAGTTTGCATCGGGTACTCAGGTATGCACCATGTACAGCGTGTGCTCGAGTGACATGCTCGAGTCCCTGCTCCGCATGTTTCACGGTTATTAGACACCCAAAAAAAAACATGCGGGGATCGCTCGTGCATAGCAGGCAATCCCCGTAAAGTTTTTTGGCCGCGAAGCATATGGGGCAGAGACTCGAGCATGTCACTCAAATACCCACGATACTCAATGCATACCAGAGCACCCGATGCAAACTCAAGTAGCGAGCACTTGCGCTCAACACAAGTCGCCATATAGTCATCTTTTTTTCTTACTTTTGAAAAAAATCCCAACCCCAGCCCTAACCCTAGCACAACCCTAACCATAGCACAACCCTAGCCCCAGCACAACCCGAGCCCCAGCACAACCCGAGCCCCAGCACAACCCTAGCCCCAGCACAACCCTAGCCCCAGCACAACCCTAGCCCCAGCACAACCCTAGCCCCAGCACAACCCTAACCCAAGAGTTTATTTTTGACGCTGTTCCTTGTGCGGTATAAGTGATTAGACGACTTTATTCTTCAGGTCGGTGTGATTACAGCAATGCCAGAATCATATTGGGTTTTTATGACTGACAGCTGTCACACACTAAAAGACGCATTTTTTGTAAAATCTAGTTTTTGCATCGCCATATTTTGAGAGCTATAATTTTTCCAGATTTTGGCAGACAGTCATGTGGCAGCTCGTTTTTTGCGGGATGACTTGACGTTGTTATTGGTGCCATTTTCAGGCACGTGACATTTTTTAATCGCTTTCTATTCCGATTTTTGGGAGGCAGAATAAACAAAAACCAACAATTCAAGAATTGTTTTTTTTTTGTTTTTTTTATTCTGTTCCGCGTGTGGTAAAATTGGTAGCTTTATTCTTCGGGTCAGTACGTTTACAGCGGTACCACATTTGTATCATTTTTTTATGTTTTGGCGCTTATACACAATAAAAGCTATTTTATAGAAAAAAATATTTTTTAGCATCGCTTTATTCTGAGAGCTATAACTTTTTTATTTTTTGGCTGATGGAGCTGTATCATGGCTTGTTTTTTGCGGAACAAGATGACGTTTTCAGCGGTACCATTTTTATTTATATGCATCTTTTTGATCGCGTGTTATTCCACTTTTTGTTTGGCGGTATGGTGATAAAGCATTGTTTTTTGCTTCGTTTTTTTTTTTTTTTTTTTTTACTGTGTTCACTGAAGGGGTTAACTAGTGGGACAGTTTTATAGGTCAGCTTGTTCCGGACACGGCGATGCCAAATATGTGTACTTTTATTGTTTTTTTTTATTTTTTTTTATAATAATATTTATTGATGGGTACATTATATTTTTATTTTTGGTGGATTATTTTTTTTTATTTATTTTTATATTTTTGCAATTTTTTTATTTTTTTTTCCACTTTCAGACAGTTTATACACTTTATTACTTTGTCCCACTCTGGGACTTTCACTTTTTTTTCTCTGATCGCCTGCATGGCACAAGAATGCAGCACCATCAGCGGTGCACAGTGTGAAGATTGTTTGGAGATGCACTGCGCATGTCCAAACAATCTTCCTGCTGTCTGGTGACCCGGATGTTGTCATGACGACATCGGGTCGTCATGGCAACACCCGGGAAGCCTTTGCAGACTGCGCTGGAAGCCGGAAGAGGAGGTGAGTATCGGCGATCACCTCCCCTTGCCCCCGCAATGCCGCGATCGACTTAGATCGACTTCGATCGCAGCATCGCAGGGGTTAATGTGCTGGGAGCGGTGCAGGACCGCTCCCTGCACATAGTACCGGGTGTCAGCTGTGACAATCAGCTGACACCCGGCGGCGATCGCGCCCGCACAGCCTGTGTGCGCGCGATCGCGATGAAGTACTAATACGGGTCTGGCTCTTAAGTCCCAGGGCACAGACGCGTATTAGTACGTCAGATGTTATTAAGGGGTTAAAGGCAAAATACTCCCACAGATAAGTGTTCAATAATACACGCAACTGCTTAAAGGCAAAATACTCCTACAGATATGGGTTCAAGAATACACACAGTTGCATAAAAGCAAAATACTTCAACAGATATGGGTTCAAGATTACACACAGCTGCTTAAAGGCAAAATACTCCACCAGATATGGGTTCAAGAATACACACAGCAGCATAAAAGCAAAGTACTTCAACAGATATGGGTTCAAGAATACACACAGCTGCATAAAAGCAAAGTACTCCACCAGATATGGGTTCAAGAATACACACAGCTGCTTAAAGGCAAAATACTCCACCAGATAAGGGTTCAAGAATACACACAGCTGCTTAAAGTCAAACTACTCCACCAGATATGTGTTCAAGAATACACACAGCTGCATAAAAGCAAAGTACTTCAACAGATATGGGTTCAAGAATACACACAGCTGCATAAAAGCAAAGTACGCCACCAGATATGGGTTCAAGAATACACACAGCTGCTTAAAGGCAAAATACTCCACCAGATATGGGTTTAAGAATACACACAGCTGCTTAAAGGCAAAATACTTCAACAGATATGGGTTCAAGAATACACACAGCTGCTTAAAGTCAAAATAATCCACCAGATATGTGTTCAAGAATACACACAGCTGCTTAAAAGGCAAAATACTCCTACAGATATGGGTTCACGAATACACACAGCTGCTTAAAGACAAAATACTCCCAGAGATATGGGTTCAAGAATACACACAGCTGCTTAAAGGCAAAATACTCGCACACATATGTGCTCAAGAATACACACAGCTGCATAAAGGCAAAATACTCCACCAGATATGGGTTCAAAAATACACACAGCTGCTTAAAGGCAAAATACTCCACCAGATATGGGTTCAAGAATACACACAGCTGCATAAAGGCAAAATACTCCACCAGATATGTGTTCAAGAATACACACAGCTGCATAAAGGCAAAATACTCCACCAGATATGGGTTCAAGAATACACACAGCTGCATAAAGGCAAAACACTCCACCAGATATGGGTTTAAGAATACACACAGCTGCTTAAAGGCAAAATACTCCTACAGATATGGGTTCAAGAATACACACAGCTGCTTAAAGGCAAAATACTCCCACAGATATGGGTTACAGAATACACTCAACTGCTTAAAAGCAAAATATTCCACCAGATATGGGTTCAAGAATACACACAGATGCTTAAAGTCAAAATACTCCCATAGATATGGGTTCAAGAATACACACAGCTGCTTAAAGGCAAAATAATCCACCAAATGTGTGTTCAAGAATACACACAGCTGCTTAAAGGCAAAGTACATAAGCAGATACAGTGCCTACAAGTAGTATTCAACCCCCTTCAGATTTAGCTGGTTTGATAAGATGCAAATAAGTTAGAGCCTTCAAACTGCAAACGAGAGTAGGTTTTATGAACAGAAGCATAAATCTTACAAACCAAAAAGTTATGTTGCTCAGTTGAATTTTATTAAATTTTAAGCATAAAAGTGTGGGTCAATTATTATACAACCCCTATGTTTAATATTTTGTGGAATAACCCTTGTTTGCAATTACAGCTAATAATCGTCTTTTATAAGACCTGATCAGGCCGGCACAGGTCTGTGGAGTTATCTTGGCCCACTCCTCCATGCAGATCTTCTCCAAGTTATCTAGGTTCTTTGGGTGTCTCATGTGGACTTTATTCTTGAGCTCCTTCCACAAGTTTTCAATTGGGTTAAGGTCAGGAGACTGACTAGGCCACTCCAACACCTTGACTTTTTCCCTATTGAACCAGGCCTTGGTTTTCTTGGCTATGTGCTTTGGGTCGTTGTCTTGTTGGAAGATGAAATTACGACCCATCTTAAGATCCTTGATGGAGGAGTGGAGGTTCTTGGCCAAAATCTCCAGGTAGGCCGTGCTATCCATCTTCCCATGGATGCGGACCAGATGGCCAGGCCCCTTGGCAGAGAAACAGCCCCACAGCATGATGCTGCCACCACCATGCTTGACTGTAGGGATGGTATTCTTGGGGTCGTATGCAGTGCCATCCAGTCTCCAAACGTCACGTGTGTGGTTGGCACCAAAGATCTCGATCTTGGTCTCATCAGACCATAGAACCTTGAACCAGTCTGTCTCAGAGTCCTCCAAGTGATCATGAGCAAACTGTAGACGAGCCTTGACATGACGCTTTGAAAGTAAAGGTACCTTACGGGCTCGTCTGGAACGGAGACCATTGCGGTGGAGTACATTACTTATGGTATTGACTGAAACCAATGTCCCCACTGCCATGAGATCTTCCCGGAGCTCCTTCCTTGTTGTCCTTGGGTTAGCCTTGACTCTTCGGACAAGCCTGGCCTCGGCACGGGAGGACACTTTCAAAGGTTGTCCTGGCCGTGGAAGGCTAACAGTAGTTCCATAAGCCTTCCACTTACGGATGATGCTCCCAACAGTGGAGACAGGTAGGCCCAACTCCTTGGAAAGGGTTTTGTACCCCTTGCCAGCCTTGTGACCCTCCACGATCTTGTCTCTGATGGCCTTGGAATGCTCCTTTGTCTTTCCCATGTTGACCATGTCTGAGTGCTGTTCACAAGTTTGGGGAGGGTCTTAAATAGTCAGAAAAGGCTGGCAAAAGAGATCTTTAATCCACACATGTGAAGCTCATTATTCTTGGTGCCTGAACTACTTCTTAATACTTTAGGGGGACCAAACAGAATTCTTGTTGTCATGAAAACAACACCCACTTGGGTCAGACCTTGCAGCTCTCTGGCGCCCCCTTATCCTGCTGGTCAAACACGGTATTGACCGAGGATAAGCACGGGTGCAGCTGCTCTAATTTATGTCGACTATTGCGGCACGTGATGTGACAGGACGTATATATACCACCAGTTCCTTCCAGGAACGTATATATACCTCCGACCAGCCACCCTCAAACCACAATATCACATAAATACTGGTATACTGGCACCACCGATCGCTTAACAGGTGGATCGGGTACCTGGTAGGTAACGTGAATTAGCGGGTGAGGAACGCGTTTGCTCGACATGGGACAAGAAGGACGAAACTGGTAAATAATTAATGATTTACTCCCAAAAGGTGGGCAGTGTTTACAAAATATATACAAGATATTATAAAGGAGACAATTTACATGTATGCCTAAACAGTTATTAAAATAAAAGGGATAAGTAATAGCAAAACCTGCTTCACAAGGTGATGGTCTCAGATTCTGTGGGGGGGACGGCTCCCCGGAAATTAGAGGTGATTCTTCTTACGCCGCGTGATGTGCGTGCGTTCGACGTCCCTGAGAAGAATGGCTTGAAAAATGGCCGATCTGGTTTTTAGCAAGCAGCCAAAACTCTGGGAGACACCCCTTATTTACCTTACAAGGGGGCTCGGCTTTGCGAGCCCACCCAGCTGCAGAAGACCTAAAAAATCCTTCAGATTCCATATCTTGGTGTGGGGGGGTCCCACATCCAAGAGGGAGACATCACCTTGACCGTCACCATTATTCATGAAGATAGATATTAAATATGAAATTGCTATGACGCTCAGAATCCATTATCTCAGTTCCCGGTCATTCCTCAGTTATGCAAGTTATACTATTGTAATGGGAAAAAGGCAAGCATTCAAAAAACGTGGTTCCGATGTTTCTGTCAGACCTGTGCATGATTAAAATTGGCATAAAACGTTTGTACAATTAAACAATGGGATTTATTGGAGGGATTTTCCGGTTTGTACCAGTGCTTGCCCTGGACTGAGGTTTTATGGCGGGTCATAAAGATTCCTGGTTTGGGGAAAAGCAAAAGTGAGTTCTATGTCTTCACTTACAAACAGATAGGGGGTGGGGGTTTTCCTTTTTAAAACATCTCTCATTTTTAAAACTCGGGCAAAAATACCTTTTGCCTGACACTTGTGGTTTGAGGGGTTGAATAATAAATGACACTCTGAATTAACTTTTTACGTTTAAAAAAAAAAAAAAAAAAAAAAAAATTTGCTACAGTGCATTTCCCACTTCCAGGCTGATCTACAGTACAAATGTCACAATGCCAAGTTAATTCCGCATGTGTCAACCAGCTAAATCTGCAGGGGGTTGAATACTACTTGTAGGCACTGTATGTGTTCAAGAATACACACAGTTAATTAAAGGCAAAAAACTCCCACAGATATGGGTTACACAATACACACAGGAGCTTAAATACAAAATACTCCACCAGATATGGGTTCTAGAATACACACAGCTGATTAAAGGCAAAATACTCCCATAGATATGTGTTCATGAATACACACAGCTGATTAAAGGCATAATATTCCACCAGATATGGGTTCAAGAATACACACAGCTGCTTCAAGGCAAAATACTCCACCAGATATGGGTTCAAGAATACACACAGCTGCTTAAAGGCAAAATACTCCACCAGATATGGGTTTAAGAATACACACAACTGCTTAAAGGCAAAATACTCCACCAGATATGGGTTCAAGAATACACACAGCTGCTTAAAGGCAAAATACTCCATCAGATATGGGTTCAAGAATACACACAGCTGCTTAAAGTCAAAATAATCCACCAGATATGTGTTCAAGAATACACACAGCTGCTTAAAAGCAAAATACTCCACCAGATATGAGTTCAAGAATACACACAGCTGCTTAAAGTCAAAATACTCCTACAGATATGGGTTCAAGAATACACACAGCTGCATAAAGGCAAAATAATCCCACAGATATGGGTTCAAGAATACACACAGCTGCTTAAAAGCAAAATACTCTCACAAATATGGGTTCAAGAATACACACAGCTGCTTAAAGGAAAAATACTCCACCAGACATGGGTTCAAGAATACACACAGCTGCTTAAAGGAAAAATACTCCACCAGATATGGGTTCAAGAATACACACAGCTGCTTAAAAGCAAAATACTCCACCAGATATGTGACGCAGTTCAGGAATACACACAGCTGCTTAAAAGCAAAATAATCCCACAGATATGGGTTTAAGAATACACACAACTGCTTAAAGTCAAAATACTCCCACAGATAAGTGTTCAAGAATACACACAACTGCTTAAAGGCAAAATACTCCTACAGATATGGGTTCAAGAATACACACAACTGCTTAAAGACAAAATACTCCACCAGATATGGGTTCAAAAATACACACAACTGCTTAAAGGCAAAATACTCCACCAGATATGGGTTCAAGAATACACACAACTGCTTAAAGACAAAATACTCCACCAGATATGGGTTCAAGAATACACACAGCTGCTTAAAGGCAAAATACTTCACCAGATATGGGTTCAAGAATACACACAGCTGCTTAAAGGCAAAATACTCACCCAGATATGGGTTCAAGAATACACACAGCTGCTTAAAGGAAAAATACTCCAGACATGGGTTCAAGAATACACACAGCTGCTTAAAGGAAAAATACTCCACCAGATATGGGTTCAAGAATACACACAGCTGCTTAAAGGCAAAATACTCCACCAGATATGTGACGCAGTTCAGGAATACACAGCTGCTTAAAAGCAAAATACTCCACCAGATATGTGACGCAGTTCAGGAATACACACAGCTGCTTAAAAGCAAAATACTCCACCAGATATGAGTTCAGGAATACACACAGCTGCATAAAGGCAAAATAATCCCACAGATATGGGTTCAAGAATACACACAGCTGCTTAAAGGCAAAATACTCCAACAGACATGGGTTTAAGAATACACACAACTGCTTAAAGTCAAAATACTCCCACAGATAAGTGTTCAAGAATACACGCAACTGCTTAAAGGCAAAATACTCCTACAGATATGGGTTCAAGAATACACAAAGCTGCTTAAAGGCAAAATACTCCACCAGATATGGGTTCAAAAATACACACAGCTGCTTAAAGGCAAAATAGTCCCACAGATATGGGTTCAAAAATACACACAACTGCTTAAAGTCAAAATACTCCCACAGATAAGTGTTCAAGAATACACACAACTGCTTAAAAGCAAAATACTCCCACAGATATGGGTTCAAGAATACACACGACTGCTTAAAGACAAAATACTCCACCAGATATGGGTTCAAAAATACACACAGCTGCTTAAAGGCAAAATACTCCACCAGATATGGGTTCAAAAATACACACAGCTGCTTAAAGGCAAAATAGTCCCACAGATATGGGGTCAAGAATACACACAGCTGATTAAAGGCAAAATACTCCCAGAGATATGGGTTCAAGAATACACACAGGTGATTAAAGGCAAAAATACTCCCAGAGATATGGGTTCAAGAATACACACAGCTGCTTAAAGGCAAAATACTCCCACAGATAAGTGTTCAATAATACACGCAACTGCTTAAAGGCAAAATACTCCACCAGATAAGGGTTCAAGAATACACACAACTGCTTAAAGGCAAAATACTCCCAGAGATATGGGTTCAAGAATGCACACAACTGCTTAAAGGCAAAATACTCCATCAGATGTGGGTTCAAGAATACACACAACTGCTTAAAGACAAAATACTCCACCAGATATGGGTTCAAGAATACACACAGCTGCTTAAAGGCAAAATACTCCCACAGATATGTGTTCAATAATACACACAGCTGCTTAAAGGCAAAATACTCCCACAGATATGGGTTCAAGAATACACACAACTGCTTAAAAGCAAAATACTCCACCAGATATGTGTTCAAGAATACATACAACTGCTTAAAGGCAAAATAATCCCACAGATATGGGTTCAAGAATACACACAGCTGCTTAAAAGCAAAATACTCCCACAGATATGGGTTCAAGAATACACACAGCTGCTTAAAGGCAAAATACTCCACCAGATATGGGTTCAAGAATACACACAACTGCTTAAAGGCAAAATACTCCACCAGATATGAGTTCAGGAATACACACAACTGCTTAAAGTCAAAATACTCCCACAGATAAGTGTTCAATAATACACACAGCGGCTTAAAGGCAAAATACTCCACCAGATATGGGTTCAAGAATACACACAACTGCTTAAAGGCAAAATACTCCACCAGATATGAGTTCAGGAATACACACAACTGCTTAAAGTCAAAATACTCCCACAGATAAGTGTTCAGGAATACACACAACTGCTTAAAGTCAAAATACTCCCACAGATAAGTGTTCAATAATACACACAGCGGCTTAAAGGCAAAATACTCCCAGAGATATGGGTTCAAGAATACACACAGCTGCTTAAAGGCAAAATACTCCCACAGATATGGGTTCAAGAATACACACGACTGCTTAAAGGCAAAATACTCCACCAGATATGGGTTCAAGAATACACACAGCTGCTTAAAGGCAAAATACTTCAACAGATATGGGTTCAAGAATACACACAGCTGCATAAAAGCAAAGTACTTCAACAGATATGGGTTCAAGAATACACACAGCTGCTTAAAGGCAAAAGACTCCACCAGATATGGGTTCAAGAATACACACAGCTGCTTAAAGGCAAAAGACTCCACCAGATATGGGTTCAAGAATACACACAACTGCTTAAAAACAAATTACTCCACCAGATATGGATTCAAGAATACACACAGCTGCTTAAAGGCAAAAGACTCCACCAGATATGGGTTCAAGAATACACACAGCTGCTTAACCCCTTAATAACATCTGACGTACTAATACGCGTCTGTGCCCTGGGACTTAAGAGTCAGACCCGTATTAGTACGTCATCGCGATCGCGCGCGCACACAGGCTGTGCGGGCGCGATCGCCGCCGGGTGTCAGCTGATTGTCACAGCTGACACCCGGTACTATGTGCAGGGAGCGGTCCTGCACCGCTCCCAACACATTAACCCCCGCGATGCTGCGATCGAAGTCGATCGCGGCATTGCGGGGGCAAGGGGAGGTGATCGGCGATACTCACCTCCTTTTCCGGCTTCCAGCGCAGTCTGCAAAGGCTTCCCGGGTGTTGCCATGATGACCCGATGTCGTCATGACAACATCCGGGTCACCAGAGAGCAGGAAGATTGCTTGGACATGCGCAGTGCATCTCCAAGCAATCTTCACACTGTGCACTTCTGACAGCCTTCACACTGTGCACTTTTGACAGCCTTCATGGCACAGGGATGGTGCTCCATTCCTGTGCCATGCAGGCGATCAGAAAAAAAAAAGTGAAAGTCCCAGAGTGGGACAAAGTAATAAAGTGTATAAACTGTGTGAAAAAAAAAAAAAATGTGCAAAAATATTATAAAAATATAAAAAAAATAATACACCAAAAATAAAAATATAATGTATCCATCAATAAATATTATTATAAAAAAAAATTAAAAAAAAACAATAAAAGTACACATATTTGGTATCGCCGCGTCCGGAACAACCTGACCTATAAAACTGTCCCACTAGTTAACCCCTTCAGTGAACACGGTAAAAAAAAAAAAAAACGAAGAAAAAAACAATGCTTTGACACCATACCGCCAAACAAAAAGTGGAATAACACGCGATCAAAAAGACGCATATAAATAAAAATGATACCGCTGAAAACGTCATCTCGTCCCGCAAAAAACAAGCCACCACACAGCTCCATCAGCCGAAAAATAAAAAAGTTATAGCTCTCAGAATAAAGCGATACTAAAAAATATTTTTTTCTATAAAATAGCTTTTATTGTGTATAAGCGCCAAAACATAGAAAAATGATACAAATGTGGTACCGCTGTAAACGTACTGACCCGAAGAATAAAGCTACCTCATCAATTTTACCACACGCGGAACAGAATAAAAAAAAAAAAAAAAAAAAAAACAATTCCTGAATTGTTGGTTTTTGTTTATTCCGCCTCCCAAAAATCGGAATAGAAAGCGATCAAAAAATGTCACGTGCCTGAAAATAGCACCAATAACAACGTCAAGTCATCCCGCAAAAAACGAGCCGTCACATGACTGTCTGCCAAAATCTGGAAAAATTATAGCTCTCAAAATATGGCGATGCAAAAACTAGATTTTACAAAAAATGCGTCTTTTAGTGTGTGACAGCTGTCAGTCATAAAAACCCCATATGATTCTGGCATTGCTGTAATCACACCGACCCGAAGAATAAAGTCGTCTAATCACTTATACCGCACAAGGAACGGCGTCAAAAATAAACTCTTGGGTTAGGATTGGGCTAGGGTTAGGGCTGGGTTTGGGGCTAGGGTTGTGCTGGGGCTAGGGCTGGGGTTGGGATGTTTTTCAAAAGTAAGAAAAAAAGATGACGATATGGCGACTAGTGTTGAGAGCAAGTGCTCGCTACTTGAGTTTGCATCGGGTGCTCTGGTATGCATTGAGTATCGTGGGTATTTGAGTGACATGCTCGAGTCTCTGCCCCATATGCTTCGCGGCCAAAAAACTTTACGGGGATTGCCTGCCATGCACGAGCGATCCCCGCATGTTTTTTTTTGGGTGTCTAATAACCGTGAAACTTGCGGAGCAGGGACTCGAGCACACGCTGTACATGGTGCATACCTGAGTACCCGATGCAAACTCAAGTAGCGAGCACTTGCGCTCAAGAATAATGACAACTTATTCAATATGATGACCTAATGTAAACAAATTCTGTGCCGTACCTCTAGGTTCAAAATGTTCACTATACACCTTAATAAAATCCTTGAGGGGTATAGTTTCCAAAATGGGGACACTTGTGGGGGAGCTCCACTGTTTAGGCACATCACGGGCTCTCCAAACGCGACATATTGTCCGCTAACAAATTGAATGGAAAATCGGCTCAAATTGTTAGCGGACGCTATGTTGCGTTTGGAGAGCCCCTGTGTGCCCAAACATTGGAGCTCCCCCACAAGTGACCCCATTTTGGAAACTAGAACCCCCAAGGCACCTATCTAGATGCATAGTGAGCACTTGGAACCCCAGGTGCTTCACAAATTGATTCATAAAAATGAAAAAGTGTTTTTTTTTTCACTTTTTCATTTTTACGAATCAATTTGTGAAGCACCTGGGGGTTCCAAGTGCTCACTATACATCTAGAAAGGTGCCTTGGGGGGTCTAGTTTCCAAAATGGAGTCACTTGTGGGGGAGCTCCAAAGTTTGGGCACAGAGGGGCTCTCCAAACGCAATGTGGTGTCCGCTAACAATTTGAGCCGATTTTCCATTCAATTTGTTAGCGGATACCATGTTGTATTTAGAGAGTCCCTGTGTGCCCAAAAATTGGAGCTCCCCCACAAGTGACCCCATTTTGGAAACTAGACCCCCCAAGGCACCTATCTAGATGCATAGTGAGCACTTGGAACTCCTAGGTGCTTCACAAATTGATTCGTAAAAATGAAAAAGTGTTTTTTTTTTCACTTTTTCATTTTTACGAATAAATTTGTTAAGCACCTGGGGGTTCCAAGTGCTCACTATGCATCTATAAAGGTGCCTTGGGGGGTCTAGTTTCCAAAATGGGGTCACTTGTGGGGGAGCTCCAAAGTTTGGGCACACAGGGGCTCTCCAAACACAACATGGCGTCCGCTAATTATTCAAGCAAATTTTACAATCAAAAAGTCAAATGGCGCTCCTTCCCTTCCAAGCCCTGCCGTGCGCCCAAACAGTGTTTCTTCCCCAAATATTGGGCATCTGCGTGCCCAGGGGAAATTGCACAACAAATTTTGGGGTCCATTTTTTCTTGTTACCCCAGTGAAAATAAAAAAAATTGGGTCTAAAGTAACATTTTTGTGAAAAAAGTTAAATGTTAATTTTTTTCTTCCACATTCAAAAAATTCCTATGAAGCACCTGAAGGGTTAATAAAGTTCTTGAATGTGGTTTTGAGCACCTTGAGGGGTGCAGTTTTTAGAATGGTGTCACTTTTGTGTATTTTCTGTCATAAAGACCTCTCCAAGTGACTTCAAATGTGATGTGGTCCCTAAAAAAATGGTTTTATAAATTTTGTTGGAAAAATGAGAAATCGCTGGTCAACTTTTAACCCTTATAGCTCCCTAACAAAAAAAAATTTTGGTTCCAAAATTGTGCTGATGTAAAGTAGACATGTGGGAAATGTTATTTATTAACTCTTTTGTGTGACATATCGCTCTGATTTCAGGGCTTAAAAATTCAAATTTTGAAAATTGCAAAATTTTCTAAATTTTCGCCAAATTTCCGTTTTTTTCACAAATAAACGCAAGTGATATCGAAGAAATTTTTCCACAATCATGAAGTACAATATGTCATGAAAAAACAATCTCAGAATCAGGGGGATCCGTTGAAGCGTTCCAGAGTAATTACCTCATAAAGTGACAGTGGTCAGAATTGTAAAAATTGGCCCGGTCATTAACGTGCAAACCACCCGCGGGGCTTAAGGGGTTAAAGGCAAAATACTCCACCAGATATGGGTTCAAGAATACACACAGCTGCTTAGAAGCAAAATACTCCGCCAGATATGGGTTCAAGAATACACACAGCTGCTTAAAAGCAAAATACTCCATCAAATATGGGTTCAAGAATACACACAACTGCTTAGAAGCAAAATACTCCGCCAGATATGGGTTCAAGAATACACACAGCTGCTTAAAGACAAAATACTCCACCAGATATGGGTTCAAGAATACACACAGCTGCTTAAAGGCAAAATACTCCTACAGATATGGGTTCAAGAATACACACAGCTGCTTAAAAGCAAAATACTCCATCAGATATGGGTTCAAGAATACACACAGCTGCTTAGAAGCAAAATACTTCACCAGATATGGGCTCAAGAATACACACAGCTGCATAAAGACAAAATACTCCACCAGATATGTGTTCAAGAATACACACAGCTGCTTAAAGGCAAAGTACATAAGCAGATACAGTGCCTACAAGTAGTATTCAACCCCCTTCAGATTTAGCTGGTTTGATAAGATGCAAATAAGTTAGAGCCTTCAAACTGCAAACGAGAGTAGGTTTTATGAACAGAAGCATAAATCTTACAAACCAAAAAGTTATGTTGCTCAGTTGAATTTTATTAAATTTTAAGCATAAAAGTGTGGGTCAATTATTATACAACCCCTATGTTTAATATTTTGTGGAATAACCCTTGTTTGCAATTACAGCTAATAATCGTCTTTTATAAGACCTGATCAGGCCGGCACAGGTCTGTGGAGTTATCTTGGCCCACTCCTCCATGCAGATCTTCTCCAAGTTATCTAGGTTCTTTGGGTGTCTCATGTGGACTTTATTCTTGAGCTCCTTCCACAAGTTTTCAATTGGGTTAAGGTCAGGAGACTGACTAGGCCACTCCAACACCTTGACTTTTTCCCTATTGAACCAGGCCTTGGTTTTCTTGGCTATGTGCTTTGGGTCGTTGTCTTGTTGGAAGATGAAATTACGACCCATCTTAAGATCCTTGATGGAGGAGTGGAGGTTCTTGGCCAAAATCTCCAGGTAGGCCGTGCTATCCATCTTCCCATGGATGCGGACCAGATGGCCAGGCCCCTTGGCAGAGAAACAGCCCCACAGCATGATGCTGCCACCACCATGCTTGACTGTAGGGATGGTATTCTTGGGGTCGTATGCAGTGCCATCCAGTCTCCAAACGTCACGTGTGTGGTTGGCACCAAAGATCTCGATCTTGGTCTCATCAGACCATAGAACCTTGAACCAGTCTGTCTCAGAGTCCTCCAAGTGATCATGAGCAAACTGTAGACGAGCCTTGACATGACGCTTTGAAAGTAAAGGTACCTTACGGGCTCGTCTGGAACGGAGACCATTGCGGTGGAGTACATTACTTATGGTATTGACTGAAACCAATGTCCCCACTGCCATGAGATCTTCCCGGAGCTCCTTCCTTGTTGTCCTTGGGTTAGCCTTGACTCTTCGGACAAGCCTGGCCTCGGCACGGGAGGACACTTTCAAAGGTTGTCCTGGCCGTGGAAGGCTAACAGTAGTTCCATAAGCCTTCCACTTACGGATGATGCTCCCAACAGTGGAGACAGGTAGGCCCAACTCCTTGGAAAGGGTTTTGTACCCCTTGCCAGCCTTGTGACCCTCCACGATCTTGTCTCTGATGGCCTTGGAATGCTCCTTTGTCTTTCCCATGTTGACCATGTCTGAGTGCTGTTCACAAGTTTGGGGAGGGTCTTAAATAGTCAGAAAAGGCTGGCAAAAGAGATCTTTAATCCACACATGTGAAGCTCATTATTCTTGGTGCCTGAACTACTTCTTAATACTTTAGGGGGACCAAACAGAATTCTTGTTGTCATGAAAACAACACCCACTTGGGTCAGACCTTGCAGCTCTCTGGCGCCCCCTTATCCTGCTGGTCAAACACGGTATTGACCGAGGATAAGCACGGGTGCAGCTGCTCTAATTTATGTCGACTATTGCGGCACGTGATGTGACAGGACGTATATATACCACCAGTTCCTTCCAGGAACGTATATATACCTCCGACCAGCCACCCTCAAACCACAATATCACATAAATACTGGTATACTGGCACCACCGATCGCTTAACAGGTGGATCGGGTACCTGGTAGGTAACGTGAATTAGCGGGTGAGGAACGCGTTTGCTCGACATGGGACAAGAAGGACGAAACTGGTAAATAATTAATGATTTACTCCCAAAAGGTGGGCAGTGTTTACAAAATATATACAAGATATTATAAAGGAGACAATTTACATGTATGCCTAAACAGTTATTAAAATAAAAGGGATAAGTAATAGCAAAACCTGCTTCACAAGGTGATGGTCTCAGATTCTGTGGGGGGGACGGCTCCCCGGAAATTAGAGGTGATTCTTCTTACGCCGCGTGATGTGCGTGCGTTCGACGTCCCTGAGAAGAATGGCTTGAAAAATGGCCGATCTGGTTTTTAGCAAGCAGCCAAAACTCTGGGAGACACCCCTTATTTACCTTACAAGGGGGCTCGGCTTTGCGAGCCCACCCAGCTGCAGAAGACCTAAAAAATCCTTCAGATTCCATATCTTGGTGTGGGGGGGTCCCACATCCAAGAGGGAGACATCACCTTGACCGTCACCATTATTCATGAAGATAGATATTAAATATGAAATTGCTATGACGCTCAGAATCCATTATCTCAGTTCCCGGTCATTCCTCAGTTATGCAAGTTATACTATTGTAATGGGAAAAAGGCAAGCATTCAAAAAACGTGGTTCCGATGTTTCTGTCAGACCTGTGCATGATTAAAATTGGCATAAAACGTTTGTACAATTAAACAATGGGATTTATTGGAGGGATTTTCCGGTTTGTACCAGTGCTTGCCCTGGACTGAGGTTTTATGGCGGGTCATAAAGATTCCTGGTTTGGGGAAAAGCAAAAGTGAGTTCTATGTCTTCACTTACAAACAGATAGGGGGTGGGGGTTTTCCTTTTTAAAACATCTCTCATTTTTAAAACTCGGGCAAAAATACCTTTTGCCTGACACTTGTGGTTTGAGGGGTTGAATAATAAATGACACTCTGAATTAACTTTTTACGTTTAAAAAAAAAAAAAAAAAAAAAAAATTTGCTACAGTGCATTTCCCACTTCCAGGCTGATCTACAGTACAAATGTCACAATGCCAAGTTAATTCCGCATGTGTCAACCAGCTAAATCTGCAGGGGGTTGAATACTACTTGTAGGCACTGTATGTGTTCAAGAATACACACAGTTAATTAAAGGCAAAAAACTCCCACAGATATGGGTTACACAATACACACAGGAGCTTAAATACAAAATACTCCACCAGATATGGGTTCTAGAATACACACAGCTGATTAAAGGCAAAATACTCCCATAGATATGTGTTCATGAATACACACAGCTGATTAAAGGCATAATATTCCACCAGATATGGGTTCAAGAATACACACAGCTGATTAAAGGCATAATATTCCACCAGATATGGGTTCAAGAATACACACAGCTGCTTCAAGGCAAAATACTCCACCAGATATGGGTTCAAGAATACACACAGCTGCTTAAAGGCAAAATACTCCACCAGATATGGGTTTAAGAATACACACAACTGCTTAAAGGCAAAATACTCCACCAGATATGGGTTCAAGAATACACACAGCTGCTTAAAGGCAAAATACTCCATCAGATATGGGTTCAAGAATACACACAGCTGCTTAAAGTCAAAATAATCCACCAGATATGTGTTCAAGAATACACACAGCTGCTTAAAGGCAAAGTACTCCACCAGATATGTGTTCAAGAATACACACAGCTGCTTAAAAGCAAAATACTCCACCAGATATGAGTTCAAGAATACACACAGCTGCTTAAAGTCAAAATACTCCTACAGATATGGGTTCAAGAATACACACAGCTGCATAAAGGCAAAATAATCCCACAGATATGGGTTCAAGAATACACACAGCTGCTTAAAAGCAAAATACTCTCACAAATATGGGTTCAAGAATACACACAGCTGCTTAAAGGAAAAATACTCCACCAGACATGGGTTCAAGAATACACACAGCTGCTTAAAGGAAAAATACTCCACCAGATATGGGTTCAAGAATACACACAGCTGCTTAAAAGCAAAATACTCCACCAGATATGTGACGCAGTTCAGGAATACACACAGCTGCTTAAAAGCAAAATAATCCCACAGATATGGGTTTAAGAATACACACAACTGCTTAAAGTCAAAATACTCCCACAGATAAGTGTTCAAGAATACACACAACTGCTTAAAGGCAAAATACTCCTACAGATATGGGTTCAAGAATACACACAACTGCTTAAAGACAAAATACTCCACCAGATATGGGTTCAAAAATACACACAACTGCTTAAAGGCAAAATACTCCACCAGATATGGGTTCAAGAATACACACAACTGCTTAAAGACAAAATACTCCACCAGATATGGGTTCAAGAATACACACAGCTGCTTAAAGGCAAAATACTTCACCAGATATGGGTTCAAGAATACACACAGCTGCTTAAAGGCAAAATACTCACCCAGATATGGGTTCAAGAATACACACAGCTGCTTAAAGGAAAAATACTCCAGACATGGGTTCAAGAATACACACAGCTGCTTAAAGGAAAAATACTCCACCAGATATGGGTTCAAGAATACACACAGCTGCTTAAAGGCAAAATACTCCACCAGATATGTGACGCAGTTCAGGAATACACAGCTGCTTAAAAGCAAAATACTCCACCAGATATGTGACGCAGTTCAGGAATACACACAGCTGCTTAAAAGCAAAATACTCCACCAGATATGAGTTCAGGAATACACACAGCTGCATAAAGGCAAAATAATCCCACAGATATGGGTTCAAGAATACACACAGCTGCTTAAAGGCAAAATACTCCAACAGACATGGGTTTAAGAATACACACAGCTGCTTAAAGTCAAAATACTCCCACAGATAAGTGTTCAAGAATACACGCAACTGCTTAAAGGCAAAATACTCCTACAGATATGGGTTCAAGAATACACAAAGCTGCTTAAAGGCAAAATACTCCACCAGATATGGGTTCAAAAATACACACAGCTGCTTAAAGGCAAAATAGTCCCACAGATATGGGTTCAAAAATACACACAACTGCTTAAAGTCAAAATACTCCCACAGATAAGTGTTCAAGAATACACACAACTGCTTAAAAGCAAAATACTCCCACAGATATGGGTTCAAGAATACACACGACTGCTTAAAGACAAAATACTCCACCAGATATGGGTTCAAAAATACACACAGCTGCTTAAAGGCAAAATACTCCACCAGATATGGGTTCAAAAATACACACAGCTGCTTAAAGGCAAAATAGTCCCACAGATATGGGGTCAAGAATACACACAGCTGATTAAAGGCAAAATACTCCCAGAGATATGGGTTCAAGAATACACACAGGTGATTAAAGGCAAAAATACTCCCAGAGATATGGGTTCAAGAATACACACAGCTGCTTAAAGGCAAAATACTCCCACAGATAAGTGTTCAATAATACACGCAACTGCTTAAAGGCAAAATACTCCACCAGATAAGGGTTCAAGAATACACACAACTGCTTAAAGGCAAAATACTCCCAGAGATATGGGTTCAAGAATGCACACAACTGCTTAAAGGCAAAATACTCCATCAGATGTGGGTTCAAGAATACACACAACTGCTTAAAGACAAAATACTCCACCAGATATGGGTTCAAGAATACACACAGCTGCTTAAAGGCAAAATACTCCCACAGATATGTGTTCAATAATACACACAGCTGCTTAAAGGCAAAATACTCCCACAGATATGGGTTCAAGAATACACACAACTGCTTAAAAGCAAAATACTCCACCAGATATGTGTTCAAGAATACATACAACTGCTTAAAGGCAAAATAATCCCACAGATATGGGTTCAAGAATACACACAGCTGCTTAAAAGCAAAATACTCCCACAGATATGGGTTCAAGAATACACACAGCTGCTTAAAGGCAAAATACTCCACCAGATATGGGTTCAAGAATACACACAACTGCTTAAAGGCAAAATACTCCACCAGATATGAGTTCAGGAATACACACAACTGCTTAAAGTCAAAATACTCCCACAGATAAGTGTTCAATAATACACACAGCGGCTTAAAGGCAAAATACTCCACCAGATATGGGTTCAAGAATACACACAACTGCTTAAAGGCAAAATACTCCACCAGATATGAGTTCAGGAATACACACAACTGCTTAAAGTCAAAATACTCCCACAGATAAGTGTTCAGGAATACACACAACTGCTTAAAGTCAAAATACTCCCACAGATAAGTGTTCAATAATACACACAGCGGCTTAAAGGCAAAATACTCCCAGAGATATGGGTTCAAGAATACACACAGCTGCTTAAAGGCAAAATACTCCCACAGATATGGGTTCAAGAATACACACGACTGCTTAAAGGCAAAATACTCCACCAGATATGGGTTCAAGAATACACACAGCTGCTTAAAGGCAAAATACTTCAACAGATATGGGTTCAAGAATACACACAGCTGCATAAAAGCAAAGTACTTCAACAGATATGGGTTCAAGAATACACACAGCTGCTTAAAGGCAAAAGACTCCACCAGATATGGGTTCAAGAATACACACAGCTGCTTAAAGGCAAAAGACTCCACCAGATATGGGTTCAAGAATACACACAACTGCTTAAAAACAAATTACTCCACCAGATATGGATTCAAGAATACACACAGCTGCTTAAAGGCAAAAGACTCCACCAGATATGGGTTCAAGAATACACACAGCTGCTTAACCCCTTAATAACATCTGACGTACTAATACGCGTCTGTGCCCTGGGACTTAAGAGTCAGACCCGTATTAGTACGTCATCGCGATCGCGCGCGCACACAGGCTGTGCGGGCGCGATCGCCGCCGGGTGTCAGCTGATTGTCACAGCTGACACCCGGTACTATGTGCAGGGAGCGGTCCTGCACCGCTCCCAACACATTAACCCCCGCGATGCTGCGATCGAAGTCGATCGCGGCATTGCGGGGGCAAGGGGAGGTGATCGGCGATACTCACCTCCTTTTCCGGCTTCCAGCGCAGTCTGCAAAGGCTTCCCGGGTGTTGCCATGATGACCCGATGTCGTCATGACAACATCCGGGTCACCAGAGAGCAGGAAGATTGCTTGGACATGCGCAGTGCATCTCCAAGCAATCTTCACACTGTGCACTTCTGACAGCCTTCACACTGTGCACTTCTGACAGCCTTCATGGCACAGGGATGGTGCTCCATTCCTGTGCCATGCAGGCGATCAGAAAAAAAAAAGTGAAAGTCCCAGAGTGGGACAAAGTAATAAAGTGTATAAACTGTGTGAAAAAAAAAAAAAATGTGCAAAAATATTATAAAAATATAAAAAAAATAATACACCAAAAATAAAAATATAATGTATCCATCAATAAATATTATTATAAAAAAAAATTTAAAAAAAACAATAAAAGTACACATATTTGGTATCGCCGCGTCCGGAACAACCTGACCTATAAAACTGTCCCACTAGTTAACCCCTTCAGTGAACACGGTAAAAAAAAAAAAAAAACGAAGAAAAAAACAATGCTTTGACACCATACCGCCAAACAAAAAGTGGAATAACACGCGATCAAAAAGACGCATATAAATAAAAATGATACCGCTGAAAACGTCATCTCGTCCCGCAAAAAACAAGCCACCACACAGCTCCATCAGCCGAAAAATAAAAAAGTTATAGCTCTCAGAATAAAGCGATACTAAAAAATATTTTTTTCTATAAAATAGCTTTTATTGTGTATAAGCGCCAAAACATAGAAAAATGATACAAATGTGGTACCGCTGTAAACGTACTGACCCGAAGAATAAAGCTACCTCATCAATTTTACCACACGCGGAACAGAATAAAAAAAAAAAAAAAAAAAAAACAATTCCTGAATTGTTGGTTTTTGTTTATTCCGCCTCCCAAAAATCGGAATAGAAAGCGATCAAAAAATGTCACGTGCCTGAAAATAGCACCAATAACAACGTCAAGTCATCCCGCAAAAAACGAGCCGTCACATGACTGTCTGCCAAAATCTGGAAAAATTATAGCTCTCAAAATATGGCGATGCAAAAACTAGATTTTACAAAAAATGCGTCTTTTAGTGTGTGACAGCTGTCAGTCATAAAAACCCCATATGATTCTGGCATTGCTGTAATCACACCGACCCGAAGAATAAAGTCGTCTAATCACTTATACCGCACAAGGAACGGCGTCAAAAATAAACTCTTGGGTTAGGATTGGGCTAGGGTTAGGGCTGGGTTTGGGGCTAGGGTTGTGCTGGGGCTAGGGCTGGGGTTGGGATGTTTTTCAAAAGTAAGAAAAAAAGATGACGATATGGCGACTAGTGTTGAGAGCAAGTGCTCGCTACTTGAGTTTGCATCGGGTGCTCTGGTATGCATTGAGTATCGTGGGTATTTGAGTGACATGCTCGAGTCTCTGCCCCATATGCTTCGCGGCCAAAAAACTTTACGGGGATTGCCTGCCATGCACGAGCGATCCCCGCATGTTTTTTTTTGGGTGTCTAATAACCGTGAAACTTGCGGAGCAGGGACTCGAGCACACGCTGTACATGGTGCATACCTGAGTACCCGATGCAAACTCAAGTAGCGAGCACTTGCGCTCAAGAATAATGACAACTTATTCAATATGATGACCTAATGTAAACAAATTCTGTGCCGTACCTCTAGGTTCAAAATGTTCACTATACACCTTAATAAAATCCTTGAGGGGTATAGTTTCCAAAATGGGGACACTTGTGGGGGAGCTCCACTGTTTAGGCACATCACGGGCTCTCCAAACGCGACATATTGTCCGCTAACAAATTGAATGGAAAATCGGCTCAAATTGTTAGCGGACGCTATGTTGCGTTTGGAGAGCCCCTGTGTGCCCAAACATTGGAGCTCCCCCACAAGTGACCCCATTTTGGAAACTAGAACCCCCAAGGCACCTATCTAGATGCATAGTGAGCACTTGGAACCCCAGGTGCTTCACAAATTGATTCATAAAAATGAAAAAGTGTTTTTTTTTTCACTTTTTCATTTTTACGAATCAATTTGTGAAGCACCTGGGGGTTCCAAGTGCTCACTATACATCTAGAAAGGTGCCTTGGGGGGTCTAGTTTCCAAAATGGAGTCACTTGTGGGGGAGCTCCAAAGTTTGGGCACAGAGGGGCTCTCCAAACGCAATGTGGTGTCCGCTAACAATTTGAGCCGATTTTCCATTCAATTTGTTAGCGGATACCATGTTGTATTTAGAGAGTCCCTGTGTGCCCAAAAATTGGAGCTCCCCCACAAGTGACCCCATTTTGGAAACTAGACCCCCCAAGGCACCTATCTAGATGCATAGTGAGCACTTGGAACTCCTAGGTGCTTCACAAATTGATTCGTAAAAATGAAAAAGTGTTTTTTTTTTCACTTTTTCATTTTTACGAATAAATTTGTTAAGCACCTGGGGGTTCCAAGTGCTCACTATGCATCTATAAAGGTGCCTTGGGGGGTCTAGTTTCCAAAATGGGGTCACTTGTGGGGGAGCTCCAAAGTTTGGGCACACAGGGGCTCTCCAAACACAACATGGCGTCCGCTAATTATTCAAGCAAATTTTACAATCAAAAAGTCAAATGGCGCTCCTTCCCTTCCAAGCCCTGCCGTGCGCCCAAACAGTGTTTCTTCCCCAAATATTGGGCATCTGCGTGCCCAGGGGAAATTGCACAACAAATTTTGGGGTCCATTTTTTCTTGTTACCCCAGTGAAAATAAAAAAAATTGGGTCTAAAGTAACATTTTTGTGAAAAAAGTTAAATGTTAATTTTTTTCTTCCACATTCAAAAAATTCCTATGAAGCACCTGAAGGGTTAATAAAGTTCTTGAATGTGGTTTTGAGCACCTTGAGGGGTGCAGTTTTTAGAATGGTGTCACTTTTGTGTATTTTCTGTCATAAAGACCTCTCCAAGTGACTTCAAATGTGATGTGGTCCCTAAAAAAATGGTTT
Organism: Phyllobates terribilis; assembly: GCF_046119375.1. Taxonomy (NCBI): domain Eukaryota; kingdom Metazoa; phylum Chordata; class Amphibia; order Anura; family Dendrobatidae; genus Phyllobates; species Phyllobates terribilis. The sequence goes on along the minus strand of NW_027362768.1, from coordinate 395,606,265 downwards.
TATAAATTTTGTTGGAAAAATGAGAAATCGCTGGTCAACTTTTAACCCTTATAGCTCCCTAACAAAAAAAAATTTTGGTTCCAAAATTGTGCTGATGTAAAGTAGACATGTGGGAAATGTTATTTATTAACTCTTTTGTGTGACATATCGCTCTGATTTCAGGGCTTAAAAATTCAAATTTTGAAAATTGCAAAATTTTCTAAATTTTCGCCAAATTTCCGTTTTTTTCACAAATAAACGCAAGTGATATCGAAGAAATTTTTCCACAATCATGAAGTACAATATGTCATGAAAAAACAATCTCAGAATCAGGGGGATCCGTTGAAGCGTTCCAGAGTAATTACCTCATAAAGTGACAGTGGTCAGAATTGTAAAAATTGGCCCGGTCATTAACGTGCAAACCACCCGCGGGGCTTAAGGGGTTAAAGGCAAAATACTCCACCAGATATGGGTTCAAGAATACACACAGCTGCTTAGAAGCAAAATACTCCGCCAGATATGGGTTCAAGAATACACACAGCTGCTTAAAAGCAAAATACTCCATCAAATATGGGTTCAAGAATACACACAACTGCTTAGAAGCAAAATACTCCGCCAGATATGGGTTCAAGAATACACACAGCTGCTTAAAGACAAAATACTCCACCAGATATGGGTTCAAGAATACACACAGCTGCTTAAAGGCAAAATACTCCTACAGATATGGGTTCAAGAATACACACAGCTGCTTAAAAGCAAAATACTCCATCAGATATGGGTTCAAGAATACACACAGCTGCTTAGAAGCAAAATACTTCACCAGATATGGGCTCAAGAATACACACAGCTGCATAAAGACAAAATACTCCACCAGATATGGGTTCAAGAATACACACAGCTGCTTAAAGGCAAAATACTCCTACAGATATGGGTTCAAGAATACACACAGCTGCTTAAAGGCAAAATACTCCTACAGATATGGGTTCACGAATACACACAGCTGCTTAAAGGCAAAATACTCCACCAGATATGGGTTCAAGAATACACACAGCTGCTTAAAGGCAAAATACTCCTACAGATATGGGTTCAAGAATACACACAGCTGCTTAAAGGCAAAATACTCCTACAGATATGGGTTCACGAATACACACAGCTGCTTAAAGGCAAAATACTCCTACAGATATGGGTTCAAGAATACACACAGCTGCTTAAAGGCAAAATACTCGCACAGATATGTGTTCAAGAATACACACAGCTGCATAAAGGCAAAATACTCCACCAGATATGGGTTCAAGAATACACACAGCTGCTTAAAGGCAAAATACTCCACCAGATATGGGTTCAAGAATACACACAGCTGCTTAAAGGCAAAATAGTCCCACAGATATGGGTTCAAGAAAACACACAACTGCTTAAAGTCAAACTACTCCACCAGATATGGGTTCAAGAATACACACAGCTGCATAAAGGCAAAATACTCCACCAGATATGGGTTTAAGAATACACACAGCTGCTTAAAGGCAAAATACTCCCACAGATATGGGTTACAGAATACACACAGCTGCTTAAAGGCAAAATACTCCATCAGATATTGGTTCATGAATACACTCACCTGCTTAAAAGCAAAATATTCCACCAGATATGGGTTCAAGAATACACACAGATGCTTAAAGTCAAAATACTCCCATAGATATGGGTTCAAGAATACACACAGCTGCATAAAGGCAAAATATTCCACCAGATGTGTTCAAGAATACACACAGCTGCTTAAAGGCAAAATAATCCACCAAATATGTGTTCAAGAATACACACAGCTGCTTAAAGGCAAAATACATAAGCAGATATGTGTTCAAGAATACACACAGCTAATTAAAGGCAAAAAACTCCCACAAATATGGGTTGAAGGATACACACAGCAGCTTAAAGGCAAAATACTCCACCAGATATGGGTTCAAGAATACACACAGCTGCTTAAATGCAAAATACTCCTACAGATATGGGTTCAAGAATACACACAGCTGCTTAAAGGCAAAAAACTCCCACAGATATGGGTTCAAGAATACACACAGCTGCTTAAATGCAAAATACTCCACCAGATATGGGTTCAAGAAAACACAAAGCTGCATAAAGGCAAAATACTCGTACAGATATGTGTTCAAGAATACACACAGCTGCTTAAAGGCAAAATACTCCACCAGATATGGGTACAAGAATACACACAGCTGCTTAAAGGCAAAGTACTCCACCAGATATGGGTTCAAGAATACACACAGCTGCATGAAGGCAAAATACTCCCACAGATATGGGTTCAAGAATACACACAGCTGCTTAAAAGCAAAATACTCCACCAGATATGGGTTCAAGAATACACACAGCTGTTTAAAAGCAAACTATTCCACCAGATATGTGTTCAAGAATACACACAGCTGCTTAAAGGCAAAATACTCCACCAGATATGGGTTCAAGAATACACACAGCTGCTTAAAGGCAAAGTACTCCACCAGATATGGGTTCAAGAATACACACAGCTGCATGAAGGCAAAATACTCCACCAGATATGGGTTCAAGAATACACACAGCTGCTTAAAGGCAAAATACTCCCACAGATATGGGTTCAAGAATACACACAGCTGCTTAAAGGCAAAATAATCCACCAGATATGTGTTCAAGAATACACACAGCTGCATAAAGGCAAAATACTCCAACAGATATGGGTTCAAGAATACACACAGCTGCATAAAGGCAAAATAATCCGCCAGATATGTGTTCAAGAATACACACAGCTGCTTAAAGGCAAAAAACTCCCACAGATATGGGTTCAACAATACACACAGCTAATTAAAGGCAAAAAACTCCCACAGATATGGGTTCAAGAATACACACAGCTGCTTAAAGGCAAAATACTCCACCAGATATGTGTTCAAGAATACACACAGCTGCTTAAAAGCAAAATATTCCTACAGATATGTGTTGAAGAATACATAAAACTGCTTAAAGGCAAAATACTCCACCAGGTATGGGTTCAAGAATACACACAGCTGCATAAAAGCAAAATACTCCCACAGATATGGGTTCAAGAATACACACAGCTACTTAAAGGCAAAACACTTCAACAGATATGGGTTCAAGAATACACACAGCTGCATAAAAGCAAAATACTCCATCAGATATGTGTTCAAGAATACACACAGCAGCTTAAAGGCAAAATACTCCCACAGATATGTGTTCAAGAATACACACAGCTGCTTAAAGTCAAAATACTCCTACAGATATGTGTTCAAGAATACATACAACTGCTTAAAGGCAAAACACTCCACCAGATATGTGTCCAAGAATACACACAGCTGCTTAAAAGCAAAATACTCCACCAGATATGGGTTCAAGAATACACACAGCTGCATAAAGGCAAAATACTCCACCAGATATGGGTTCAAGAATACACACAGCTGCATAAAGGCAAAATACTCCACCAGATATGGGTTGAAGAATACACACAGCTGCTTAAAGGCAAAATACTACAACAGATATGGGTTAAAGAATACACACAGCTGCTTAAAGTCAAAATACTCCACCAGATATGGGTTCAAGAATACACACAGCTGCTTAAAAGTAAAATAATCCCACAGATATGGGTTCAAGAATGCACACAACTGCTTAAAGTCAAAATACTCCAACAGATATGGGTTCAAGAATACACACAGCTGCTTAAAAGCAAAATACTCCAACAGATATGGGTTCAAGAATACACACAGCTGCTTAAAAGCAAAATACTCCACCAGATATGTGTTCAAGAATACACACAGCTGCTTAAAGGCAAAATACTCCCACAGATATGGGTTCAAGAATGCACACAACTGCTTAAAGGCAAAATACTCCCACAGATATGGGTTCAAGAATGCACACAACTGCTTAAAGTCAAAATACTCCAACAGATATGGGTTCAAGAATACACACAGCTGCTTAATAGCAAAATACTCCACCAGATATGGGTTCAAGAATACACACAGCTGCTTAAAGGCAAAATACTCCCACAGATATGGGTTCAAGAATGCACACAACTGCTTAAAGTCAAAATACTCCAACAGATATGGCTTCAAGAATACACACAGCTGCTTAATAGCAAAATACTCCACCAGATATGGGTTCAAGAATACACACAGCTGCTTAAAGGCAAAATACTCCCACAGATATGGGTTACAGAATACACACGACTGCTTAAAAGCAAAGTACTCCATCAGATATTGGTTCATGAATACACACAGCTGCTTAAAAGCAAAATACTCCACCAGATATGGGTTCAAGAATACACACAGATGCTTAAAGTCAAAATACTCCCATAGATATGGGTTCAAGAATACACACAGCTGCTTAAAAGCAAAATACTACAACAGATATGGGTTCAAGAATACACACAGCTGCTTAAAGTCAAAATACTCCACCAGATATGGGTTCAAGAATACACACAGCTGCTTAAAAGCAAAATAATCCCACAGATGTGAGTTCAAGAATACATACAGCTGCATAAAGGCACAATTCTCCACCAGATATGGGTTCTAGAATACACACAGCTGCTTAAAAGCAAAATAATCCCACGGATATATGTTCAAGAATACACACAGCTGCTTAAAGTCAAAATACTCCAACAGATATGGGTTCAAGAATACACACAGCTGTATAAAGGCAAAATACTTCAACAGATATGGGTTCAAAAATACACACAGCTGCTTAAAAGCAAAATACTCCACCAGATATGGGTTCAAGAATACACACAGCTGTATAAAGGCAAAATACTTCAACAGATATGGGTTCAAGAATACACACAGCTGCTTAATAGCAAAATACTCCACCAGATATGGGTTCAAGAATACACACAGCTGCTTAAAGGCAAAATACTCCCACAGATATGGGTTCAAGAATGCACACAACTGCTTAAAGTCAAAATACTCCAACAGATATGGGTTCAAGAATACACACAGCTGCTTAAAAGCAAAATACTCCAACAGATATGGGTTCTAGAATACACACAGCTGCTTATAAGCAAAATACTCCCACAGATGTGTGTTCAAGAATACATACAGCTACATAAAGGCAAAATACTCCACAAGATATGGGTTCTAGAATACACACAGCTGCTTAAAAGCAAAATACACCTACAGATATGGGTTCAAGAATACACACAGCTGCTTAAAGGCAAAATACTCCATCAGATATGGGTTCAAGAATGCACACAACTGCTTAAAGTCAAAATACTCCAACAGATATGGGTTCAAGAATACACACAGCTGCTTAAAGGCAAAATACTCCCACGGATATGGGTTCAAGAATACACACAGCTGCTTAAAGGCAAAATACTCCCACGGATATGGGTTCAAGAAAACACACAGCTGCTTAATAGCAAAATACTCCACCAGATATGGGTTCAAGAATACTCACAGCTGCTTAAAGGCAAAATACTCCCACGAATATGGGTTCAGGAATACACACAGCTGCTTAAAGGCAAAATACTCCCACAGATATGGGTTCAAGAATACACACAGCTGCTTAAAGTCAAAATACTCCTACAGATATGGGTTCAAGAATACACACAGCTGCTTAAAAGCAAAATACTCTACCAGATATGAGTTCAAGAATACACACAGCTGCTTAAAGGCAAAATACTCCCACGGATATGGGTTCAAGAATACACACAGCTGCTTAAAAGCAAAATACTCCATCAGATATGGGTTCAAGAATACACACAGCTGCATAAAGGCAAAATACTCCACCAGATATGGGTTCAAGAATACACACAGCTGCTTAAAGTCAAAATACTCCCATAGATATGGGTTCAAGAATACACACAGCTGCATAAAGGCAAAATATTCCACCAGATGTGTTCAAGAATACACACAGCTGCTTAAAGGCAAAATAATCCACCAAATATGTGTTCAAGAATACACACAGCTGCTTAAAGGCAAAATACATAAGCAGATATGTGTTCAAGAATACACACAGCTAATTAAAGGCAAAAAACTCCCACAAATATGGGTTGAAGGATACACACAGCAGCTTAAAGGCAAAATACTCCACCAGATATGGGTTCAAGAATACACACAGCTGCTTAAATGCAAAATACTCCTACAGATATGGGTTCACGAATACACACAACTGCTTAAAGTCAAACTACTCCACCAGATATGGGTTCAAGAATACACACAGCTGCTTAAAGACAAAATAATCCACCAGATATGCGTTCAAGAATACACACAGCTGCTTAAAGGCAAAAAACTCCCACAGATATGGGTTCAAGAATACACACAGCTGCTTAAAAGCAAAATCCTCCACCAGATGTGTTCAAGAATACACATGTAGCACCCTGAGGACTCGGCTGCTACAGGGGCATTACACCTCAAGCCAGAGGTGTGGTATTCCACTCCCGGGTAAGGATGGAGTGTGGGACTGAGCTCAGATAGCTGCATGCACTACATACATTCCATTTCCGGGGGACAGACCGACGGTACTCCCACCAGTATATGTGCAGGTACGACAGTGTCTGTCCCTGGCTGGAGTGGGAGGGGGGTGGAACATCCCAGTAGTGTAGGGGCAGATAGGAGGAGCAGTCTGGGTAAGGCTAGGAGCTCATTGGGTGCTGGTCACCTGAGCTCACACATAGAGGGAGTATATAAGGTGGGCACCATCTTAGATCAGGGTCAGTCTTCTGTAGAGGGTCAGTCAGTCCTGAGAGAGGTCCAGGAGCGCCTGCAGAGAGAAGAGAGAGAGGAGAAGAGAAGGACCCAGAGGGGGAGAAGAAGGAACCCCAAGAACCCAGTATACAACCAGAAGGGTGAAGGGTTGGCACGCAAGGGAACCGGATCCCAAATTAGTGGAGGAGAGAAACTACCCTCAACTAAGAACCGGAGGCTGCGACATTACATGTGGAGCAGCCCCTCACCAAGTCCACTAAGAAGGCACACCGAGCATAGGGTCAGGGAAGCCAAAGAAGGTTCACCCAACAGGAGACCCGAGGGAGCCGGACATAAGTGGACCCCTGGTGGGAACGGCCAGTAGAGAGGACAGTCAGAAAGGGAGCTCAGGACCACGCTCCAGAATTGCTTGGGGGTTGGCCGAGTCCAGGACCTGGTGGACGCAGCACGGCTCGGGCGGTCACTCAAGGCCAGAGTGACCAACAGAACAGCAGTAAGTAGAAACCCTGAACTGCACAGCCCGACTCTGAGTCTTCTTACCATCCACACTGCACCACCACTACCACCATCCTCTACACCTGACCCCCTGAGGCTATACCCCTCCCGTTGGGGGTTATACTACCACAGCTGCACATATACCACCAGCCTCAGCGGACCCTGCTGTTACGGCGGCCTTTTGACCGCAAATCAACGGGTGGCGTAGTCGACACTAAGAACAACTAATAACATCTGTAAAGACTGCCACACACTGAGTTTGACACCCTGGGCACGGACCGGGTCGCCGCCACTCGGAGACTACAACCCCCATCAGATCCGGCTCCGGGTAATCCCCAAACAGCACTGGCCCAGGGGGCGCGTCACACACAGCTGCTTAAAAGCAAAATACTCCTACAGATATGTGTTCAAGAATACACACAGCTGCTTAAAGGCAAAATACTCCCATAGATATGTGTACAAGAATACACACAGCTGCTTAAAGGCAAAATACTCTCACAGATATGTGTTCAAGAATACACACCGCTGCTTAAAAGCAAAATACTCCACCAGATATGGGTTCAAGAATACACACAGGTGCTTAAAAGCAAAATACTCCTACAGATGTGTTCAAGAATACACACAGCTGCTTAAAAGCAAAATACTCCTACAGATATGTGTTCAAGAATAAACACAGCTGCTTAAAGGCAAAATACTCCCACAGATATGTGTTCACGAATACACACAGCTGCTTAAAGGCAAAGTACTCCCACAGATATGGGTTCAAGAATACACACAGCTGCTTAAAAGCAAAATACTCCACCAGATATGGGTTCAAGAATACACACAGCTGTTTAAAAGCAAACTATTCCACCAGATATGTGTTCAAGAATACACACAGCTGCTTAAAGGCAAAATACTCCCACAGATATGGGTTCAAGAATACACACAGCTGCTTAAAGGCAAAATAATCCACCAGATATGTGTTCAAGAATACACACAGCTGCATAAAGGCAAAATACTCCCACAGATATGGGTTCAAGAATACACACAGCTGCTTAAAGGCAAAATATTCCTACAGATATGTGTTGAAGAATACATACAACTGCTTAAAGGCAAAATACTCCACCAGATATGGGTTCAAGAATACACACAGCTGCATAAAGGCAAAATAATCCCCCAGATATGTGTTCAAGAATACACACAGCTGCATAAAGGCAAAATACTCCCACAGATATGGGTTCAAGAATACACACAGCTACTTAAAGGCAAAACACTTCAACAGATATGGGTTCAAGAATACACACAGCTGCATAAAGGCAAAATAATCCCCCAGATATGTGTTCAAGAATACACACAGCTGCATAAAGGCAAAAAACTCCCACAGATATGGGTTCAAGAATACACACAGCTGCTTAAAGGCAAAATATTCCTACAGATATGTGTTGAAGAATACATACAACTGCTTAAAGGCAAAACACTCCACCAGATATGGGTTCAAGAATACACACAGCTGCATAAAGGCAAAATAATCCCCCAGATATGTGTTCAAGAATACACACAGCTGCTTAAAGGCAAAATACTCCACCAGATATGGGTTCAAGAATACACACAGCTGCATAAAGGCAAAATACTCCCACAGATATGGGTTCAAGAATACACACAGCTACTTAAAGGCAAAACACTTCAACAGATATGGGTTCAAGAATACACACAGCTACTTAAAGGCAAAACACTTCAACAGATATGGGTTCAAGAATACACACAGCTGCTTAAAGGCAAAATACTCCCACAGATATGGGTTCAAGAATACACACAGCTGCTTAAAAGCAAAATACTTCCACAGATATGGGTTCAAGAATACACACAGCTGCTTAAAAGCAAAATCCGCCACCAGATGTGTTCAAGAATACACATGTAGCACCCTGAGGACTCGGCTGCTACAGGGGCATTACACCTCAAGCCAGAGGTGTGGTATTCCACTCCCGGGTAAGGATGGAGTGTGGGACTGAGCTCAGATAGCTGCATGCACTACATACATTCCATTTCCGGGGGACAGACCGACGGTACTCCCACCAGTATATGTGCAGGTACGACAGTGTCTGTCCCTGGCTGGAGTGGGAGGGGGGTGGAACATCCCAGTAGTGTAGGGGCAGATAGGGGGAGCAGTCTGGGTAAGGCTAGGAGCTCATTGGGTGCTGGTCACCTGAGCTCACACATAGAGGGAGTATATAAGGTGGGCACCATCTTAGATCAGGGTCAGTCTTCTGTAGAGGGTCAGTCAGTCCTAAGAGAGGTCCAGGAGCGCCTGCAGAGAGAAGAGAGAGAGGAGAAGAGAAGGACCCAGAGGGGGAGAAGAAGGAACCCCAAGAACCCAGTATACAACCAGAAGGGTGAAGGGTTGGCACGCAAGGGAACCGGATCCCAAATTAGTGGAGGAGAGAAACTACCCTCAACTAAGAACCGGAGGCTGCGACATTACATGTGGAGCAGCCCCTCACCAAGTCCACTAAGAAGGCACACCGAGCATAGGGTCAGGGAAGCCAAAGAAGGTTCACCCAACAGGAGACCCGAGGGAGCCGGACATAAGTGGACCCCTGGTGGGAACGGCCAGTAGAGAGGACAGTCAGAAAGGGAGCTCAGGACCACGCTCCAGAATTGCTTGGGGGTTGGCCGAGTCCAGGACCTGGTGGACGCAGCACGGCTCGGGCGGTCACTCAAGGCCAGAGTGACCAACAGAACAGCAGTAAGTAAAAACCCTGAACTGCACAGCCCGACTCTGAGTCTTCTTACCATCCACACTGCACCACCACTACCACCATCCTCTACACCTGACCCCCTGAGGCTATACCCCTCCCGTTGGGGGTTATACTACCACAGCTGCACATATACCACCAGCCTCAGCGGACCCTGCTGCAGCGGCGGCCTTTTGACCGCAAATCAACGGGTGGCGTAGTCGACACTAAGAACAACTAATAACATCTGTAAAGACTGCCACACACTGAGTTTGACACCCTGGGCACGGACCGGGTCGCCGCCACTCGGAGACTACAACCCCCATCAGATCCGGCTCCGGGTAATCCCCAAACAGCACTGGCCCAGGGGGCGCGTCACACACAGCTGCTTAAAAGCAAAATACTCCTACAGATATGTGTTCAAGAATACACACAGCTGCTTAAAGGCAAAATACTCCCATAGATATGTGTACAAGAATACACACAGCTGCTTAAAGGCAAAATACTCTCACAGATATGTGTTCAAGAATACACACCGCTGCTTAAAAGCAAAATACTCCACCAGATATGGGTTCAAGAATACACACAGGTGCTTAAAAGCAAAATACTCCTACAGATGTGTTCAAGAATACACACAGCTGCTTAAAAGCAAAATACTCCTACAGATATGTGTTCAAGAATAAACACAGCTGCTTAAAGGCAAAATACTCCCACAGATATGTGTTCACGAATACACACCGCTGCTTAAAGTCAAAATACTCCATCAGATATGTGTTCAAGAATACACACAGCTGCTTAAAAGCAAAACACTCCACCAAATATGGGTTCAAGAATACACACAACTGCTTAAAGGCAAAATACTCCCACATATATGTGTTCAAGAATACACACAGCTGCTTAAAAGCAAAATACTCCTACAGATATGGGTTCAAGAATACACACAGCTGCTTAAAGGCAAAATACTCCACCAGATATGTGTTCAAGAATACACACAGCTGCATAAAGGCAAAATACTCCCACATATATGTGCAAGAATACACACAGCTGCTTAAAAGCAAAATACTCCGCCAGATATGGGTTCAAGAATACACACAGCTGCTTAAAGGCAAAATACTCCACCAGGTATGGGTTCAAGAATACACACAGCTGCATAAAAGCAAAATACTCCCACAGATATGGGTTCAAGAATACACACAGCTGCTTAAAGGCAAAATACTCCCACAGATATGGGTTCAAGAATACACACAGCTGCTTAAAAGCAAAATACTTCCACAGATATGGGTTCAAGAATACACACAGCTGCTTAAAAGCAAAATCCTCCATCAGATGTGTTCAAGAATACACATGTAGCACCCTGAGGACTCGGCTGCTACAGGGGCATTACACCTCAAGCCAGAGGTGTGGTATTCCACTCCCGGGTAAGGATGGAGTGTGGGACTGAGCTCAGATAGCTGCATACACTACATACATCCCATTTCCGGGGGACAGACTGACGGTACTCCCACCAGTATATGTGCAGGTACGACAGTGTCTGTCCCTGGCTGGAGTGGGAGGGGGGTGGAACATCCCAGTAGTGTAGGGGCAGATAGGGGGAGCAGTCTGGGTAAGGCTAGTAGCTCATTGGGTGCTGGTCACCTGAGCTCACACATAGAGGGAGTATATAAGGTGCGCACCATCTTAGATCAGGGTCAGTCTTCTGTAGAGGGTCAGTCAGTCCTGAGAGAGGTCCAGGAGCGCCTGCAGAGAGAAGAGAGAGAGGAGAAGAGAAGGACCCAGAGGGGGAGAAGAAGGAACCCCAAGAACCCAGTATACAACCAGAAGGGTGAAGGGTTGGCACGCAAGGGAACCGGATCCCAAATTAGTGGAGGAGAGAAACTACCCTCAACTAAGAACCGGAGGCTGCGACATTACATGTGGAGCAGCCCCTCACCAAGTCCACTAAGAAGGCACACCGAGCATAGGGTCAGGGAAGCCAAAGAAGGTTCACCCAACAGGAGACCCGAGGGAGCCGGACATAAGTGGACCCCTGGTGGGAACGGCCAGTAGAGAGGACAGTCAGAAAGGGAGCTCAGGACCACGCTCCAGAATTGCTTGGGGGTTGGCCGAGTCCAGGACCTGGTGGACGCAGCACGGCTCGGGCGGTCACTCAAGGCCAGAGTGACCAACAGAACAGCAGTAAGTAAAAACCCTGAACTGCACAGCCCGACTCTGAGTCTTCTTACCATCCACACTGCACCACCACTACCACCATCCTCTACACCTGACCCCCTGAGGCTATACCCCTCCCGTTGGGGGTTATACTACCACAGCTGCACATATACCACCAGCCTCAGCGGACCCTGCTGCAGCGGCGGCCTTTTGACCGCAAATCAATGGGTGGCGTAGTCGACACTAAGAACAACTAATAACATCTGTAAAGACTGCCACACACTGAGTTTGACACCCTGGGCACGGACCGGGTCGCCGCCACTCGGAGACTACAACCCCCATCAGATCCGGCTCCGGGTAATCCCCAAACAGCACTGGCCCAGGGGGCGCGTCACACACAGCTGCTTAAAAGCAAAATGCTCCCATTGATATGTGTACAAGAATACACACAGCTGCTTAAAGGCAAAATACTCTCACAGATATGTGTTCAAGAATACACACCGCTGCTTAAAAGCAAAATACTCCACCAGATATGGGTTCAAGAATACACACAGGTGCTTAAAAGCAAAATACTCCTACAGATGTGTTCAAGAATACACACAGCTGCTTAAAAGCAAAATACTCCTACAGATATGTGTTCAAGAATAAACACAGCTGCTTAAAGGCAAAATACCCCCACAGATATGTGTTCACGAATACACACCGCTGCTTAAAGTCAAAATACTCCATCAGATATGTGTTCAAGAATACACACAGCTGCTTAAAGGCAAAATACTCCCACATATATGTGTTCAAGAATACACACAGCTGCTTAAAGGCAAAATACTCCACCAGATATGTGTTCAAGAATACACACAGCTGCATAAAGGCAAAATACTCCCACATATATGTGTACAAGAATACACACAGCTGCTTAAAAGCAAAATACTCCGCCAGATATGGGTTCAAGAATACACACAGCTGCTTAAAGGCAAAATACTCCACCAGATATGGGTTCAAGAATACACCCAGCTGCTTGAAAGCAAAATACTCCACCAGATATGGGTTCAAGAATACACACAGCTGCTTAAAGGCAATATACTACCACAGATATGTGTTCAAGAATACACACAGCTGCTTGAAAGCAAAATACTCCACCAGATATGGGTTCAAGAATACACACAGCTGCTTAAAGGCAAAATACTCCCACAGATAAGGGTTCAAGAATACACACAGCTGCTTAAAAGCAAAATACTCCACCAGATATGGGTTCAAGAATACACACAGCTGCTTAAAAGCAAAATACTCCACCAGATATGGGTTCAAGAATACACACAGCTGCTTAAAGGCAAAATACTCCCACAGATATGTGTTCAAGAATGCACACAGCTGCATAAAGTCAAAATACTCCACCAGATAACCAGTGTCAGCGGGTGTCACCACTGCTTTTTCCGCTGTTGTGCATGCAATAGAACCCCCTGTTGTGCGTGCAAGGCAATCCCCTGTCCATACTGCATGCAAAGATGCCTCCTCCTCTCAGTCTTCACTTGTTATAGCAGTTTCTCAAGAAACAGCATCAACGTCCACGTCCCACCGCAGCGTTCAATTGTCCATATCTCAGACCTTTGAACGAAAGCGCAAATTCGCAGCCAATGCCCCCTAGGCCACAGTCCTAAATTCGCACATTTCACAACTGCTTGCGTTGGAAATGCTGCCTTTTAGGCTAGTGGAGACGGAATCCTTTCGCAACCTTATGGCGGTGGCCGTCCCTCGGTACTCGGTCCCCAGCCGACACTATTTTGCCCGGTGTGCCATCCCCGCACTACACAAGCACGTGTCCCAAAACATCTGCCGTGCCCTCAACAACGCAGTTACTGGGAGAGTCCACCTGACAACGGACACGTGGACAAGTGCTTGTGGCCAGGGACGGTTCATCTCCCTGACGGCACACTGGGTAAACATAGTGGAAGCTGGGACCCAGTCGGACCTTGGGACGGAACACATCCTCCCAACACCGAGGATTGCGGGCCCTGTGTCAGGCAGAGTTGCCCCTACAGTGTACAGCTCTTGCGCATCATCCTCCTCCTCCTCATGTTCAGCCTCCATTTCAGATATCACCACATCAGTTACAAGCTGGAAGCACTGCAGTACTGCCTCAGCCAAGCGGCAACAGGCTGTGCTGAAACTCATAAGCTTAGGTGATAACCCTCACACTGCTAGTGAGTTGTGGACAGCTGTGAAAGAGCAGGCAGATCTGTGGCTGAGACCGCTGAACCTACATCCAGGCATAGTCATGTGTGACAATGGCCGTAACCTGGTGGCGGCTCTGAGGCAAGGTGAGATCACACACGTACAATGCCTGGCTCATGTGCTTAACCTCGTGGTTCAGCGGTTTCTTAAATCGTACCCCGAGTTTCCAGATCTGATTGTCAAAGTACGCCGCCTGTCAGCTAATTTTCGCAAGTCGGCTACAGCTTCCGCCGCCCTTGCTGTGTTGCAGCAGCGTTTGCAGCTTCCGGCACACCGACTGGTGTGTGATGTCCCCACACATTGGAACTCTACCCTCCACATGTTGCAAAGGATTTGTGAGCAGAAGAGAGAAGTTGTGGAGTACTAGCTGCAACAAAGCAGTAGATATTCAGGTCAGACTCCACACATAAGACCTCAGGAGTGGACCTGGATGTCTGACATATGTACCATCCTGACAACTTTGAGGAGTCCACCAAGATGGTGAGTGGCGATGACGCCATTATTAGCGTCAGCATCCAACTTGTCTGTCTTTTGCAACGCTCTCTGCAGAGAATTAAAGAGGAGGCATTGCAGCCAGAGTATGATGAGATGGATCAAGAAGCCGTAGCGTGCGATTACACACAGCCCAACCTCATCTCATCCCAACGTGCATTGGGGGACAATGAGGGAGAGGAGGAGGAGGAAGAACAGGAGCTGGTATCATGCGCTGTAGACGGTATTACCCGTACAACTGTCATACCGTCGGTTCAGCGTGGGTGGCCTGAGGACAGGGGTGAGGAGGAGAGCATGGTCAGTCATCATCTTGGTGAGGACACAGAAGTCTTGCCCGTTACCAGTCTGGCATGTATGGCTGACTTTATGTTATGCTGCCTTAACAGTGACCCTCGCGGTGTCAAAATGTTGGGTGACAGTCATTACTGGTTGGTGACACTTTTAGACCCCCGCTACAAGGGGAACGTTCACTTTCTTATTCCTGAGGTGGAGAGGTCTACAAAAATGGGGCAGTACCAGAAGGCCCTTGCTGCAGAACAAAAAATTCCCATCTGAACACGCTAGCGGCAGAGGTCACAGTTCGTTGCCCAACCAAAGCGCACAGGCGAGAGAGACGCAACTCCAATCCAGCAGAGGCAGGGGAACACGGTCAACGTTCTGGGACAGTTTTCTGAGACCCGCCCAGCTTACAGGCCCTGAGGCGCGGGCTACTCTCACAAGGAGTGGAAAGTTTCAAAAGATGGTGAGGGAGTACCTTGCCGACCTTACGAGTGTCCTCCGTGATTCCTCTGTGCGTTTTAATTATTGGGTATCCAAGCTGGACACTTGGAATGAACTTGCTCTGTACGCCTTTGAGGTCGTGGCCTACCCTGCCGCTAGCATGTTATCGGAGCGTGATTTTAGTGCCGCTGGGGGAATTATAACTGATAAGCGCACTCGCCTGTCAACTGAATGCTGACAAGCTGACCCTTATCAAAATGAACAAGGGCTGGATTGGGCCAGGCTTCTCATCACCACCAAATGACAGCAGAGTAACATAAAGTCAAATCCACTGTGTTATTTCAGGAGGTGTATTCCCATGCACCGCTTCACACCCACACATGGGTATACAATTCCTCATTTCGGCTGTTTTTTGCTCTTCTCCTTATCCTCAGCCTCCACCACCACTATATCACCAGGGTGACCGTGGTCCGTGTTGCCAGCATTGCAAGTTCCTCCGTCCTAATTTTTGGCAGCTTTTGCTTGGAAGGCATAGGCAAAGTCTATGGGAGACCCACTCCCCAATAATGGGAATAATGTTTTTAATATGCTGTACTGCATGGCTCTTGTAAGGGGCATTAAAACCGTCTTGTTAAACCACTCTGAACTCCACGTCTCTTCCAAGGGGCATTAAAACCGTCTTGTTAAGCTACTGTGACCTCCACGTCTCTTCCAAGGGGCATTAAAATCGTCTTGTTAAGCTACTGTGACCTCCACGTCTCTTCCAAGGGGCATTAAAACCGTCTTGTTAAACCACTCTGAACTCCACAGCTCTTTCAAGGGGCATTGAAATGTTGTTTTTAATTACCTCTAACCTCCACTACTCTTCCAACGGGCATCGCATTTCCTCCTAATTTTAGTCAGATTTTGCTTTTCAATGCATAGGCAAACATTAAGCGAGACCCACTCCCCAATAATGGGTAGAAAGTTTTTAGTACGCTGTAATCCACGTCTGTTTCAAGGGGCATTGCAGTTCCTCATAATTTTTGGAAAGCCTTCCATTCACTGCTTAGGCCAACAGTGTACAGGAGACCCAGTTGCTATAAATGGAAAAAACAGTTTAGTTAAGGCCCTGTGACCTCCATGTCACTTCGAAGGGGCATTGGAGTGCCTCAAAATTTTTGGTAGGCATAGCACTCACTGTATGCCCTATAACGGTGTAGCCGAACCGCTCCTTTTGGTACAGAAAACCAGGCAATGTGAACTGAGGTCTAAGATGGTAGACATGCAAGAAATAGGAGCATGTTCACACTAGCAAAAAAGAAACAAAACCTACAAAAGACAAAAGACAAAAATATATCTCATACCCTACCATCATTATATATAAATGTAAAGCAAAGTTGCATAATAAATATAGGGTACTTAGTGAACTATTTTTGATCAAAAAAAGTATACAAGCCGTCCCACCAGCGGCAAGGTGACCCTAAATTGGGACGGTACCTATACTGCCTATATTAAAAACCTTACTGTATATCAAAGTTGAAGCAATGCATATAAAAGGGTAGACAAATAGGACCGGGTCCCAACTCCAGACCACCCAGGCCCGTGGTAAGCTACATATATACCAGTCAGCTCAACAAATGGGATGCCACACCCTTAAATTGCACAGAATGCAAACAAGACAAAAAAACAGGCAATGTGAACTGAGGTCTAAGATGGTAGACATGCAAGAAATAGGAGCATGTTCACACTAGCAAAAAAGAAACAAAACCTACAAAAGACAAAACACAAAAATATATCTCATACCCTACCATCATTATATATAAATGTAAAGCAAAGTTGCATAATAAATATAGGGTACTTAGTGAACTATTTTTGATCAAAAAAAGTATACAAGCCGTCCCACCAGCGGCAAGGTGACCCTAAATTGGGACGGTACCTATACTGCCTATATTAAAAACCTTACTGTATATCAAAGTTGAAGCAATGCATATAAAAGGGTAGACAAATAGGACCGGGTCCCAACTCCAGACCACCCAGGCCGGTGGTAAGCTACATATATACCAGTCAGCTCAACAAAGGGGATGCCACACCCTTAAATTGCACAGAATACAAACAAGACAAAAAACCAGGCAATGTGAACTGAGGTCTAAGATGGTAGACATGCAAGAAATAGGAGCATGTTCACACTAGCAAAAAAGAAACAAAACCTACAAAAGACAAAAGACAAAAATATATCTCATACCCTACCATCATTATATATAAATGTAAAGCAAAGTTGCATAATAAATATAGGGTACTTAGTGAACTATTTTTGATCAAAAAAAGTATACAAGCCGTCCCACCAGCGGCAAGGTGACCCTAAATTGGGACGGTACCTATACTGCCTATATTAAAAACCTTACTGTATATCAAAGTTGAAGCAATGCATATAAAAGGGTAGACAAATAGGACCGGGTCCCAACTCCAGACCACCCAGGCCCGTGGTAAGCTACATATATACCAGTCAGCTCAACAAAGGGGATGCCACACCCTTAAATTGCACAGAATGCAAACAAGACAAAAAAACAGGCAATGTGAACTGAGGTCTAAGATGGTAGACATGCAAGAAATAGGAGCATGTTCACACTAGCAAAAAAGAAACAAAACCTACAAAAGACAAAAGACAAAAATATATCTCATACCCTACCATCATTATATATAAATGTAAAGCAAAGTTGCATAATAAATATAGGGTACTTAGTGAACTATTTTTGATCAAAAAAAGTATACAAGCCGTCCCACCAGCGGCAAGGTGACCCTAAATTGGGACGGTACCTATACTGCCTATATTAAAAACCTTACTGTATATCAAAGTTGAAGCAATGCATATAAAAGGGTAGACAAATAGGACCGGGTCCCAACTCCAGACCACCCAGGCCCGTGGTAAGCTACATATATACCAGTCAGTTCAACAAAGGGGATGCCACACCCTTAAATTGCACAGAATGCAAACAAGACAAAAAACCAGGCAATGTGAACTGAGGTCTAAGATGGTAGACATGCAAGAAATAGGAGCATGTTCACACTAGCAAAAAAGAAACAAAACCTACAAAAGACAAAAGACAAAAATATATCTCATACCCTACCATCATTATATATAAATGTAAAGCAAAGTTGCATAATAAATATAGGGTACTTAGTGAACTATTTTTGATCAAAAAAAGTATACAAGCCGTCCCACCAGCGGCAAGGTGACCCTAAATTGGGACGGTACCTATACTGCCTATATTAAAAACCTTACTGTATATCAAAGTTGAAGCAATGCATATAAAAGGGTAGACAAATAGGACCGGGTCCCAACTCCAGACCACCCAGGCCCGTGGTAAGCTACATATATACCAGTCAGCTCAACAAAGGGGATGCCACACCCTTAAATTGCACAGAATGTAAACAAGACAAAAAACCAGGCAATGTGAACTGAGGTCTAAGATGGTAGACATGCAAGAAATAGGAGCATGTTCACACTAGCAAAAAAGAAACAAAACCTACAAAAGACAAAAGACAAAAATATATCTCATACCCTACCATCATTATATATAAATGTAAAGCAAAGTTGCATAATAAAAATAGGGTACTTAGTGAACTATTTTAGATCAAAAAAAGTATACAAGCCGTCCCACCAGCGGCAATGTGACCCTAAATTGGGACGGTACCTATACTGCCTATATTAAAAACCTTACTGTATATCAAAATTGAAGCAATGCATATAAAAGGGTAGACAAATAGGACCGGGTCCCAACTCCAGACCACCCAGGCCCGTGGTAAGCTACATATATACCAGTCAGCTCAACAAAGGGGATGCCACACCCTTAAATTGCACAGAATGCAAACAAGACAAAAAACCAGGCAATGTGAACTGAGGTCTAAGATGGTAGACATGCAAGAAATAGGAGCATGTTCACACTAGCAAAAAAGAAACAAAACCTACAAAAGACAAAAGACAAAAATATATCTCATACCCTACCATCATTATATATAAATGTAAAGCAAAGTTGCATAATAAATATAGGGTACTTAGTGAACTATTTTTGATCAAAAAAAGTATACAAGCCGTCCCACCAGCGGCAAGGTGACCCTAAATTGGGACGGTACCTATACTGCCTATATTAAAAACCTTACTGTATATCAAAGTTGAAGCAATGCATATAAAAGGGTAGACAAATAGGACCGGGTCCCAACTCCAGACCACCCAGGCCCGTGGTAAGCTACATATATACCAGTCAGCTCAACAAAGGGGATGCCACACCCTTAAATTGCACAGAATGCAAACAAGACAAAAAACCAGGCAATGTGAACTGAGGTCTAAGATGGTAGACATGCAAGAAATAGGAGCATGTTCACACTAGCAAAAAAGAAACAAAACCTACAAAAGACAAAAGACAAAAATATATCTCATACCCTACCATCATTATATATAAATGTAAAGCAAAGTTGCATAATAAATATAGGGTACTTAGTGAACTATTTTTGATCAAAAAAAGTATACAAGCCGTCCCACCAGCGGCAAGGTGACCCTAAATTGGGACGGTACCTATACTGCCTATATTAAAAACCTCAAAGTTATACAGTAAGGTTTTTAATATAGGCAGTATAGGTACCGTCCCAATTTAGGGTCACCTTGCCGCTGGTGGGACGGCTTGTATACTTTTTTTGATCAAAAATAGTTCACTAAGTACCCTATATTTATTATGCAACTTTGCTTTACATTTATATATAATGATGGTAGGGTATGAGATATATTTTTGTCTTTTGTAGGTTTTGTTTCTTTTTTGCTAGTGTGAACATGCTCCTATTTCTTGCATGTCTACCATCTTAGACCTCAGTTCACATTGCCTGGTTTTTTGTCTTGTTTGCATTCTGTGCAATTTAAGGGTGTGGCATCCCCTTTGTTGAGCTGACTGGTATATATGTAGCTTACCACGGGCCTGGGTGGTCTGGAGTTGGGACCCGGTCCTATTTGTCTACCCTTTTATATGCATTGCTTCAACTTTGATATACAGTAAGGTTTTTAATATAGGCAGTATAGGTACCGTCCCAATTTAGGGTCACCTTGCCGCTGGTGGGACGGCTTGTATACTTTTTTTGATCAAAAATAGTTCACTAAGTACCCTATATTTATTATGCAACTTTGCTTTACATTTATATATAATGATGGTAGGGTATGAGATATATTTTTGTCTTTTGTCCTTTTGGTACAGAAACATATCCTACAAGACATGTGTGGTTGACTGGCCTGATATTGATGTGAATGGTCCCTGTTCCTCCTGCTCTTTCACCTTTGCCACCACCTCATCCATCATTCATCACCTGAAGCTTTGTTTTAATGGGAGTCATAGAACTGGGATAGTAGCAGGAAAACATTCTGCAATCCTCGGAGGAGTTGGATATGCGCCAAAATGCTGACCACCTCAGGCCTAGCCGCTACTACATACATGCGCTTGCATTCCAAGGAACAGAAAGCTAAGGAGATGGATGGCCTCATGATCATGAATAATTTACTCGTTGTGTAGGAGGCCGACCACTGCTGCTGTCTACCTTCTGAACTTTGTGTTGAAGCCTGATTGACCCAGGACCCGCAATCCTCTATGTCTGGAGGACGTGTTGTATCCCAGTGTCCAACTGTGTCCTGGCTTCCACAATATTAACCCAGTGTGAAGGCGTCAGTGAGATGGACCATCCCTGGCCACATTCACTTGTCCACATGTTTGTGGTTAGGCTGTACTTCCCACTAAATGCACTGGGGAGGGCACAGGTAATGTTTTGGTATGCGCGCTTGTGTATAAGGTGCACCGGGACAAATAGGGGCGGCTGGGGACCAAGTGTGGACACCTGGCCGCCGGGCGGCTGGGGACTGAGTATGGATACCAGGCCGCCGATGCAGCCATGACGTGGTGGCCAGATTCCGCCTCCACATGCCTAAAAGGCCCAATTTCAAGTGCAAGCAAGCAGTATAGTATTGCAGCCTGTGGGTGAGTGGTTGTCTGCATACTTGTGCTTGCATTGCAAGGAATGAGGGAGGTGCAATTGAACACTGCTCTGGGACAAGGACTTGCACGGGGATAGTTGCAAGTCTGCATCTGTAGTACCCTGAGGACTCGGCTGCTACAGGGGTATTACACCTCAAGCCAGAGGTGTGGTATTCCACTCCCGGGTAAGGATGGAGTGTGGGACTGAGCTCAGATAGCTGCATACACTACATACATCCCATTTCCGGGGGACAGATCGACGGTACTCCCACCAATATATGTGCAGGTACGATAGTGTCTGTCCCTGGCTGGAGTGGGAGGGGGGTGGAACATCCCAGTAGTGTAGGGGGCAGATAGGGGGAGCAGTCTGGGTAATGCTAGGAGCTCATTGGGTGCTGGTCACCTGAGCTCACACATAGAGGGAGTATATAAGGTGGGCACCATCTTAGGACAGGGTCTTTTGTAGAGTGAGTCAGTCTGTCAGAGTTTAGCCTGAGGAGCAGAGCAGAGAGGCTCAGCCAGAAGGGCTGACAGGGAGTTGTGGTTCCGGCTGGGCCCAGCTCCAAGGCCAAGTCTGAGAGAGAGAGAGGAGTCAGAAGGACCCAGAGAGAAGAAGAAGGAACCCCAAGACCCCAGAATACAAACAGCAGGGTGAAGGGTTGGCACCCAGGGTACCGGATCCCAAGCTGGCAGAGAGAAAAGCACACCTTAGCCAGGAACCGGAGGTCGTGGGCAGGATCTGCCACGACCCTCACTAAATCCACTAGGAAGGCATACCAAGTATAGGGTCAGGGAACCCAGAAGAGGTGTACCCACCAAGAGACCCGAGGGAGCCGGACATAAGTGGATCCCTAGTGAGAACGGCCAGAAGAGAGGGAAAGTCAGACAGGAGCTCAGGACCACGCTCCAGAATTGCTTGGGGGTTGGCCGAGTCCAGGACCTGGTGGACGCAGTACGGCTCGGGTGGTCGCTTCAGGCCAGAGTGACCATAAGAACACCCGTAAGTAAAAACCCCTGAACTGCACAGCCCGACTCTGAGTCTTCTTGCTTAGCTCTCCTGCACCTTCACAACCACCATCCTCTACATCTGACCCCCTGAGGCTATACCCCTCCCGTTGGGGGTTATACTACCACAGCTGCACACATACCACCAGCCTCAGCGGACCCTTCTGCAGCGGCGGCCTTTTGACCGCAAATCAACGGGTGGCGTAGTCGACACTAAGAACACCAATAACATCTATCAAGACTGCCACACACTGAGTTTGACACCCTGGGCACGGACCGGGTCGCCGCCACTCGGAGACTACAACCCCCATCTGATCCGGCTCCGGGTATCCCCCCCCAAACAGCACTGGCCCAGGGGGCGCGTCACATCTTCTGATGCATCAAGGATCACTTCTGATGGGCACACTTTCAGGCAGTGACCTGGGTGTCAGAGATGCTTTCAAGGGTCTTCCCCATGCTATTCCCATGTCTTTTCAGCACTGTATGCATGTGTCACACAGCACATGGCCAGATAAGGTTGTAAAATGCTAAAATTACATTTCCCGGTGAATGCATTTGTCACGGTTGAAAGCAATACAAAAGTGCAAAAACGCATAAAAAATGCTACTTGTAAACATAGCCCAAGGTGTGGAGGAGTATTTTTGTTTTGGGTTATTTAATTTTACCTTATGACTCGCCCAGGGGGATATGGGGAAAACTCGGTACCCGGGCCTTGACCTTCTGTGGGATGTCATGGCAGTCGGCTCCCGGGCCTGTACCCTGGGGTCACTCTTTAAAAGGGGTTTGTTACTTGAATAACAGTTTTGTCTCGTGACGCCACCTGTGGTTACCGGTAATGGGTACCGGCGCTGCTGCAGACCTACGGAGCAGATGTTAGGGCAGCTGGGTTGGTGCGGCTCTCCACAGGCAGAGCACAGCTCCAGGGCAGTGTAGGTGCAGATGGTGATGCTGGGTGTTGTAGTGCAGAAGCGGTAGCGTGGTAGAAATAACTGACAGAAACAGTGGGGTGCAGTCATCCGAGTTTACTCACAGTTCTTTAGGTTCCTCAGGTGCACTGTACAGGTGTCAGCCTCCCACGTCGCACTGCGTTTGCCAGGCAGGGGTTCAGCACTCCCTCAAGTATATCAGAAGCACTTAACGGGTCCCCCTTTCTTTATGTTCCTTCCTTAGCCGACTTCCCACGCTGGGTCTTCTCCCTCCTGCCCTGCGCCGCGCCACATAAAGTCCCGATTGGGTACACTGAGATCCCTCTGGGCAATTTGAAGTTTCCGGACCTAACTTGGCGCCCTTCACGGCGGCTTAGGTGCGGTTGTGGCAACTGCACCATGAAAGTGCAGAAGCCTCGGTTTTCCAGCCGAGACCTGGAGTAACTCGGCTAGTACAGGGACTGGTTCCCTTCTTGCGGCCTGATCCCTCCACCGCCTGGCAGATTCGGGTGTACGGGTGCCATCCTGCACTCACCGTACCCCCTGGGATCCCTTCAGTTCCTGGAACCTTCATCCTTGACTCCCCTCTCACTCCTGGGCCTCTCTTACTAGACCCCGCTCTGGAGCAGAGCTCCTGAAGAGACTCTGCTCCCCTCCTCTCCTCCTCTCTCTCACTTACTACTCACTGACCTGACTAACTAAGATGGCTCTTCTTTATATACACCTCCTATTCAAGTGCTCCCCTGTTCTGCGTCCTCCACCCACACCCACTACTGGTTCCCCCTCACTTTTGGTTCCCCCCACTCCAGCCAGGGACAGGGCAGCAAAAGAAGTGCATAATGCCCTTCCAGCCGGCCTGGAGTAGTGTAGTGTTGAGTGCAGGTGTTGGGGTCCCGGGCAGTACTCCATCCTTACCTGAGAGAAGGAGATGCCACACCTCTGGGTGAGGTGCAGTACCTCTGTGGCGACTGAACCCTCAGGGGCGCCACACTTATGCACAAGTCTTTACCCTGGAAAGGATGTTCCTTAACATATTTCACAGGAAAACAGTTTCAGTTTTGTTTTTGAACGCTTTATTGTGAGCCCGTAAAAGTGGCTTAATACCTCTGACCACATTGTTGACAGCAGTGACCTGGGGGTCAGAAATGCTTCCTGGGGCGATCCCCATGCTGTCCCCATGCCATTTGAGCACTGTCACTATCATTTTGGCCACTTTTTAGGCTTTGTACAGACTGCTGGAGGTTCCGCCGCAAAAATGCTCGGGTCTCCCATAGACTAACATTGGGCTCGTTGCTCGGGTCGAGCACCCGAGTATCATGGCGAGCTCGGCCCGAGCTTCGAGCACCCGAGCATTTTAGTACTCGCTCATCACTAGTCCTGACCCTGTCCTATCTTCCTCTACAGGTACAGCCTGCCAAACATCACCAGCCAGCTTGTACGACGGGTGTGTGAGACATGGACGATGCCACACTACTCTGATGCTGAAAAGCACATGTTTGCCAGGTACTTGTCACACACTAACCAAATGGCTGAGAGAGTCTATCCAGAGAAGACACTTGAAGATATGTGTCTTGCCCGTGACCTGGTGGTAAATTCAGGGGAAGACTACAGAACCACCAGACAGTCATCAGTGTCAGCTTAACCCAATCATACGGAGAATCGGCAGGAGCACCGCAGAGAAATCGTCTGTGCGGTTTCTCAGCACACTGAGCTGCCAAGCGGCCAGCAGATTCTGCTCATCCCGATCAGGAATGTGTCTCACAATTAGAAGATGGGTGGCAGCTCTAGGAGCTAGGGAACAGCCTGATTCTGTCACACTTTTAAATAAAAAAAATATATAGTTTATTCATGTATCTTTATGTTGTTTTTTTTTTTTTTTTTTTTTTTTAACTTCGAGCAAAGTGGGTCATGTAGCCCCTCTAAATCTGCGTCTCGGCAAACTCTATTCACCCTGAAAGTTTGGGGACGGTAGCCACTTTATAGATCCATAGACAGGCCCTGACAACTTGCACCTAAGAAATGTGCAAAGTGCTCCGCCCCCTAGATTAAATTCGCGCAAAGTGGGTCATGTAGTCCCTCTATCTGTGCGTTTCGGCAAGCTCTATTCACCCTGAAAAATTGGGGATGGTGGCCCCTTCATAGCTCCATAAACAGGCCCTCACAACTTGTACCCAAGAAATGTGCAAGGTGCTCCGCCCCCTAGATTACATTTGTGCAAAGTGGGTCATGTAGCCCCTCTAACTGTGCGTCTCGGCAACCTCTATTCACGCTGAAAGTTTAGGGACGGTGGCCCCTTCTTAGCTCCATAAACAGGCCCTGAACACTTGTACCCATTCATTTCAGACTTAAGGAAAAGAAAGCTCAATGTCATTCTTTCACTTACCATTTTCCGGGTAGGGGTGCCTCACTTCTTGGGTTGCTGATCCTTGGGAAAATGTCGCACATGCACATATGAGGTGTCTATGGAAAGGGCTACAAAGGACATGTAACCAATTTTCGATTGGACCTTCAGAACCGGAGCAAACGGTACTGGAGTTTGGACATGTCTGGTACCAGAACCGCTCAGACAATTAACAAGTGCCACCCCTCATTGTGTAGGTCTACTTGAGCTCTCTACACACTGCAAGAATGGGGCAGCTGGGACCTTCACAAGTCGAGCTATCAGCAGCACAATACGGGTAGCCTCATTTAGCAGACGTCGGACACCTGGTCAGCTGCAGTGGTGCTCAGTAAGGATCACCCCAGAGGCTGACTCTCTCACAGGGGTGTCATCCCCATTGGTGCATGTCTCCTGCAGCGGTGCTCAGTAAGGATCACCCCAGAGGCTGACTCTCTCACAGAGGTGTCATCCCTATGGGTGCATGTCACCTGCAGCAGTGCTCAGTAAGTGTCACCCCAGAGGCTGACTCACTCACAGGGGTGTCATCCCCATGGGTGCATGTCACCTGCAGCGGTGCTCAGTAAGGATCACCCAAGAGGCTGACTCACCCACAGAGGTGTCATCAACACGGGTGCATGTCACCTGCAGCGGTGCTCAGTAAGGATCACCCCAGAGGCTGACACACTCACAGGGGTGTCATCCCTATGGTTGCATGTCTCCTGCAGCGGTGCTCAGTAAGGATCATACCAGAGGCTGACTCACCCACAGGGGTGTCATCCCATAGGTGCATGTCACCTGCAGCGGTGCTCAGTAAGGATCACCCCAGAGGCTGACTCACCCACAGAGGTGTCACCCCCATGGGTGCATGTCACCTGCAGCGGTGCTCAGAAAGGATCACCCCAGAGGCTGACTCACCCACAGGGGTGTCATCCCCATGGGTGCATGTCACCTGCAACGGTGCTCAGTAAGGATCATCCCAGAGGCTGTCTCTCCCACAGGGGTGTCATCCCCATGGGTGCATGTCACCTACAGCAGTGCTCAGTAACGATCACCCCAGAGGCTGACTCACTCACAGGGGTGTCCTCCCCATGGGTGCATGTCTCCTGCAGCGGTGCTGAGTAAGGATCACCCCAGAGGCTGACTCACTCACAGGGGTGTCATCCCCATGGGTGCATGTCACCTGCAGCGGTGCTCAGTAAGGATCACCCCAGAGGCTTACTCACCCACAGGGGTGTCATCCCCATTGGTGCATGTCACCTGCAGCAGTGCTCAGTAACGATCACCCCAGAGGCTGACTCACTCACAGGGGTGTCCTCCCCATGGGTGCATGTCACCTGCAGCGGTGCTCAGTAAGTATCACCCCAGAGGCTTACTCACCCACAGGGGTGTCATTCCCATGGGTGCATATCTCCTGGTGTGGCGGTGCTCAGTAAGGATCACCCCAGAGGCTGTCTCAGCCACAGGGGTGTCATCCCCATTGGTGCATGTTTCCTGCAGCGGTGCTCAGTAAGTATCACCCCAGAGGCTGACTCACCCACAGAGGTGTTGTGGCACCCCAGGCCTGGTTGCCACAAAAGTGATTAATCTGCGTCTGAGAGCAGGAGGGAGGTTCCCTGGTTAGGGACAATTAGCATGCAGCACCTCCTGTCCCAGGCCAGTAGGGGGAACTGGCTGCCATATAAAAGCTGGAACTGGGGCAGGGTTAGTGAGACCAGAACCCACTTCTGAAGTGACCAGAAGGGTTTCTTAGATGAAGGGACAGGTCAGCAGTAGCTGAGGAGTCCGTGAGACAAAGGAGAGACTGCAAGCCAGGGACAGAGGCGACGAGAGCCAGTCCTGGTAGAGAGTCAATCTTACCGGATATTGGGGTCCGAGGCTGTCCGGGTTATCATTCCCAGCAGCAAAGAACCAATCCGCGAGGGATTCCAGGTCCCTTGGTCTAAGAAGCCTGGAGGCTCCGCCACACAGAGGGACCAGTACAGTGAGGAGAAAGCAAAAAGGTACCCAAGGCCCGAGTCGCAAGCCATACAGGCGAGAAGTACACGGCAAGCTCAGGGACGTGGGCTATTACACCACGAAGAGGGGGATAGTCAGAAAGAGCATAGAGAGAACGGTAGGCCTACACACTCACCCTGCCCAGCGGGGCTCCCCCGAATGCTCTCAGACACCCAGGCCCATTCCTAACCGGTACTACTGTTGGGTCATTAATAACATCCACAATAAAGACCCAGAAACGTTTTGAAACGGACTCTGAACTTTTACTATTGCGGCTGGCACTATCACCCCCAGCATCCACATACACTGCCCTGAGGCCACACTCCTCCCGTGGGGAGTTATCCTACCCTTGAGCTGCACACCAACACCAGCCTCAGCGGTCTGCCTAGCAGCGGCGGTTATCCCTGACCGCAATCCACGGGTGGCGTAGTCGGACATTCACAAATCTATAAATAGGCTGCCACAACATTGGTCTAACCACCCTGAGCCACGGGACCGGGTTGCCACTACTACCCCCATCAGCACCGTCCACCAGAAGACCCAGTTTCAAGTACCCCACGCCCAGGGGATGAGTCAGTGTCATCCCCACAGTTGCATGTCACCTGCAGCGGTATTCAGTAAGGATCACCCTAGAGGCTGACTCACTCACAGGGGTGTCATCTCCATGGGTGCATGTCACCTGCAGCGGTGCTCAGTAAGGATCACCCTAGAGGCTGACTCACTCACAGGGGTGTCACCCCCATGGGTGAATGTCACCTGCAGCGGTGCTCAGTAAGGATCACCCCAGAGGCTGACTCACCCACATGGGTGTCATCCACATGGGTTACATATAGTTACATAGTTTATAAGGCTGAAAAAAGACAAGCGTCCATCCAGTTCAGCCTATTTCTTGTGCACTGCAGCTATTCCGCAGCGTTGATCCAGTGGAAGGCAAAAAAAAAACATGCGGTTTAGGCCAATTTACATCATTGAGGAAAAATTCACTTCCCGACACCAATCTGGCAGTCAGATCAAATCCCTGGATTAATTAATGGGTGCATGTCTCCTGCAGCGGTGCTCAGTAAGGATCACCCCAGAGGCTGACTCACTCACAGGGGTGTCATCCCCATGGGTGCATGTCTCCTGCAGCGGTGCTCAGTAAGGATCACCCCAGAGGCTGACTCACCCACAGGGGTTTCATCCCCATGGGTGCATATCACCTGCAGCGGTGCTCAGTAAGGATCACCCCAGAGGCTGACTCACCCACAGGGGTGTCATCCCCATGGGTGCATATCACCTGCAGCGGTGCTCAGTAAGGATCACCCCAGAGGCTGACTCACTCACAGGGGTGTCATCCCCATGGGTGCATGTCACCTACAGCGGTGCTCAGTAAAGATCACCCCAGATTTTGACTCACTTACAGGGGTGTCATCCCCATGGGTGCATGTCAATTGCAGCGGTGCTCATTAAGCATCACCCCAAAGGCTGTCTCACCCACAGGGTTGTCATCCCCATGGGTGCATATCCACTGCAGCGTTGCTCAGTAAGGATCTCCCCAGAGGCTGACTCACCCACAGGTGTGTCATCCCCATGGCTGCTTGTCACTTGCAGAGGTGCTCAGTAAGGATCACCCCAGAGGCTGTCTCTCCCACAGGGGTGTCATCCCCACGGGTGCATGTCACCTGCAGTGGTGCTCAGTAAGGATCACCCCAGAGGTTGACTCACTTACAGGGGTGTCATCCCAACGGGTGCATATCACCTGCAGCGCAGCTCAGTAAGGATCACCCCAGAGGCTGACTCAACCACAGAGGTGTCATCCCCATGGGTGCAAGTCACCTGCGGCAGCGGTGCTCAGTATGTATCACCCCAGAGGATGACTCACTCACAGGGGTGTCATCCCCATGGGAGCATGTCACCTGCAGCGGTGCTCAGTAAGGATCACCCCAGAGGTTGACTCACTTACAGGGGTGTCATCCCAACGGGTGCATGTCACCAGCAGCGCTGCTCAGTAAGGATCACCCCAGAGGCTGACTCACTCACAGGGGTGTCATCCCCACGGGTGCATGTCAATTGCAGCGGTGCTCAGTGAGCATCACCCCAAAGGCTGTCTCACCCACAGGGTTGTCATCCCCATGGGTGCATATCCACTGCAGCGTTGCTCAGTAAGGATCTCCCCAGAGGCTGACTCACCCACAGGGGTGTCATCCCCATGGCTGCTTGTCACTTGCAGAGGTGCTCAGTAAGGATCACCCCAGAGGCTGTCTCTCCCACAGGGGTGTCATCCCCATGGGTGCATGTCACCTGCAGCGGTGCTCAGTAAGGATCACCCCAGAGCCTGACTCACTCACAGGGGTGTCATCCCCATGGGTGCATGTCACCTGCAGCGGTGCTCAGTAAGGATCACCCCAGAGGCTGACTCACCCACAGTGGTGTCATCCCCATGGGTGCATGTCACCTGCAGCGGTGATCAGTAATTATCACCCCAGAGGCTGACTCACCCACAGTGGTGTCATCCCCATGGGTGCATGTCACCTGCAGCGGTGCTCAGCAAAGATCACCCCAGAGGCTGACTAACCCACAGGGGTGTCATCCCTACGGGTGCATTTCACCTGCAGCGGGCTCAGTAAGGATCACCCCAGAGGCTGACTCACTCACAGGGGTGTCATCCCCACGGGTGCATTTCACCTGCAGCGGTGCTCAGTAAATATCACCCCAGAGGCAGTCTCACTCACAGGGGTATCATCCCCATGGGTGCATGTCACCTGCAGCAGTGCTCAGTAAGGATCACACCAGAGGCTGTCTCACTCACAGGGGTGTCATCTCCATGGGTGCACGTCACCTGCAGCTGCAGTGCTCAGTAAGGATCACCCCAGAGGCTGACTCACCCACAGTGGTGTCATCCCCATGGGTGCATGTCACCTGCAGCGGTGCTCAGTAAGGATCACCCCAGAGGCTGACTCACCCACAGTGGTGTCATCCCCATGGGTGCATGTCACCTGCAGCGGTGCTCAGTAAGGATCACCCCAGAGGCTGACTCACCCACAGTGGTGTCATCCCCATGGGTGCATGTCACCTGCAGCGGTGCTCAGTAAGGATCACCCCAGAGGCTGACTCACCCACAGGGGTTTCATCCCCATGGGTGCATGTCACCTGCAGCGGTGCTTAGTAAGGATCACCCCAGAGGCTGACTCACTCACAGGGGTGTCATCCCCAAGGGTGCATATGTCACCTGCAGCGGTGCTCAGTAAAGATCACCCCAGATTTTGACTCACTTACAGGGGTGTCATCCCCATGGGTGCATGTCACCTGCAGCGGTGCTCAATGAGGATCACCCCAAAGGCTGACTCACCCACAGGAGTGTCATCCCCACAGGTGCATGTCACCTGCAGCGATGTTCGGTAAGGATCACCCCAGAGGCTGACTCACCCACAGGAGTGTCATCCCCACAGGTGCATGTCACCTGCAGCGATGTTCGGTAAGGATCACCCAGAGGCTGACTCACCCACAGGGGTGTCATCCCCACGGGTGCATGTCACCTGCAGTGGTGCTCAGTAAAGATCACCCCAGAGGTTGACTCACTTACAGGGGTGTCATCCCAACGGGTGCATATCACCTGCAGCGCAGCTCAGTAGGGATCACCCCAGAGGCTGACTCAACCACAGAGGTGTTATCCCCATGGGTGCAAGTCACCTGCGGCAGCGGTGCTCAGTATGTATCACCCCAGAGGATGACTCACTCACAGGGGTGTCATCCCCATGGGTGCATGTTACCTGCAGCGGTGCTCAGTAAGGATCACCCCAGAGGTTGACTCACTTACAGGGGTGTCATCCCAACGGGTGCATGTCACCTACAGCGGTGCTCAGTAAGGATCACCCCAGAGGCTGTCTCTCCCACAGGGGTGTCATCCCCATGGGTGCATGTCACCTGCAGCGCTGCTCAGTAAGGATCACCCCAGAGGCTGACTCACTCACAGGGGTGTCATCCCCACGGGTGCATGTCAATTGCAGCGGTGCTCAGTGAGTATCACCCCAAAGGCTGTCTCACCCACAGGGGTGTCATTCCCATGTCTGCATATACACTGCAGCGTTGCTCAGTAAGGATCTCCCCAGAGGCTGACTCACCCACAGAGGTGTCATCCCCATGGGTGCTTGTCACTTGCAGTGGTGCTCAGTAAGGATCACCCCAGACGCAATCTCACTCAGAGCGGTGTCATACCCATGGGTGCATGTCACCTGCAGCGCTGCTCAGTAAGGATCACCCCAGAGGCTGACTCACTCACAGGGGTGTCATCCCCACGGGTGCATGTCAATTGCAGCGGTGCTCAGTGAGTATCACCCCAAAGGCTGTCTCACCCACAGGGGTGTCATTCCCATGTCTGCATATACACTGCAGCGTTGCTCAGTAAGGATCTCCCCAGAGGCTGACTCACCCACAGAGGTGTCATCCCCATGGGTGCTTGTCACTTGCAGTGGTGCTCAGTAAGGATCACCCCAGACGCAATCTCACTCAGAGCGGTGTCATACCCATAGGTGCATGTCACTTGCAGCGGTGCTCAGTAAGGATCACCCCAGAGGCTGTCTCTCCCACAGGGGTGTCATCCCCATGGGTGCATGTCACCTGCAGCGGTGCTCAGTATGTATCACCCCAGAGGCTGACTCACTCAGAGCGGTGTCATCTCCATGGGTGCATGTCCCCTGCAGCAGTGCTCAGTAAGGATCACCTCAGAGGCTGACTCACCCACAGGGGTGTCATCCCCATGGGTGCATGTCACCTGCAGTGGTGCTCAGTGAGGATCACTCCAGATGCTGACTCACCCACAGGGGTGTCATCCCCATTGGTGCATGTCACCTGCAGCGGTGCTCAGTAAGGATCACCCCAGAGGCTGACTCACCCACAGTGGTGTCATCCCCATGGGTGCATGTCACCTGCAAAGGTGCTCAGTAAGGATCACCCCAGAGGCTTACTCACCCACAGTGGTGTCATCCCCATAGGTGCATGTCACCTGCAGCGGTGCTCAGTAAGGATCACCCCAGAGGCTGACTCACCCACAGTGGTGTCATCCCCATGGATGCATGTCACCTGCAGCGGTGCTCAGTAAGGATCACCCCAGAGGCTTACTCACCCACAGGGGTGTCATTCCCATGGGTGCATGTCTCCTGGTGTGGCGGTGCTCAGTAAGGATCACCCCAGAGGCTGTCTCAGCCACAGGGGTGTCATCCCCATTGGTGCATGTCTCCTGTAGCGGTGCTCAGTAAGTATCACCCCAGAGGCTGACTCACCCACAGAGGTGTTGTGGCACCCCAGGCCTGGTTGCCGCAAAAGTGATTAATCTGCGTCTGAGAGCAGGAGGGAGGTTCCCTGGTTAGGGACAATTAGCATGCAGCACCTCCTGTCCCAGGCCAGTAGGGGGAGCTGCCTGACGTATAAAAGCTGGAACTGGGGCAGGATTAGTGAGACCAGAACCCACTTCTGAAGTGACCAGAAGGGTTTCTTAGATGAAGGGACAGGTCAGCAGCAGCTGAGGAGTCCGTGAGGCAAAGGAGAGACTGCAAGCCATGGACAGAGACGACGAGAGCCGGTCCTGGCAGAGAGTTAATCTAACCGGACATTGGGGTCCGAGGCTGTCCGGGTTATCATTCCCAGCAGCAAAGAACCAATCCGCGAGGGATTCCAGGTCCCTTGGTCTAAGAAGCCTGGAGGCTCCGCCACACAGAGGGACCAGTACAGTGAGGAGAAAGCAAAAAGGTACCCAAGGCCCAAGTCGCAAGCCATACAGGCGAGAAGTACACGGCAAGCTCAGGGACGTGGGCTATTACACCACGAAGAGGGGGATATTCAGAAAGAGCATAGAGAGAACGGTAGGCCTACACACTCACCCTGACCAGTGGGACTCCCCCGAATGCTCTCAGACACCCAGGCCCATTCCTATCCGGTACTACTGTTGGGTCATTAATAACATCCATAATAAAGACCCAGAAACGTTTTGAAACGGACTCTGAACTTTTACTATTGCGGCCGGCACTATCACCCCCAGCATCCACATACACTGCCCTGAGGCCACACTCCTCCCGTGGGGAGTTATCCTACCCTTGAGCTGCACACCAACACCAGCCTCAGCGGTCTGCCTAGCAGCGGCGGTTATCCCTGACCGCAATCCACGGGTGGCGTAGTCGGACATTCACAAATCTATAAATAGGCTGCCACAACATTGGTCTAACCACCCTGAGCCACGGGACCGGGTTGCCACTACTACCCCCATCAGCACCGTACACCAGAAGACCCGGTTTCGAGTACCCCACGCCCAGGGGATGAGTCAGTGTCATCCCCACAGTTGCATGTCACCTGCAGCGTTGCTCAGTAAGGATCACCCCAGAGGCTGACTCACTCACAGGGGTGTCATCCCCACGGGTGCATGTCACCTGCAGCAATTTTCGGTAAGGATCACCCCAGAGGCTGACTCACCCACAGGGGTTTCATCCCCATGGGTGCATGTCACCTGTAGCGGTGCTCAGTAAGGATCACCCCAGAGGCTGACTCACCCACCGGGGTGTCATCCCCACGGGTGCATGTCACCTGCAGCGGTGCTCAGTAAAGATCACCCCAGAGGTTGACTCACTTACAGGTGTGTCATCCCAACGAGTGCATGTCACCTGCAGCGGTGCTCAGTAAGGATCACCCCAGAGGCTGACTCACTCACAGAGGTGTCATCCTCATGGGTGCATGTCACCTGCAGCGGTGCTCAGTATGTATCACCCCAGAGGATGACTCACTCAGAGCGGTGTCATCCCCATGGGTGCATGTCCCCTGCAGCAGTGCTCAGTAAGGATCACCCCAGAGGCTTACTCACCCACAGTGGTGTCATCCCCATGGGTGCATGTCACGTGCAGCGGTGCTCAGTAAGGATCACCCCAGAGGCTGACTAACCCACAGGGGTGTCATCCCTACGGGTGCATTTCACCTGCAGCGGGCTCAGTAATGATCACCCCAGAGGCTGACTCACTCACAGGGGTGTCATCCCCACGGGTGCATTTCACCTGCAGCGATGATCAGTAAATATCACCCCAGAGGCAGTCTCACTCACAGGGGTATCATCCCCATGGGTGCATGTCACCTGCAGCAGTGCCCAGTAAGGATCACACCAGAGGCTGTCTCACTCACAGGGGTGTCATCTCCATGGGTGCATGTCACCTGCAGCTGCAGTGCTCAGTAAGGATCACCCCAGAGGCTGACTCACTCACAGGGGTGTCATCCTCATGGGTGCATGTCACCTGCAGCAGTGCTGAGTAAGGATCACCCCAGAGGCTGACTCACCCACAGTGGTGTCATCCCCATGGTTGCATGTCACCTGCAGAGGTGCTCAGTAAGGATCACCCCAGAGGCTGACTCACCCACAGGGGTTTCATCCCCATGGGTGCATGTCACCTGCAGCGGTGCTCAGTAAGGATCACCCCAGAGGCTGACTCACTCACAGGGGTGTCATCCCCAAGGGTGCATGTCACCTGCAGCGGTGCTCAGTAAGGATCACCCCAGAGGCTGACTCACTCACAGTGGTGTCATCCCCATGGGTGCATGTCACCTGTAGCGGCAGTGCTCAGTAAGGATCAACTCAGAGGTTTACTCACCCACAGGAGTGTCATTCCCATGAGTGCATGTCACCTGCAGCGATGTTCGGTAAGGATCACCCCAGAGGCTGACTCACCCACAGAGGTGTCATCCCCATGGGTGCATGTCACCTGTAGCGGTGCTCAGTAAGGATCACCTCAGAGGCTGACTCACCCACCGGGGTGTCATCCCCACGGGTGCATGTCACCTGCAGCGGTGCTCAGTAAAGATCACCCCAGAGGTTGACTCACTTACAGGTGTGTCATCTCAACGAGTGCATGTCACCAGCAGCGGTGCTCAGTAAGAATCACCCCAGAGGCTGACTAACCCACAGGGGTGTCATCCCTACGGGTGCATTTCAACTGCAGCGATGCTCAGTAAGGATCACCCCAGAGGCTGACTCACCCACCGGGGTGTCATCCCAACGAGTGCATGTCACCTGCAGCGGTGCTCAGTAAGGATCACCCCAGAGGCTGACTCATTCACAGAGGTGTCATCCTCATGGGTGCATGTCACCTTCGGCAGTGGTGCTCAGTATGTATCACCCCAGAGGATGACTAACTCAGAGCGGTGTCATCCCCATGGGTGCATGTCCCCTGCAGCAGTGCTCAGTAAGGATCACCCCAGAGGCTTACTCACCCACAGTGGTGTCAACCCCATGGGTGCATGTCACGTGCAGCGGTGCTAAGTAAGGATCACCCTAGAGGCTGACTCACCCACAGGGGTGTCATCCCCATGGGTGCAGGTCACCTGCAGCGGTGCTCAGTAGGGATCACCCTAGAGGCTGTCTCACTCACAGGGGTGTCATCCCCATGGGTGCAGGTCACCTGCAGCGGTGCTCAGTAAGGATCACTCTAGAGGCTGACTCACTCACAGTGGTGTCATCCCCACTAGTGCATGTCACCTGCAGCGGCAGTGCTCAGTAAGGATCACCCCAAAGGCTGACTCACCCACAGTGTTGTCATCCCCACGGTTGCATGTGACCTGCAGCGGTGCTCAGTAAGGATCACCCCAGAGGCTGACTCACCCACAGGGGTGTCATCCCCATGGGTGCATGTCACCTGCAGCAGTGCCCAGTAAGGATCACACCAGAGGCTGTCTCACTCACAGGGGTGTCATCTCCATGGGTGCATCTCACCTGCAGCTGCAGTGCTCAGTAAGGATCACCCCAGAGGCTGACTCACTCACAGGGGTGTCATCCTCATGGGTGCATGTCACCTGCAGCAGTGCTGAGTAAGGATCACCCCAGAGGCTGACTCACCCACAGTGGTGTCATCCCCATGGGTGCATGTCACCTGCAGCGGTGCTCAGTAAGGATCACCCCAGAGGCTGACTCACCCACAGGGGTGTCATCCCCAAGGGTGCATGTGTAGCACCCTGAGGATTCGGCTGCTACAGGGGTATTGCACCTCAACCCAGAGGTGTGATATTCCACTCCCGGGTAAGGATGGAGTGTGGAACTGAGCTCGGTAGGCTGCATGCACTACATACATCCCATTTCCGAGGAACAGGCCGACGGTACTCCCACTTAGAAATGTGCAGGTACGACCGAGTCTGTTCCTGGCTGGAGTGGGAGGGGGGGTGGTACATCCCAAGTAGTGTAGGGGCAGATAGGGGGAGCAGCCTGGGTAAAGATAGGAGCTCATTGGGTGCTGGTCACCTGAGCTCACACATAGAGGGTGTATATAAGGTGGGCACCATCAAAGAACAGGGTCAGTCAGTCTTTGCAGGCAAGTCAGTCTGTCAGCCTTTGCAGAGAAGTAAGAAGCAGAGGAGCAGAGCAGCCCCAGAGAGAGAGAGAGGAGAAAGCAAGAGAGACCCAGAGGGGGAAACAGAAGAGAGGACTCTGAGACCCCAAATCCAATCCACGGGTGAAGAGTCGGCATCAGGGTACCGGAACCCAAGCTGGTGGGGGCAAAAACACACCCCAGCCAGAGACCGGAGGCCGTGGGCAGCGTCTGCCACGGCCACCCACCACATCCACCCCGAAGGCATACCACGTGGAGGGTCAGGGAACCCAAGGCCAAGGGTCTCCCAACAGAAGGCCCAAGGGAGCTGGACCTGGGTGGATCACTAGTGGGGACGGCCAGAGAAAGGACAGAAGGAGAGCTCAGGGTCACGCTCCGGACTCGCTTGGGGGTTGGCTGGATCCAGGACCTGGTGGATGCAGCACGGCTCGGGAGGTCACTTGAAGCTGGAGTGACCGGAACATCAGCAGTGAGTAAATACCCTTAACTGCATAACCCGACTCTGTCTTCCTTTAACATCTATGCTGCACCACCACAACCCCCATCCTCTGCACCTGACCCCCTGAGGCTATACCCCACCCGTTGGGGGTTATACCATCAAAAGCTGCACCTACACCATCAGCCTCAGCGGACCCTGCTGCAGCGGCGGCCATAGTGACCGCAATACAACGGGTGGCGTAGTCGACATTAAGAACTTATTAACATCTGTAGGACTGCCACATACAACTGAGTTTGACACCCTGGGCACGGACCGGGTCACAGCCACTCGGAAGACTACAACTCCCATCTGATCCGGCTCCGGATATTCCCCCTAAAGAATATGGCCCAGGGGGTGCGTCAACTTTGGCGTAGTCGGCAGGATACCGTGCCCGCAACAACCGGGTACTGCGTGCCTGAAGAAAAGAACAAGTTTACCTCAAAAAGAAGTCTCCTGCCGGTTCCGGAGGGTCCCCGCCATCGGACCCCATCACCAGTCGATTCCAGCCGGTTGTCCGCCATTAACCGCGTTTTCCCGCCATCTGCAGAGTTTCCCGCCACTGGGAAGCGATTCCCGCCATTTCCAAAGGTTTCCCGCCTTGGAAGAGCGGACGCCATTATGGGCGTACCAGAGGGTGGCGAGAGGCCACCTCCCATCGTGGGCCAGGACCGAAAATGGCGCCAAAAGTGGAAACCGCCCCCACCAACAGAGACTGTGATGCTAGAGGTGTCTGTCAGCGTGAAAGAACAGCCCCTGGAGCTGACAGTCACCAAGTGGCCCCGGGACCGCCCTCGAGAGGGGAGGAGACGAAAGGAGAGAGCAAAGATGGGTGTCGCTTGGAGCAGTCTAGAGCGAGCGCACCCGGAGGCAAGAAGCCTGGAGAAGAGTATCGGAGGAGCTTACCCGGAGATGGCGAGAAAGCAGAGCAGCACCGGCCCGTTGGCCAGGAGCCTGCTAGAAACGGAGGAGGAAGAGCAGAGCAGCACCGGCCCGTTGGCCAGGAGCCTGCTAGAGACAACGGAAGGAGAGCAGAGCAGCACCGACCCGTTGGTCAGGAGCCTGCTGGAAACAACGACCCCACTAGGCCTAGTGGAGGTCCTAGCACAGCTCCCCCGAGACCGGGAGTGTGCACAGACCGCTCTGGAGGGCCTCGCAAGGAGGATGGCCCGGGTGCAGCGAGAGACGTTGGCGGAGTGGAGCCGTGAGATGGCCCAGCAGACCGAGACCTGTCAGCGGAGCACGCCACCCGAGACGAAGAGACAGACCGCCTCTGAGGATGGCGCGGGAGGATTGAAGGCTGGAGACGGCGCCGAGAAGGGAGCCGAACGAGTGGAGGCAGGTAAAGGGGACGTCTATACCCCAGACCGGGAAACCGCGTACCTGCCCCAGCTCCCCGTCGCAGAGCCCGAAGTCTATCCTGCCGTGCCCGTCGCTGCAACGTCACCGCCGCAGACTAGGCCTCAAACGGGAGCCGCGACCCCTGTGACGTCACACGCCTCGACCCCGAGCGTGACCAAGCAGGAAGTACCACCAGCCTGGTCGCAAGGCCTAGTACCCCCGGGCGCCGCAATACCAACAGCGCCCCCTACCTCCGCGGAGCCCCCGGCCTGGTCGCAGGGCCAAGTAGCCCAGGGCGCCGCCGTCCTTACGGTGCCCTTCACCGTCCAGATACCCCAGGCCTGGCCGCAAGGCCCGGGCAACCCGGGCGCTAACACCACCGCGCCCATAAGACCAAGAGTGCCGCATCTGGGAGAGGACCTGTACGCCCAGCATACGTGCCCGGATGGGCAGCCATTTATATGGCCACCGGAGTTCCACCATCCCCGACTCCGGAGAGAGAGACCCCTGGATGAACCCCTGATCCCGGCTCCAAAGCCCGGAAAGAGGATCTCGCCCCCGCTAGCGGAAGCACAGTTTGAGTGGGACCCCACCGGAGAAGATCTTATGGGGTTCACTCAAGAGACTCGGGCAGCTGCAGCGGAGCGTGCTGAGTGCTGCCGCCAACAGCTCGAGGACTTCGAGAGGGAGCGGAGAGAGAGGCGGGTCCGGGAACAGCTAGCTCAAGTAAAGAGCGCGGAGCAGAAGAGCCGGGCCAGGAGAGACCCCCGTGCAGCGCATAGTACCCGCACCACCGGGACTGTGATAAAGTTTAACCTGCAGCATGGGTGGGGCTTCATCCGAGACCACCACACCATAGGCGACGTCTTTGTGACCAGAAGAGACGTTGAGTCCCACCTACCGGAGGGACACAGAGGTCGTGACCTTTACATCGGGGACGAGGTCACCTTCACCCGGCACAAGTGTGCCAAAGGTCCCTACGCCCTCCATGTGCATCGCCTGACGGAGGAAGAGCTGCTGTGTGAGGAGGAAGAGCAAGAGGACCTGGACGGGTCTGAAACTAGAGCCAAAGGTAACCAAAAAGCAAGAGCAGGAGGACGCCGTCGCTAAGGACAGCGAAGCAGAAGCTGTATATAGTTGCCCGTCGGGGCACAGTAAACTGAAACCGTAAACTGAAACTGAAACTGAAACTGTTGTTGCTAATATAGTCCCCGTTGGGACCAGCAAGTGTGAACTGTTACCCGTTTTTCCCTTAATCCCACTGACCGAGGACTGAGAGCGGTCATTCCTCCCTAATACCTGGCCGAGGACTGAGAGCGGCCATATCCTTGTATATAGTTGCGCGTCCTAAAGCGCCCCCTACCGGTTTTATAGGAAAACCAGTTTTCTAGAGAGACTGTCGCACTTTACCCGGTCACACGTTGCACAGTGACCGGAGGAGGAGCCAGAGGCGACGAGAATGTTTTATATGGAAAGTTTTATTAATATATATATATATGATGTTTTATATGTTTATGCAAAAATTTGTATGTTTTGGTGTTGTTTATGTCTTACAGCCCGAGGACGTGCTGTGATTTACCAGGGGGGAATGTAGCACCCTGAGGATTCGGCTGCTACAGGGGTATTGCACCTCAACCCAGAGGTGTGATATTCCACTCCCGGGTAAGGATGGAGTGTGGAACTGAGCTCGGTAGGCTGCATGCACTACATACATCCCATTTCCGAGGAACAGGCCGACGGTACTCCCACTTAGAAATGTGCAGGTACGACCGAGTCTGTTCCTGGCTGGAGTGGGAGGGGGGGTGGTACATCCCAAGTAGTGTAGGGGCAGATAGGGGGAGCAGCCTGGGTAAAGATAGGAGCTCATTGGGTGCTGGTCACCTGAGCTCACACATAGAGGGTGTATATAAGGTGGGCACCATCAAAGAACAGGGTCAGTCAGTCTTTGCAGGCAAGTCAGTCTGTCAGCCTTTGCAGAGAAGTAAGAAGCAGAGGAGCAGAGCAGCCCCAGAGAGAGAGAGAGGAGAAAGCAAGAGAGACCCAGAGGGGGAAACAGAAGAGAGGACTCTGAGACCCCAAATCCAATCCACGGGTGAAGAGTCGGCATCAGGGTACCGGAACCCAAGCTGGTGGGGGCAAAAACACACCCCAGCCAGAGACCGGAGGCCGTGGGCAGCGTCTGCCACGGCCACCCACCACATCCACCCCGAAGGCATACCACGTGGAGGGTCAGGGAACCCAAGGCCAAGGGTCTCCCAACAGAAGGCCCGAGGGAGCTGGACCTGGGTGGATCACTAGTGGGGACGGCCAGAGAAAGGACAGAAGGAGAGCTCAGGGTCACGCTCCGGACTCGCTTGGGGGTTGGCTGGATCCAGGACCTGGTGGATGCAGCACGGCTCGGGAGGTCACTTGAAGCTGGAGTGACCGGAACATCAGCAGTGAGTAAATACCCTTAACTGCATAACCCGACTCTGTCTTCCTTTAACATCTATGCTGCACCACCACAACCCCCATCCTCTGCACCTGACCCCCTGAGGCTATACCCCACCCGTTGGGGGTTATACCATCAAAAGCTGCACCTACACCATCAGCCTCAGCGGACCCTGCTGCAGCGGCGGCCATAGTGACCGCAATACAACGGGTGGCGTAGTCGACATTAAGAACTTATTAACATCTGTAGGACTGCCACATACAAATGAGTTTGACACCCTGGGCACGGACCGGGTCACAGCCACTCGGAAGACTACAACTCCCATCTGATCCGGCTCCGGATATTCCCCCTAAAGAATATGGCCCAGGGGGCGCGTCACATGTCACCTGCAGCGGTGCTCAGTATAGATCACCCCAGATTTTGACTCACTTACAGGGGTGTCATCCCCATGGGTGCATGTCAACTGCAGCGGTGCTCAATGAGTATTACCCCAAAGGCTGACTCACTCACAGTGGTGTCATCCCCATGGGTGCATGCCACCTGTAGCGGCAGTGCTCAGTAAGGATCACCTCAGAGGCTGAATCACCCACAGGAGTGTCATCCCCACAGGTGCATGTCACCTGCAGTGGTGCTCAGTAAAGATCACCCCAGAGGTTGACTCACTTACAGGGGTGTCATCCCAACAGGTGCATATCACCTGCAGCGCAGCTCAGTAAGGATCACCCCAGAGGCTGACTCACTCACAGAGGTGTCATCCCTATGGGTGCAAGTCACCTGCGGCAGCGGTGCTCAGTAAGGATCACCCCAGAGGCTGACTCACCCACAGAGGTGTCATCCCCACGGGTGCATGTCACCTGCAGCAGCGGTGCTCAGTAAGGATTACCCCAGAGGCTGACTAACCCACAGGGGTGTCATCACCATGGGCTTATGTCACCTGCAGCGGTGCTTAGTAAGGATCACCCCAGAGGCTGACTCACCCACAGTGGTGTCATCCCCATGGGTGCATGTCACCTGCAGCGGTGCTCAGTAAGGATCACCCTAGAGGCTGACTCACCCACAGGGGTGTCATCCCCATGGGTGCAGGTCACCTGCAGCGGTGCTCAGTAAGGATCACCCTAGAGGCTGTCTCACTCACAGGGGTGTCATCCCCATGGGTGCAGGTCACCTGCAGTGGTGCTCAGTAAGGATCACTCTAGAGGCTGACTCACTCACAGTGGTGTCATCCCCACTAGTGCATGTCACCTGCAGCGGCAGTGCTCAGTAAGGATCACCCCAAAGGCTGACTCACCCACAGTGTTGTCATCCCCACGGTTGCATGTCACCTGCAGCGGTGCTCAGTAAGGATCACCCCAGAGGCTGACTCAGTCACAGGGGTTTCATCCCCATTGGTGTATGTCACCTACAGCGGTGCTCAGTAAGGATCATCCCAGAGGATGACCGACCCACGGGGGTGTTATCCCCACTGGTGCATGTCACCTTTAGTGGCGGAGCTCAGTAAGGATCACCCCAGAGGCTGACTCACTCACAGGGGTGTCATCTCCATGGGTGCATGTCACCTGCAGCGGTGCTCAGTAAGGATCACCCCAGAGGCTGACTCACTCACAGGGGTGTCATCCTCATGGGTGCATGTCACCTGCAGCGGTGCTCAGTAAGGATCATCCCAGAGGATGACCGACCCACGGGGGTGTCATCCCCACTGGTGCATGTCACCTTTAGCGGCGGAGCTCAGTAAGGATCACCCCAGAGGCTGACTCACTCACAGGGGTGTCATCTCCATGGGTGCATGTCACCTGCAGCTGCAGTGCTCAGTAAGGATCACCCCAGAGGCTGACTCACTCACAGGGGTGTCATCCTCATGGGTGCATGTCACCTGCAGCGGTGTTCAATAAGGATCACCCCAGAGGCTGACTCACTCACAGGGGTGTCATCCCCATGGGTGCATGTCACCTGCAGTGGCTGTGCTCAGTAAGGATCACGCCAGAGGCTGACTCACTCACAGATATGTCATCCCCATGGGTGCATGAAACCTGCAGCGGTGCTCAGTAATGATCACCCCAGAGGCTGACTTACTCGCAGGGCTGTCATCCTCACGTGTGCATGTCAACTGCAGCGGTGTTCAGTAAGGATTACAGCAGAGGCTGACTTACTCACAGAGGTGTCATCCCCATCGGTGCATGAAACCTGCAGCGGTGCTCAGTAATGATCACCCCAGAGGCTGACTCACTCGCAGGGGTGTCAT
The DNA here is from genome assembly GCF_046119375.1 of Phyllobates terribilis. Taxonomy (NCBI): domain Eukaryota; kingdom Metazoa; phylum Chordata; class Amphibia; order Anura; family Dendrobatidae; genus Phyllobates; species Phyllobates terribilis. The sequence goes on along the minus strand of NW_027362768.1, from coordinate 395,562,697 downwards.
CCCCATGGGTGCCTGTCACCTGCAGCGGTGCTCAGTAAGGATTACCCCAGAGGCTGACTAACCCACAGGGGTGTCATCCCCATGGGCTTATGTCACCTGCAGCGGTGCTTAGTAAGGATCAACCTAGACGCCTACTCACTCACAGGGGTGTCATCCCCATTGGTGTATGTCACCTGCAGCGTTGCTCAGTAAGGATCATCCCAGAGGATGACCGACCCACGGTGGTGTCATCCCCACTGGTGCATGTCACCTTTAGCGGCGGAGCTCAGTAAGGATCACCCCAGAGGCTGACTCACCCAGAGGGGTGTCATCCTCATGGGTGCATGTCACCTGCAGCGGTGCTCAGGAAGGATCATCCCAGAGGCTGACTCACCCAGAGGGGTGTCATCCTCATGGGTGCATGTCACCTGCAGCGGTGTTCAGTATGGATCACCCCAGAGGCTGAATCACGCACAGAGGTGTCATCCCCACGGGTGCATGTCACCTGCAGCAGTGCTCAGCAAAGATCACCTCAGAGGCTGAATCACGCACAGAGGTGTCATCCCCACGGGTGCATGTCACCTGCAGCAGTGCTCAGCAAAGATCACCTCAGAGGCTGAATCACGCACAGAGGTGTCATCCCCACGGGTGCATGTCACCTGCAGCAGTGCTCAGTAAGGATTACCCCAGAGGCAGTCTCACTCACAGGGGTGTCATCCCCATGGGTGCATGTCACCTGCAGCGGTGCTCAGTAAGGATCACCCCAGAGGCAGTCTCACTCACAGGGGTGTCATCCCCATGGGTGCATGTCACCTGCAGTGGCAGTGCTCAGTAAGGATCACGCCAGAGGCTGACTCACTCACAGAGGTGTCATCCCCACGTGTGCATGTCACCTGCAGCAGTGCTCAGTAAGGATTACCCCAGAGGCTGACTCACTCGCAGGGCTGTCATCCTCACGGTTGCATGTCAACTGCAGCGGTGTTCAGTAAGGATTACCCCAGAGGCTGACTTACTCACAGAGGTGTCATCCCCATCGGTGCATGAAACCTGCAGCGGTGCTCAGTAATGATCACCCCAGAGGCTGACTCACTCACAGAGTTGTCATCTCCACGTGTGCATGTCACCTGCAGCGGTGCTCAGTAAGGATTACCCCAGAGGCTGACTAACCCACAGGGGTGTCATCCCCATGGGCTTATGTCACCTTCAGCGGTGCTCAGTAATGATCACCCCAGAGGCTGACTAACCCACAGGGGTGTCATCCCCATGGGTATATGTCACCTGCAGCGGTGCTCAGTAAGGATCACCCCAGAGGCTGACTCACTCACAGAGGTGTCATCCCCATGGGTACATATCACTTGCAGTGGTGCTCAGTAATGATCACCCCAGAGGCTGACTAACCCACAGGGGTGTCATCCCCATGGGTATATGTCACCTGCAGCAGTGCTCAGTAAGGATCACCACAGAGGCTGACTCACTCGCAGGGGTGTCATCCCCACGTGTGCATGTCACCTGCAGCGGTGCTTAGTAAGGATCAACCTAGACGCCTACTCACTCACAGGGGTGTCATCCCCATGGGTTCATGTCACATGCAGCGGTGCTCAGAAATGATCACCCCAAAGGCTGTCTCACCCACAGGGGTGTCATCCCCATAGGTGCAGGTCACCTGCAGCAGTGCTCAGTAAGGATCACCGCAGAGGCTGACTCACTCACAGGGGTGTCATCCTCATGGGTGCATGTCACCTGCAGCGGTGTTCAGTAAGGATCATGTAGCACCCTGAGGACTCGGCTGCTACAGGGGTATTGCACCTCAAACCAGAGGTGTGGTATTCCACTCCCGGGTAAGGATGGAGTGTGGGACTGAGCTCAGCTAGCTGCATGCACTACACTCATCCCATTTCCGGGGGACAGATCAATGGTACTCCCACTAGGTGAATGTGCAGGTACGACAGTGTCTGTCCCTGGCTGGAGTGGGAGGGGGGGTGGAACATCCCAGTAGTGTAGGGGCAGATAGGGGAGGGACTCTGGGCATAGAAGTAGGAGCCCATTGGGTGCTAGTCACCTGGGCTCACACATAGAGGGAGTATAAAGGTGGGCACCATCTTGAGACAGGCGGTTGAGTCAGAGGAGAAGCTGAGAGAGAGTTCAGCCAGAGAGGGCTGACAGGGAGCTGTGGCTCCGGCTGGGCCCAGCTCCAGGGCCAGGCCTGAAGCAGAGAGAAGGAAGAAGAGAGGCCCAGAGACACAAGGAGAGAGGGAACCCTGAGATCCCACAGGAGAACGAAAAGGGTGAAGGGTTGGCGGAAATGGATACCGGAACCCAAACTGGTGGAGGCTAATGATCCTCAGCCAGGAACCGGAGGTCGTGGTCAAGCTTTGGCACGACCCTCACCATATCCACCAGGAAGGCAGACCACGAATAGGGTCAGGGAAGCCGGGAAAGGTTTCGCCACCAAAAGGCCCGAGGGAGCCGGACATAGGTGGGTCCCTGGTGAGGACGGCCAGTAGGAAGGAAGAGAGGGGAGCTCAGGACCACGCTCTGGAACTGCCCGGGAGTTGGCCGAGTCCCGCACCTGGTGGACGCAGCACGGCTCGGGTGGTCACTCTTGGCCGAAGTGACCGGAGCAACACCTGTGAGTAAAAGCCTTGAAACTGCACCACACGTCTCTGAGCTTCCTTGCTGCACCATCACTACCACTATCATCCACATCTGCTGCCCTGGGGCCATACCCCTCCCGTTGGGGGTTATACCATCTACGCTGCACAACCATATCACCGGCCTCAGCGGTCTGCCCTGCAGCGGCGGTCTCATGACCGCATTCAACGGGTGGCGTAGTCGAACATTTCTAACATCTACTGCTAATACACCGCCACTCAGTTTGACACCCTGGGCACGGACCGGGTCACCGCCACGAGACTACTACTCCCATCGGATCCGGCTCCGGGTAAGCCCTCCCCCGTGCGTTCGATGCTGCACGACGAAGGCCCAGGGGCGCGTCAATCACCCTAGAGGCTGTCTCACTCACAGGGGAGTCATCCCCACTAGTGCATGTCACCTGCAGCGTTGCTCAGTAAGGATCACCCCAGAGGCTGACTCACTCACAGGGGTGTCATCCCCATTGGTGTATGTCACCTGCAGCGGTGCTCAGTAAGGATCATCCCAGAGGATGACCGACCCACGGGGGTGTCATCCCCACTGGTGCATGTCACTTTTAGCGGCAGAGCTCAGTAAGGATCACCCCAGAGGCTGACTCACTCACAGGGGTGTCATCTCCATGGGTGCATGTCACCTGCAGCTGCAGTGCTCAGTAAGGATCACCCCAGAGGCTGACTCACTCACAGGGGTGTCATCCTCATGGGTGCATGTCACCTGCAGCGGTGATCAGTAAGGATCATCCCAGAGGCTGACTCACCCAGAGGGGTGTCATCCTCATGGGTGCATGTCACCTGCAGCGGTGTTCAGTATGGATCACCCCAGAGGCTGACTCACTCACAGGGGTGTCATCCCCATGGGTGCATGAAACCTGCAGCGGTGCACAGTAATGATCACCCCAGAGGCTGACTTACTCGCAGGGGTGTCATCCCCACGGGTGCATGTCACCTGCAGCAGTGCTCTGTAAGGATCACCCCAGAGGCTGACTCACCCACAGGGGTGTCATCCCCAAGGGTGCATGTCACCTGCAGCAGAGCTCAGTAATGATCACCCCAGAGGCTGTCTCACTCGCAGGGTTGTCATCCCCACGGGTGCATGTCAACTGCAGCGGTGTTCAATAAGGATTACCCCAGAGGCTGACTCACTCACAGAGGTGTCATCCCCATCGGAGCATGAAACCTGCAGCGGTACTCAGTAATGATCACCCCAGAGGCTGACTCACTCGCAGGGGTGTCATCCCCACGTGTGCATGTCACCTGCAGCGGGGCTCAGTAAGGATTACCCCAGAGGCTGACTCACTCACAGAGGTGTCATCCCCATCGGAGCATGAAACCTGCAGCGGTGCTCAGTAATGATCACCCCAGAGGCTGACTCACTCGCAGGAGTGTCATCCCCACGGGTGCATGTCACCTGCAGCGGTGCTCAGTAAGGATCACCCCAGAGGTTGACTCACTCACAGGGAGTGTCATCCCCACGGGTGCATGTCACCTGCAGCGGTGCTCAGTAAAGATCACCCCAGAGGCTGTCTCACTGACAGGGGTGTCATCCCCATGGGTGCATGTCACTTGCAGCGGTATTCAGTAAGGATCACCCCAGAGGCTGACACACCCACAGGGGTGTCATCCCCATGGGTGCATGTCACCTGCAGCGGTGTTCAGTAAGGATCAACCCAGAGGCTGACTTACTCACAGAGGTGTCATCCCCATGGGTGCATGTCACCTGCAGCGGTGTTCAGTAAGGATCAACCCAGAGGCTGACTTACTCACAGAGGTGTCATCCCCATGGGTGCATGTAACCTACAGTGGCAGTGCTCAGTAAGGATCACTCCAGAGGCTGACTCACCCACAGTGGTGTCATCCCCATGGGTGCATTTCGCCTGCAGCGGTGCTCAGTAAGGATCACCCCAGAGGCTGACTCACTCACAGGGGTGTCATCCCCACGGGTGCATGTCACCTGCAGAGGTGCTCAGCAAAGATCACCTCAGAGGCTGAATCACGCACAGAGGTGTCATCCCCATGGGTGCATGTCACCTGCAGCGGTGCTCAGTAAAGATCACCCCAGAGGCTGACTCACCCACAGTGGTGTCATCCCCATGGGTGCATGTCACCTGCAGCGGTGCTTAGTAAGGATCACCCCAGAGGCTGAATCACCCAAAGAGGTGTCATTCCCACGGGATCATGTCACCTGCAGCAGCGGAGCTCAGTAAGGATTAACCCAGAGGCTGACTAACCCACAGGGGTGTCATCCCCACGGTTTTATGTCACCTGCTGCGTTGCTTAGTAAGGATCAACCCAGAGGCTGTCTCACTCACAGGGGTGTCATCCCCATGGGTGCATGTCACCTGCAGCGGTGCTCAGTAAGGATCACCCCAGAGGCAGTCTCACTCACAGGGGTATCATCCCCATGGGTGCATGTCACCTGCAGCGGTGCTCAGAAAGGATCACCCCAAAGGCTGTCTCACCCACAGGGGTGTCATCCTCATGGGTGTGTAGCACCCCGAGGACTCGGCTGCTACAGGGGTATTGCACCTCAAACCAGAGGTGTGGTATTCCACTCCCGGGTAAGGATGGAGTGTGGGACTGAGCTCAGTAGGCTGCATGCACTACATACATCCCATTTCCGGGGGACAGATCAATGGTACTCCCACTAAGTAGATGTGCAGGTACGACAGCGTCTGTCCCTGGCTGGAGTGGGAGGGGGGGTGGAACATCCCAGTAGTGTAGGGGCAGATAGGGGGAGTACTCTGGGTAAAGCTAGGAGCCCATTGGGTGCTGGTCACCTGGGCTCACACATAGAGGGAGTATATAAGGTGGGCACCAACTAGAAATAGGGTCGAGTTCAGCCTGAGGAGAAGCTGAAGGAGAGTTCAGCCAGGAGGGCTGACTAGGAGCTGTGGCTCCGGCTGGGCCCAGCTCCAGGGCCAAGTCTGTAGAGGAAAGGAGGAAGAAGAAAGGCCCAGAGACGCAGGAAAGAGGGAACCCTGAGATCCCAGAAGCAAACCAAAAAGGGTGAAGGGTTGGCAGAAGAGGGCACCGGATCCCAAGCTGGCGGAGGCAAAAGTAACCCTTAACCAGGAACCGGAGGTCGTGGTTAAGCTTTGCCACGACCCTCACCACATCCACCAGGAAGGTACACCAAGAGTAGGGTCAGGAAAGCCAGAGAAGGTTTTACCATAGAAGGCCCAAGGGACGGCCAGGAGAAAGAGAGTGAGAGGGAAGCTCAGGACCACGCTCCGGAACTGCCTGGGGGTTAGCCGAGTCCCGCACCTGGTGAACGCAGTACGGCTCGGGTGGTCACTCCCGGCCGAAGTGACTAAAGCAACATCTGTGAGTAAAAACCCTGAAACTGCGTCTCACGTCTCTGACTCTCCTTTCTGCACTATCACTACCTCCATCATCCGCACCAGCTGCCCTGAGGCCATACCCCTCCCGTTGAGGGTTATACCACCATTGCTGCACACATACTACCGGCCTCAGCGGACTGTTCTGCAGCGGCGGCCTTGTGACCGCAAATCAACGGGTGGCGTAGTCGACACTGAAACAACATCTACCAAGACGGCCACACACTTAGTTTGACACCCTGGGCACGGACCGGGTCACCGCCACGAGACTACAACCCTCAACAGATCCGGCTCCGGGTAAGCTCCTGTGCGCGCGATGCCGCGCGACGAAGGCCAAGGGGTGCGTCAGGTGCATGTCACCTGCAGCGGTGCTCATGAAGGATCACCCTAGAGGCAGTCTCACTCACAGGGGTATCATCCCCATGGGTGCATGTCACCTGCAGCGGTGCTCAGAAAGGATCACCCCAAAGGCTGTCTCACCCACAGGGATGTCATCCTCATGGGTGCATGTCACCTGCAGCGGTGCTCAGTAAGGATCACCCCAGAGGCTGACTCACCCATAGGGGTGTCATTCCCATGGGTGCATGTCACCTGCAGCGGTGCTTATGAAGGATCACCCTAGAGACAGTCTCACTCACAGGGGTATCATCCCCATGGGTGCATGTCACCTGCAGCGATGCTCAGTAAGGATCACCCCAGAGGCTGACTCACTCACAGGGGTGTCATCCCCATGGGTGTATGTTACCTGCAGCGGTGCTCAGTTAGGATCATCCCAGAGGATGAACGACCCACGGGGGTGTCATCCCCACTGGTGCATGTCACCTGCAGCGATGCTCAGTAAGCATCACCCCAGAGGCTGACTCACCCACAGGGGTGTCATTCCCATGGGTGCATGTCACCTGCAGCGGTGCTCAGTAAGCATCACCCCAGAGGCTGACTCACCCACAGGGGTGTCATTCCCATGGGTGCATGTCACCTGCAGAGGTGCTCTGTAAGGATCACCCCAGAGGCTCTCTCACCCACAGGGGTCTCATCCCCATGGGTGCATGTCACCTGCAGCGGTGTTCAGTAAGGATCACCCCAGAGGCTGACTCACTCACAGGGGTATCACCCCCATGGGTGTATGTCACCTGTAGCGGTGCTCAGTAAGGATCATGCCAGAGGCTGACTCACTCACAGGGGTATCATCCCCACTGGTGCATGTCACCTTTAGCGGCGGAGCTCAGTAAGGATCACCCCAGAGGCTGACTCACTCGCAGGGGTGTCATCCCCACGGGTGCATGTCACCTGCAGCGGTGCTCAATAAAGATCACCCCAGAGGCTGACTCACTCACAGGGGTGTCATCCCCATGGGCACATGTCACCTGCAGCGGTGCTCAGTAAGGATCACCCCAGAGGCTGACTCACTCACAGGGGTGTCATCCCCATGGGTGCATGTCACTTGCAGCGGTATTCAGTAAGGATCACCCCAGAGGCTGACTCACTCACAGGGGTGTCATCCCCATGGGTGCATGTCACCTGCAGCGGTGCTCAGTAAGAATCACCCCAGAGGCTAACTCACTCACAGGGGTGTCATCCCCATGGGTGCATGTCACCTGCAGCTTTGCTCAGTAAGGATCACCCCAGAGACTGACTCACCCACAGGGGTGTCATCCCCATGGGTGCATGTCACCTGCAGCGGTGCTCAGTAAGGATCACCCCAGAGGCTGACTCACTCACAGGGGTGTCATCCCCATGGGTGCATTTCACCTGCAGCAGCAGTGCTCAGTAAGGATCACCCCAGAGGCTGTCTCACCCATAGGGGTGTCATCCCCATAGGTGCATGTCACCTGCAGCCGTGATCAGTAAAGATCACCCCAGAGGCTGTCTCACCCACAGGGGTGTCATCCCCATGGGTTCATGTCACTTGCAGCGGTGCTCAGTAAGGATCACCCCAGAGGCTGACTCACTCAAAGGGGTGTCATCCCCATGGGTGCATGTCACCTGCAGCGGTGCTCAGTAAGGATCACCCCAGAGGCAGTCTCACTCACAGGGGTGTCATCCCCATGGGTGCATGTCACCTGCAGCGGTGCTCAGTAAAGGTCACCCCAGAGGCTGACTCACCTACAGTGGTGTCATCCCCATGGGTGCATGTCACCTGCAGCGGTGCTTAGTAAGGATCTCCCCAGAGGCTGAATCACCCATAGAGGTGTCATTCCCACGGGATCACGTCACCTGCAGCAGCGGTGCTCAGTAAGGATTACCCCAGAGGCTGACTAACCCACAGGGGTGTCATCCCCACGGGTTTATGTCACCTGCTGCGGTGCTTAGTAAGGATCAACCCAGACGCCTACTCACTCACAGGGGTGTAATCCCCATGGGTGCATGTCGCATGCAGCGGTGCTCAGAAAGGATCACCCCAAAGGCTGTCTCACCCACACGGGTGTCATCCTCATGGGTGCATGTCACCTGCAGCGGTGCTCATTAAGGATCACCCTAGAGGCTGTCTCACTCACAGGGGTGTCATCCCCATGGGTGCATGTCACCTGCAGCAGTGCTCATTAAGGATCACCCCCAGAGGCTCTCCCACCCACAGGGTTGTCACCCCCATGGGTGCATGTCACCTGCAGCGATGCTCGGTAAGGATCACCCCAGAGGCTGACTCACTCACAGGGGTGTCATCCCCACTGGTGCATGTCACCTGCAGCAGCGGTGCTCAGTAAGGATCACCCCAGAGGCTGACTCACTCACAGGGGTGTCATCCCCATGGGTGTATGTTACCTGCGGCAGTGCTCAGTTAGGATCATCCCAGAGGATGACCGACCCACGGGGGTGTCATCCTCACTGGTGCATGTCACCTTTAGCGGCGGAGCTCAGTAAGGATCACCCCAGAGGCTGACTCACTCACAGGGGTGTCTTCTCAATGGGAGCATGTCACCTGCAGCTGCAGTGCTCAGTAAGGATCACCCCAGAGGCTGACTCACTCACAGGGGTGTCATCCTCATGGGTGCATGTCACCTGCAGCGGTGCTCAGTAAGGATCACCCCAGAGGTTGACTCACCCACAGTGGTGTCATCCCCATGGGTGCACGTCACCTGCAGTGGTGCTTAGTAAGGATCAACCCAGACGCCTACTCACTCACAGGGGTGTCATCCTCATGGGTGCATGTCACCTGCAGCGGTGCTCAGTAAGGATCACCCTAGAGGCTGTCTCACTCACAGGGGTGCCATCCCCATGGGTGCATGTCACCTGCAGCGGTGCTCAGTAAGGATCACCCCAGAGGCTCTCTCACCCACAGGGGTGTCATCTCCATGGGTGCATGTCACCTGCAGCGGTGCTCAGTAAGGATCACCCTAGAGGCTGACTCACTCACAGGGGTATCATCCCCACTGGTGCATGTCACCTTTAGCGGCGGAGCTCAGTAAGGATCACCCCAGAGGCTGACACACTCACAGGGGTGTCATCCCCACGGGTGCATGTCACCTGCCGCGGTGCTCAGCAAGGATTACCCCAGAGGCTGACTCACTCACAGAGGTTTCATCCCCATGGGTGCATGTCACCTGCAGCGGTGCTCAGTTTGGATCAACCCAGAGGCTGACTCACCCACAGGGGTCTCATCCCCTCGGGTGCATGTCACCTGCAGCGGTGCTCAGTAATGATCACCCATGAGGTTTACTCACTCACAGGGGTGTCATCCCCACGGGTGCATGTCACCTGCAACGGTGCTCAGTTTGGATCACCCCAGAGGCTGACTCACTCACAGGGGTCTCATCCCCTCGGGTGCATGTCACCTGCAGCGGTGCTCAGTAATGATCACCCATGAGGCTGACTCACTCACAGGGGTGTCATCCCCACGGGTGCATGTCTCCTGCAGCTGTGCTCAGTAAGGATCACCCCAGAGGCTGACACACCCACAGGGGTCTCATCCCCATAGGTGCATGTCACCTGCAGAGGTGCTCAGTAATGAACACCCATGAGGCTGACTCACTCACAGGGGTCTCATCCCCATAGGTGCATGTCACCTGCAGAGGTGCTCAGTAATGATCATCCCAGAGACTGACTTACTCACAGGGGTGTCATGCCCATGGGTGCATGTCACCTGCAGCGGTGCTCAGTTTGGATCACCCCAGAGGATTACTCACTCACAGGGGTCTAATCCCCTCGGGTGCTTGTCACCTGCAGCGTTGCTCAGTAAGGATCACCCCAGAGGCTGACTCTCTCACAGGGGTGTCATCCCCACGGGTACATGTCACCTGCAGCAGTCCTCAGTAAGGATCACCCCAGAGGCTGTCTCACCCTCAGGGGTGTCATCCCCATAGGTGCATGTCACCTGCAGCGGTGCTCAGTAAGGATCACACCAGAGGCTGACTCACTCACAGGGGTCTTATCCCCATGGGTGCAAGTCACCTGCAGCGGTGCTCAGTAAGGATCATCCCAGAGGCTGACTGACCCACAGGGGTGTCATCCCCACTGATGCATGTCACCTTTAGTGGCGGTTTTCAGTAAGGATCACCCCAGAGGCTGACTCACTCACAGGGGTGTCATCTCCATGGGTGCATTTAACCTGCAGCGGTGCTCAGTAAGGATCACCCCAGAGGCTGACTCACTCACAGGGGTGTCATCCTCATGGGTGCATGTCACCTGCAGCGGTGCTCAGTAAGGATAACCCCAGAGGCTGACTCACTCACAGGGGTGTCATCCTCATGAGTGCATGTCACCTGCAGCGGTGCTCAGTAAGGATCACCCCAGAGGCTGACTCACTCACAGAGGTGTCATCCCCATGGGTACATATCACTTGCAGTGGTGCTCAGTAAGGATCACCCCAGAGGCTGACTCACTCACAGGGGTGTCATCCTCATGGGTGCATGTCACCTGCAGCGGTGCTCAGTAAGGATAACCCCAGAGGCTGACTCACTCACAGGGGTGTCATCCTCATGAGTGCATGCCACCTGCAGCGGTGCTCAGTAAGGATAACCCCAGAGGCTGACTCACTCACAGGGGTGTCATCCTCATGAGTGCATGCCACATGCAGTGGTGCTCAGTAAGGATCACCCCAGAGGCTGACTCACTCACAGGGGTGTCATCCTCATGAGTGCATGTCACCTGCAGCGATGCTCAGTAAGGATCACCCCGGAGGCTGACTCACCCACAGAGGTGTCATCCCCATGGGTACATATCACTTGCAGCGGTGCTCAGTAAGGATCACCCCAGAGGCTGACTCACTCACAGGGGTGTCATATCCATGGGTGCATGTCACCTGCAGCGGTGCTCAGTAAGGATCACCCCAGAGGCTGACTCACTCACAGGGGTGTCATATCCACGGGTGCATGTCACCTGCAGCGGTGCTCAGTAAAGATCACCCCAGAGGCTGACTCACTCACAGGGGTGTCATCCTCATGAGTGCATGTCACCTGCAGCGATGCTCAGTAAGGATCACCCCGGAGGCTGACTCACCCACAGAGGTGTCATCCCCATGGGTACATATCACTTGCAGCGGTGCTCAGTAAGGATCACCCCAGAGGCTGACTCACTCACAGGGGTGTCATATCCATGGGTGCATGTCACCTGCAGCGGTGCTCAGTAAGGATCACCCCAGAGGCTGACTCACTCACAGGGGTGTCATATCCACGGGTGCATGTCACCTGCAGCGGTGCTCAGTAAGGATCACCCCAGAGGCTGACTCACTCACAGGGGTGTCATCCCCATGGGTGCATGTCACTTGCAGCGGTATTCAGTAAGGATCACCCCAGAGGCTGACTCACTCACAGGGGTGTCATCCCCATGGGTGCATGTCACCTGCAGCGGTGCTCAGTAAGGATCACCCCAGAGGCTAACTCACTCACAGGGGTGTCATCCCCATGGGTGCATGTCACCTGCAGCGGTGCTCAGTAAGGATCACCCCAGAGGCTGACTCACTCACAGGGGTGTCATCCCCATGGGTGCATTTCACCTGCAGCAGCAGTGCTCAGTAAGGATCACCCCAGAGGCTGTCTCACCCATAGGGGTGTCATCCCCATAAGTGCATGTCACCTGCAGCCGTTATCAGTAAAGATCACCCCAGAGGCTGTCTCACCCACAGGGGTGTCATCCCCATGGGTTCATGTCACTTGCAGCGGTGCTCAGTAAGGATCACCCCAGAGGCTGACTCACTCAAAGGGGTGTCATCCCCATGGGTGCATGTCACCTGCAGCGGTGCTCAGTAAGGATCACCCCAGAGGCAGTCTCACTCACAGGGGTGTCATCCCCATGGGTGCATGTCACCTGCAGCGGTGCTCAGTAAAGGTCACCCCAGAGGCTGACTCACCTACAGTGGTGTCATCCCCATGGGTGCATGTCACCTGCAGCGGTGCTTAGTAAGGATCTCCCCAGAGGCTGAATCACCCATAGAGGTGTCATTCCCACGGGATCACGTCACCTGCAGCAGCGGTGCTCAGTAAGGATTACCCCAGAGGCTGACTAACCCACAGGGGTGTCATCCCCACGGGTGCATGTCACCTGCCGCGGTGCTCAGCAAGGATTACCCCAGAGGCTGACTCACTCACAGAGGTTTCATCCCCATGGGTGCATGTCACCTGCAGCGGTGCTCAGTTTGGATCAACCCAGAGGCTGACTCACTCACAGGGGTCTCATCCCCTCGGGTGCATGTCACCTGCAGCGGTGCTCAGTAATGATCACCCATGAGGTTTACTCACTCACAGGGGTGTCATCCCCACGGGTGCATGTCACCTGCAGCGGTGCTCAGTTTGGATCACCCCAGAGGCTGACTCACTCACAGGGGTCTCATCCCCTCGGGTGCATGTCACCTGCAGCGGTGCTCAGTAATGATCACCCATGAGGCTGACTCACTCACAGGGGTGTCATCCCCACGGGTGCATGTCTCCTGCAGCTGTGCTCAGTAAGGATCACCCCAGAGGCTGACACACCCACAGGGGTCTCATCCCCATAGGTGCATGTCACCTGCAGAGGTGCTCAGTAATGAACACCCATGAGGCTGACTCACTCACAGGGGTCTCATCCCCATAGGTGCATGTCACCTGCAGAGGTGCTCAGTAATGATCATCCCAGAGACTGACTTACTCACAGGGGTGTCATGCCCATGGGTGCATGTCACCTGCAGCGGTGCTCAGTTTGGATCACCCCAGAGGATTACTCACTCACAGGGGTCTAATCCCTTCGGGTGCTTGTCACCTGCAGCGTTGCTCAGTAAGGATCACCCCAGAGGCTGACTCTCTCACAGGGGTGTCATCCCCACGGGTACATGTCACCTGCAGCAGTCCTCAGTAAGGATCACCCCAGAGGCTGTCTCACCCTCAGGGGTGTCATCCCCATAGGTGCATGTCACCTGCAGCGGTGCTCAGTAAGGATCACACCAGAGGCTGACTCACTCACAGGGGTCTTATCCCCATGGGTGCAAGTCACCTGCAGCGGTGCTCAGTAAGGATCATCCCAGAGGCTGACTGACCCACAGGGGTGTCATCCCCACTGATGCATGTCACCTTTAGTGGCGGTTTTCAGTAAGGATCACCCCAGAGGCTGACTCACTCACAGGGGTGTCATCTCCATGGGTGCATTTAACCTGCAGCGGTGCTCAGTAAGGATCACCCCAGAGGCTGACTCACTCACAGGGGTGTCATCCTCATGGGTGCATGTCACCTGCAGCGGTGCTCAGTAAGGATAACCCCAGAGGCTGACTCACTCACAGGGGTGTCATCCTCATGAGTGCATGTCACCTGCAGCGGTGCTCAGTAAGGATCACCCCAGAGGCTGACTCACTCACAGAGGTGTCATCCCCATGGGTACATATCACTTGCAGTGGTGCTCAGTAAGGATCACCCCAGAGGCTGACTCACTCACAGGGGTGTCATCCTCATGGGTGCATGTCACCTGCAGCGGTGCTCAGTAAGGATAACCCCAGAGGCTGACTCACTCACAGGGGTGTCATCCTCATGAGTGCATGCCACCTGCAGCGGTGCTCAGTAAGGATAACCCCAGAGGCTGACTCACTCACAGGGGTGTCATCCTCATGAGTGCATGCCACATGCAGTGGTGCTCAGTAAGGATCACCCCAGAGGCTGACTCACTCACAGGGGTGTCATCCTCATGAGTGCATGTCACCTGCAGCGATGCTCAGTAAGGATCACCCCGGAGGCTGACTCACCCACAGAGGTGTCATCCCCATGGGTACATATCACTTGCAGCGGTGCTCAGTAAGGATCACCCCAGAGGCTGACTCACTCACAGGGGTGTCATATCCATGGGTGTGACGCGCCCCCTGGGACATATTCCTTTTTGAGGGGAATACCCGGCACCGGATCAGATGGGGGGGGGTTGTAGTCTCCGAGCGGCTGTGACCCGGTCCCGTGCCCAGGGCGTCAAGCTCAGTGTTATGTGGCAGCTTCACAGATGTTACTAAAGTTCTTTTGTGTCGACTACGCCACCCGTTGTGATGCGGTCACTGTGGCCGCCGCTGCAGCAGGGTCCGCTGAGGCTGATGGTGGATGTGCAGCTTGGTGGGATAACCCCCAACGGGAGGGGTATAGCCTCAGAGGGGACAGGCGCAGAGGATGGGGGTTGTGGTGGTGCGGTGCAGCCGGCAATGAAGACAGACTCGGGTTGTGCAGTTAAGGGAGTTTACTTACTGCTGATGTTTCGGTCACTCCAGCTGCTAGTGACCACCCGAGCCGTGCTGCGTCCACCAGGTCCTGGATCCAGCCAACCCCCAAACAAGTCCGGAGCGTGGCCCTGAGCTCTCCCTCTGTCCTTTCTTCAGCCGTCCCCACCAGTGATCCACCTAGGTCCAGCTCCCTCGGGCCTTCTGTTGGGACACCCTTGGCCCTGGGTTCCCTGACCCTTCATGTGGTGTGCCTTCGGGGTGAATGTGGTGGGTGACCGTGACAGACACTGCCCACGGTCTCCGGTCTCTGGCTGGGGAATGTCTTTGCCCCCACCAGCTTGGGTTCCGGTACCCTCTTGCTGACTCCTCACCCGGTGTTCTAATTTGGGTTCTTGGGTCCCTTCAGTCTTCCCCCTCTGGGTCTTTCTCTTTCTTTCTCCTCTCTCTCTCTCCAGGGCTGCTGTTTCCTTCTCTCTCCTCTCCAACTGACTTGTTCTCAGCGTCTGACCCTGATCTAAGTTGGTGCCCTCCTTATATATCCCTCTATGTGTGAGCTCAGGTGACCAGCACCCAATGAGCTCCTATCACTACCCAGACTGCTCCCCCTATCTGCCCCTACACTACATGGGATGTACCACCCCCCTCCCACTCCAGCCAGGAACAGGCTCGGTTGTACCTGCACATTTCTAAGTGGGAGTACCGTCGGCCTGCTCCTCTGGAATGGGATGTATGTAGTGCATGCAGTCTATCTGAGCTCAGTTCCACACTCCTTCCTTACCCGGGAGTGGAATATCACACCTCTGGGTTGAGGTGCAATACCCCTGTAGCAGCCGAATCCTCAGGGTGCTACATTCCCCCCTGGTAAATCACAGCACGTCCTCGGGCTGTAAAGACAAAAACACCAAAACATACAAATTTTTCATATAAACATATAAAACATATAAGACATTATATATATAACATACCTTATCAGATAAAACTTTCTCATAGACTTCTCTTGTCTCTGGTTCCTCCTCCGGACACTGTGCAACGTGTGTCCGGGAAAAGTGCGACAGTCTCTTAGAAAATCTGGTTTTCTTATAAAACCGGTAGGGGGCGCTTTAGGACGCGCAACTATATACAGGGAAGTTGGAAGTTGGCCGCTCTCAGTCCTCGGCCAGGTAGAGGGAAGGGAATGGCTGCTCACAGTCCTCAGCCTGCAGGATGAAGGGGTTAACGGGTAAAACAGTTCACTGGTCCCAACGGGGACTATTTTAGCAGCAACAACAGTTCCAGTTCCTTTATACCCTGATTGGGTAACTATTTACAACACCTGCTCTGCCGCACTCAACGGCGTCTTCCTCCTGCTCTTTCTTGATATGATGTTTCTTCAGACCCGTCCGGGTCCTCTTGCTCCTCCTCCTCGCACCGCAACTCCTCCTCCGTCAGGCGGTGTACGTGGAGGGCGTAAGGTCCTTTGGCACACTTGTGCCGGGTGAAAGTGACCTCGTCTCCGACGTAGAGGTCACGGCCTTTGTGACCTTCCGGCAGGTGGGACTCGACGTCTCTGCGAGTCACAAAAACGTCACCGCGGTTGTTACGGTCCCGAATAAAGCCCCACCCATGCTGCGGGTTGAACTTTATCACTGTCCCGATGGTGCGGGGACAATGCGCTGCACGGGGGTTCCTCCTAGTCCGGCTCTTCTGCTCCGCGCTCTGGATTTGGGCCTGTTGTTCTCTGACCCGCCTCTCCTCCCGTTCTCTCTTAAACTCTGCCAGCTGTTGACGGCAACACTCTGTACGTTCAGCTGCGGCTGCCCGAGTTTCTCCGGTGAACCCCATCAAATCTTCTCCCGTGGGGTCCCACACGAATTGGGCTTCTGCTAGAGGAGGCGAGACCCGAGCCACGGGCTTCGGAGCCGGGATTAGGGGCTCACACAAGGGCCCTAGTCTTTGCTGCCGCTCCAGCTCAGGGTACCCTTCGGGCCAGATGAAGGGCCGCCCGTCCGGCCATGTGAGCTGGCCGAAGAGGTCCTCCCCCAGGTGTGGCACCCTAGGTATTGCGGGCGCGGGCGCGGTGGTGGTGGCGCCCGGGTTGCCCAGGCCTTGCGGCCAGGCCTGGGGCACCTGGAAGGTGAAGGGCACCGTTAGGACGGCGGCGCCCTGGGCTACCTGGCCTTGCGGCCAGGCCGGAGGCTCCGCGGAGGTAGGGGGCGCTGTTGGTGGTGCGGCGCCCGGAGGTACTAGGCCTTGCGACCAGGCTGGTGGTACTTCCTGCTTTGTCACGCTCCGGGTCGAGGCGCGTGACGTCACAGGGGTCGCTGCGGCGGCTTCCGGTCGGGGCCTAGTCCATGGCGGTGACCTGGCGGTTACGGGCACAGCAGGGGGACTTTCGGGCTCTGCGACGGGGAGCTGGGGCAGGTGAGCGGTGTCACGGCTTGGGGTATAGGCGTCCCCTTTACCTGCCTCCATGCGTTCGGCTCCCTCCTCGGCGCCGTCTCCGGCCTTGGGTCCTCCTGCGCCATCCTCAGAGGCGGTCTGCTTCCTCTTCCAGGGTAGCGTGCTCCGCTGACTGGTCTCTGCGTGCTGAGCCATCTCCCGGCTCCACTCCGCCAGTATCTCGCGCTGTACCCGGGCCATCCTCCGTGCGAGGCCCTCCAGGGCAGTTTGTGCACACTCCCGGTCTCGGGGGAGCTGCGCTAGGATCTCCGCTAGACCTAGCGGGGTTGTGGACTCCAGCAGGCTCCTGACCATCGGGTCGGTGCTGCTCTGCTCGGCTTCCGGCAGGCTCCTGGCCAGCGGGCCGGTGCTGCTCTGCCCTCCTTCCTCGGTCTCTAGCAGACTCCTGGCCAGCGGGCCGGTGCTGTTCTGCTTTCTCTCCATCTCCGGGTGAGCTTTTCTGCTGCTCCTTTCCAGGCTTCCTGCCTCCGGGTGCGCTCGCTCCAGACTGCTCCAAGCGACACCCATCTTTTCTCTTCTCTTTCGTCTCCTCCCACTTCGAGGGCGGTCCCGGGGCAACTCGGTGACTGTCAGCTCCAGGGGGACTTCTTTCACGCTGACAGACACCTCCAGCATCACAGTCTCTGTTGGTGGGGGCGGTTTCCACTTTTGGCGCCATTTTCTGTCCTGGCCCACGATGGGAGGTGGCCTCTTGCCCTCCTTTGGCACGCCCATAATGGCGTCCGCTGCTCTTCCAAGGCGGGAAATCTGCGGTTTTGGCGGGAAGCATCGCCCAGTGGCGGGAAACTCTGCAGATGGCGGGAACAAGCTGGAAATGGCGGACAATCGGCGGGAAACGACTGGTGATGGAGTCCGATGGCGTGGACCCTCCGGAACCGGCGGGAGACTTCTTTCTGAGGTAAACTTGCACTTTTCTTCAGGCACGCAGTACCCGGGTGTTGCGGGCACGTAATCCTGCCGACTACGCCAAAGTTGACGCGCCCCCTGGGACATATTCCTTTTTGAGGGGAATACCCGGCACCGGATCAGATGGGGGGGGGTTGTAGTCTCCGAGCGGCTGTGACCCGGTCCCGTGCCCAGGGCGTCAAGCTCAGTGTTATGTGGCAGCTTCACAGATGTTACTAAAGTTCTTTTGTGTCGACTACGCCACCCGTTGTGATGCGGTCACTGTGGCCGCCGCTGCAGCAGGGTCCGCTGAGGCTGATGGTGGATGTGCAGCTTGGTGGGATAACCCCCAACGGGAGGGGTATAGCCTCAGAGGGGACAGGCGCAGAGGATGGGGGTTGTGGTGGTGCGGTGCAGCCGGCAATGAAGACAGACTCGGGTTGTGCAGTTAAGGGAGTTTACTTACTGCTGATGTTTCGGTCACTCCAGCTGCTAGTGACCACCCGAGCCGTGCTGCGTCCACCAGGTCCTGGATCCAGCCAACCCCCAAACAAGTCCGGAGCGTGGCCCTGAGCTCTCCCTCTGTCCTTTCTTCAGCCGTCCCCACCAGTGATCCACCTAGGTCCAGCTCCCTCGGGCCTTCTGTTGGGAGACCCTTGGCCTTGGGTTCCCTGACCCTCCATGTGGTGTGCCTTCGGGGTGAATGTGGTGGGTGACCGTGACAGACACTGCCCACGGTCTCCGGTCTCTGGCTGGGGAATGTCTTTGCCCCCACCAGCTTGGGTTCCGGTACCCTCTTGCTGACTCCTCACCCGGTGTTCTAATTTGGGTTCTTGGGTCCCTTCAGTCTTCCCCCTCTGGGTCTTTCTCTTTCTTTCTCCTCTCTCTCTCTCCAGGGCTGCTGTTTCCTTCTCTCTCCTCTCCAACTGACTTGTTCTCAGCGTCTGACCCTGATCTAAGTTGGTGCCCTCCTTATATATCCCTCTATGTGTGAGCTCAGGTGACCAGCACCCAATGAGCTCCTATCACTACCCAGACTGCTCCCCCTATCTGCCCCTACACTACATGGGATGTACCACCCCCCTCCCACTCCAGCCAGGAACAGGCTCGGTTGTACCTGCACATTTCTAAGTGGGAGTACCGTCGGCCTGCTCCTCTGGAATGGGATGTATGTAGTGCATGCAGTCTATCTGAGCTCAGTTCCACACTCCTTCCTTACCCGGGAGTGGAATATCACACCTCTGGGTTGAGGTGCAATACCCCTGTAGCAGCCGAATCCTCAGGGTGCTACAGGTGCATGTCACCTGCAGCGGTGCTCAGTAAGGATCACCCCAGAGGCTGACTCACTCACAGGGGTGTCATATCCACGGGTGCATGTCACCTGCAGCGGTGCTCAGTAAAGATCACCCCAGAGGCTGACTCACTCACAGGGGTGTCATCCTCATGAGTGCATGTCACCTGCAGCGATGCTCAGTAAGGATCACCCCGGAGGCTGACTCACCCACAGAGGTGTCATCCCCATGGGTACATATCACTTGCAGCGGTGCTCAGTAAGGATCACCCCAGAGGCTGACTCACTCACAGGGGTGTCATATCCATGGGTGCATGTCACCTGCAGCGGTGCTCAGTAAGGATCACCCCAGAGGCTGACTCACTCACAGGGGTGTCATATCCACGGGTGCATGTCACCTGCAGCGGTGCTCAGTAAGGATCACCCCAGAGGCTGACTCACTCACAGGGGTGTCATCCCCATGGGTGCATGTCACTTGCAGCGGTATTCAGTAAGGATCACCCCAGAGGCTGACTCACTCACAGGGGTGTCATCCCCATGGGTGCATGTCACCTGCAGCGGTGCTCAGTAAGGATCACCCCAGAGGCTAACTCACTCACAGGGGTGTCATCCCCATGGGTGCATGTCACCTGCAGCTTTGCTCAGTAAGGATCACCCCAGAGACTGACTCACCCACAGGGGTGTCATCCCCATGGGTGCATGTCACCTGCAGCGGTGCTCAGTAAGGATCACCCCAGAGGCTGACTCACTCACAGGGGTGTCATCCCCATGGGTGCATTTCACCTGCAGCAGCAGTGCTCAGTAAGGATCACCCCAGAGGCTGTCTCACCCATAGGGGTGTCATCCCCATAGGTGCATGTCACCTGCAGCCGTTATCAGTAAAGATCACCCCAGAGGCTGTCTCACCCACAGGGGTGTCATCCCCATGGGTTCATGTCACTTGCAGCGGTGCTCAGTAAGGATCACCCCAGAGGCTGACTCACTCAAAGGGGTGTCATCCCCATGGGTGCATGTCACCTGCAGCGGTGCTCAGTAAGGATCACCCCAGAGGCAGTCTCACTCACAGGGGTGTCATCCCCATGGGTGCATGTCACCTGCAGCGGTGCTCAGTAAAGGTCACCCCAGAGGCTGACTCACCTACAGTGGTGTCATCCCCATGGGTGCATGTCACCTGCAGCGGTGCTTAGTAAGGATCTCCCCAGAGGCTGAATCACCCATAGAGGTGTCATTCCCACGGGATCACGTCACCTGCAGCAGCGGTGCTCAGTAAGGATTACCCCAGAGGCTGACTAACCCACAGGGGTGTCATCCCCACGGGTTTATGTCACCTGCTGCGGTGCTTAGTAAGGATCAACCCAGACGCCTACTCACTCACAGGGGTGTCATCCCCATGGGTGCATGTCGCATGCAGCGGTGCTCAGAAAGGATCACCCCAAAGGCTGTCTCACCCACACGGGTGTCATCCTCATGGGTGCATGTCACCTGCAGCGGTGCTCATTAAGGATCACCCTAGAGGCTGTCTCACTCACAGGGGTGTCATCCCCATGGGTGCATGTCACCTGCAGCAGTGCTCATTAAGGATCACCCCCAGAGGCTCTCCCACCCACAGGGTTGTCACCCCCATGGGTGCATGTCACCTGCAGCGATGCTCGGTAAGGATCACCCCAGAGGCTGACTCACTCACAGGGGTGTCATCCCCACTGGTGCATGTCACCTGCAGCAGCGGTGCTCAGTAAGGATCACCCCAGAGGCTGACTCACTCACAGGGGTGTCCTCCCCATGGGTGTATGTTACCTGCGGCAGTGCTCAGTTAGGATCATCCCAGAGGATGACCGACCCACGGGGGTGTCATCCTCACTGGTGCATGTCACCTTTAGCGGCGGAGCTCAGTAAGGATCACCCCAGAGGCTGACTCACTCACAGGGGTGTCTTCTCAATGGGAGCATGTCACCTGCAGCTGCAGTGCTCAGTAAGGATCACCCCAGAGGCTGACTCACTCACAGGGGTGTCATCCTCATGGGTGCATGTCACCTGCAGCGGTGCTCAGTAAGGATCACCCCAGAGGTTGACTCACCCACAGTGGTGTCATCCCCATGGGTGCACGTCACCTGCAGTGGTACTTAGTAAGGATCAACCCAGATGCCTACTCACTCGCAGGGGTGTCATCCTCATGGGTGCATGTCACCTGCAGCGGTGCTCAGTAAGGATCACCCTAGAGGCTGTCTCACTCACAGGGGTGCCATCCCCATGGGTGCATGTCACCTGCAGCGGTGCTCAGTAAGGATCACCCCAGAGGCTCTCTCACCCACAGGGGTGTCATCTCCATGGGTGCATGTCACCTGCAGCGGTGCTCAGTAAGGATCACCCTAGAGGCTGACTCACTCACAGGGGTATCATCCCCACTGGTGCATGTCACCTTTAGCGGCGGAGCTCAGTAAGGATCACCCCAGAGGCTGACACACTCACAGGGGTGTCATCCCCACGGGTGCATGTCACCTGCCGCGGTGCTCAGCAAGGATTACCCCAGAGGCTGACTCACTCACAGAGGTTTCATCCCCATGGGTGCATGTCACCTGCAGCGGTGCTCAGTTTGGATCAACCCAGAGGCTGACTCACTCACAGGGGTCTCATCCCCTCGGGTGCATGTCACCTGCAGCGGTGCTCAGTAATGATCACCCATGAGGTTTACTCACTCACAGGGGTGTCATCCCCACGGGTGCATGTCACCTGCAGCGGTGCTCAGTTTGGATCACCCCAGAGGCTGACTCACTCACAGGGGTCTCATCCCCTCGGGTGCATGTCACCTGCAGCGGTGCTCAGTAATGATCACCCATGAGGCTGACTCACTCACAGGGGTGTCATCCCCACGGGTGCATGTCTCCTGCAGCTGTGATCAGTAAGGATCACCCCAGAGGCTGACACACCCACAGGGGTCTCATCCCCATAGGTGCATGTCACCTGCAGAGGTGCTCAGTAATGATCACCCATGAGGCTGACTCACTCACAGGGGTCTCATCCCCATAGGTGCATGTCACCTGCAGAGGTGCTCAGTAATGATCATCCCAGAGACTGACTTACTCACAGGGGTGTCATGCCCATGGGTGCATGTCACCTGCAGCGGTGCTCAGTTTGGATCACCCCAGAGGATTACTCACTCACAGGGGTCTAATCCCCTCGGGTGCTTGTCACCTGCAGCGTTGCTCAGTAAGGATCACCCCAGAGGCTGACTCTCTCACAGGGGTGTCATCCCCACGGGTACATGTCACCTGCAGCAGTCCTCAGTAAGGATCACCCCAGAGGCTGTCTCACCCTCAGGGGTGTCATCCCCATAGGTGCATGTCACCTGCAGCGGTGCTCAGTAAGGATCACACCAGAGGCTGACTCACTCACAGGGGTCTTATCCCCATGGTTGCATGTCACCTGCAGCGGTGCTCAGTAAGGATCATCCCAGAGGCTGACTGACCCACAGGGGTGTCATCCCCACTGATGCATGTCACCTTTAGTGGCGGTTTTCAGTAAGGATCACCCCAGAGGCTGACTCACTCACAGGGGTGTCATCTCCATGGGTGCATTTAACCTGCAGCGGTGCTCAGTAAGGATCACCCCAGAGGCTGACTCACTCACAGGGGTGTCATCCTCATGGGTGCATGTCACCTGCAGCGGTGCTCAGTAAGGATAACCCCAGAGGCTGACTCACTCACAGGGGTGTCATCCTCATGAGTGCATGTCACCTGCAGCGGTGCTCAGTAAGGATCACCCCAGAGGCTGACTCACTCACAGAGGTGTCATCCCCATGGGTACATATCACTTGCAGTGGTGCTCAGTAAGGATCACCCCAGAGGCTGACTCACTCACAGGGGTGTCATCCTCATGGGTGCATGTCACCTGCAGCGGTGCTCAGTAAGGATAACCCCAGAGGCTGACTCACTCACAGGGGTGTCATCCTCATGAGTGCATGCCACCTGCAGCGGTGCTCAGTAAGGATAACCCCAGAGGCTGACTCACTCACAGGGGTGTCATCCTCATGAGTGCATGCCACATGCAGTGGTGCTCAGTAAGGATCACCCCAGAGGCTGACTCACTCACAGGGGTGTCATCCCCATGGGTGTATGTTACCTGCGGCAGTGCTCAGTTAGGATCATCCCAGAGGATGACCGACCCACGGGGGTGTCATCCTCACTGGTGCATGTCACCTTTAGCAGCGGAGCTCAGTAAGGATCACCCCAGAGGCTGACTCACTCACAGGGGTTTCTTCTCAATGGGAGCATGTCACCTGCAGCTGCAGTGCTCAGTAAGGATAACCCCAGAGGCTGACTCACTCACAGGGGTGTCATCCTCATGAGTGCATGCCACATGCAGTGGTGCTCAGTAAGGATAACCCCAGAGGCTGACTCACTCACAGGGGTGTCATCCTCATGGGTGCATGTCACCTGCAGCGGTGCTCAGTAAGGATCACCCCAGAGGTTGACTCACCCACAGTGGTGTCATCCCCATGGGTGCACGTCACCTGCAGTGGTGCTTAGTAAGGATCAACCCAGACGCCTACTCACTCACAGGGGTGTCATCCTCATGGGTGCATGTCACCTGCAGCGGTGCTCAGTAAGGATCACCCTAGAGGCTGTCTCACTCACAGGGGTGCCATCCCCATGGGTGCATGTCACCTGCAGCGGTGCTCAGTAAGGATCACCCCAGAGGCTCTCTCACCCACAGGGGTGTCATCTCCATGGGTGCATGTCACCTGCAGCGGTGCTCAGTAAGGATCACCCTAGAGGCTGACTCACTCACAGGGGTATCATCCCCACTGGTGCATGTCACCTTTAGCGGCGGAGCTCAGTAAGGATCACCCCAGAGGCTGACACACTCACAGGGGTGTCATCCCCACGGGTGCATGTCACCTGCCGCGGTGCTCAGCAAGGATTACCCCAGAGGCTGACTCACTCACAGAGGTTTCATCCCCATGGGTGCATGTCACCTGCAGCGGTGCTCAGTTTGGATCAACCCAGAGGCTGACTCACTCACAGGGGTCTCATCCCCTCGGGTGCATGTCACCTGCAGCGGTGCTCAGTAATGATCACCCATGAGGTTTACTCACTCACAGGGGTGTCATCCCCTCGGGTGCATGTCACCTGCAGCGGTGCTCAGTAATGATCACCCATGAGGCTGACTCACTCACAGGGGTGTCATCCCCACGGGTGCATGTCTCCTGCAGCTGTGCTCAGTAAGGATCACCCCAGAGGCTGACACACCCACAGGGGTCTCATCCCCATAGGTGCATGTCACCTGCAGAGGTGCTCAGTAATGATCACCCATGAGGCTGACTCACTCACAGGGGTCTCATCCCCATAGGTGCATGTCACCTGCAGAGGTGCTCAGTAATGATCATCCCAGAGACTGACTTACTCACAGGGGTGTCATGCCCATGGGTGCATGTCACCTGCAGCGGTGCTCAGTTTGGATCACCCCAGAGGATTACTCACTCACAGGGGTCTAATCCCCTCGGGTGCTTGTCACCTGCTGCGTTGCTCAGTAAGGATCACCCCAGAGGCTGACTCTCTCACAGGGGTGTCATCCCCACGGGTACATGTCACCTGCAGCAGTCCTCAGTAAGGATCACCCCAGAGGCTGTCTCACCCTCAGGGGTGTCATCCCCATAGGTGCATGTCACCTGCAGCGGTGCTCAGTAAGGATCACACCAGAGGCTGACTCACTCACAGGGGTCTTATCCCTATGGGTGCATGTCACCTGCAGCGGTGCTCAGCAAGGATCATCCCAGAGGCTGACTGACCCACAGGGGTGTCATCCCCACTGATGCATGTCACCTTTAGTGGCGGTTTTCAGTAAGGATCACCCCAGAGGCTGACTCACTCACAGGGGTGTCATCTCCATGGGTGCATTTAACCTGCAGCGGTGCTCAGTAAGGATAACCCCAGAGGCTGACTCACTCACAGGGGTGTCATCCTCATGAGTGCATGTCACCTGCAGCGGTGCTCAGTAAGGATCACCCCAGAGGCTGACTCACTCACAGAGGTGTCATCCCCATGGGTACATATCACTTGCAGTGGTGCTCAGTAAGGATCACCCCAGAGGCTGACTCACTCACAGGGGTGTCATCCTCATGGGTGCATGTCACCTGCAGCGGTGCTCAGTAAGGATAACCCCAGAGGCTGACTCACTCACAGGGGTGTCATCCTCATGAGTGCATGCCACCTGCAGCGGTGCTCAGTAAGGATAACCCCAGAGGCTGACTCACTCACAGGGGTGTCATCCTCATGAGTGCATGCCACATGCAGTGGTGCTCAGTAAGGATCACCCCAGAGGCTGACTCACTCACAGGGGTGTCATCCTCATGAGCGCATGTCACCTGCAGCGATGCTCAGTAAGGATCACCCCGGAGGCTGACTCACCCACAGAGGTGTCATCCCCATGGGTACATATCATTTGCAGCGGTGCTCAGTAAGGATCACCCCAGAGGCTGACTCACTCACAGGGGTGTCATATCCATGGGTGCATGTCACCTGCAGCGGTGCTCAGTAAGGATCACCCCAGAGGCTGACTCACTCACAGGGGTGTCATATCCATGGGTGCATGTCACCTGCAGCGGTGCTCAGTAAAGATCACCCCAGAAGCTGACTCTCTCACAGGGGTGTCATCCCCATGGGTGCATGTCACCTGCAGCGGTGCTCAGTAGGGATCACCTCAGAGGCTGACTCACCAACAGAGGTGTCATCCTCATGCGTGCAGGTCACCTGCAGCGGTGCTCAGTAAAGATCACCCCAGAGGTTGACTCACTTACAGGGGTGTCATCCCCATGGCTGCATGTCACCTGCAGCGGTGCTCAGTAAGGATCAACCCAGAGGCTGACACATTCACAGGGGTGTCATCTCCACGGGAGCATGTCACCTGCCGCCGTGCTCAGTAAGGAACACCTCAGAAACTGACTCACCCACAGAGGTGTCATCCACATGGGTCCATGTCACCTGCAGCGGCCGTGCTCAGTAAGGATTACCCCAGAAACTGACTCACTCACAGGGGTGCAGTCCCCATGGGTGCATGTCACCTGCAGCGGTGCTCAGTAAAGATCACCCCACAGTTTGACTCACTTACAGGGGTGTCATCCCCACGGGTACATGTCACGTTCAGCGGTGCTCAGTAAGAATCACCCCATAGGCTGACTCACTCACAGGGGTGTCATCCCCATGGGTGCATGTCACCTGCAGCGGTGCTCAGTGAGTATCACCCCAAAGCCTGTCTCACCCACAGGGGTGTCATCCCCACGGGTGCATGTCACTTGCAGTGGTGCTCAGTAAGGATCACATCAGAGGCTGTCTCACTCACAGGGGTGTCATCTCCATGGGTGCATGTCACCTGCAGCGGCAGTGCTCAGTAAGGATCACCCCAGAGGCTGACTCACCCACAGGAGTGTCATCCCCACGGATGCATGTCAGCTGCAGTGATGTTCGGTAAGGATCACACCAGAGGCTGACTCACCCACAGGGGTTTCATCCCCATGGGTGCATGTCACATGTAGCGGTGCTCAGTAAGAATCACCCCAGTGGCTGACTCACTCACAGGGGTGTCATCCCCATGGGTGCATGTCACCTGCAGCGGTGCTCAGTAAGGATCACCCCAGAGGCTGACTCACTCACGGAGGTGTCATCCCCATGGGTGCATGTCACCTGCAGCGGTGCTCAGTAAGGATCACCCCAGAGGCTGACTCACTCACAGGGGTCTCATCCCCATAGGTGGATGTCACCTGCAGCGGTGCTCAGTAAGGATCACCTCAAAGGCTGACTCACCCACAGTGGTGTCATCCCCATGGGTGCAGGTCACCTGCAGCGGTTCTCAGTAACCATCACCCCAGAGGCTGACTCACTCACAGAGGTGTCATCCCATGGGTGCATGTCACCTGCAACGGTGCTTAGTAAGGATCACCCCAGAGGCTAACCCACCCACAGAGGTATCATCCCCACGGGTGCATGACACCTGCAGCGGTGCTCAGTAAGGATCACACCAGAGGCTAACTCACTCACAGAGGTGTCATCTCCACTAGTGCATGTCACCTGCAGCGGTGCTCAGTAAGGATCACTCCAGAGGCTAACCCACCCACAGTGGTGTCATCCCCATGGGTGCAGGTCACCTGCAGCGGTTCTCAGTAACCATCACCCCAGAGGCTGACTCACTCGCAGAGGTGTAATCCCTACGGGTGCATGTCACCTGCAGAAGTGCTCAGTAAGGATCACCTCAGAGGCTGACACACCCACAAAGGTGCTTAGTAAGGATCACCCTAAAGGCTGACTCACTCACAGGGGTGTCATACCCATGGGTGCATGTCACCTGCAGTGGTGCTCAGTAAGTTTGACCCCAGAGGCTGACTCACTCACAGGGGTGTCATCCCTATGGGTGCATGTCACCTGCAGCGGTGCTCAGTAAGGATCACCCCAGAGGCTGACTCACCCACAGAGGTGTCATTCCCATGGGTGCATGTCACCTGCAGCGGTGCTCAGAAAGGAACACCCCAGAGGCTGACTCACTCACAGGGGTGTCATCCCCATGGGTCCATGTCACCTGCAGCGGCCGTGCTCATTAAGGATCACCCCAGAGGCTGACTCATTCACAGGGGTGTCATCCCCACGAGTGCATGTCACCTGCAGCGGTGCTCAGTGATTATCACCCCAAAGGCTGTCTCACCCACAGGGGTGTCGTCCCCATGGGAGCATGTCACCTGTAGAGGTGCTCAGTAAAGATCAACCCAGAGGTTGACTCACCCACAGAGGTGTCATCCCCATGGGTACATGTCACGTGCAGCGTTGCTCATTAAGGATCACCCCAGAGGCTGACTCATTCACAGGGGTTTCATCCCCATGGGTGGATGTCACCTGCAGCGGCGGTGCACAGTAAGGATCACCCCAGAGGCTGACTCACTCACAGAGGTGTCATCCCATGGCTGCATGTCACCTGCAACGGTGCTTAGTAAGGATCACCCCAGAGGTTGACTCACTCACAGAGGTGTCATCCCCATGGGTGCATGTAACCGGCAACGGTGCTTAGTAAGGATCACCCCAGAGGCTAACCCACCCACAGAGGTATCATCCCCACGGGTGCATGACACCTGCAGCGGTGCTCAGTAAGGATCACACCAGAGGCTAACTCACTCACAGAGGTGTCATCTCCACTGGTGCATGTCACCTACAGCGGTGCTCAGTAAGGATCACCCCAGAGGCTGACTCACTCGCAGAGGTGTCATCCCTACGGGTGCATGTCACCTGCAGAAGTGCTCAGTAAGGATCACCTCAGAGGCTGACACACCCACAAAGGTGCTTAGTAAGGATCACCCTAAAGGCTGACTCACTCACAGGGGTGTCATACCCATGGGTGCATGTAACCTGCAGTGGTGCTCAGTAAGGATGACCCCAGAGGCTGACTCACTCACAGGGGTGTCATCCCTATGGGTGCATGTCACCTGCAGCGGTGCTCAGTAAGGATCACCCCAGAGGCTGACTCACCCACAGTGGTGTCATTCCCATGGGTGCATGTCACCTGCAGCGGTGCTCAGAAAGGAACACCCCAGAGGCTGACTCACTCACAGGGGTGTCATCCCCATGGGTCCATGTCACCTGCAGCGGCCGTGCTCATTAAGGATCACCCCAGAGGCTGACTCATTCACAGGGGTGTCATCCCCACGAGTGCATGTCACCTGCAGCGGTGCTCAGTGATTATCACCCCAAAGGCTGTCTCACCCACAGGGGTGTCGTCCCCATGGGTGCAGGTCACCTGTAGAGGTGCTCAGTAAAGATCAACCCAGAGGTTGACTCACCCACAGAGGTGTCATCCCCATGGGTACATGTCACGTGCAGCGTTGCTCATTAAGGATCACCCCAGAGGCTGACTCATTCACAGGGGTTTCATCCCCATGGCTGCATCTCACCTGCAGCGGCCGTGCTCAGTAAGGATCACCCCAGATGCTGACTCACCCACAGAGGTATCATCCCCATGGGTGCATGTCACATGTAGCGGTGCTCAGTAAGGATCACCCCAGAGGCTGACTCACTCACAGGGGTGTGATACCCATGGGCACATGTCACCGGCAGCGGTGCTCAGTAAGGATCACCCCAGAGGCTGACTCCCTCACAGGGGTGTCATCCCCATAGGTGCATGTCACCTGCAGCGGTGCTCAGTAAGTATCACCCCAGAGGCTGACTCCCTCACAGGGGTGTCATCCTCTTGGGTGCATGTCACCTGCAGCGGTGCTCAGTAAGGATCATCCCAGAGGCTGACTCACTCACAGGGGTCTCATCCCCATAGGTGGTTGTCACCTGCAGCGATGCTCAGTAAAGATCACCCCAGAGATTGACTCACTTACAGGGGTGTCATCCCCATGGGTGCATGTCACCTGCAGCGTTGCTCAGTAAGGATCCCCATAAAGGCTGACTCACTCACAGAGGTGTCATCCAAATGAGTGCATGTCACCTGCCACGGTGCTTAGTAAGGATCACCCCAGAGGCTAACCCACCCACAGAGGTATCATCCCCACGGGTGCATGACAACTGCAGTCGTGCTCAGTAAGGATCACCCCAGAGGCGGACTCACTCACGGGGGTGTCATCCCCATGGTTGCATGTCACCTGCAGCGGTGCTCTGTAAGAATCACCCCATAGGCGGACTCACTCACAGGGGTGTCATCCCCATGGGTGCATGTCATCTGCAGCGGTGCTCAGTAAGGATCACACCAGAGGCTGAGTCACCCACAGGGGTGTCACCCCATGGGTGCATGTCACCTGCAGTGGCAGTACTCAGTAAGGGTCACCCCAGAGGCTGACACACACAGGGGTGTCATCTCCATGGGTGCATGTCACCTTTAGCGGCGGTGCTCAGTAAGGAACACCCCAGAGGCTGACTCACCCACAGGGGTGTCATCCCCATGGGCACATGTAACCAGCAGCGGTGCTCAGTAAAGATCACCCCAGAGACTGACTCACCCACAGGGGTGTAATCCCCACTGGTGTATGTCACCTTTAGCGGCCGTGCTCAGTAAGGAACACCCCAGAGGCTGACTCACTCAGAGGGGTGTCATCCCCATGGGCACATGTAACCAGCAGCGGTTCTCAGTAAAGATCACCCCAGAGGCGTCATCCCAACGGGTACATGTCACCAGCAGCGGTGCTCAGTAAGGATCACCCCAGAGGCTGACTCACTCACAAGGGTGTCATCCCCACTGGTGCTTGTCACTTGCAGCGGAGCTCAGTAAGGATCAACCCAGAGGCTGTCTCACACACAGGGGTGTCATCTCCATGGGTGCATGTCACCTGCAGCGGCCGTGCTCAGTAAGGATTACCCCAGAGGCTGACTCACTCTTAGGTTTGTCGTCCCCATAGTTGCAGGTCACTTGCAGCTTTGCTCAGTAAAGATCACCCCAGAGGCTGACTCACTCACAGGGGTGTCATCCTCATGGGAGCATGTCACCTGCAGCAGTGCTCAGTAAAGATCACCAAGAGGCTGACTCACTCACAGGGGTGTCATCCCCATGGGTGCATGTCACTTGCAGCGGTGCTCAGTAAAGATCACCCCAGAGGCTGACTCACTCACAGGGGTGTCAATTTCATGGGAGCATGTCACCTGCAGCGGTGCTCAGTAAGGATCACCCCGAGGCTGTCTCACTCACAGGGGTGTCATCCCCATGGGTGCATGTCACCTGCAGCAGTGCTCAGTAAGGATCAAGCCAGAGGCTGACTCACTCACAGGGGTGTCATCCCCATGGGTGCATGTCACCAGTAGCGTTGCTCAGTAAGGATCACCCCAGAGGCTGACTCACTCACAGGGGTGTCATCCCCATGGGTGCTTGTCACCTGTAGCGGTGCTCAGTAAGGATCACCCCAGAGGCTGTCTCACTCACAGAGGTGTCATTCCCACAGGTGCATGTCACCTGCAGCGGTGCTCAGTAAGGATCACCCCAGAGGCTGTCTCACCCACAGAGGTGTCATCCTCATGGGTGCATGTCACATGCAGCGGTGCTCAGTAAGGATCACCCTAAAGGCTGACTCACTCACAGGGGTGTCATCCCTATGGGTGCATGTCACCAGCAGCGGTACTCAGTAAGGATCACCCCAGAGGCTGTCTCACTCACAGAGGTGTCATTCCCACAGGTGCATGTCACCTGCAGCGGTGCTCAGTAAGGATCACCCCAGAGGCTGACTCACCCACAGTGGTGTCATCCCCATGGGTGCATGTCACCTGCAGCGGTGCTCAGTAAGGATCACCCAAGACGCTGACTCACTCACAGATGTGTCATCTCCACTGGTGCATGTCACCTGCAGCGGTGGTGCACAGTAAGGATCACCCCAGAGGCTGACTCACCCACAGTGGTTTCATCCCCATGGGTGCATGTCACCAGCAGTGGTGCTCAGTAAGGATCACCCTAGAGGCTGTCTTTCTCACAGGGGTGTCATCCCCATGAGTGCATGTCACCTGCAGCGGCAGTGCTCAGTAAGGATCACCCTAGACGCTGTCTCACTCAGAGAGGTGTTATCCCCATGGGTGCATGTCATCTGCAGCGGTGCTCAGTAAGGATCACCCCAGAGGCTGTCTCACTCACAGGGGTGTCATCCCCATAGGTGCATGTCACCTGCAGCAGTGCTCAGTAAGGATCACCCCAGAGGCTGACTCACCCACAGGGGTGTCATCCCCATGGGTGCATGTCTCCTGTAGCGGTGCTCAGTAAGGATCACCCCAGAGGCTGACTCACTCACAGGGGTGTCATCCACATGGGCACATGTCACCTGCAGCGGTGCTCAGTAAGGATCACCCCAGAGGCTGACTCACTCACAGGGGTGTCATCCCCATGGGTGCATGTCACCTGCAGCAGTGCTCAGTAAGGATCATCCCAGAAGCTGACTCACCCACAGGGTTGTCATCCCCATGGGTGCATGTGTGTCACCCCAGGCCTGGATGCCACAAACTTGTAAGGCTGTGTCTGAGAGCAGGAGTGAGCTTCTCTGGTCATGGACCATTTGCATTCCGCACCTCCTGTCCCAGGCCAGTAGGGGGAGCAGGCTGCCCCTATAAAAACTGGTACTGAGGGCAGGGTTAGAGAGACCAGGACCCACTTCTCAAGTATCCAGAAGGGTTCCAAGAAGAGAGGGACAGGTCAGCTGCAGCTGAGGAGTCCAGGAGGCAAAGTAGGAGCAGAAAGCCAGGGACAGAGGCGACGAGAGTCGGTCCTGGCAGAGAGAAACTACATACCGGACACTGGGGTCCGAGGCTCTCAGGGTTGTAAGCCCTGCAGCAGAAAACCAACCCGCAAGGGATTTCAGGTCCCTTGGCCAAGAAGCCTGGAGGTTCCGCCACCCAGAGGGACCGGTACAGCACGGAGAAGCTACAGGTACCTAAGGTCCGAGTCGCAAGCCATACAGGCGTAGTACACGGCAAGCTCAGGGACATGGGCTATCATACCACTAAAGGGGGAGATAGTCAGCAAGGGCATAGAGAGAACGGTAGGCCTACCTACTCACCCTGACCAGCGGAGCTCGCCCGAATGCCCTCAGACACCCAGGTCCATTCCTACCCTGTACTCCTGTTGGGTCTATGATAAGATCAGTAAAAGATCCTGGACTGCATTATTGGACTCTGTGTGGTTACTGCTGCGCCTGCACCATCACCCCCAGCATCCTATCACACTGCCCTGAGGCTACACTCCTCCCGTGGGGAGTTGTACTATTCCCTGCTGCATCCCCAACACCAGCCTCAGCGGTCTGCCTTGCAGCGGCGGTCCTCCCTGACCGCAATCCACGGGTGGCGTAGTCGGACATTACCTAAAACACATCATAGACTACCACTGGTCTGACCACCCTGAGCCACGGGACCGGGTCGCCACTATTACTCCCAGCATTGCCCTGAAGTCCGGTCTCGACTGCCCCAAGGCCCAGGGGCCAGTCAGCTTTGGCGTAGTCGGCAGGTTTGTAACCCACCCGCCACAAACGGGTATTGCGTGCCTGAAAAAGACTGTACACGTACCTGAAAAGAGGTTTCCCGCCATCCGGAGCCGTTTCCCGCCATTTCCATCCGTCTCCCGCCATCTTCAGCCGTTTTCCCGCCATTGGACGCCATCTTCAGGACGCCGCGCGGGAAGAAGAGGGGCGTGGACGTCCAAAGAGGACTTGAAGCCCCGCCCTACGCACAGACGCTGTGCAAGGTCCTGGAAGGGAGAGAGAGCGACGCTGACGTCACCGGGACGCGACGCAAGGTCCTCGTCCGGAGCAGCACCAGCGGAGCCGCGGCCTACAGAAGAGGATCGTCGGAAGGTAGGCCACGCTTAACTAGGGGGGAGGAAGATGACGGACACGGAGGGGCCTTCTACAAACCAGCGGGGCTGCAGCAGCGGTGATGCCGTTCTCTATGCCCTACATCCCCGGAGCAGCCTGGCTACCCCAATACTCAGGGGACCCCATACCTTAACTGACTTTAGGGAAAGACTGCACAGTTTATTCAAAGTTTATCCCCTGACAGAAGAACAGAAAGTGAGCATTCTGACGGGGCAGCTCACTGGTGCAGCCCAGCGGGAAGTGAAATCATGGTCAGATGAAGAGAAAAGGACAGTAAAGGACATTCTAACCCGGCTGCGGAGTACCTTTGATACCCGTACCTCAGCAGAAATCAAAATTCGGTTCTATTGCTGTAAGCAGCGGGCCCAGGATAGTATCAGAGACTATGCCTTGAACCTGCAAGAAGCCCTGAGAGCTATCAAACAAGCTGACCCTGGTAGTGTGCAGGACTGTTGACTGACCAGTTCATAGAAGGTCTGCTGTCCAGCTCCCACAGAACCCAGCTGCACCTCATGGCCCTACAGAACCCCGATTTGACTTTTGCGCAGTTCAAGGATCGGGCCATCCGAGTGCTCAGAGAACCCGCAGCAGGTGGCGCTGTAGCTTCCCGGCGCCCTGCCATCACTTACCACCAGGGGGCAGCGCCCTACCCCGCAGACCTTGTGGGGGCTGATGCACAGGCCCTAAATCCATCCCAGCCTGCAGACCTGCACCATCAGGTCCAGGAGCTAACAAAGAGTGTGGCTGCATTAACCAGGACCGTACAGTCGTTGCAGGTGGAACCGTCAAGACCATTCGAGCTGGCTTCCAGTCCGGAGGATGTCCCATGGCATCGACAGAGGAGGATCCCGCCGTTCAGAGGGAGGCCCGCCGACCGCTACGCTCAGGATGGACAGCCGATTTGCCGCCGTTGCAGTCAGCCAGGACACATAGCAAGGTACTGTACTTTAAATGGGTCCAACCTGGGGCAGAGGGCCAACCCCCAGGCATAAGGTCATCAGGCCCGTCTAATTGGCGTGACAAGTACGTGGGAGGACGCCCGGTCTTACCCGTAGTGCTGGACGGTATCCCCATGAGTGCAGTGCTGGACACCGGGTCTCAAGTGACTACCATCCCCTACGTACTTTTCAAGCGGTACCGGAGTGACGCTGACATAACCTGTTACCCAGACGATGACTTAAGCATCATTGCCAGCAATGGCCAACCCGTGCCGCAGGTGGGGTTCAGAGAGATGACCATCAAGATTGGTAAGGTGGGACTGCCGGCACAGGGAGTGATCATTGTGGACATTGACCGTCGTGAAAGTCACCCTAAAATAACTGTGGGTACTAATATAATTGAAAACTGTCTTTCAGAAGTAATTGTGATTTTACAGCAGGTGGCGATGAATGCGAGCTCCAGCCAACAGAGGGTCCTCCAGAAAGAGATAAGAGCCCTGATGAGACGGCAGCAGGTAGAACTGTCTGGTGGTGAGATCGTTAGCATAAGAATGAGTGACCCATTCCCCATTTCCATGCCTCCCAAAAGTGAAATGATGATCTGGTGTCGGACTGCAATCGGGTTGAGAGGCAGAGACTACCAAGCCATGGTAGAACCCGTGTACTCAGACAGCAGACCCACCATTTTGACAGCCCGGGGGGTGGTTGATGTCCATCATGGGAGGGTGCCCGTTCGCATTCTCAACATTGGGGAGAGGGAGGTACACCTACCCAGGTACGCTACACTTGCCAAACTGTTTGCTGTTGAGCACAAAGCTATCAGGGCCGTGGAACCGTTGCCTCCATCTCCACAGGCGGAGGGTAATGGCTCCCAGAAGCAAAAGGAGGACTGGTGCCAGAAACTCCATGTGGGTGCTGACTCCACTCCCCTGCACCAAAAACAAGGAGTCTACCGGGTGGTTCAGGAGTACCAGAGAATTTTTAGTAAGCACCCGCTAGACTTCGGCAGAGTAAAAGGGATAGAACACCATATCCCCACGGGGAGCCACCCACCAATAAAAGAGAGACACAGGCCTGTGTAGCTGTAGCCCCTGGGCAGCTCCCTTAGTTTTGGTGAAAAAGAAAGACGGTACCATGAGAATGTGCGTGGACTATAGGCAAATCAATCGTATCACCCATAAAGATGCGTACCCGTTACCTAGGATAGAGGAGTCTTTAGCAGCTCTAAAATCAGTTAATTTCTTCTCTACTTTGGACCTTACTAGCGGGTACTGGCAGGTTCCTGTGGCAGAGGCTGACAAGGAGAAGACCGCCTTCACCACCCCGATGGGACTGAGCGAGTTCAACTGTATGCCCTTCGGGCTCTGCAACGCACCAGGGACCTTCCAGAGGCTGATGGAATGCTGTCTAGGGCACCGAAACTTCGAGACGGTCCTTCTTTACTTGGACGACGTGATCATCTATTCGAAGACTTACGAGGACCATCTAAAGCACCTGGCCGAGGTGTTCGAAGCCCTGGCAGGCTACGGCCTGAAAGTGAAGCCTTCAAAGTGTCACCTGTTGAAACTGAAGGTCCAGTACCTAGGGCACGTGGTAAGTGCGGAAGGAGTAGCCCCCGACCCTGACAAGGTCACGGCAATCAAGAGCTGGCCAAGCCCTTCGAACATCAAGGAAGTGAGGCAATTCCTTGGGTTGGTAGGCTACTACCAAAGGTTCATCCCCGGGTTCACTAAGATGGCAGCCCCTGTGCAGGACCTCCTGATAGGGCAATCTAAATCCAGAAGTCACAAGCCACCCTTCAAGTGGGACAAGCCGGAAGAGGAGTCCTTTCGCCATTTGAAGATGGCCCTCACGGGGGATGAGATCCTGGCCTACCCCGATTATGGTCAGCCTTTTATCCTCCACACAGACGCCAGTAATGTGGGGCTGGGAGCCGTACTGTCACAGAACCAACAGGGCAGAGAAAGGGTGATCGCATATGCCAGCCGGAAGCTGAGGCCCACTGAAAGAAACCCGGAGAATTACAGCTCCTTCAAGCTAGAATTCTTGGCAGTAGTGTGGGCCGTCACGGAACGGTTTAAGCATTACCTGGCCTCTGCAAAGTTCACCGTGTACACGGACAACAACCCGTTGACACATCTGGACAATGCAAGACTAGGTGCCCTAGAACAGCGGTGGATGGAACGGCTATCCAATTATGACTTCACAATCAAATACCGGGCAGGCAGAACCAACGCCAACGCAGACGCCCTATCAAGAATGCCCCACCTACCTGAAGGAGAAGATGACTCGGAAGAGCTGGAGGAAGTAGAACTCCCTGCTTTCCACCGGTATGGGGCCACTCAGTTTTCTCACCAGGTAAGAGACAAGGACTTAACCACCGTCATGTTCAATCCCTTACCCCACCACGGCTGGGCTGAAACGCAAGATAGCGACCCTGCAATACGCCTGGTGAAAGACATGTTAACCCAGGAAGGCGCTAGCCCTGGCACGGACACTCCAGAGGAAGCCAAGCAGATATGGAAGGAGAAAAGCAGGCTATTCCTCTATGAGGGTAAGCTGTGCAGAAGGCTTGTCAACCACCGGACGCACAAGCTGACCTGGCAGATAGTGGTCCCAAGGCGAGATGCAGCAATGGTCCTGGAGGCCTACCATGACAGAGCGGGACACTTCGGGTGGAAGAAACTGGAGTTCCTACTGAGAGAGCGGTTCTATTAGGTCGGCATGAGAAGGGCCATTGAGAAGTGGAGCAGGGATTGCGGCCCATGTCACCTCAGAAGGAAGGACCGTACCAGCTAGCAGACACCCTTGAGGCCCATCGTCACCAGGCAGCCTCTTGAGCTGGTAGCTCTGGACCATGTGAAATTGGCTCTGAGCCGGACGGGCTACGTCTATGCCCTGACAATTGTGGACCATTACTCCCGGTTCCTGGTGGTGGTTCCTGTTAAAGACCTGACAACCCAGACAGCGGCCAGAGCCTTCCAGCAACACTTCTGCCGTCCACATGGGTATCCGGAACAGGTCTTGACAGATCAAGGTCCAGCGTTCGAGGCTGAAGTATTCCAGGAGTTCTGCAACCTCTACGGCTGTAGGAAGATTCGGATAACGCCTTACCACCCGCAAACCAACGGGCTGTGTGAGAAGATGAACAATATCGTAATCGATCTCCTCAAGACATTACCCCTGGAAGAACGCAACCTGTGGCCGGAGAAGCTGCCAGATCTGATTGACTTGTACAACCACATCCCAGTGAATGCTACAAATTGCACCCCGGCTTACCTGATGCGAGCAAGACCAGGTAAGCTGCCGGTCGACCTGGAGATGGGAGTCCTGACAACTGAGGACACCTCCCCAGACGTGGACTGGGATACGGAACGGCGGCTACAGTACAAGAAGGTACAGGAGAGTGTGGAGAGGAGTCTGGCTCAAGCAAGAGAAAAGCAAGAGAGGCTCTTCAACCAACACGCCCCTGCTGGTCCCCTGGAACCTGGTGAGCAGGTCCTGAAGCGGAAGAGAAGGCTTCACAAGCTGGATGACCAGTGGGAGAGAGACCCGTACACAGTACTGCAGTCCGACCACGACAACCCAAAGGTATGGGTGATTACCAAGGATGGAGGAGAAACCACTAGCACCGTCTCCAGAGACCACCTAAAATGGTGCCCCGAGCAACTACAGAGTCCAAGTGAAGATCAAGATGACCTTGAACCCGCAGAGGACAAGGAAGAGATGATCAGCACAGTTCTCTGAGAGTTCCCTCGGACCTGGACTCAGATAAATGGTGCAATAGTGGTACCCGTCCTACACTTCTTTCAGCCTACCCAGCAGGAGACTACAGGAGGACAGGAAGAACAAGAAGAGCAAGCGGCCGCAGAGGCGGAAGAATCCACGCCAGCAGCCCAGGAGAGTCTACAGTGAGCCTGCCATACCTGCGGTAAGCCAAAGGACACGCAGACAGCTACCTGGCCTGCCTGTACACCCAGCTAGTAGCTGTACCCTCAATGATAGTGGGGAAAGCCAGGTTGGTCCACCACCAGACAGTGGGTTAAGGAGGTCAACCAGGAGCACTAGGGGTCAAATGCCAGCTCGCTGGAAGATCTAAATGTAAAATGTATATATTTAATGTGTTATGTTGTACCCTGGTTATTAATACTGTTTTCCAGTTTTTCATAGTAACAAATGGACTAAAAGGTTATGAACTTTGAGTAACCGGGACTTCCTTGTAAATATGTTCGGAGCCTAACCAAAGGAAAGAATAAAGACTGTCAAGGACTCGGGGCAAGGACAGACCCCCACCTGGTTAAGGCTCCCGTTGTGTTGGTAAAATGGACACCCGGTCACGGATCATACTGTGACCCTCTTCTTTTGTTGGTGATATGGACACCCGGTCACAGGCCATACTGTGACCTAAAGAACTCAATATGTGGTGTTGTTTGTTGTTTTCTTCTCTGTTATGTTTATGCTATAATTTCTACCCTGTATCGTGTTTCTTGTTTAGTCCCGGAGTACTAAGCTTTCCTAGGGGGGAATGTGTCACCCCAGGCCTGGATGCCACAAACTTGTAAGGCTGTGTCTGAGAGCAGGAGGGAGGTTCTCTGGTCATGGACCATTTGCATGCTACACCTCCTGTCCCAGGCCAGTAGGGGGAGCAGGCTGCCCCTATAAAAACTGGTACTGAGGGCAGGGTTAGAGAGACCAGGACCCACTTCTCAAGTATCCAGAAGGGTTCCAAGAAGAGAGGGACAGGTCAGCTGCAGCTGAGGAGTCCAGGAGGCAAAGTAGGAGCAGAAAGCCAGGGACAGAGGCGACGAGAGTCGGTCCTGGCAGAGAGAAACTACATACCGGACACTGGGGTCCGAGGCTCTCAGGGTTGTAAGCCCTGCAGCAGAAAACCAACCCGCAAGGGATTTCAGGTCCCTTGGCCAAGAAGCCTGGAGGTTCCGCCACCCAGAGGGACCGGTACAGCACGGAGAAGCTACAGGTACCTAAGGTCCGAGTCGCAAGCCATA
Source organism: Phyllobates terribilis (assembly GCF_046119375.1). NCBI lineage: Eukaryota > Metazoa > Chordata > Amphibia > Anura > Dendrobatidae > Phyllobates > Phyllobates terribilis. Next base: position 395,523,263 of record NW_027362768.1, on the reverse strand, counting down.
CAGGCGTAGTACACGGCAAGCTCAGGGACATGGGCTATCATACCACTAAAGGGGGAGATAGTCAGCAATGGCAGAGAGAGAACGGTAGGCCTACCTACTCACCCTGACCAGGGGAGCTCGCCCGAATGCCCTCAGACACCCAGGTCCATTCCTACCCTGTACTCCTGTTGGGTCTATGATAAGATCAGTAAAAGATCCTGGACTGCATTATTGGACTCTGTGTGGTTACTGCTGCGCCTGCACCATCACCCCCAGCATCCTATCACACTGCCCTGAGGCTACACTCCTCCCGTGGGGAGTTGTACTATTCCCTGCTGCATCCCCAACACCAGCCTCAGCGGTCTGCCTTGCAGCGGCGGTCCTCCCTGACCGCAATCCACGGGTGGCGTAGTCGGACATTACCTAAAACACATCATAGACTACCACTGGTCTGACCACCCTGAGCCACGGGACCGGGTCGCCACTATTACTCCCAGCATTGCCCTGAAGTCCGGTCTCGACTGCCCCAAGGCCCAGGGGCCAGTCAGCTTTGGCGTAGTCGGCAGGTTTGTAACCCACCCGCCACAAACGGGTATTGCGTGCCTGAAAAAGACTGTACACGTACCTGAAAAGAGGTTTCCCGCCATCCGGAGCCGTTTCCCGCCATTTCCATCCGTCTCCCGCCATCTTCAGCCGCCGCGCGGGAAGAAGAGGGGCGTGGACGTCCAAAGAGGACTTGAAGCCCCGCCCTACGCACAGACGCTGTGCAAGGTCCTGGAAGGGAGAGAGAGCGACGCTGACGTCACCGGGACGCGACGCAAGGTCCTCGTCCGGAGCAGCACCAGCGGAGCCGCGGCCTACAGAAGAGGATCGTCGGAAGGTAGGCCACGCTTAACTAGGGGGGAGGAAGATGACGGACACGGAGGGGCCTTCTACAAACCAGCGGGGCTGCAGCAGCGGTGATGCCGTTCTCTATGCCCTACATCCCCGGAGCAGCCTGGCTACCCCAATACTCAGGGGACCCCATACCTTAACTGACTTTAGGGAAAGACTGCACAGTTTATTCAAAGTTTATCCCCTGACAGAAGAACAGAAAGTGAGCATTCTGACGGGGCAGCTCACTGGTGCAGCCCAGCGGGAAGTGAAATCATGGTCAGATGAAGAGAAAAGGACAGTAAAGGACATTCTAACCCGGCTGCGGAGTACCTTTGATACCCGTACCTCAGCAGAAATCAAAATTCGGTTCTATTGCTGTAAGCAGCGGGCCCAGGATAGTATCAGAGACTATGCCTTGAACCTGCAAGAAGCCCTGAGAGCTATCAAACAAGCTGACCCTGGTAGTGTGCAGGACTCTGATAAACTGTTGACTGACCAGTTCATAGAAGGTCTGCTGTCCAGCTCCCACAGAACCCAGCTGCACCTCATGGCCCTACAGAACCCCGATTTGACTTTTGCGCAGTTCAAGGATCGGGCCATCCGAGTGCTCAGAGAACCCGCAGCAGGTGGCGCTGTAGCTTCCCGGCGCCCTGCCATCACTTACCACCAGGGGGCAGCGCCCTACCCCGCAGACCTTGTGGGGGCTGATGCACAGGCCCTAAATCCATCCCAGCCTGCAGACCTGCACCATCAGGTCCAGGAGCTAACAAAGAGTGTGGCTGCATTAACCAGGACCGTACAGTCGTTGCAGGTGGAACCGTCAAGACCATTCGAGCTGGCTTCCAGTCCGGAGGATGTCCCATGGCATCGACAGAGGAGGATCCCGCCGTTCAGAGGGAGGCCCGCCGACCGCTACGCTCAGGATGGACAGCCGATTTGCCGCCGTTGCAGTCAGCCAGGACACATAGCAAGGTACTGTACTTTAAATGGGTCCAACCTGGGGCAGAGGGCCAACCCCCAGGCATAAGGTCATCAGGCCCGTCTAATTGGCGTGACAAGTACGTGGGAGGACGCCCGGTCTTACCCGTAGTGCTGGACGGTATCCCCATGAGTGCAGTGCTGGACACCGGGTCTCAAGTGACTACCATCCCCTACGTACTTTTCAAGCGGTACCGGAGTGACGCTGACATAACCTGTTACCCAGACGATGACTTAAGCATCATTGCCAGCAATGGCCAACCCGTGCCGCAGGTGGGGTTCAGAGAGATGACCATCAAGATTGGTAAGGTGGGACTGCCGGCACAGGGAGTGATCATTGTGGACATTGACCGTCGTGAAAGTCACCCTAAAATAACTGTGGGTACTAATATAATTGAAAACTGTCTTTCAGAAGTAATTGTGATTTTACAGCAGGTGGCGATGAATGCGAGCTCCAGCCAACAGAGGGTCCTCCAGAAAGAGATAAGAGCCCTGATGAGACGGCAGCAGGTAGAACTGTCTGGTGGTGAGATCGTTAGCATAAGAATGAGTGACCCATTCCCCATTTCCATGCCTCCCAAAAGTGAAATGATGATCTGGTGTCGGACTGCAATCGGGTTGAGAGGCAGAGACTACCAAGCCATGGTAGAACCCGTGTACTCAGACAGCAGACCCACCATTTTGACAGCCCGGGGGTGGTTGATGTCCATCATGGGAGGGTGCCCGTTCGCATTCTCAACATTGGGGAGAGGGAGGTACACCTACCCAGGTACGCTACACTTGCCAAACTGTTTGCTGTTGAGCACAAAGCTATCAGGGCCGTGGAACCGTTGCCTCCATCTCCACAGGCGGAGGGTAATGGCTCCCAGAAGCAAAAGGAGGACTGGTGCCAGAAACTCCATGTGGGTGCTGACTCCACTCCCCTGCACCAAAAACAAGGAGTCTACCGGGTGGTTCAGGAGTACCAGAGAATTTTTAGTAAGCACCCGCTAGACTTCGGCAGAGTAAAAGGGATAGAACACCATATCCCCACGGGGAGCCACCCACCAATAAAAGAGAGACACAGGCCTGTGTAGCTGTAGCCCCTGGGCAGCTCCCTTAGTTTTGGTGAAAAAGAAAGACGGTACCATGAGAATGTGCGTGGACTATAGGCAAATCAATCGTATCACCCATAAAGATGCGTACCCGTTACCTAGGATAGAGGAGTCTTTAGCAGCTCTAAAATCAGTTAATTTCTTCTCTACTTTGGACCTTACTAGCGGGTACTGGCAGGTTCCTGTGGCAGAGGCTGACAAGGAGAAAACCGCCTTCACCACCCCGATGGGACTGAGCGAGTTCAACTGTATGCCCTTCGGGCTCTGCAACGCACCAGGGACCTTCCAGAGGCTGATGGAATGCTGTCTAGGGCACCGAAACTTCGAGACGGTCCTTCTTTACCTGGACGACGTGATCATCTATTCGAAGACTTACGAGGACCATCTAAAGCACCTGGCCGAGGTGTTCGAAGCCCTGGCAGGCTACGGCCTGAAAGTGAAGCCTTCAAAGTGTCACCTGTTGAAACTGAAGGTCCAGTACCTAGGGCACGTGGTAAGTGCGGAAGGAGTAGCCCCCGACCCTGACAAGGTCACGGCAATCAAGAGCTGGCCAAGCCCTTCGAACATCAAGGAAGTGAGGCAATTCCTTGGGTTGGTAGGCTACTACCGAAGGTTCATCCCCGGGTTCACTAAGATGGCAGACCCTGTGCAGGACCTCCTGATAGGGCAATCTAAATCCAGAAGTCACAAGCCACCCTTCAAGTGGGACAAGCCGGAAGAGGAGTCCTTTCGCCATTTGAAGATGGCCCTCACGGGGGATGAGATCCTGGCCTACCCCGATTATGGTCAGCCTTTTATCCTCCACACAGACGCCAGTAATGTGGGGCTGGGAGCCGTACTGTCACAGAACCAACAGGGCAGAGAAAGGGTGATCGCATATGCCAGCCGGAAGCTGAGGCCCACTGAAAGAAACCCGGAGAATTACAGCTCCTTCAAGCTAGAATTCTTGGCAGTAGTGTGGGCCGTCACGGAACGGTTTAAGCATTACCTGGCCTCTGCAAAGTTCACCGTGTACACGGACAACAACCCGTTGACACATCTGGACAATGCAAGACTAGGTGCCCTAGAACAGCGGTGGATGGAACGGCTATCCAATTATGACTTCACAATCAAATACCGGGCAGGCAGAACCAACGCCAACGCAGACGCCCTATCAAGAATGCCCCACCTACCTGAAGGAGAAGATGACTCGGAAGAGCTGGAGGAAGTAGAACTCCCTGCTTTCCACCGGTATGGGGCCACTCAGCTTTCTCACCAGGTAAGAGACAAGGACTTAACCACCGTCATGTTCAATCCCTTACCCCACCACGGCTGGGCTGAAACGCAAGATAGCGACCCTGCAATACGCCTGGTGAAAGACATGTTAACCCAGGAAGGCGCTAGCCCTGGCACGGACACTCCAGAGGAAGCCAAGCAGATATGGAAGGAGAAAAGCAGGCTATTCCTCTATGAGGGTAAGCTGTGCAGAAGGCTTGTCAACCACCGGACGCACAAGCTGACCTGGCAGATAGTGGTCCCAAGGCGAGATGCAGCAATGGTCCTGGAGGCCTACCATGACAGAGCGGGACACTTCGGGTGGAAGAAACTGGAGTTCCTACTGAGAGAGCGGTTCTATTAGGTCGGCATGAGAAGGGCCATTGAGAAGTGGAGCAGGGATTGCGGCCCATGTCACCTCAGAAGGAAGGACCGTACCAGCTAGCAGACACCCTTGAGGCCCATCGTCACCAGGCAGCCTCTTGAGCTGGTAGCTCTGGACCATGTGAAATTGGCTCTGAGCCGGACGGGCTACGTCTATGCCCTGACAATTGTGGACCATTACTCCCGGTTCCTGGTGGTGGTTCCTGTTAAAGACCTGACAACCCAGACAGCGGCCAGAGCCTTCCAGCAACACTTCTGCCGTCCACATGGGTATCCGGAACAGGTCTTGACAGATCAAGGTCCAGCGTTCGAGGCTGAAGTATTCCAGGAGTTCTGCAACCTCTACGGCTGTAGGAAGATTCGGATAACGCCTTACCACCCGCAAACCAACGGGCTGTGTGAGAAGATGAACAATATCGTAATCGATCTCCTCAAGACATTACCCCTGGAAGAACGCAACCTGTGGCCGGAGAAGCTGCCAGATCTGATTGACTTGTACAACCACATCCCAGTGAATGCTACAAATTGCACCCCGGCTTACCTGATGCGAGCAAGACCAGGTAAGCTGCCGGTCGACCTGGAGATGGGAGTCCTGACAACTGAGGACACCTCCCCAGACGTGGACTGGGATACGGAACGGCGGCTACAGTACAAGAAGGTACAGGAGAGTGTGGAGAGGAGTCTGGCTCAAGCGAGAGAAAAGCAAGAGAGGCTCTTCAACCAACACGCCCCTGCTGGTCCCCTGGAACCTGGTGAGCAGGTCCTGAAGCGGAAGAGAAGGCTTCACAAGCTGGATGACCAGTGGGAGAGAGACCCGTACACAGTACTGCAGTCCGACCACGACAACCCAAAGGTATGGGTGATTACCAAGGATGGAGGAGAAACCACTAGCACCGTCTCCAGAGACCACCTAAAATGGTGCCCCGAGCAACTACAGAGTCCAAGTGAAGATCAAGATGACCTTGAACCCGCAGAGGACAAGGAAGAGATGATCAGCACAGTTCTCTGAGAGTTCCCTCGGACCTGGACTCAGATAAATGGTGCAATAGTGGTACCCGTCCTACACTTCTTTCAGCCTACCCAGCAGGAGACTACAGGAGGACAGGAAGAACAAGAAGAGCAAGCGGCCGCAGAGGCGGAAGAATCCACGCCAGCAGCCCAGGAGAGTCTACAGTGAGCCTGCCATACCTGCGGTAAGCCAAAGGACACGCAGACAGCTACCTGGCCTGCCTGTACACCCAGCTAGTAGCTGTACCCTCAATGATAGTGGGGAAAGCCAGGTTGGTCCACCACCAGACAGTGGGTTAAGGAGGTCAACCAGGAGCACTAGGGGTCAAATGCCAGCTCGCTGGAAGATCTAAATGTAAAATGTATATATTTAATGTGTTATGTTGTACCCTGGTTATTAATACTGTTTTCCAGTTTTTCATAGTAACAAATGGACTAAAAGGTTATGAACTTTGAGTAACCGGGACTTCCTTGTAAATATGTTCGGAGCCTAACCAAAGGAAAGAATAAAGACTGTCAAGGACTCGGGGCAAGGACAGACCCCCACCTGGTTAAGGCTCCCGTTGTGTTGGTAAAATGGACACCCGGTCACGGATCATACTGTGACCCTCTTCTTTTGTTGGTGATATGGACACCCGGTCACAGGCCATACTGTGACCTAAAGAACTCAATATGTGGTGTTGTTTGTTGTTTTCTTCTCTGTTATGTTTATGCTATAATTTCTACCCTGTATCGTGTTTCTTGTTTAGTCCCGGACTACTAAGCTTTCCTAGGGGGGAATGTGTCACCCCAGGCCTGGATGCCACAAACTTGTAAGGCTGTGTCTGAGAGCAGGAGGGAGGTTCTCTGGTCATGGACCATTTGCATGCTACACCTCCTGTCCCAGGCCAGTAGGGGGAGCAGGCTGCCCCTATAAAAACTGGTACTGAGGGCAGGGTTAGAGAGACCAGGACCCACTTCTCAAGTATCCAGAAGGGTTCCAAGAAGAGAGGGACAGGTCAGCTGCAGCTGAGGAGTCCAGGAGGCAAAGTAGGAGCAGAAAGCCAGGGACAGAGGCGACGAGAGTCGGTCCTGGCAGAGAGAAACTACATACCGGACACTGGGGTCCGAGGCTCTCAGGGTTGTAAGCCCTGCAGCAGAAAACCAACCCGCAAGGGATTTCAGGTCCCTTGGCCAAGAAGCCTGGAGGTTCCGCCACCCAGAGGGACCGGTACAGCACGGAGAAGCTACAGGTACCCAAGGTCCGAGTCGCAAGCCATACAGGCGTAGTACACGGCAAGCTCAGGGACATGGGCTATCATACCACTAAAGGGGGAGATAGTCAGCAATGGCAGAGAGAGAACGGTAGGCCTACCTACTCACCCTGACCAGGGGAGCTCGCCCGAATGCCCTCAGACACCCAGGTCCATTCCTACCCTGTACTCCTGTTGGGTCTATGATAAGATCAGTAAAAGATCCTGGACTGCATTATTGGACTCTGTGTGGTTACTGCTGCGCCTGCACCATCACCCCCAGCATCCTATCACACTGCCCTGAGGCTACACTCCTCCCGTGGGGAGTTGTACTATTCCCTGCTGCATCCCCAACACCAGCCTCAGCGGTCTGCCTTGCAGCGGCGGTCCTCCCTGACCGCAATCCACGGGTGGCGTAGTCGGACATTACCTAAAACACATCATAGACTACCACTGGTCTGACCACCCTGAGCCACGGGACCGGGTCGCCACTATTACTCCCAGCATTGCCCTGAAGTCCGGTCTCGACTGCCCCAAGGCCCAGGGGCCAGTCAGCTTTGGCGTAGTCGGCAGGTTTGTAACCCACCCGCCACAAACGGGTATTGCGTGCCTGAAAAAGACTGTACACGTACCTGAAAAGAGGTTTCCCGCCATCCGGAGCCGTTTCCCGCCATTTCCATCCGTCTCCCGCCATCTTCAGCCGTTTTCCCGCCATTGGACGCCATCTTCAGGACGCCGCGCGGGAAGAAGAGGGGCGTGGACGTCCAAAGAGGACTTGAAGCCCCGCCCTACGCACAGACGCTGTGCAAGGTCCTGGAAGGGAGAGAGAGCGACGCTGACGTCACCGGGACGCGACGCAAGGTCCTCGTCCGGAGCAGCACCAGCGGAGCCGCGGCCTACAGAAGAGGATCGTCGGAAGGTAGGCCACGCTTAACTAGGGGGGAGGAAGATGACGGACACGGAGGGGCCTTCTACAAACCAGCGGGGCTGCAGCAGCGGTGATGCCGTTCTCTATGCCCTACATCCCCGGAGCAGCCTGGCTACCCCAATACTCAGGGGACCCCATACCTTAACTGACTTTAGGGAAAGACTGCACAGTTTATTCAAAGTTTATCCCCTGACAGAAGAACAGAAAGTGAGCATTCTGACGGGGCAGCTCACTGGTGCAGCCCAGCGGGAAGTGAAATCATGGTCAGATGAAGAGAAAAGGACAGTAAAGGACATTCTAACCCGGCTGCGGAGTACCTTTGATACCCGTACCTCAGCAGAAATCAAAATTCGGTTCTATTGCTGTAAGCAGCGGGCCCAGGATAGTATCAGAGACTATGCCTTGAACCTGCAAGAAGCCCTGAGAGCTATCAAACAAGCTGACCCTGGTAGTGTGCAGGACTCTGATAAACTGTTGACTGACCAGTTCATAGAAGGTCTGCTGTCCAGCTCCCACAGAACCCAGCTGCACCTCATGGCCCTACAGAACCCCGATTTGACTTTTGCGCAGTTCAAGGATCGGGCCATCCGAGTGCTCAGAGAACCCGCAGCAGGTGGCGCTGTAGCTTCCCGGCGCCCTGCCATCACTTACCACCAGGGGGCAGCGCCCTACCCCGCAGACCTTGTGGGGGCTGATGCACAGGCCCTAAATCCATCCCAGCCTGCAGACCTGCACCATCAGGTCCAGGAGCTAACAAAGAGTGTGGCTGCATTAACCAGGACCGTACAGTCGTTGCAGGTGGAACCGTCAAGACCATTCGAGCTGGCTTCCAGTCCGGAGGATGTCCCATGGCATCGACAGAGGAGGATCCCGCCGTTCAGAGGGAGGCCCGCCGACCGCTACGCTCAGGATGGACAGCCGATTTGCCGCCGTTGCAGTCAGCCAGGACACATAGCAAGGTACTGTACTTTAAATGGGTCCAACCTGGGGCAGAGGGCCAACCCCCAGGCATAAGGTCATCAGGCCCGTCTAATTGGCATGACAAGTACGTGGGAGGACGCCCGGTCTTACCCGTAGTGCTGGACGGTATCCCCATGAGTGCAGTGCTGGACACCGGGTCTCAAGTGACTACCATCCCCTACGTACTTTTCAAGCGGTACCGGAGTGACGCTGACATAACCTGTTACCCAGACGATGACTTAAGCATCATTGCCAGCAATGGCCAACCCGTGCCGCAGGTGGGGTTCAGAGAGATGACCATCAAGATTGGTAAGGTGGGACTGCCGGCACAGGGAGTGATCATTGTGGACATTGACCGTCGTGAAAGTCACCCTAAAATAACTGTGGGTACTAATATAATTGAAAACTGTCTTTCAGAAGTAATTGTGATTTTACAGCAGGTGGCGATGAATGCGAGCTCCAGCCAACAGAGGGTCCTCCAGAAAGAGATAAGAGCCCTGATGAGACGGCAGCAGGTAGAACTGTCTGGTGGTGAGATCGTTAGCATAAGAATGAGTGACCCATTCCCCATTTCCATGCCTCCCAAAAGTGAAATGATGATCTGGTGTCGGACTGCAATCGGGTTGAGAGGCAGAGACTACCAAGCCATGGTAGAACCCGTGTACTCAGACAGCAGACCCACCATTTTGACAGCCCGGGGGGTGGTTGATGTCCATCATGGGAGGGTGCCCGTTCGCATTCTCAACATTGGGGAGAGGGAGGTACACCTACCCAGGTACGCTACACTTGCCAAACTGTTTGCTGTTGAGCACAAAGCTATCAGGGCCGTGGAACCGTTGCCTCCATCTCCACAGGCGGAGGGTAATGGCTCCCAGAAGCAAAAGGAGGACTGGTGCCAGAAACTCCATGTGGGTGCTGACTCCACTCCCCTGCACCAAAAACAAGGAGTCTACCGGGTGGTTCAGGAGTACCAGAGAATTTTTAGTAAGCACCCGCTAGACTTCGGCAGAGTAAAAGGGATAGAACACCATATCCCCACGGGGAGCCACCCACCAATAAAAGAGAGACACAGGCCTGTGTAGCTGTAGCCCCTGGGCAGCTCCCTTAGTTTTGGTGAAAAAGAAAGACGGTACCATGAGAATGTGCGTGGACTATAGGCAAATCAATCGTATCACCCATAAAGATGCGTACCCGTTACCTAGGATAGAGGAGTCTTTAGCAGCTCTAAAATCAGTTAATTTCTTCTCTACTTTGGACCTTACTAGCGGGTACTGGCAGGTTCCTGTGGCAGAGGCTGACAAGGAGAAGACCGCCTTCACCACCCCGATGGGACTGAGCGAGTTCAACTGTATGCCCTTCGGGCTCTGCAACGCACCAGGGACCTTCCAGAGGCTGATGGAATGCTGTCTAGGGCACCGAAACTTCGAGACGGTCCTTCTTTACCTGGACGACGTGATCATCTATTCGAAGACTTACGAGGACCATCTAAAGCACCTGGCCGAGGTGTTCGAAGCCCTGGCAGGCTACGGCCTGAAAGTGAAGCCTTCAAAGTGTCACCTGTTGAAACTGAAGGTCCAGTACCTAGGGCACGTGGTAAGTGCGGAAGGAGTAGCCCCCGACCCTGACAAGGTCACGGCAATCAAGAGCTGGCCAAGCCCTTCGAACATCAAGGAAGTGAGGCAATTCCTTGGGTTGGTAGGCTACTACCGAAGGTTCATCCCCGGGTTCACTAAGATGGCAGCCCCTGTGCAGGACCTCCTGATAGGGCAATCTAAATCCAGAAGTCACAAGCCACCCTTCAAGTGGGACAAGCCGGAAGAGGAGTCCTTTCGCCATTTGAAGATGGCCCTCACGGGGGATGAGATCCTGGCCTACCCCGATTATGGTCAGCCTTTTATCCTCCACACAGACGCCAGTAATGTGGGGCTGGGAGCCGTACTGTCACAGAACCAACAGGGCAGAGAAAGGGTGATCGCATATGCCAGCCGGAAGCTGAGGCCCACTGAAAGAAACCCGGAGAATTACAGCTCCTTCAAGCTAGAATTCTTGGCAGTAGTGTGGGCCGTCACGGAACGGTTTAAGCATTACCTGGCCTCTGCAAAGTTCACCGTGTACACGGACAACAACCCGTTGACACATCTGGACAATGCAAGACTAGGTGCCCTAGAACAGCGGTGGATGGAACGGCTATCCAATTATGACTTCACAATCAAATACCGGGCAGGCAGAACCAACGCCAACGCAGACGCCCTATCAAGAATGCCCCACCTACCTGAAGGAGAAGATGACTCGGAAGAGCTGGAGGAAGTAGAACTCCCTGCTTTCCACCGGTATGGGGCCACTCAGCTTTCTCACCAGGTAAGAGACAAGGACTTAACCACCGTCATGTTCAATCCCTTACCCCACCACGGCTGGGCTGAAACGCAAGATAGCGACCCTGCAATACGCCTGGTGAAAGACATGTTAACCCAGGAAGGCGCTAGCCCTGGCACGGACACTCCAGAGGAAGCCAAGCAGATATGGAAGGAGAAAAGCAGGCTATTCCTCTATGAGGGTAAGCTGTGCAGAAGGCTTGTCAACCACCGGACGCACAAGCTGACCTGGCAGATAGTGGTCCCAAGGCGAGATGCAGCAATGGTCCTGGAGGCCTACCATGACAGAGCGGGACACTTCGGGTGGAAGAAACTGGAGTTCCTACTGAGAGAGCGGTTCTATTAGGTCGGCATGAGAAGGGCCATTGAGAAGTGGAGCAGGGATTGCGGCCCATGTCACCTCAGAAGGAAGGACCGTACCAGCTAGCAGACACCCTTGAGGCCCATCGTCACCAGGCAGCCTCTTGAGCTGGTAGCTCTGGACCATGTGAAATTGGCTCTGAGCCGGACGGGCTACGTCTATGCCCTGACAATTGTGGACCATTACTCCCGGTTCCTGGTGGTGGTTCCTGTTAAAGACCTGACAACCCAGACAGCGGCCAGAGCCTTCCAGCAACACTTCTGCCGTCCACATGGGTATCCGGAACAGGTCTTGACAGATCAAGGTCCAGCGTTCGAGGCTGAAGTATTCCAGGAGTTCTGCAACCTCTACGGCTGTAGGAAGATTCGGATAACGCCTTACCACCCGCAAACCAACGGGCTGTGTGAGAAGATGAACAATATCGTAATCGATCTCCTCAAGACATTACCCCTGGAAGAACGCAACCTGTGGCCGGAGAAGCTGCCAGATCTGATTGACTTGTACAACCACATCCCAGTGAATGCTACAAATTGCACCCCGGCTTACCTGATGCGAGCAAGACCAGGTAAGCTGCCGGTCGACCTGGAGATGGGAGTCCTGACAACTGAGGACACCTCCCCAGACGTGGACTGGGATACGGAACGGCGGCTACAGTACAAGAAGGTACAGGAGAGTGTGGAGAGGAGTCTGGCTCAAGCGAGAGAAAAGCAAGAGAGGCTCTTCAACCAACACGCCCCTGCTGGTCCCCTGGAACCTGGTGAGCAGGTCCTGAAGCGGAAGAGAAGGCTTCACAAGCTGGATGACCAGTGGGAGAGAGACCCGTACACAGTACTGCAGTCCGACCACGACAACCCAAAGGTATGGGTGATTACCAAGGATGGAGGAGAAACCACTAGCACCGTCTCCAGAGACCACCTAAAATGGTGCCCCGAGCAACTACAGAGTCCAAGTGAAGATCAAGATGACCTTGAACCCGCAGAGGACAAGGAAGAGATGATCAGCACAGTTCTCTGAGAGTTCCCTCGGACCTGGACTCAGATAAATGGTGCAATAGTGGTACCCGTCCTACACTTCTTTCAGCCTACCCAGCAGGAGACTACAGGAGGACAGGAAGAACAAGAAGAGCAAGCGGCCGCAGAGGCGGAAGAATCCACGCCAGCAGCCCAGGAGAGTCTACAGTGAGCCTGCCATACCTGCGGTAAGCCAAAGGACACGCAGACAGCTACCTGGCCTGCCTGTACACCCAGCTAGTAGCTGTACCCTCAATGATAGTGGGGAAAGCCAGGTTGGTCCACCACCAGACAGTGGGTTAAGGAGGTCAACCAGGAGCACTAGGGGTCAAATGCCAGCTCGCTGGAAGATCTAAATGTAAAATGTATATATTTAATGTGTTATGTTGTACCCTGGTTATTAATACTGTTTTCCAGTTTTTCATAGTAACAAATGGACTAAAAGGTTATGAACTTTGAGTAACCGGGACTTCCTTGTAAATATGTTCGGAGCCTAACCAAAGGAAAGAATAAAGACTGTCAAGGACTCGGGGCAAGGACAGACCCCCACCTGGTTAAGGCTCCCGTTGTGTTGGTAAAATGGACACCCGGTCACGGATCATACTGTGACCCTCTTCTTTTGTTGGTGATATGGACACCCGGTCACAGGCCATACTGTGACCTAAAGAACTCAATATGTGGTGTTGTTTGTTGTTTTCTTCTCTGTTATGTTTATGCTATAATTTCTACCCTGTATCGTGTTTCTTGTTTAGTCCCGGAGTACTAAGCTTTCCTAGGGGGGAATGTGTCACCCCAGGCCTGGATGCCACAAACTTGTAAGGCTGTGTCTGAGAGCAGGAGGGAGGTTCTCTGGTCATGGACCATTTGCATGCTACACCTCCTGTCCCAGGCCAGTAGGGGGAGCAGGCTGCCCCTATAAAAACTGGTACTGAGGGCAGGGTTAGAGAGACCAGGACCCACTTCTCAAGTATCCAGAAGGGTTCCAAGAAGAGAGGGACAGGTCAGCTGCAGCTGAGGAGTCCAGGAGGCAAAGTAGGAGCAGAAAGCCAGGGACAGAGGCGACGAGAGTCGGTCCTGGCAGAGAGAAACTACATACCGGACACTGGGGTCCGAGGCTCTCAGGGTTGTAAGCCCTGCAGCAGAAAACCAACCCGCAAGGGATTTCAGGTCCCTTGGCCAAGAAGCCTGGAGGTTCCGCCACCCAGAGGGACCGGTACAGCACGGAGAAGCTACAGGTACCTAAGGTCCGAGTCGCAAGCCATACAGGCGTAGTACACGGCAAGCTCAGGGACATGGGCTATCATACCACTAAAGGGGGAGATAGTCAGCAATGGCAGAGAGAGAACGGTAGGCCTACCTACTCACCCTGACCAGGGGAGCTCGCCCGAATGCCCTCAGACACCCAGGTCCATTCCTACCCTGTACTCCTGTTGGGTCTATGATAAGATCAGTAAAAGATCCTGGACTGCATTATTGGACTCTGTGTGGTTACTGCTGCGCCTGCACCATCACCCCCAGCATCCTATCACAGTGCCCTGAGGCTACACTCCTCCCGTGGGGAGTTGTACTATTCCCTGCTGCATCCCCAACACCAGCCTCAGCGGTCTGCTTTGCAGCGGCGGTCCTCCCTGACCGCAATCCATGGGTGGCGTAGTCAGACATTACTTAAAACACATCATAGACTACCACTGGTCTGACCACCCTGAGCCACGGGACCGGGTCGCCACTACTACTCCCAGCATTGCCCTGAAGTCCGGTCTCGAGTGCCCCACGGCCCAGGGGGCGAGTCACATGTCACCTGCAGCGGTGCTCAGTAAGGATCACCCCAGAAGCTGACTCACCCACAGGGGTGTCATCCCCATGGTTACATGTCACCTGCAGCGGTTCTCAGTAAGGATCACCCCAGAGGCTGACTCACCCACAGGGGTGTCATCCCCATGGGTGCATGTCACCTACAGCGGTGCTCAGTAAGGATCACCCCAGAGGCTGTCTCACTCACAGGGGTGTCATCCCCATGGGCGCATGTCACCTGCAGCGGCCGTGCTCAGTAAGGATCACATCTGCAGCACCTGTGGACCACAAAGATTCTGGCTATGTGGTGAATTCCTCCCCTAGTTCTGGGGAGAGGATCATCATTTCTCCATTAATTCCCCATCCTTGCAGCATGTGGACACTGGGTTTAGAAATGGTGTCCGATTCAGCACTTTGGAGTATGCGTGCAGTTGAGCCATCACCCAAATCCTCCCACTGTTTACTTTCCTTACATTCATCCACAAAATTGCCAAGGGATTTCCATGATCTACCCTTACATCTGGAGAGGGAACATGTGGCTTGGTACCTCTATAAAGCAATTTAAATTGTTCCCAACAATTTACCGCTGGCAGCACAGTTCCCTTTTTGATCCCAGTATAGGGGGTCCGAGAACAGCCGAGAGCAGGGTTCTCGGAAAAACCTATTCTCGTATTTTAAATCAGGACCCTTAAAATACCTGTAATACATGATGCAATGTAGTTCTTCAGGTTTGTGAAAATCTGTACCCGGATCCCCTATATCTCTTCTTCTAAGGACTCAGTAACTGAAGATGGTCCTGCAGTTATTAGACTAAGGCTGTAAGGCTATGTGCCCACATAGCATTTTTGTAGCGTTTTTATGGCTGCAAAAACGCTTGTAAAACAGTCTGCCATGCATAGCAATGTGAATTCGGATGTGCTGTGCACATTATGCGCTAATTAGCGCGCCGAATTCGCATTGCGTTGCAAAACACAGCATGACCATTTCTACCGCGATTACGCTGTTAATTCGCGGCCATTGAGGAACATTGAAACGCAGCAAACCCGCAGGTATATGTGGATTTGCTGCGTTTCAATTAAATTCAATGGCCGCGAATTTGCAGCGTAATCGCGATGTGTGTTGTACCCGGGATGAAGAGGAGACTACAACTCCTCTTCATCCCGGCTACCACGCGGTGAAAAAAAGAAATAAAAAAGTTAAAAATAAACAAAACCTGTATATTCACCTCTCCGGCGGCCCCCGGTCTGCTCTCCGGTCTCCTCCGGTCTGCTCCCGCCCACGCATAGGCGGATTATAATGAGGACAATAGATGGCGCTGTGCGTCCTCCTGCTGTGTATAGATGGCGCTGTGCGGCCTCCTGCTGTGTATAGATGGCTACATGCGGCCTCCCGCTGTGTATAGATGGCGCCGTGTGGCCTCCCGCTGTGTATAGATGGCTATGTGCGGCCTCCTGCTGTGTATAGATGGCTACATGCGGCCTCCCGCTGTGTATAGATGGCGCCGTGTGGCCAATCCCGCTGTGTATAGATGGTGCCGTGTGGCCTCCCGCTGTGTATAGATGGCGCCGTGCGGCCTCCCGCTGTGTATAGATGGCGCCGTGCGGCCTCCCGCTGTGTATAGATGGCGCCGTGCGGCCTCCCGCTGTGTATAGATGGCGCCGTGCGGCCTCCCGCTGTGTATAGATGGCGCCGTGCGGCCTCCCGCTGTGTATAGATGGCGCCGTGCGGCCTCCCGCTGTGTATAGATGGCGCCGTGCGGCCTCCCGCTGTGTATAGATGGCGCCGTGCGGCCTCCCGCCGTGTATAGATGGCACCGTGCGGCCTCCCGCCGTGCTTAGATGGCTACGTGTGCTCAATATTGAGTCATACAATTAATGTAAGGCTATGTGCCCACGATGAAGAAATGCTCCGGATTTTTTTTGAGCGTTTCTGCATCTCCCTGGCAGAAAAAAACGCATGCGGATTGTACATGCGGATTGTCCATGCGGATTTTACATGCGTTTTTCCTGCCAGGGACATGCGGATGTGAAGCGTTCTTCACTTGCATTTCTGCATGCGGGTTATCAAGCGCTTTTCCAAGCGATTTTAGCATCACTTGGAAAGTGCTTGACGACTTGGTCACGCTATATAAATCCATGCAACCGGCATGGATTTATATAGTGTGACCGTAAAAGAATGGTAAAAAACAAAAAATATATACTTACCTTCTGATGGCCTGCCGACGTCAGCGGTCGCGTGACCCGTCACATGACTAAATGACGTCACGGCAGGTCCTTTTCAGACCATCGTGAGCTGCCGGCAAGCCAGGACGCATCGGATAAAGACACTGGGGGCCATCAGAAGGTAAGTATAATGTATATTTTTTATTTTATTCTTTTTTTTAACAGGTACTATGGTACCCGGGTCCGGAGGAGAGTCTCCTCTTCTCCAAACCCGGGTACCATCTGCACATTGAAAAGCATGGATTCTGCATGTACAGATGCAGTGATGCGGATTACATGCGTTCCAATGCAAGTCAATGGCGGCGAAAACGCCGAGCTTCCGCAAAATAATTGGTAATGCTGCGGATTTTTCCGCAATGATAATCCGCAGCGGAAATTTCCGCAGCATGTGCATAGCACATGCGGATTATCATTGGGGAACATGGCAGACCTTCTAGCAAGCGTTTTTTAAGCGTTTCTGCAGCGGAATTGCTTAAAAAACGCATAGTGGGCACACAGCCTAAAAAAAAATATTATAATTAATATTGTGCCAAATTTCACGTGAATTATCACATGATCTATCACAGGGGATCATGTGATACATCAGGTGTGTGTGTGTGGGGGGGGAGGCGCGCCTTCTAAACTGCCCGGGGCCCTTGCTACTCTTAATCCACCCCTGCGCCCACGTCCTCTCTCCTTGGCGTCCCGCAGTGTACTGTCAGGACCTGCGGTGACGTCATTTAGTCACCTGATGGTCACGCGACCGCTGACGTCGGCGGTCAGGTGATGGTCGCGTGACCATCAGCTGACTAAATGACGTCACCGCAGGTCCTGATAGTACACTGCTGAAGAGCGAAGACGCGGCCGGGAGCAGATTGGAGGAGACCGGAGAGGTGAGTATACAGGGTTTTTTTCATTTTTAACGTTTTAATTCTCTTTTTTTTCACTATAGATGCTGCATTTAAAGAATCAGTTGTTCACACATTATAAATCCATGCCAGATGCCGGTTGCCGGTTGCATGGATTTATATAGTGTGACCAACTTATCAAGCACTTTTCCAAGTGATGCTCAAAATCGCTTGGAAAACTGTTGAAAAAACGCATCTAAAAACGCTGAAAAAACGCTTCTCTCTGGCAGAAAAAACGCATGTAAATCTGCATGCGTTTTTTTCTGCCAGAGAGAGGCAAAAACGCTCTGCATCAAATCTGCTACGTGGGCACATAGCCTAATGGTATCTGGGTTCCCCATACCCTTGGAGCACCATTGTCTCCGCCATGGATTTTGCCTGAAGTCCTGCAGTAGTAGGAATTATTCCCGGTCTCAGGGCTTGCATCTTATCCCTCCCACACAGTTGATAATATAATTTGTGCAGTTGCACTTTTACCTGTGCCGGGGTCCCGTACCTCCAGTGGTGTAGACGATGGTTCTCTGTGCCTTACCATTTGCTCCTGTTACCACTATGCAGGCAGCAGATAGTCCAATCGTGGGTATCTCTTCTGGGCTTTGCCTTGACAACGTGCACTGCTGCTGTGCATCTATAGTCACTGATTCCCGGCTGCCCGTCTATTACTGTGCGCCCTCTGTGTGGGCGTGGGTACCATGACAACACAGGACACTACGGAGGTGAGGTGCACGTGTTTCCGCCCTGACAGTGCAAGCTTCCGGCTCGCGATGCTCGACCTCCCAGCGTCCTGCTTACACACAGCTGTCCTCATGGTAAATTCCACAATTATCTTATTAACTGGCTGTTATATCAACTGACATTAGAATGTTTCTTGCATATGCCCCTGATGAAGCCACCGTGAGTGGCGACACGCGTTGGGCTCCGCGGCGCCAGCTGTTCTTATTATATTTTTTTCAGCACAGGCTCTCACTTTCTGGTATCATCCCCTTATTTAGCGCTTTAGGTTCCGCTGTGGTCATTAGCTTATGTTAGCTGTAGGGACCTATTTGATTATCCATTAGGATCGTACTTTTATCCTTGTGGGGGCACCATTCAGTGTGGGGAAACAGGTACTGCTTTTTGCCATACTCTGCTTTTTCAGCCTTTTATGTGCTTCACTTGCCTTTACACATTTACCCTGTTATTTAACTAGTGCATTGCAGGGTCTAGGCATCATTGACCATCACAGATATTGCACTGAGCCTGTGCGCTCTGTATTTCTTCATTCATTGAATTATCATATATAGTATTTGTTGTATCATTATATACGTGATTCTATTATAATGTATCAGCTGGCTCCTTAGACAGTGGTGTTTTTCCACTATTTTATGGTGTTTTATATGTTTGTTAGTTTGTTACTACATGTATATGTGTCAGGAAACATTTGTATTTAATAAATTGACATATTTTCATAGATTGATATTGCTATTGATCACTATCTATTTATTTCTTGATCATTTTGGTGATCACTATTAGTTAGCATCTCCTCTTTCCCAAAAATAATTTTTCATCTCTTCTGGGTGTACTAAGGTTCTAATGGCTCCTGACTCAACAAGAGAAGTGACCTCACGGCCCCCCACGAGGAGGGTCACTTCTGGAAGTAAAGTGTTCTGTAAATACATTTCTATTTCAGCTAAATGTAATATTTCCTCAGGAACATTATTTATTTATTTATTTATTTTCCTTCTGACCAAAAGGGCCTTATCACACAAGGGCATCATCTCAGTCCTTTTCTCCTGTTTTTTCTTTTGTCTACCTTTTTCTCTCGTCCTTGCCTCTCTCAAGCATTTATTTGCACTGTCATGACCATACTTTCTTTTCTCTTTCTCATTACCTTGTTCTATTTCTTGTACCAAATTTTCACATTCTGTCAAAGTAAGTTTACCATCAAATCCAAACTTTCTCTGCCATTAATCAAGGTACTTCCCACATTCAGGGTCTATTTTATGCATATACTTACTATCCCCATCTAGTGGTTCCTTCTTATCATAACACCAAAGACAACCACGTTCCACACGTTTGCCTGGAACATTCCCCATGTTTACAGCTTATATCCCAAATTCAAGACGGTTTGTTCGGCTTCAGTAGTCCCCTCTGGGTACAATTGTATCCAGCCGTCAGATGTAATGCACAATAACAATCCTGCCTTATAATGTGTACAAGACATTAAAATATAGCTGTGGGTCTACGTCCCGTAAGGAGGTTATATGACATTCTTATAAAAAAGAAGAAGGCAAAAAAGAAGATAAGAACTACACACAATGCAAATCCTTGAGCACAATGGATGTCTACCCACTTGTAAGAAGTCTGACAAATATCAGTGGAATTCATATGTCATCAAGAAGATAAGAAACCAGTAACAAAAATTAAATTACTGTCACTAAATACCCAGGATCTAAATAATCCTCACTGATTACACTATGTCCTATGTATTTACCAGCTTGAAACTCTATATCTTGCCACCTTCGTCCAATAAAGATTTGTGAGGGACGGGTATGACAACACAGTGTAATAAACAAGACAGGTCCCCAAGGGACGGGCTGCAGATGGCAAATGTGGTCGCTGATATGGAATAGATATATATGTTCACAAGGACTTTTGACTAGAGTAACAGTACAAACCCAATGTACAACAACGTGCACAGTCAGGGATTGGACATACACAGACACAGAGACATATATTGTCAACAATGTATAATAGACAAGAAAAGCATATAAGACAAGAGATAAAAGTTCCCTCGTACTCCTAGACCTGAAGTGCTGAGATAAAGTCTATTGACATCGCCTCTTTATTTCCAGAGATGTTCCCGTTCTTAAAATCAGGTATTCAGAGCACCTCCGGCGCGGACTCTACTAACTCCTCATGATCGTGATAAGGTCTTATTCGACCGCCGCAAATCTGACTTTGCGTCCACTTTTGAAACTAGGAGGATTCAGTCACTCAATGTTATTACAAGAAAAACACATATAACAATACAACTGCAAATATTCTCTATTTAGGGATCAGATGTAGTGTACCTAGGTGTTACAATAATCTATGAGTTCACATTTATAAGTGACTGTTGACCACACCTAATTGGACTCCCTTATACACACAGAATTTTATATTTCAATCCTTATACATTCACTCAAGAGATCATTCAGGGAGTCTCATATGTAACATAAAACATATTTATGGCTTTTTAATTCTTCAAAAACAAATGAAAACAGCACATTTAACAGGAATCAACATACAAGAAACTACAGAAGACAAAAACAAAATATCGGTAAAAATTAATGTTATATTGAGCTCTTGTATTGGGTTAATCCAGCGGATTCCTTAATCCCTGAGGGTCCTCGACCCTCACCATCTAGATAAATTTAAAGTGCACACAGAGTTTTTGATTCCACAGTAGCCTTCTCACATCGGCTATGTACCCATTCTACGAAATTTCTTTCCGGAACTAACAAACTTCAAACAGATTTATGATGTTTTGCAACTTAAAGGAGTTTTACAACTCCAATTGCATATGTTCACAATCATAGCCCCCAAATCAATTTCTAGAATAACATTAATACTGGATTAAGAAAATTACCGAATATAATAAAGATTATAATTAAATGGTCTTACCTGTATTCAGATATAGACGATTCCCAGAGATCCTTGGACTATACGAAATCCGCCACTCTCCCTCGTCCAGGGATGCCTGTTTTGACGCCTAATCTTAAGGCGGAGGATTTACTTAAAGAGTTACAGAATTACCCCGTGCACGGTTTGCAGTGCTCACCGGTGAGGGAAAGATGTTGGATTCCCGGCCAATGCAGCAAAATGTCAGTGGAATTTTCTTTCTTACAATTATAAATCGTCCACACTTGAATCAGTAAGATAATCTATAGTGACTCATTGTGAAAGGACTTTATAGCACTGCAGTTTCTTTTTGCTCTGATTAGCTCTCCTACTGGAATAGCTTGTGTGCTGTGTGGAGGATGCCTGTGTGGAGGCATGAAGAATTGTATCCCCTGCTGTTGTTTTTCTGTATTACTTTTGATTAAAGAACCATGTATGCCTGAGAGTTGTAGATCTAAATATGTGATTGACTGTTGATTAAAAAAATGAATGAACCGAAGATTATGGTTGTTATCATTCAGATAATCCAAAAAGAGCAGAACATTGGATGATTTGTCATCCCAAATGATGAACAGGCCATCTATATACCTCGTGTAATAATATAATAATAATAATTTTTATTTATATAGCACCAACATATTCCGCAGCACTTTACAATTAAGCGGGGACATGTACAGACAATAAATTCAATACAAAGTAAGACAGTTTAAACAGTTACATCAGGAGTGAGGTCCCTGCTCGCAAGCTACAATCTATAAGAAAATGGGGGGACACAATAAGTGAGAAGTGCTTGTTATTTCAATTATAATACATAGGGATTTTCATATAAGGCTGCATGATCCAGTCATCAGCCAGTATGTTTAAGTGCATTAATCAAGTATCGAGTGCAGTTATCGTGTGCTTGAAGGGTGTGGAGACAGATGAATAGTAGGGAGCAGATTCTGAATTATACTTAGAAGGAAGGAACAGAGAAAAGTTAGTTTACTGAGTTGAAGTGGTAGGCTTGTTTAAAGAGATGGTTTTTTAAAGCGCGCGTAAAGACGTGGGGGCTAGGCATCCGTCGGATCATCTGGGATAGTGCATTCCAGAGAACTGGTGCAGCACGAGAGAAGTCTTGGAAACGTAGGTGCGAGGTTAGGGATGTTAGTCTTAGGCCATTTGTAGAACGAAGGGCACGTGTAGGGAGATAGAGATGAGAGAGGAGATATAAGGCGGTGCATAACTGTGGAGAGTTTGTGGGTGAGAGCAATGAGTTTGCATTGTACCCTGTAGCGAATGGGTAACCAGTGTAATGACTAGCACAAGATGGAGGCATCGGTGAAGTGGCGAGGCAGAAATATGACCCTGGCTGCCGCATTCAGGATGAATTGGAGAGGAGAAAGTTTGGTAAGAGGGAGACCGATCTGAAGAGAGTTGCAGTGGTCCAGACGAGAGTGAATAAGAGCGACAGTAAGAGTTTTAGCAGTTTCAAAGGTGAGAAAAGGTCGGATTCTGGAGATGTTTTTAAGATGCAGGTGACAAGAGCGAGTGAGTGATCGGATATAGGGAATAAAGGAAAGTTTAGTGTCGAATATGACCAAGCGAGCATGCTGCTTGGGAGTTATGGTTGTGTGGCGCCCTCCTGCGCATTGGTGCCACAGAACCCAGAAGGGTGCATGGATGGACTTCTCCACAAGAGGCCCTCACACATTCACACACCTCCACCCTACCACCTCAGACCACCAGAGGGAGCCTGTTAGGGACATATAAAGAGAGGGTGGAGCCAGGCAGCTCAGTTCAGTCAGTGAGAAGTTAGTTGTCAGCTCAGACAGAAGTGAGTCTGTGAGCAGAGAGCGTGCCGACGCTCAGAGAGCTGTGAAGATGCAGCACGCCAGCTGCCGAGTAGTGAGGGACCCATGTGTGGTCGACGGCGAGGAGAAAAAGAGAGTGGAGCTAAGGGGGCAGAGGAGCCTAGTAAGCTCACCCTGTTATACAAACCAGACTCCGGGTCTGAGCCTACAGGGACTCTTTACATCCAGTAGGGATAATCGGAATTCCAGGAGGACTACAAGTCCCTGGCAAACCTGAAGCTAGACACCTACAGGACCAGGAACCACGAAGGCCCCGACGTCCAGGGAAAGTGGTTACTAACCAGAGGTCCCACTTCTGAGCAACAGGTGAAGTAAAAGCAGGACACATAAGCTAGGCTCAGTTGCAGACTGGCCAGGAACATACACAGAGACAGACACGGATCAGGAGGCCCTATACCCGCTCACTGGGGAGAGTCCAAAAGTGCGCCCTTCACCTGGAGAACCCTGGACCGTACCCAACAACGGCACCAGTAAAGGTAATGAAGCAAATCCCCTGTCTATGTCCGTTACTTCTGCTGCGCCATCGCTCCCCCTGCACCACAACGGCCAGCGCAACCTGCATCATTTTCACTGCCCTGAGGCCTGCTCCACCTGTGGGGAGCCATTCCATCTCAAGCTGCCCTAACACCTGCCTCAGAGGACTGTTGCAGCGCTGGTGATCCTCACCAGACACCACAGGTGGCGTCACGACAAATCCCCTATAAATATCCCCTTTTTGCACTGACCGCCCTGGGTCATGAACCGGGCCAGCCACCGTGATCTCCCCCAAAAGCAGCCATAAGGCCCGGCTGCCGAGTACCCCACGGCCCTGGAGGCGAGTCAGTTGAACCCTCCAATGTAATTTAGATGTTGGGTAGAGTTGGGTTAGTAGAGGGGAGAAACACAAGAAGTTCAGTTTTGGAGAAATTCAGTTTAAGATAGAGGGAGGACATGTTGTTAGAGACAGCAGACAAACAATCCTTGGTATTTTGTATTAGGGTAGGGGTGATGTCAGGGGAAGAAGTGTATAATTGGGTGTCGTCAGCATAGAGATGATACTGGAACCCAAATCTGCTGATTGTTTGTCCAATAGGGGCAGTGTATAGAGAGAAGAGGAGGAGGGTTTAGGACTGAGCCCTGTGGAACCCCGATAGTAAGGGAATGAGGAGAGGAAGAGGAGCCGGCAAAAGATACAGTGAAGGAGCGGTCAGAGAGGTAGGAGGAGAACCAGGAGAGAACGGTTTCCTTGAGGCCTATAGAGCGGAGCATAGTGAGGAGGAGTTTGGAAAAAAAATAAAAAAAATTCTCCTTTTTCTCTCTTTCCTTTCAGGGCTTAATATTATGCTTTTAATAATGTAACAATTTCTCGCCTGAGATTAAGCCCTGATGGAGTATATGTGTTCAGAGAAAATATCCAGAAAGCTTTTTTGTTGCGGACCGCATCAGTATGACTGCCGCCTCTAACATGTTTCGGCATTTGTTCTATCGCGTATACACGCAGACCAATTACTGCGATTATGACATTCCACAAAATGTTGTGAGATATTACAGATGTTTCTCTCTGTGGCTCGTCAATGTCATACAGGTGCTCCCTGATTACGGATAGTGGAACCAACATATTTGAGGTCACAGATTCCACAACATAAACCACATAATCACTGTTGCAGTTTAAGAAGCTTTTCATACTGAATTTTTCACTCTGATCGTAATTGTAAAAATGATTGGTTTTGAACGACACTGGGCAGGTTTTGCACGGAGTTTGTCCACACTTAAAATAACCCTTTAATGACAACCATGTTTGAGATGTGGGTTTTTTGTGATGGTGAACATGCAAACTAGGTGATAATACATTTCCTAGCGTTTTTGCTTTCCTTGGCACTATTCTTGTAATGACAGGATTATCTTGCAAAATGTGTAGATTGCGTCGCACTATCTGGGAAATGGACCTAAAATACGGACTATGATTAAGAACAAAAACTGGCAAGCAGTTTTTTTTATTTGATTTCACCCTAGTTTTATTAATTAACCCCTTACTGACCCAGGGCGTATTAGTACACTCCAGGCCATCTCCCCCCGGTTCAGTGAGGGCTCCGGCGCTGAGCCCGCACTGAACCGGGCACATGTCAGCTGATTATT
Source organism: Phyllobates terribilis (assembly GCF_046119375.1). Classification (NCBI taxonomy): domain Eukaryota; kingdom Metazoa; phylum Chordata; class Amphibia; order Anura; family Dendrobatidae; genus Phyllobates; species Phyllobates terribilis. The sequence continues at coordinate 395,498,320 of NW_027362768.1, read as the reverse complement.
ACAGCTGACATGTGCCCGCAACAGCCACGTGTAGAATCGCGATCCACCCGCAGCTGTTAACATGTTAAATGCCGCTATCAATCTCTGACAGCGGCATTTAACATCACCTCGCCGGAAGCGCGGCCTTAGCCCCGCCCATCGGTGACCCTGTCACATGATCGCGGGTCACCGATGGGTGGTCATGACAACCCTGGGTCTGCAGCAGACCCTAGTGGTTGTCATGTAAAGATTACTATGAGCGCCGCCTAGTGGTCGGCGCTCATAGTACAGGAGCACTTCTGCTGCATACAGGGGAACTACTGGTCCCCTGTATGTAGCAGAGGCGATTGGACAGTTGCTGCTTCTAGTCTCTTATGGAGACTATAGAAGCAAGCAAAAGGTTTAAAAAAATTTTTTTAAAAAATATAAAAAAAATTAAAATATAAAAGTTTAAATCACCCCCCTTTTGCCCCATTCAAAATAAAATAAAAAATAAACCCTAAATACACATATTTGGTATCGCCGCGTTCAGAATCGCCCGATCTATCAATATAAAAAAAGAATTAATCCGATCCGTAAACGGCGTAATGAGAAAAAAATTCTAAACGCCAGAATTACGTTTTTTTTGGTCGCCGCAACATTGCAATAAAATGCAATAACGGGCGATCAAAACATCGGATCTACCCCAAAATAGTATCAATAAAAACGTCAGCTCGGCGTGCAAAAAATAAGCCCTCATAAGGGCCTCAATAAGGAATTCCGCTTCTTTTTTTGTCAGTATACCCAAAGAAAAACCTTCATCAATTACTTTTTTAGTTTTTTCTGCAAAAAATAAAGTAGGGTCACTAGCAAGTGGTAAATAAGTTATTATCCTGTAAGTGCGACTCTATAGCAGCCACATAATCATTGTCATTCATGACCACTACAGAGCCGCCCTTATCGGACACGCTTATAACCAGATTTTTATTTTTAATAAGGTTTTTCAATGCAGTACTTTCATCTTTAGTTAAATTAGGTCTTTTCTAACCCTAATGTCACAATCTAGTTTTCTTTTTTTGTAGGAAATGATCTGATTTTCAAAATCGGCAATTTTGCCCTCAATTTCCTTACTCAAAGATTCAAACCTTTTAACAGAAACGGCATTTTTTATTAAATCCTTCTGTATAAAAATGTCACTTTGAATTTTTTTAAGTTCAATGTCATCATATCGAACAATAAGCTGGATTAATTTAGTGGAAAACTCTGATAGAATTGTATTCATTCCTGTACAAATTCATTAGAATAAATTGTAGTTGGGATTTTTTTTAATTCGGAATCCACCCGGGATCAGGTTTTTTTGCAGATAGTTCTCCAGGGTAATATGGTCCCACCAAATACAAGTCTCCCTCAAAGACAGTTTCTCCAGGACACAAATCAAATTCTGTAATCCTGTGCCAGTTTCAGTTATAATGGCACTATTGGTACAAAATAGTTTAGCAGCCCGCACCTGCCTGAAATTGGTAGTACTATTATCCATGATGAAAATCCGGATAAAAAAAAACAAAAAACAATATACAACAACACACCCCAAAACAATAGAAAAGTGTGCAGACAACTTGGTCTGTCAAAAAGTCTGGTGCTAAGTCGAAAAGGGGAGCACGAAAAACAAGTACAGAAATATGAATAAAGAGAAAGTTTCAGCTCACCCCTGAGACGTAATCCCAGTCTGGCATGGAGCACGGAGTCCTCGCTGCTGCACAGCGCCTGGGTCAATGAGGAAGTGAAGATGGATCCAGCTCAACACACTAGGCAATTGATTAAAATTCAACAATCTTTATTGGCAAATCCTTTTTAAAATTTGTAGAAAAGACAAAAAATGGACATCTCAGACGACAAAGCATATATTATTGGGGTGGTGTGTAAAAAAATGCCATACGCATTTTTATTTTTATTTATTTATTTTTTAATCCATACGCCCCATTAGGGCTTAATCTCAGATGGCAAATTATGTTATATTATCAAAGACGTAATGTTGAGTCCAAAAGGAAAGAGAGAAAGGAAAAAAGGATACATATATATATTTTTTTCGTTTATTCATTTTTCTCTTAACATATATGCTCCACCAGGGCTTAATCTCAGATGAGAAATTATGTTATACTATCAAAAATGTAATACTGAGTCCAAAAGGAAAAAGACAAAGAGAGGATAAAACAAAAATAAAAAAAAAAAAAATGTTTTTATATATATATATATATATATATATATATATATATATATATATATATATATATATATATATATATATATATATATTTAGTTTTCTGCAGTTAATCTTTATTGAAAATTTATTCATGCGCATATTTATCGTCTGCAGGTTGTGTGGCCCCCATTTTTTTTTTTCTCCTCCCTTTTTCTTTTGGGATATTTTCTACTCTTACTTGTACAGGTTTTCTCAGGACTTTCTCATATGTATATATGTATACACACATAGTTGTTCACATGTATTACATTACATAGTTCTCATTCAGTTTTTCCAGGGTACATTTTTGTTTTGTTTCCACCTTTTTCTTTTCATACATTCAGTCTAGTCTTCTCTGTGATTGGTATTTTCTTGATTGTTTTCATGTGTTTTTTGTATCCATGATTATTTGTTCGTATACTTAAATCCAGTTCAGAATATTCTTTTTCATAGCCAGTGTTCAATAGGTTTTTTTTTACTCCAAACGTGGTTTTTTTACATTTTTTTACACACCACCCCATAACATATGCTTTGTCGTCTGAGATGTCCATGTTTTGTTTTTTCTACAAATTTTTAAAAGGATTTGCCAATAAAGATTGTTGAATTTGAATCAATTGCCTAGTGTGTTGAGCTGGATCCATCTTCACTTCCTCATTGACCCAGGCGCTGTGCAGCAGCGAGGACGCCGTGCTCCATGCCAGACTGGGATTACATCTCAGGGGTGAGCTGAAACTTTATTCATATTATTGTAGTGTGACAATGCTAAGTCTGGACAGGAAAGGGAGGAGATGGGGGCTAAAGATACGTGGAGATTGTCCATAAGCTGCTGGGTACTAATGGTATGTGACGTCCTCATTCTCGAAAGAGCCCTTTTAGTTTTGAGTTTACCCTGGGTGATGGGGGACTCGGTGTTGGGTCCTGTGATGAAGAGATGGGATGTAGCCGTGGCCCGGACCCGACCCGTGCTCAGGGCCGTCACATGAAAAGGAAGATGTTGTGGGCTCGTCCGGGTTGAGTGGCTTTATTTAACGACTACGCTACCTGTGGTGCCTGGTGAAGGGTCACTAGCGCCGCTGCAGTCCGCTGAGGCCTGGTGTCATGGCAGCCAAAGTTCTCACTGCTCCCCACAGGCGGAGCAAGGCCTCAGGGCAGACAGACAGGATGGAGGGGGTAGCAGTGCGGGGAGTACGGGCACCGCGTCGCATGGTATGACGCATAATGAACAGTCCGGAGGCCATAGGGGTGAACTTCCGAGGCTTTACTCACTTAGAGATGACAGCGGGAAGGCGGCTCCCTGCTCCCCGCGGAGTCCTGCGACCACCAGGGACGGGGGTCCAACTACCTCCGAGAGAGTCCAGCATTCAGTAGTGACCCGACACCAGAGTGTTCCTGCACTACAGACTTCACCCTTTCCCGTCTGTGCGTGTGTGGATAGGCCGGGTCTCCCTCTGAGCTCCTCTCAGGACTAGGGCACGGGTGGCAATTCCTCTCCATCCGATGCCCGGTGGGATCCTCAGGGCCTACCGGGCTTTCCCAACCAGGACTTGGAGTGCAAGGTCGGGTGTCGGGGGCCGGTACCCCTCTTGCAGCCGGAATCCCTCTGAATAGATCAGGTAGGCGAGGACAGGTGGCGTACTCCGCTCCGTCTGCATCCTCCCCGGGACCCATTTGCTGGGGAGCCACACTCTAGAGCTCCCGGGCCTTCTTGATCCTGGTCCTTGACCGGGTTGAGACATTCCTTGTCTACAACTTACCTCTCGTCCCAAGGCCAGGGTACGAGGGCTATGTCCCTTGCCGGTGCAGGCCCACACAGGATCTGCACTCCCGGGCGGGAGGTCACATTACACACAGTATTTTGACAGCTGACAGACTAGCAACGGCTAGACAGAGGATGGAAGGACCAAGATCAAAAATGGCTTTTAATTAAAATATCAAATTTAAAGTGTAACTAACTTGTAAGTCCTCCACCCTCACCCACTAACTGGTTCCTACTACTTTGTGTTCCCCAGTCTCCCTGTAACCAGGGGAGCAGCACCTAGTGCATACTAGCTCCCTCTGGTGGAGAAATGTAGTGTTGGATGCAAAAGGTTAGGTCACAACTATCACACTGGCCTTACCTCGGAGGAGGAACACCACACTCCATTAAAGAAGTGCAGCATCCCTGTGGCGGTCGAACCCTCAGGGGCGCCACAGGTACGTGTATTCCTAGAAGTGTGGTAAGTGGGGGTGTCCCGGGTGAGGAGACAATTCTTAACAGAGAAGGAAAGAAGGTTGTGGTCCGAGAGCGAGAGAGGGGAGTTAGTAAAGTCATCCAGAGCCTGGAAAAAAACAGGTCCAGAGTATTTCCGTCTTCATGGGTAGGAGAATTGGTAAACTGTGAGAGACGGAATGAAGAGGTTAGAGAAAGTAGATGCGGCAGATTGGGAGAGGGGATCATCGATGGGGATGTTAAAGTCGCCCATGATGAGGGTGGGGATGTCACAGGATACAAAGTGAGGAACCCAGGTGGCAAAGTGATCCAGGAACTGATGGGAGGAGCCTGGAGGGCGATACACAACCGCCACTCGCAGGAAGAAGGGTTTAAAGAGTCTGATGGTGTGGACTTCAAAGGAAGGAAACATAAGTGAGGGAATCGGGGAGATGACCTGGAAAGCGCATTGTGATGAAAGAAGCAAACCAACACCTCCACAGTGTAATATTTCATTGACTTGTAAAAGGGATTATGTATGTTACTGACTCGCCCCCTGGGCCTGTGCTGTGCAGGGGAACCCGGAACCGGGCCTGTTGTAGGATGCTGGGGGTTGTAGTCTCCGTGTGGCGGTGACCCGGTCCGTGCCCAGGGTGGTCAAACCAGTGGCAGTCTATTTGTATTGTAATAAGTGTCCGACTACGCCACCCGTGGATTGCGGTCAGTGGGGACCGCCGCTGCGCTGCCGACCGCTGAGGCTGATGTTGTTTGCGCAGCCGAGTATGGGATAACTCCCCACGGGAGAAGTATTGCCTCAGGGCAGCTAATGTGGATGATGGTGGTGATGGTGTGAGTGTCCCAGTACTGATGGTGCTGGTGCGGCGAGGAACCACAGAGACTTGCAGTTGCAGTTTTCAATGCTTTACTCACAGTTCTTTATCAGGTCACTTGTGCGCAGTTAGGACCGCCCGAGTCATGCTGCGTCCACCAGGTGAGGGACTCGGTCAACTCCCAGGCAATTCCGGAGTGAGGTTCAGAGCTCCCTTCTCTTTCCTTTCTCTGGCCGTCCCCACCAGTGACCCACCTTTGTCCAGCTTCCTCGGGCCTTCTGTTGGCGAAACCTCTCTCCGGTTTCCCTGACCCTATACGGTATGCCTTTCTGGTGGATGTAGTGAGGGGTCGCACCAAGATGTGGTAACAACCTCCGGTCTTTGGCTGAGGAATCTGTTGCCTCCACCAATTTGGGTTCCGGTACCCTGTTCTGCCAACCCTTCACCCTGTATCTTCCTCTGGGCATATGGGGTTCCTTCTGTCCTCGTGTCTCTGGGCCTTTCTCTGTGTTCCTTGCTTCCTTTCTCCTCTGTTCCAGTTCCTTTCCTACTTTCCTTTCTGTTCCTTCTTCTCTCTCTCTCTCTCTCTCTCTCTCTCAGGCTCCAGCCTCCTGACAAGGCCTGCCTGCAGAGCAGAGCCAATGCAGGGGCTCTGCTTCCTGTCTTCTCCTCAGACTGTCTCCACTGAACTGAACTGGACTGAACTCTGTTCTAAGATGGTGCCCACCTTTTATACCTCCTTCTGACACCCGAGCCCAGGTGACTAGCAACCAATGGGCTCCTGCCTATGCCCAGAGACCCACCCCTATCTGCTCCTACACCACTGGGTTTTCCTTTCCCCGCCCCACTCCAGCCAGGGACAGAAGCTGTCGTGCCTGCACTTCTGTGGGAGCACCGTTTTGCTGTCCCTCGGAAATGGGGTGTGTGTGGTGCATGCAGCTAAACGAGTCCTGGTCCACACTCCATCCTTACCCGGGAGTGGAATATCACACCTCTGGTCTGAGGTGCAATACCCCTGTAGCAGCCGAGCCCTCGGGGTGCTACATTCCACCCTGGTAAATCACAGCACGTCCTCGGGCTGGAAAAGAGCAAAGACAATTCAAAAACATGCAATACTTTTTCAAAACTTTTCACATTAGAAACCGGCCGGCATTATTCAACTTCCCTTTATGGGAAACACTTTCTCTTTACTAGACATTATACTGCACTTTTAATATTACTGGAACTCTTTTGTCATATAACATTTTCTAGCAGCATATAAAACTATTCAGCATATCAAACTTTTTCTGGTAAAACATTTTAGTAGATTCTCTTCTTCACTGGCCACTGTGCAACTTGCGACCAGGTAAAGGTGCAACAGTCCATTTAATTCCGAGGTAGGTGTTGCAGTTTTTGTATAAAACCAGTAGGGGGCGCTTTAAGAAGCGCAACTATATACAAGGGATGGCCGCTCTCAGTCCTCGGCCAGTGGGGATAGGGGAATGGCTGCTCACAGTCCTCAGCCTGGTTAGGGATTAGGGGCACACAGGTAACAGTTCTTTAACAGTTCCATACTAGTCCCAACGGGGACCACACTTCAATCAGCAACAGTTCTTGTACCCTGACGGGTAACTATATACAGTTCCACTTTACCGTTCACTGGTAACGGTGTCCTCCTCGCTCTTCCGGGTAATCTTCTGGTCCGTCCGGACCCTCGGTGTACTCCGTTTCTGGGTGGTACTGTAGTTCTTCTTCCGTGAGTCGGTGAACGTGGAGGGCGTACGGTCCCTTGGCACCCTTGTGCCGGGTGAAGGTGACCACATCACCCGGGTAGAGATCGCGTCCGCGGTGTCCCTCTGGCAGGTGGCTCTCGACGTCCCTGCGGGTGACAAAGACGTCGCCGGGGGTTCGATGGTCTCAGATAAAGCCCCAGCCATCTCCAGCTGGAACTTTATTACGGTCCCGTTGACTCGGGGACCGCGGGCGGCTCGGGGGTCTTGTCGAGCCCTGCGCTTCTGCTCCGCACTCCGGGCCTGCAGCTGTTCCTCTCGGATTCGCCTCTCCCGCCGTTCCCTTTCAAATACCTTCAGCTGTTGACGGCAGCTCTCCTCACGCCGGGCTGCGTCCGCCCGGGTCTCCTGGGTGAACCCCATGAGATTCTCACCGGTGGGATCCCATGCGAATTGAGTGTCCTCCAGCGGGAGCGGAGCGATTTTGGCGGGCTCCGGAGCCGGGATCAGAGGCTCACACAGGGGTCATTCCCTCCGGAGACGGGGGTTGACGTACTCCGGTGGCCACACGAAGGGCAGCCCGTCCGGGCTGGTATGTTGCGCAAAGAGGTCTGCGCCCAGGGGTGGCACCACGGGCCTCGGTCGGGGAGCAGCGCCCGGGGGCACTCGGCCTTGCGACCAGGCCGGGGAATTTCCGGTTGGGTCTGGGGGTGGCACTGTTGAGGAAGAGGGCGCTGAAGGAGCAGCGGCGCCCGGGTTCACCAGGCCTTGCGACCAGGCCGGTGGTACTTCCTCTTTTGCCGCGCCCGGGGTCGAGGGGCGTGGCGCGGAACGGGGCGTGACCGCGGCTCCTGCCGCTTGAGGCCTAGTTGGGAGCAGTGGCGGCGCGGCAACGGGTGTGGTGAGTAGGGCTTCGGGCTCTGCGACGGGAGGCTGGGGCAGGCTTATAGCTGCTGGGCTCGGGGTGATGACGTCCCCATTACCTGCCTCAATCCTCGCGGCTCCCTCCGCGGCGTCGTCTCCGGCCTTCGTCCCTCCTGCACCATCCTCAGAGGCAGGCGTGCTCCAGGTTGCGGGTGGCGCCTCCTGCTGGCGGGTTCCAGCCTGCCGGGCCATCTCCCTTCTCCACTCGGCCAGCGCATCCTGCTGTGCCCGGACCATCCTCCGGTCCAAGTCCTCCAGCGCAGCCTGTGCACGCTCCGGGTCTCTGGGGAGCTGCGCCAGGATCTCCACCAGGCTGTCCGGCGGTGCGGCCTGCAGCAGGCTCCGGACCAAGGTGTTGGCACTGCTGGACGCTTCCTCCATTTCCGGGTGCGGTCTGTCCAGACTGATCCAGACCGCGCCCTGCCCCACAGTTTTCTTCACTTCCCGCCCCCATTGGGGGTGGTCCTGGGGCAACTTGGTGACAGTCAGTTTCAAGGGCAGCCCTCCCACGCTGATGGACATCTCCACTGCTGCATTCATGGCTGGTGGGGGCGGGCTCCTTCTTTGGCGCCACTCTGGGACCTGGCCCACGATGGGAGGTGGCTTCCTGCTGTCCTTTGGTGCGCACATAATGGCGTCCGCTCTGCCAGGGCGGGAAAACGGATGAAGATAGCGGGAAACGGTCCAAGATGGCGTCTGATGGCGGAAATCGGCTCCGGATGGCGGGAAACTTCTTTTTAAGGTACATGTGCAGTTTTCTTCAGGCACGCAATACCCGCTTGTGGCGGGTTGGTAATGATCCTGCCGACTACGCCAAAGTTTACTCGCCCCCTGGGCCTGTGCTGTGCAGGGGAACCCGGAACCGGGCCTGTTGTAGGATGCTGGGGGTTGTAGTCTCCGTGTGGCGGTGACCCGGTCCGTGTCCAGGGTGGTCAAACCAGTGGCAGTCTATTTGTATTGTAATAAGTGTCCGACTACGCCACCCGTGGATTGCGGTCAGTGGGGACCGCCGCTGCGCTGCCGACCGCTGAGGCTGATGTTGTTTGCGCAGCCGAGTATGGGATAACTCCCCACGGGAGAAGTATTGCCTCAGGGCAGCTAATGTGGATGATGGTGGTGATGGTGTGAGTGTCCCAGTACTGATGGTGCTGGTGCAGCGAGGAACCACAGAGACGTGCAGTTGCAGTTTTCAATGCTTTACTCACAGTTCTTTATCAGGTCACTTGTGCGCAGTTAGGACCGCCCGAGTCATGCTCCGTCCACCAGGTGAGGGACTCGGTCAACTCCCAGGCAATTCCGGAGTGTGGTTCAGAGCTCCCTTCTCTTTCCTTTCTCTGGCCGTCCCCACCAGTGACCCACCTTTGTCCAGCTGCCTCGGGCCTTCTGTTGGTGAAACCTCTCTCCGGTTTCCCTGACCCTATACGGTATGCCTTTCTGGTGGATGTAGTGAGGGGTCGCACCAAGATGTGGTAACTGCAAGATGTGGTAACAACCTCTGGTCTTTGGCTGAGGAATCTGTTGCCTGCACCAATTTGGGTTCCGGTACCCTGTTTTGCCAACCCTTCACCCTGTATCTTGCTCTGGGCATATGGGGCTCCTTCTGTCCTCGTGTCTCTGGGCCTTTCTCTGTGTTCCTTGCTTCCTTTCTCCTCTGTTCCAGTTCCTTTCCTACTTTCCTTTCTGTTCCTTCTTCTCTCTCTCTCTCAGGCTCCAGCCTCCTGACAAGGCCTGCCTGCAGAGCAGAGCCCAGGTGACTAGCAACCAATGGGCTCCTGCCTATGCCCAGAGACCCACCCCTATCTGCTCCTACACCACTGGGTTTTCCTTTCCCCGCCCCACTCCAGCCAGGGACAGAAGCTGTAGTGCCTGCACTTCTGTGGGAGCACCGTTGAGCTGTCCCTCGGAAATGGGGTGTGTGTGGTGCATGCAGCTAAACGAGTCCTGGTCCACACTCCATCCTTACCCGGGAGTGGAATATCACACCTCTGGTCTGAGGTGCAATACCCCTGTAGCAGCCGAGCCCTCGGGGTGCTACATTACAAATATAACTTTCTTCCCACCAGGCCCTCACTAGGTTTGTGACTAATGGATAGCATTTTGTCCCCATTGAAAATCTGTTGGTTTGTTTTTTAGAAAAAAAGTTCTATGGAACATACAATAATTGTGGGTTAATGATAAAGTAGATATAATGAAAGTTTGATGTTTTAAAAGAAACAATAAAACTTTATGAATTGAAGCTAGATCCTTATACCTGTCAAGTATAATTGACATCTGACAGAGATGTAATCCTGTGCTTATGAAAGAGGGTGGTGGGCTGATGAAGACGTTGTGGCAACAAGTGGGTGAAGTGTGTTATGTCTTAGCAGGGGCGGAACTACCGCCCGTGCAGCCGGTTCATTGAACGGGGGCCCCGAGGGAGAGGGGGCCCCTCCAGCAGGGCCGCCATCAGGGCATGACTGCCCTGACTCCAGTATGGGGCCCGGCCGGTAGGGGCCCCTCGGAGCCCCGTTGGGGGCCCCCCTCTTGTGCGACTCTCTCCTCATGGGGCCCCCGGGCCCATGCTAAGCGCCGGGTCCGGGACATCTCAGCGCTGCGCTGCGCTCCTGCAGCAGCGCCTTCATGATTCCCCTGACTTCCGGTCATGTGACGGCACCGTCACATGGCCAGAAGTCAGGAGAACCTGGTGGCAGCGACATGGACGAGCGCCAGGATTCTGCAGGGATCGCATGGAGGTAAGTATAACAAGTTTTATTTTTTTTAAAAATACAATTAACTAGGAGTGGGGGGAATGGGAGATGCACATGTGGTGGAGGGGGATGAGAGAGGTGCACATGTGGGGGAGGGGGATGAGAGATGCACATGGGGGGATGAGAGAGGGGCACATGTGGGGGAGGGGGATGAGAGATGTGCACGTGAGGGGGATGAGAGATGCACATGTGGGGGGGTGAGAGAGGTGCACATGTGGGGGGGATGAGAGAGGTGCACATGTGGGGGGGATGAGAGAGGTGCACATGTGGGGGGGATGAGAGAGGTGCACATGTGGGGGGGATGAGAGAGGTGCACATGTGGGGGAGGGGGATGAGAGAGGTGCACATGTGGGGAAGGGGGATGAGAGAGGTGCACATGTGGTGGAGGGGGATGAGAGAGGTGCACATGTGGTGGAGGGGGATGAGAGAGGTGCACATGTGGGGGGGATGAGAGAGGTGCACATGTGGGGGAGGGGGATGAGAGAGGTGCACATGTGGGGGAGGGGGATGAGAGAGGTTCACATGTGGGGGAGGGGGATGAGAGAGGTTTACATGTGGGGGAGGGGGATGAGAGAGGTTCACATGTGGGGGAGGGGGATGAGAGAGGTGCACATGTGGGGGAGGGGGATTAGAGAGGTGCACATGTGGTGGAGGGGGATGAGAGAGGTGCACATGTGGTGGAGGGGGATGAGAGAGGTGCACATGTGGGGGAGGTGGATGAGAGAGGTGCACATGTGGTGGAGGGGGATGAGAGAGGTGCACATGTGGTGGAGGGGGATGAGAGAGTTGCACATGTGGGGGAGGGGGGTGAGAGAGGTGCACATGTGGGGGAGGGGGGTGAGAGACGTGCACATGGGGGGGGTGAGAGCTGCACATGGGGGGTTTGAGAGCTGCACATGGGGGGGATGAGAGCTGCACATGGGGGAATTGGGAGAAAATGAGCTGCACATGGGGGAATTGGGAGTAGGGGGATAATGAGCTGCACATAATGAATGTGGGGTGGGGGAGAGTAAATGATGATGGGGTGGGGAGAGCACGGACATGATATAATGAATTGGGGCAGGGGGTGCATGTAAATAATGAATGCGGGGAGCAGGAAGTATAGAGTAGGGGGCTTTGCGGATGCAGGAGTGTAACTGGTAACAAATTGGCGGAAAGAGTAGAGGTTCTAATTAAATTATATATTAAGTGCCTATTTACAGTTAATGGGGGCACCGTGGTGGATTACAATTTATATTTGGAATGGTAGGTTGCATAATAATAACTAACCATATATTGATGGTGGATGCACGTCTGTATTCAGCTGCGTAATGTAGAAGTTGGGGAATGTGCTCTAGATAACTGTGTTATTTTATGCAGAGACGAGTCCTGGCTGGAAGACGTGATGGCGGTCTGTGCTGGATGAAGGAGAAAAGCGTAGCTGAAGGACTTCACCTAGAGACGTCACCAGTGAGTCAGTGTATTACATGTACACTTACACTATATACTATGTACCGGGCTCCTGTGTATAATGTCACTGGTGATCACTGTATTACCTGTACACTGACACTATATACAGAGCTCCTGTGTATAATGTCACTGGTGATCACTAGATTACCTGGACACTTACATTATACATACCATGTATAGAGCTCCCGTGTATAATGACACTTCTAGTAATATTAGTAATGTGGTGGTAATATGTGGTCTGGTCATGGTGTGGCAGTTTTTCTCCCTTCTGTGTGGTATTATTCGGTCACTATGTTGTGGTAATATGTGGTCTGGTCATGGTGTGGCGGTATTCCCTGTATGTGGTATTATTGGTCATTTAAAAAAAAAAATGTATATGACACATTCCCTTAAAGAAAACTAAATAAAAATATATCTAAAAAGAGTATTGGATATTTTAAGAAAATTTTAATAGGTTAGAGTAGGGCCCGGCCAGAAGAGTCTACCATATCGTGGTGGCGGATTTAAAAATCTTTTGGCCAAAACAAAAGCTGATGGCTATGTATGTGGCGCCGTCACATGGCCGAACGTCAGGAGAACCTGGTGGCAGCGACGTGGATGAGCGCCAGGATTCTGCAGGGATCGCATGGGGGTAAGTATAACAAGTTTTATTTTTTTTAAATACAATTAATTAACTAGGAGTGGGGGGGATCAGAGATGCACGGGGGGGATGAGAGATGCACAGGGGGATGAGGGATGCACATGGGGGGGGGTGAGAGATGCACATGGGAGGGCTGAGAGATGCACATGGGGGGGTGAGAGATGCACATGGGGGATGAGGGATGCACATGGGGGGGGTGAGAGATGCACATGGGAGGGCTGAGAGATGCACATGGGAGGGCTGAGAGATGCACATGGGAGGGCTGAGAGATGCACATGGGGGGGTGAGAGATGAACATGGGGGGGTGAGAGATGAACATGGGGGGGTGAGAGATGCACATGGGGGAGGATGAGGGATGCACATGGGGGGATGAGAGATGCGCATGGGGGGATGAGAGATGCACAGGGGGATGAGAGATGCACATGGGGGGGATGAGAGATGCACATGGGGGGGATGAGAGATGCACATGGGGGGAGGATGAGAGATGCACATGGGGGGAGGATGAGAGATGCACATGGGGGGATGAGAGATGCACATGGGGGGAGGATGAGAGATGCACATGGGGGGGGATGAGAGATGCACATGGGGGGATGAGAGATGCACATGGGGGGGGATGAGAGATGCACATGGGGGGGATGAGAGATGCACATGGGGGGGATGAGAGATGCACATGGGGGATGAGAGATGCACATGGGGGGGATGAGAGATGCACATGGGGGGGATGAGAGATGCACATGGGGGGAGGATGAGAGATGCACATGGGGGGAGGATGAGAGATGCACATGGGGGGGATGAGAGATGCACATGGGGGGATGAGAGATGCACATGGGGGGTGAGCTGCACATGGGGGGAGGATGAGAGATGCACATGGGGGGAGGATGAGAGATGCACATGGGGGGGATGAGAGATGCACATGGGGGGGATGAGAGATGCACATGGGGGGATGAGATGCACGGGGGGGTGAGCTGCACATGGGGGGATGAGAGCTGCACATGGGGGGGTGAGAGATGCACATGGGGGGTTATGTTTACATAACTTTGTTGCCTTATGAAGGGCAGGGTGGGGGCCCCCAAAAATTTCTTGCACAGGGGCCCACTACAGTCTGTGTCCGCCCCTGTGTCTTAGTGTGATAACGTTTACTGTTTTATCCCTATGGCCGGTCAAAGGCAAAAGGAGGGCACCATCGACAATGCAGGGTATTGCTCAACCCGTCACATACCCAAAACAAGACTAGTAACACACAACAAGGAAAGAAGGTATGTATGAAAAGACAGGGAGCACTAAATATATACCAACATGATTTTATCATTCATCAAGACCGGACAGACATGCAAAAATAAAAGCTTAAATCCAACAGTATACCACATTGAAATATAATACGGCATATGACCGCCAGATAAGAAGAGATTCTGACAAAGTAAGGATAAAATACTGACAATTTTATTTCAAATAATGAATAAAAAATATAATAATATAGACAAGGGAATAAACCTCCAAAAAAAGGGGGGATGGGAAAATTTTGGGTGTGGGATGGACACAGCAGGTCTTCAGCGCTCCAGGATCCACTTCATAACGAGGTATTCTCATTCCCTCTTCCAAATAGATCACCCTCACCCCTATAAGGACTAAGCATATTAGCTCCAATACCTTACTTAGAGCCCCTTTTTCTTGTTTCACATAACCTTGATTAAGATTGGATTTACTCCCCTCGTCGCACTTGCACAAGATTTGGTGAAGTATTTCAATTTTCTTAATATGCCCCCCTACTATTTGGGTTAATTACTTGATCTCATCTAGGTGTATATTCCTGTTAGCTGCGTTATATGATTACATCGTTCATTATTTACTAGACCGTACTGTGTTTCCTATCCCCCATTTTTTGGAGGTTTATTCCCTTGTCTATTTTATTGTATTTTTCATTCATTATTTGAAATAAAATTGTCAGTATTTTATCCTTACATTGTCAGAATCTCTTCTTATCTGGCGGTCATATGCCATTATAGATCTTTTTGTGGTAGAAATATTTCAAAATTGTCTGACCTCATGTTATTGGACTATTTTTGGATTTAATTGAAATATAATAGTGGTCAAGACCTCAAGAAAATATGCGCAGTACCAATAAACACACCCAATATATGTGTGTAAACCTACATAGGTCCATATAAATAAATAAATGAGCCACTCTCCTATTTAAGGCACCGATAGTTGTTGCAAGCACTATATAGTCAGATGCTTTTTCTTTTTCTTTGATAGAAAAAGTGCTATCGGTATTCATCATAGACAAAATGCACAATTTACCAAAAGGAGATAGGAGGGAGATGATTATCCCAATACCAGCATTATAGGCTCCTTAAATAAGACCTGTAGGCTAAAGGCGACAGTGTACCCATGTACACCGGAGAGGCCAAGAAGACCGCAACCCCACGGGTATCGCCACTATATATATTTTTCTGAATATCATTTTTTGTCATGTGTGGCCATTGAGGGACGTAATGTGCTGCGCTTTCAGCTTATTGGGATATGTGTATCCAGCAGTTTGGGCTACAATCCCTCGTGACTGCCCTCTACAGGGATCTTCACACCTTAACTTGGTGTCTGATATGCTGATGCGCGGATGAGCATGGTCACACAGCTATCCCACACACTGACATGCTGATCTGCACAACCCAGTGTGTCGGATGATGTCTCGAGTGTGCCGCTCACAGGTACTGACAGGACTCACAGTTCGGGTGCCCGTAAAGACGTATTTGTACACGCCTACATAGTGCCCACTCTCGTGCATGCGCGGGGTCCGGATGCTTGATCAGGAAATACTCTCCCTCTTCCGGTGTCACGACGCCAACTTCAGAGCGAACGCGGCAGAGAAAAATGGCAACCATATCGGACGGAGCTCCCAACAGCCGGGACAAATCTGGGTAATTACACTCTGGGATATAAATATAAGACCGGGACAGCTGCCTAAACACCACACCTTTCCCCTGATGAAGCCACAGCGTAGTGGCGATACGCGTGGGGTTGCGGTCTTCTTGGCCTCTCGGGTGTACATGGGTACACTGTCGCCTTTAGCCTACAGGTCTTATTTAAGGAGCCTATAATGCTGGTATTGGGATAATCATCTCCCTCCTATCTCCTTTTGGTAAATTGTGCATTTTGTCTATGATGAATACCGATAGCACTTTTTCTATCAAAGAAAAAGAAAAAGCATCTGACTATATAGTGCTTGCAACAACTATCGGTGCCTTAAATAGGAGAGTGGCTCATTTATTTATTTATATGGACCTATGTAGGTTTACACACATATATTGGGTGTGTTTATTGGTGGTGCGCATATTTTCTTGAGGTCTTGACCACTATTATATTTCAATGTGGTATACTGTTGGATTTAAGCTTTGTGCTTTTTAAATGCTTTTAATTTTTGCTTGTCTGTCTGGTCTTGATGAATGATAAAATCATGTTGGTATATATTTAGTGCTCCCTGTCTTTTCATACATACCTTCTTTCCTTGTTGTGTGTTATTTATCCCTATGGCCGTTATTGTATGCTGGTTCTCCTACAGGCTCTGCCTAAGGCCGTCTCTGGGAATGCGGGAGGTCTGTCCACTAGGGGAAACATACAATAGGTAGGGATATAGTCACATTACATTGCTTATACATTAGACAGTTAACTCAAGGATTAGCTCATCAGTTGGGAGGGGTTAGAGTAGTTTTTATAGAAAAGAATATCTGGGTTGCAGATAGTTAGTCAGGGTGTGAGTCCATGACACGGACACCTTTACTGGTACAGTGCCTGTATAAGAGAGAGTAGAGTGGAGAAGGAAGGCTGAACAGACAGGGAGACAAGTTCCAGCAAGCAGATACAGTGGTGAAGAGAGTGTTTTATCGGCGCACGTTTTCTGACAGAATGAGGATACATTTGATGCTCGATTTGGATGCCAGCACAGTCCTGGGCCTAAAGCCAGCAAGAGGTACTGGGAAGCAGGCCTCTGTATCCTTCATGGGGAGAATTTCAGTTGGGTCACTGAGGAAGTGGAAGATGGTGGATCTCAGGACAGGATGAGGACGAACACTGAAAAGGCACATAACCAAGGGTACTTCACTAACTAAAGACCATGTCTTTATCTGTATGCTGCAGCCGTGTGTAGAAGAATTGCACAGTAAAAGTGAGCCTGTTAATCCAGATCTAAAATCTCCTGTCCTGTTTGAAGCTGGTTCCGGTCCCATGCACAATGTAACAGTGAGTAAAGAAAATCCTCCATCACACAATACACTGCACTCTCAATCCTTTATACAACCCCTGGCAAAAATTATGGAATCACCGGGCTCGGAGGATGTTCATTCAGTTGTTTAATGTTGTTGAAAAAAAGCAGATCACAGACATGGCACAAAACTAAAGTCATTTCAAACGGCAACTTTAGGGCTTTAAGAAACACTAAAAGAAATCAAGATAAAAAATGTGGTACTCAGTAAGGGTAATTTTTTTCAGACCAAGCAGAGGGAAAAAATTATGGAATCACTCAATTCTGAGGAAACAATTATGGAATCACCCTGTAAATTTTAATTTCCAAAACTAACACCTGCATCAAATTAGATCTGCTCGTTAGTCTGCATCTATAAAGGAGTGATCACACCTTGGAGAGCTGTTGCACCAAGTGGACTGACATGAATCATGGCTCAACACGAGAGATGTCAATTGAAACAAAGAAGAGGATTATCAAACTCTTAAAAGAAGTTAATCATCACGCAATGTTGCAAAAGATGTTGGTTGTTCACAGTCAGCTGTGTCTAAAATCGGGACTAAATACAAACAACATGGGAAGGTTGTTAAAGGCAAAAACATACTGGTAGATCAAGGAAGACATCAAAGCGTCAAGACCGGAAACTTAAAGCAATATGTCTCCAAAACAGGAAATGCACAACAAAACAAATGAGGAACGAATGGGAGGAAACTGGAGTCAATGTCTGTGACCGAACTGTAAGAAACCGCCTAAAGGAAATGGGATTTACATACAGAAAAGCTAAACATAAGCCATCATTAACACCTAAACAGAAAATAACAAGGTTACAGTGGGCTAAGGAAAAGCAATCGTGGACTGTGGATGATTGGATGAAAGTCATATTCAGTGATGAATCGCGAATCTGCATTGGGCAAGGTGATGATGCTGGAACTTTTGTTTGGTGCCGTTCCAATGAGATTTATAAAGATGACTGCATGAAGAGAACATGCAAATCTCCACAGGCACTGGGGAGATGGCTGTCATTACATCTTCAATAAATGCCCAAGTTTACATTGATATTTTGGACAGTTTTCTTATCCCATCAATTGAAAGGATGTTTGCGGATGATGACATCATTTTTCAAGATGATAATGCATCCTGCCATAGAGCAAAAACTGTGAAAACATTCCTTGAAAAAAGACACATAAGGTCAATGTCATGGCCTGCAAATAGTCCGGATCTCAATCCAATTGAAAATCTTTGGTGGAAGTTGGAGAAAATGGTCCATGACAAGGCTCCAACCTGCAAAGCTGATCTGGCAACAGCAATCAGAGAAAGTTGCAGCCAGATTGATGAAGAGTACTGTTTGTCACTCATTAAGTCCATGCCTCAGAGACTGCAAGCTGTTATTAAAGACAGAGGTGGTGCAACAAAATACTAGTGATGTATTGGAGTGTTCTTTTGTGTCTTTTGTTTTTCATGATTCCATAATTTTTTCCTCAGAATTGAGTGATTCCATAATTTTTTCCCTCTGCTTGGTCTGAAAAAAATGATCCTTACTGAGTACCACATTTTTTATCTTGATTTCTTTTAGTGTTTCTTAAAGCCCTAAAGTTGCCATTTGAAATGACTTTAGTTTTGTGCCATGTCTGTGATCTGCTTTTTTTCAACAACATTAAACAACTGAATGAACATTCTCCGAGCCCGGTGATTCCATAATTTTTGCCAGGGGTTGTAGAAGAGGGGACTCAGGGCGAAGAGAACTCAGTTCCGGCCCACAGCATGTTGATACCGGCCCTGTGCCTCCCCCCTTCACTTACAACACTGAAATTCATAGGGAGTTTCCACCAAAAGTGAGCTAATATTACTTTTTTTGTAAATTGTGAAATTTGAAAGTTGCTTCTGAGAGGGTACTCTGCCCCATGCGCAGTTGGTGAAATTTGTAACTACTGCCGGTAACAAGCCTCGCTGTGGACCGCCAGTTCGACCCAAGATCATACTAACAACTTTTTATCAGCAGCATTTGTAACATACACTACTGGAGCAGACATTTTTAAGCTGTTGGGGGCAGTGTGTCCCATTGTCTTGGTGTGAAATTGTTTATCAGCTTTCACAGTTAACCCTCCGTCACATACAATATCGGTTCTAACGAGTTCACATACAATGTGACTGTCAGGCGCCGGCTAGAAAAATACCTATAATATCTAATGTTTGCAATTTCAGTGTTCTAAAAGTGATCAGTGACCTTCATAGGGATGTAATAAAAGAGACTACACATAATCAGGTGCAAAAAAAAACCATTTACTTAACATAAAACTAATAACTCTGAAATACAAACATTTCAAAACTCCCGCCAAATAGTCCCCAGTTCGACTCTGTCAAAAAACTCTACAAAGAAAATTTATGGAAACAAACTTAATTTTAAGGTACCTTAAGTACTATTAAACACATATTCAATCAGAATTAGATCCTGAAGTTTCCCCAGAAAAATTACACTTGCAGAGCAAAGAGCAAGAATTACACATCATTTTTGCATGTGTCAGGCAGATTGCATTATGACATTTGTGACATTCATAATTAGAAAGCCTTCTGATTCCGCTTTCCGTGGTGCAGGTGGTACATCTCCTTCTTTTGGGAGGTGGTGCAGGTGGTGAATTTTCACTATCATCTTCTTGGCGGAATCTTTTGAGCTGAACTTGAAGGCGAGAGGGGATACCGATTGTTTTCATACTTCTCCTGCGTAGCTCTCCAAGCACTAGTTCATGGGCCAATTTTTTCAGATAGAATCGTCTATGGAGTGGTTCAAGCTTGTTTTCAAGGTAAATGACTTGTGAATTTATACGACCCAAATTCAACATAGCAAAAAATATGACCATTGGCCAGCGTTTGGTGTTTCTGCTGACGTTGAAAGTTGAGCACATCTGATCAGCTGTATCAACACCCCCTTTGGTTGCATTATAAAATGTAATTATCTCCAGTTTTTTTTGTGCCTCAGTCCCAGGATCGATGGCATCATCATCATGAAGTGTTGATAGAAGAAGTACAATTTTTTTTGCTTGTGGTACATAGGAAACCAAAACCTTTCCATTATGGAATGCAAACATACTGCTGTACTGTTGTCTCCCTTTCACACTTACAAACTGTGTAGGCAATTCTTTTTTATTTTTTCTTACAGTTCCGACATATGAAAGCTTCTGCATTTTCAGATAATCAATCAGATCACAATTTGAAAACCAATTGTCAGCTGTTATATTGCGACCCGATCCAAATAAGGGCTCAGCCAGTCTTTTTACAACATCACTGGGTTTGTTGCTGACACAGTAAGGACCTTCTGGTTGTTTTCCTGCATAAACTTCCAGGTTGTAAGTGTAGGTCTTACTGGCATCAACAAGGGCATACATTTTTATTCCATATTTGTTAGGCTTTGATGGAATATATTGACGAAAGGCACATCTACCACGAAAACCAGGGAGCATTTTGTCAATAGTGAGATTCTCCCCAGGGAAATAGCTTTTTTTACAGTTTTCAACAAATTTTTGAAATATATCACGAATTGGAGCAAGTCGGTCATGTGTTTTACGTTCGGTTCGGGTAGTTCTGTTGTCAAACTGAAGGCAACGAATTAGAAGCTTGAATCTGTTTATGGACATAACAAGGATAAATTTTTCAACTCCATCCCCATCTTTACTCCAAAGTTCCTCCAAACATTGTCTATTTGCCCTATAAGCTCCTGCAAGGTATAATAATCCAAAAAAAAGCACGCAGTTCTATTTCATCTGTGGCCTTGATGGTTCTGTTGCAGATGAACTTGTCCTTTATAATGTCTATAATGTCTATATATTGGTTGGTATATGTGACAATAGAGTCCAGAATGTCATCTGTGAATAAACTATTCCAGCATTCAACTGCAGTTTTTGCATTACTTGCAGTTCCTATAACTGCAGGAAGGTGAGTAATAATGTTTTGAGGTTCCCTACGTTTTTTCTGGAATGGCTTCTTGTTCCATTGGGTTTTTTTTATCTTTTCCCATATAATAAGATTCTACATCTTCATCCTCATCACTGTCACCATCTTGCTCTGTTTCAGAATCCACTTCACATACTTCCACCTCATCATGAGAATCAATCTCACTTTCCTCTCCTAAATCCTCATTCAGTGTGGGGTCTGCATCATCTAACAGCATGTTTGTTACTTCCTCAACATCAAGGTTTTTTGATAAATTGTACATTTTCCTCTCTATTTCAGCAGATAATCTGAAGCAAGAGAAGGAATATGTGTTAGGGAACTACTGTATATGCCTGAGCAGCACACCTTCTTTTTTAATCTGCCTTATTTCTATGAAATATCCTCACACTTTGTGCTATACATTCATAAAACAAGCTAAATAAACAATTGTGATGAATAGAAACATAAAATACCAACCTTATTGAGTGTGACGTGTTCACATACAATGAGCCTGAGAGATTAGCGCAGTTATATCTGTCCTCCTGAAGCTCTGCAATCCAACTGTGGTATGAGGTTTCACAGAGCTGCTAGAGACAGGAGACTGCCTGGAGGGAGGGGATTTCCTCACAATCTGGTGAGGAAGGAGAAATGAAAATAAAAGAGATGTGCCTGTCAGGCCTATTGTATGTGACGGAGGGTTAAAGAAGAAACCATGCTCTGTGGGTGAAATTTATTATCAGCTTCTGTGGGGGAAATGTGGAAACATGCTCAGTGGGTGAAAAATTTAACTGGACAAGAAGTAGCAAGCCTCATTCTCTGTGAGGGCACTGTTAATTTTTTTTGTTATTCATTTACTTCCTATTTTACCATGATTGCTATGGTGAAAGAACCCTTTTAAATCATTTTCCTATCCACATTTGTTTTCAAGGCAATTGTCATGCTCTTACCCCCATTTATCTTCCTTTTGTAGCCCCCTAGGCCTAACTATGACCATTTTACAGCCATTCTAAAGCAACGAAGCTCAGGTCCCCTTTGACTCGTATTGGGTGCAGGTTCGGGTCCAGGGTCAAGATCGAGGTCAAGTTTGGACCCAAGCCGAACTTTTTACTGTATGTTTGTCTAACCCAGTGAACCCAAACATCCACGGGTTCGCTCATCTTTAGACAATACTCCTTCCACTTTGCTATTTGTGTAAACACATGTACCCTTTTTATTCTCCACCTCTCTGAAAAAACTTCTGTCTCAGTTACCTGTCTATTTTATAACTATTTGTCTACGCACAAAAGACATCCAGCGTTGGTACTGCTGGGGTCTTTTGTCCTAAAAGGAGCTGCTGTATATTAATTTCCTACTTCTTTATGCCCATTATACAAGTCTAACTTTAAGACTATGTTCACACATTGCGTTTTTTCAATGTTTTTTGATGCAAATTTTCTGCTGCGTTTTACAGTACCAGGAAAGCCTATGAAATTCCAGTAATCTCATGCACATACATTGTTTTTTGTTTCATCAGTATTTTGTGCTTTGGATGTTTTTTGCAGAATAGAGCATGTCACTTCTTTCAGCACAGATATCAGTTTTGTCAGCGTTTTTTGTGCCAAAGCCTGATGAAATAGAATGAGATTTTTTTTTTCACTGAACTTTATGTACATGCATAAAAAGACAAAACTGCAGTGAAAAAAAGGCAGTGAAAAAACGCAGCAAAAACACACCAAAAACGCAGCAAAAAAATAGCAAAATCATGAACAAACTTTCCTGGCAAGAGATTAGTTTTTGCTGCAGAAAAAAATGCTGAAAAAATGCAATGTGTGAACATAGCCTAAGAGTGTCAGCTATAATGCCAGCTCTTGTCCTACTGCAAAAAAGAAAGGGGAAGAGGAAGGTGGGGTGAATGCCCCCTCCTTGGTGCTGCACAGATTTTAATACTTTCTATGATTCTCAGCAGACAGGTGAGGAATATGGTGGTTTATTACTTTTCATTTTATAGTAATAAATGGGAAAAATAGGGACAGGGAGCATTTATTTAAAATAAAGGACTCTGTGTCTTTCTTTCAATTAAAGGACTTTATTCTGGCTGTGTATTTTTTACAATATGACTATGGAGTTAGTAATGGGGGTGTCTTAGAGACACCTCTCAATAACTAACCCCTGGGCTAAATGTCAGCGGCCATAAAACATCTGACATCAATCCCACAAATATTACCCCATTTGCCACCACACCAGGGTAAGTGGGAAGAGCCCAGCAAAGCGTCAAAATTGGTGCATCTAATAGATATGCCTTTTCTGGGGCGGCTGCGGGCTGCTACTTTTAGGCAGGGGAGGGACAATCTCCATGGCCCCTTCCCAGTCTGAGAATACCAGCCCCTAGCTGTCTGCTTTAGCTTAACTGATTGTCAAAAATGAGGAGGGACCCCACGCATTTTATTAAATTATTTATTTAAATAATTTAAAAAAAAATCTTGAGACCCCTCTATTTTTGATAACCAGCAAACATAAAGCTGACAGCAGGGGGCTGCAGCCCGCAACTGTCGGATTTACTTGCGCTTTTTAGCAAAAATCGAGGGGACTGCACATAATTTTTTTTTTTATTTATGAATACTCTCATCAGCCTGCTGAACACAAACACTAACATATACTTCCTGGAGAAGTCCGTGTTTGGGGTCTGTGCACGGACACTAGGTGTTCGGTATGGATCCCGAACTTTACTGTAGCAGTGATGGTCGGTCTCCAAGGCAACAAGTTGTCAACAAAAGTGATAACATCACAAGAATGGCTTGCAATTTACCTTTTAATAACATTTACAAAGGGATTACTTTTTACAAGCACTATCCAATAATAGAAATAACTCTTTAACTGCTTCACTCTTCAGCCATAATGGTGTCTGCTCGTCCCGAGAAACCATTTACATGCTTGTTGCACAGATGTTTGTTGAAGCAGAAACGTTTCTGGAGTCTCCATCAGTCGTCCGCAGATGATCTGTGGTTTCATCTTGCATCCGGTTAAGACCTAAACCTTTCAGCATTTTCCAAAAATGCTTTCTAAATTTTGTACCAACAAAAAAGTACAGGACAGGGTTGAGACAAGCGTGGAAGTAAGCTATAGCTTCCATTACAACGCTCGTGATTGTAAAGGAATCTGATGTGAATCCCTTATTGAGGACTTTAGCCAGGACAAGGGCATTATGAGGCAACTGTGTAGCTATAAATACAACCACTATGACCACAATTATCTTCATTGACTTCCTCTTCTGAACGCCTCTGGCATTAACCAAGGTCCGGAGAATAAAGCTGTAACAAAACACCATTGAGGCCAAGGGAATTAGAAATCCCACTGTCATCTAGAATGAAACCACCACGATCTCCATGATGGGAGGGTAGTATTCTTCAAAATATTCCTTCCGGTCACGGCTGTTGCTGTATATGAACTGGGGAATGGAAAGGAGCAGAGCCAGGGTCCAGAGGAGGACGCACACCCCGTACCGCCACTTGTGTTTAGTCACCTGGTATTTAGCTGCCTTAGTGACTTTAGTGATAGAAATAAACCTGTCAAATGTGATTGAGGTGAGCGTGAGCATGGACGTAAATAAATTCACCCTGTATGTGATCCTTATGATCTTACACAGGAAGTCTCCAAAAACCCAGGCATGTGCCGATTCATATGCCAAGAATGGGAGGGTGAGCAGAAACAAGATGTCTGCAATGGCCAAATTCACCAAAAAGGTGTCGGTCAGAGTCTTTATCTTCTCGCAGAACACAAAAACGAGTAAAATGAGCACATTTCCAATAAGTCCGAGGACACAAGTCACGGAATAGGCAATGGGTGAGAACAAGCTGTGGAGCCAAGGGTGGTCATCGACTGTATGATTATCATCATTCATGTTATTGTAGTCTTGTGGGTAGTCTTCAGCGCCCATCTGTATGTAATTGGAAAGAGGTGATTAGATGTTAGTAGTGATAGTAAGATCTGCAGTTATTCTCTCTGTCAGGAGAGCAGGCTCAGAAAGTCAGGTAAGACAAGCCTTCTTAAATATTGAAATGCCAAATGTGAAATGAAAAATATATATATATTCTTCTCCTCAACCGATGCGATGTCTGCCATTGTTCTGTCATAGCACTGACGCCCTGTAACAATGTCATGTGAGTGCTGGTAGACACAGCACCAACATTCATGGTCCAGGAGGTGAGCATACGTTTTTATTATCTTACATGAGGTGCTATAACATTTAAGAAGGGGTTGTGCAGTAGTAGACAACCCCTTTAACACTATTGGGTCCTGCTGGGTTGCAGTTACAAGGGTGGACAAATAATAACCATGTAAACAATTCTTTTGGGTAGTTTGCATTGCTTGAGCCCTAAAATCTCATATTGAATCAGTAAGTTCATTGAAGTGCTCCTAAAACCTGGAAAATCTGACTGTGGCTGCTTCCCTAACCTGTCACTGACCTACCTCACCATGGAAATGCCAACCCTATATTATACCTGGTCACAGACCTAACCCTGGGCATAAAAATCAGATCTGTTACTAATTGGAGCACTTAAATGTTTGACCATCATGATGCACTGAGCATGGACCACAATCCGTGGACTGGGTGCGAGTCTCTCAACCTTAGTGTGACAGCCTTATAGAAACATATGAAGCTGTGATGCTTGGTTTTGTTTGCGGTGTGTGTGTGGACTGAGCTTCACGGTCGTGTGAATGAACCCTTGATTTGCTGTGTTAAATTGATGGTTTGCATTTATGGCACCTCTCAAGTTAAAAAGAGCAGGGGGATCATGCACAGATCCCACCACTGCCACCAATTATTCAAGGAGAACACCCGGAGAGATGACGCAGATCCCACAACGATGAACAACACACCGCCGCCTCCAATCGTCAGGAGAATTACGCAATTGACTGGCGAGTGATGGACGAGGCCGCAGCTGTTTTCACTACTAGGCCAGTTATTGGGGATCTCACAGTGAGCGTATAGTATATACACATAAGATTTCAGCCCATGGAATATATCTATATATACACCCTGGTACAGTCACTGACAAACTCCACAATAATAAAAGGAACTAGCTGCTACCACCACCTATTGTTTATATAGGCCAATTGGACACCCATTACAGATAGCGTGTTGCTTCAGGGGTGTGGTACACCCCTGAGGAACTGAGCTATTCAATTTTATATACTTAATCTGAAAAGTAGGCAGTGTTTATAAAAATATATAAAGATACAAAATGGACAAAACAATGCAGTATATATCACATAAAATAAAAAGGGATAAACAGAACAAATATACTAAACCTCATGTCGGAGAGTTGGCTCTCATGAGGGGGAGCTTTTCTTTTTTGGGGGGTATCGATACACAACCACAGTGCATTGTGTCTCCCAGGACTGACAAAGATCATAGTTCAGCATTTGCTTTTATTAACACAAGTAACAGAGAACACAGAAAAAAGGGTGCACAACCTCAATGTAAATAAGGGTGCGTCATCATGTTACATAGTTTATAAGGCCGAAAAGACAAGCGTCCATCGAGTTCAGCCTATTTCTTGTGCACTGCAGGTATTCCGCAGCGTTGATCCAGGGGAAGGCAAAAAAAAACCCATGCGGTATAGGCCAATTTACATCATTGAGGAAAAATTCACTTCCCGACTCCAATCTGGCAGTCAGATTAAATCCCTGGATTAATTAACTATCACTAAGCATAAGATGTAATTTTATTGTTCTCAAGAAAGGTGTCCAGGCCTCTCTTGAACTCATTAAGTGAGTTGGACATCACCACTTCCTGTCCCAGAGAGTTCCAGAGTCTCACGGCTCTGACCGTAAAGAATCCCCTTCTATGCTGGTGCAGGAACCTCCTTTCCTCCAGGCGCATAGTGTGCCCCCTCGTCTTTGTCACCATCCTTGGTATAAACAGGTCATGGGAGAGATCTCTGTACTGCCCCCTGATTATTATTATTATTATTTATTATTATAGCGCCATTTATTCCATGGCGCTTTACATGTGATAGGGATATACATAACAAAAGCATTTACATAATCTTAACAAAACGAGTCAGCGACTGGTACAGGAGGAGCGAGGACCCTGCCCGCGAGGGCTCACAGTCTACAAGGGATGGATGAGGATACAGTAGGTGAGGGTAGAGCTGGTCGTGCAGTGGTGTTTACTGCAGGTTGTAGGCTTGTCGGAAGAGGTGGGTCTTCAGGTTCCTTTTGAAGGTTTCCACGGTCGGCGAGAGTCTGATATGTTGGGGTAGAGAGTTCCAGAGTAGGGGGGAAGCACGGGAAAAATCTTGTATACGATTGTGGGAGGAGGAGATAAGAGGGCAGTAGAGCAGGAGATCTTGTGAGGATCGGAGGTTGCGTGCAGGTAAATACCGGGAGACTAGGTCACAGATGTATGGGGGAGACAGGTTGTGGATGGCTTTGTATGCCATGGTTAGAGTTTTGAACTCAATTCTCTGGGCAATGGGGAGCCAGTGAAGGGATTGACAGAGAGGAGAGGCCGGGGAATAGCGGGGGGACAGGTGGATTAGTCGAGCAGCAGAGTTTAGGATAGATTGGAGAGGTGCAAGAGTGTTGGAAGGGATGCCACGGAGCAGGAGGTTGCAGTAGTCGAGGCTGGATATGATGAGGGCATGCACTAGTGTTTTTGCAGAGTCTTTGCTGAGGAATGCACGGATCCGGGAGATGTTTTTGAGTTGGAGTCGGCAGGAGGTGGAAAGGGCTTGAATATGTGGCTTGAAGGAGAGATCAGAGTCCAGGGTTACCCCAAGGCAGCGAGCTTGTGGGACTGGGGAGAGTGAACAGCCATTGACGTTGATGGATAGGTCGGATGGGGGATATGAATGAGAGGGTGGAAAGATGATGAACTCTGTTTTATCCATGTTGAGTTTTAGATGTATTTATACATGTTTATGAGGTCTCCCCTAAGCCTTCTCTTTTCCAACGTAAATAGGCCTAATTTTGACAACCTCTCTGGGTATTCTAGTCCCTCCATTCCCTTTATTACCTTAGTCGCCCTCCTTTGTACCCTCTCTAGCTCCAATATGTCTTTCCTGAGCACCGGAGCCCAGAACTGTGCACAATATTCTAAGTGCGGCCTTACCAGCGCTTTATACAGAGGAAGAACAATGTTCTCATCATATGCCCCTATTCCTCTTCTGATGCATGCCATGACTCTATTTGCCTTCGCAGCTGCTGCCTGACACTGGGCACTCCAATTTAATTTGCTATTAACCAAGACGCCCAGGTCCTTCTCCATGTCAGATTTCCCCAACGGTTTCCCATTTAATATGTATGGGTGACTGCTGTTTTTCTTTCCCATGTGCATGACCTTACATTTATCGGCATTGAACCCCATTTGCCATTTTTTGGCCCAACTCCCCAATTTATCTAAATCCTCCTGTAGCTGTGCCCTATCCTCTTCTGTATTAACTACTTTACAAAGTTTAGTATCATCTGCAAATATTGCTATTTTACTATGCAACCCTTCCACTAGATCATTAATAAATATATTAAATAATATAGGGCCCAAGACAGACCCTTGAGGCACCCCGCTAGTAACCCTGACACACCATGAGCTTACACCATTGATAACCACCCTCTGCTTTCTATCACTCAGCCAGCTATTTACCCACTTGCACACATTATCCCCCAGACCAAGCATTCTCATTTTATATACCAACCTTTTGTGTGGCACGGTATCAAACGCTTTGGAGAAGTCAAGGTATACAACATCCACTGACTCTCCCCGGTCCAGCTGTAAGCTCACCTCCTCGTAGAAGGCCATCAGGTTTGTTTGGCAGGAGCGATCCCTCATGAATCCATGTTGATATGGAGTTAGACAGTTATTATCATTAAGATATTCTACAATAGCATCTCTAAGAAATCCTTCAAACAATTTACCCACAACAGACGTTAAGCTGACTGGTCTATAGTTCCCAGGGTCACTTTTAGACCCCTTTTTGAATATTGGTACCACATTTGCTTGGCGCCAGTCTAGTGGGACAGTCTCTGTCCATAAAGAGTGCTTGAATATAAGATACAGCGGCCTGTCTATCACATTACTTAATTCTTTTAGTACCCGGGGGTGTATGTCATCTGGGCCTGGTGACTTGTCTATTTTGATATTATTTAGGCGTTTCTGAACTTCCTCCTGGGTTAGGTGGGTGATATTTAGCGGAGGGTTTACTTTATCACTCTGCATTTCCTCCGATAAATTGTATTATTTTGTGAAAACAGTGGAGAAGAAGCTATTGAGTAGGTTTGCTTTACCCTCATCGCCCTCTATGATTTTACCCAGGTTATTTTTCAATGGGCCAACTCCATCAGTTTTAATCCTTTTACTGTTTATATAGTTAAAGAACAGTTTGATATTGGTTTTACTTTCCTTGGCAATTAGTCTCTCTGTCTCCTCTTTTGCTATTCTTATTTGTTTCTTACAGATTTTGTTTTTTTCCCTATAAGATATTAGCGCTTCCTCTCTGCCTTGTTGTTTAAGTTTACCGAAAGCCCTTTTTTTGTTTTTCATTGCCCTCTTGACTTCCTTATTTAGCCACATTGGCTTCCTCCTATTTCTAGCCCTTTTATTCCCATAAGGTATGTACCTTCTACAGTGACTATGTAGGACTGTTTTGAAAATTTCCCATTTTCTATCCGTGCTCCTATTACTGAAGATACTATCCCAGTCTATAAGGTGAAGGGCATCTCTTAGCTGAAGTTCAGTGTTTTTGTGACTCCCTTGCTGGGCACCCTACTGAAGCACATGTGGAATTGTATAATGTTGTGGTCACTATTTCCCAGGTGCCCCCCGACCTGCACCTCAGTTATTCTGTCTGGCCTGTTAGTTAATATTAAGTCTAAAAGGGCCGTCCCTCTAGTTGGTTCCAGCACAAGTTGTGACAAATAATTGTCTTTGATAATTGACAGAAACCTGTTTCCTTTCTGAGATCTACAGCTTTCGGTTTCCCAGTCTATATCGGGGTAGTTGAAGTCCCCCATAATAATCACCTCGTTATTTTTTGCTACTTCGTCTATTTGTCTCATTAATAGACTTTCCGTGGCTTCTGCTATATTTGGTGGTTTATAACAGACTCCTATGATAATTTTATTATTGTTTTTTGCCCCATGTATCTCCACCCATAAGGACTCGACCTCCTCATTTCCCTCCCATACATCCTCCCGAATTGTAGGCTTTAGACACTTCTTTACATATAGACAGACTCCACCCCCTTTCCGACTTCTTCGATCCCTTCTAAACAGACTGTAACCCTGTAAGTTAACTGCCCAGTCATAGCTTTCATCTAACCATGTCTGGGTTATTCCCACTATGTCATAGTTACCTGTAGATATTTCTGCTTCCAGTTCATCCATCTTGTTTGTCAGGCTCCTGGCATTTGCTAGCACGCAGTTTACACGATTTTGTTTTGTTCCAATCTTCTCCCTGTGGATTCTATTTGAAATTTTCTTACCTCCCTTCCAAGTATCTTGTCTTGGACCTTCTTTGTCGCACTTCTTATCTTTCATTAGTATGTTCTCTGGTTGCATGTTCGTGTCCGGCGTTTTTCTTCCTATCCCCTCTTCTTCTAGTTTAACGCCCTCCTGATGAGTGTTGCGAGTCTCCTGGCGAATGTGTGTTTCCCGGGTTTGTTGAGGTGTAGTCCGTCTCTGGCAAGGAGTCCGTCATAGAGGTAATTCACACCGTGGTCCAGGAATCCAAATCCTTGTTGTCTGCACCATCGTCTCAGCCAGTTGTTCACATCAAGGATCCTGTTCCATCTCCTGACGCCATGCCCGTCTACTGGAAGGATAGAAGAAATATGTACCAATATCTAAGTAACATAAGAAAAGAGAAAAGTCGGTACATATAAAAGAGAGACACGAGCTGAGGGCATCCTCCAGGGCTTCCAGTCTGGACCTTTCATATACATCCGTCCATTCTGGTGCCGGAGTTCCTTCCTCAGTTGGAGTTCCTCCTCCAGCTGCAGACTTGGGTGAGTGAGATTTAAGGGAAAAGGGGAAAAGTGAAGCTTCCGAATTGGTTACTGCCCTCAAGGCACTATTAGAGCATTTATCCGCTCCAGTAATGACAAGTAATAAAGTGATACTGCCTTTAGTTAGTATGCATAAGGATGCATTTTTCTGTCGGATTAGCCCTCTGGGGTCTCATTTACATGATAAGACAAGACATAAAATTTTGGAATAATGACTACATTACATGATAAAGCTTTAACCCAGGGGTGGGGAACCTCAGGCCCACCGACCATTTACGGCCCTCGATGACCTTTTATCCGGCCCCCAGGCAGATTCCCGGGAACTGCAGATCTTGGGCCAGCAGCTGTATTTTAAGGGTCACCGGCCTACTTGTTCTGTGAGCATGAGCACGCAGTATTCACTACTGAACGTTGAGGCACGTGCAATGAAACATTATGTCCTGACACCAGTGCCAGCATCAGGATGTACTTTGTAGGTGGAGTTAGAGTGCATACAAAGCCATCCACAACCTGTCTCCTTCATACATCTGTGACCTAGTCTCCCGGTACATACCTACACGCAACCTCCGATCCTCACAAGATCTCCTGCTCTACTCCCCTCTTATCTCCTCTTCCCACAATCACATGCAAGATTTCTCCCGTGTATCCCACCTACTCTGGAACTCTACCCCAACATATCAGACTCTCGCCTACCACGGAAACCTTCAAAAGGAACCTGAAGACCGACCTCTTCCGACAATCCTACAACCTGCAGTAACCACCGCTCCACCATACCGCTGCACGACCAGCTCTACCCCCACCCACTGTATCCTCACCCATCCCCTGTAGACTGTGAGCCCTCGCGGGCAGGGTCCTCGCTCCACCATACCGCTGCACGACCAGCCCTACCCTCACCCACTGTATCCTCACCCATTCCTTGTAGATTGTGAGACCTCGCGGGCAGGGTCCTCTCTCCTCCTGTACCAGTCGCCGACTTGTATTGTTAAAATTATTGTAAGTGTTTTTGCTATGTATACCCCCTTTTTTATAATAATAGTAATAATACACTGACATCTGGTCATTAATGTCTGTGGATCAACACACAGTTGACAAAGAAAGGACACCAGTAGATAGGCCATTTGATAGGTATAGGCAAAAGGTTGCAAAAACTATGAATAATTGGTTGCAAGTAGAGGTGAGCAAATCTTTGAAGGTTCGATTCAATTCAGATTGACAAACTTCCCAATGTTTGTCGAACAGTTCATCAAACATATCCGAACCCCATTGGATTCAATGGGAAGCAAAACTAAATGCATACAGAACACCTTCAAAGGGGCCCAATAGCTGCCAAAACAGCTCAAATTAGAGGCAGACACCATGAAAAGTGGCATCAATTTACCCACAGTACACATTTTCCAATTGCACAGCAGCAATCAGCCATGGGCCGTGCATGAGGTATCAGGGCCTGGGCCAGCATTTACAGCTTTGAATTTAACTTCAAATTAAGACAAGGTGGGTGAGGGATTGGTGAAGGTCAGCTGTACTTGGAGCCCTGATACCTCATGCAACAGCTCAAGCTACTTTTCTGATCAGCCACACTCAGGTGGCACAAATATCATTTTCATGGACTACCATTGGTACAAAAATTTAAGCATAGTAACACAGGTAGTTGACTGAAAGTAAGTGGAGGCCTGATGATCTACTGCTACAGGCAACAGACATGAAGGAGACCCAATCAGGAATCTCCACATTTCTGAAAATTAGTGGCAGACACCACCAAAGTGGCTTCAATTTCACTAGAGTAGAAGTAGTATAATGTAGATCAAAACATCTTTCACTACAGCCAACCCAGCAGAAGGAGACCCAATCATGATTCTCCACATTTCCAAAAATTAGTGGCAGACACCACCAAAGTGGCATCAATTTCACCAGTGTAGAAATAGTATAACGGGGACTGACACTTCTTCCACTACAGCCAACCTAGCAGATGGAGGCCCAATCAAGAGTCTTCACATTTCCAAAAATTAGTTGGATGTACCCTTCTCCTTTCTAAACCAGCTGTTTAATAATCCTATGCCCAGACCTGTGAGTCACCTGTTAGTAATTTACCAATCAGTATTTCTTTGCTCAGATAGTGTGGCTGGAGCACGCTATTAGCAACCAAAATTTTGATTTTATATTGTGGAGCCCTGGAAACAGCAGAATCTCAGTGCAAAGTATTATGGTACTAACAGAAGAAATTAGATTTTTTTGTTACTGTGGATGAGGACTGTAAACAGCATAATATCTGTGCAAAAAAATACAAGCTGAGATGTGGCCTGCTGTTTGTATCACGGTAGTAACAGAAGAAATTAGATTTTTTTACTGTGAACATGCCCTGTATACAGCTGAATCTCAGCACCAAAAAATTACAAGCTGAGATGTGACTTGCTATATACATCACGGTAGTAACAGAAGAAATTCAATTTTTTTTACTGTGGACGAACCCTGTTTACAGCTGAATCTCTGCGCAAAAAAATTACAAGCTGAGATGTGGCTTGCTGTATGTATCACATTAGTAAAAAAAAGAAATTATTAGTGAAGAGTGAGCACTAAAATGCTTGGGTGCTCGTTGCTCTGGTCGAGCAAATCGTAATGCTCAGGTGCTTGACCCGAGCAACGAGCTCAATATAAGTCAATGGGAAACTCAAGCATTTTTCAGTTGGCCCCCCAGTGGAAGTCTGCAGGGGACCTAAAAATTGTCCAAATCGATGGGAACAGTGCTGAAATGACATGGGAACAGCATGAGGAGGACCCCAGGAAGCATCTCTGACTCCCAAGCCACTGCTGTGAACAATGTTGTCAGCGTATTGCGCCACTTTTACAGATTCACAATAAAACATACTAAAACAAAGCCAAAATGGATTTTCCTGGAAAAAACGTTAAGGGACATTCTTTCCAGGGTAATGACTTGTATATAAGGCAAAAAAATGCTCTTCCACGCCTTGGGCTAAGTTTACACATAGCATTTTTCATGCGTTTTTGCACTTTTGTATTGCTTTCAACGGTGAAAAATACATTCACCAGTAAATGTCATTTTAACATTTTACCACCTTATCTGCCCATGTGGTGTGTGAGACATGATCAGACACATCCTGTTCCATTTATGAAGGAGGGACTCTGAAAGTAACAAAGCCTATTTTTACAGGGTCATCAGTCGGCCCTTACCATTGTTAAAGGCCCAGCAGTCGGCCCTCACTATTGTTAGAGGGCCATCAGCTGGCTTTGCTTTGCTGTTTCCATTATTAAGGAGCGGGTCTCCTATACTGTTATTGGGTATGCAGTGACTACAATGGCTGCCAAAAATCTGTACGCACCCCAATACCTCTTTGAAGAAACATAGAGGAGGGTCTCAGTTAAAAAAAATGTTCCCATCATAAAGGAGCGGGTCTCCTATATTGTTATTGCGTATGCAGTGACTGCAAGGGCTGCCAAAAATTTGGATGCACTCCAATACCCCTTTGAAGAGATGTAGAGGAGGTCCTCATTCAAAACATTGTTAACATTGTTATGGAGTGTGTCTCCTATACTGATAATGCCCATGTACTAAGTGCATGGGCTGAAAAAACATTTACCCCTGGGGGGTACACATGAACATACTGTATAACACAGAATGGTAGAGGTAGGACTCTAAAATCTTTCCTACCGGGATCATAAACACTAGTGATGAGCGAGCACTAAAATGCTTGGATACTCGTTGTTCGAGTTGAGAAAATTGGAATGCTGTAGTGCTCGGACCGAGTAACGAGTCCAATGTAAGTCTATGGGAAACTCAAGCATTTTTCCGGCAACACCCCCTGGCGGTCTGCAGAGGGCCTAAAAATTGCCAAAATCGATGGGAACAGTGCTCAAATGACATGGGAACAGCATGGGGAAGACCCCTGGAAGCATTTCTGACTCCCAGGTCACTGCGGTCAACATAAATCAGAGGCATTACGCCACTTTTACGGACTCACAATAAAACACACAAAAACAAAAGCAAAATGGATTTTCCTGGGAAATATGTTAAGGAACATCCTTTCCAAGTAATGACTTGTTTATAAGACAAAATAAATAACTAAAAACAAAAATGCTCCTCCACAACTTGGGCTATGTTCACACGTAGCACTTTTGCATTGCTTTCAACCAAGACAAATGCATTCACCAGGATTTTTAACATTTTACAACCTTATCTGGCAATGTGTTGTGTGACACATCATCAGACACATCCTGTTTCATTTATGATGGAGGGACTCTGAAAGTCACAAAGACTATTTTTATAGGGCCATCAGGCGGCCCTTACTATTCTTAATGAGACAGCAGTCGGCTATGTTTTGTTGATCCCGTTATTAATGAATGGGTCTCCTATACTGTTATTGCGTATACAGTGACTGCAAGGGCTGCCAAAAGCTTGGATGCAACCCAATGCCCCTTTGAAGAGACATAGAGGAGGGTCTCAGTAAAAAAAATGTTCCCATTATAAAGGAGCGGGTCTCCTATAGTGGTAATACCCATGCTGTGACTGCAAGGGCTGCCAAAATTTGGGAAAAACCCCACTAACAATTTAAAGACATACAGCTGGGCCACAGTAAAGAGTACGACATGTTCCCATTAGAAAGGAGAGGGTCTGCTATTCAGTTATAGGGTATGCAGTGAGTCCAACGGCTGCCAAAATTTAGAAAAAAAAAACACGAACAATTTAAAGACACATAGAGGTGGGCTTCAGTAATGACATATTCCCATTAGAAAGGAGAGGGTACTACTCCCATACGTTTGCCTATGCAGTGAAGCAACCGCTGCCAAAAATTGGAGGAACTCCAATGCCCCTTGCAAGAGACGTAGAGGTTGGAGGGCCTCCTGCAAAAAACGCTCCCATTATTAGGAAGTGGGTCTCCCATACTGTTTGCCTATGCAGTGAAGCAACAGCTGCCAAAAATTTGGAGGAACTCCAATGCCCCTTGCAAGAGACATAGAGGTCAGAGAGCCTCCTGAAAACAATGTTCCTATGATTAGGAAGTGGGTCTCCCATACTATTTGCCTATGCAGTGAAGCAACGGCTGCCAAAAATTTGGAGGAACTCCAATGCCCCTTGCAAGAGACGTAGATATGTTGATATGGTACATATAGTGGTGATATGGTGATGGAGGATGAGGATGCGGAGAAGGAGGAGGACAAGAGCAAATAGACAAAATCAGGAAGCGTATACCTATGTCTGGGTGTAAAGACAGAGGTGCATGGGAATAGAGTTAGACCTCCCCCCAAAAAAGACACTGTATTTGAGTTTATGTCACGCTGCTATCATTTGGTGATGTTGAGAAGTCAGGCCCAATTCTGCCCTTGTTCATTTTTATAAGAGTCAGCCTGTCAGCATTTTCAGTTGACAGGCGGATGCGCTTATCAGTTATAATTCCACCAGCGGCACTAAAAACCCACTGTGACAAAACGCTAGCGGCAGGGCAACCCAGGACCTCCAAGGCATAGAGAGCCAGTTCATGCCATGTGTCCAGCTTGGATACCCAATAATTATAAGGCACAGAGGAATCATGGAGGACGTTGGTACGGTCGGCAAGGTACTCCCTCACCATCTTCCGAAACTTTACCTTCCTTGGGAGAATACCCCGTGCCTCAGGGCTTGTGCGATGGGAGGGTCTGAGAAAACTGTCCCAGAACTTTGACATTGTTCCCCTGCCTCTGCTGGATTGCATTTGTGTCTCTCTTGCCTGTACTCCTTGGTTGTCCAACAACTGTGACCTCTGCCGCCAGCGTTTTCAGATGGGAATTTGTTAAATAATTCCGCAACAAGGGCCTTCTGATACTGTCGCATTTTATTAGGCCTGTCCTGCAAGGGAATAAGAGACAGAAAGTTCTCCTTGTAGCGTGGGTCTAGAAGTGTCACCAACCAGTAATAAAAAAATGCAAGAGCGCAGTAGAGTCTTATTCGATTAATAATTGTTGCAGAAGTATTACAAGCTGCTCACCTAGTAGGGTTGTGTTGGACACAATACCTATAAAGCCAGGCCCAGATGCTGCAGCTTCCTATGAATATGTCAGAGATAGATGCTGGGAATGGGAGATGTTTCTGCGTTCTCTGGAGTCACGACAAACCATTAGTATGGATAAAAATGTAGGTTTATTGTCTACGCGTTTCAGAGTCCACCGACTCCTTCCTCAGGACAACCATACATAACGAATGACAGTCACCCAAAATTTGGACAACGCGAGGGTCACAGGAAAGGCAGTGTAACATAAACTCAGCCATGTTTGCAAGACTGCAAAGAGGCAAGACTTCCGTGTCATCACCAAGAGGATGACTGAGCATGCTCTCCTCCTAATCCTCCTCCTCTTCCTCCTCCTCCCTATCCTCAAGCCATCTACGCTGAACAGACGGTATTACAGTTGTGCAGGTAGTACCGTCTATAGCGCATGAAACTAGCTCCTGTTCTTCCTCCTCCTCATTGTCACCCAATCCACGTTGTGATGGGATGAGGCTGGGCTGTGTGTAATCACCCTGTATGGTTCCTTGCTCCATCTCATCGTGCTCTGCCAGCAATGCATCCTCTTTAATTGTGAGCAGAGAGGGTTTCAGAAGACAGAGAAGCAGGATGGTGAGCGGCGATGATGCCATAATTAGCATCACCATCCTGCTTCTGGAGTCCTCAAAGTTTTGGAGGATGGTACAAATGTCTGACATCCATGTCCACTCCTGAGGTTTTATGTGTGGAGTCTGACCTGAATACCTATGGCCTTGTCGATGCTGGTAGTCAACAGCTGCCCTCTGTTAGAAACCTCCTGTTTCTTTTTTCCATCTTGTGTTTTGCAGTCACGTGACCATCTGCTTTTATATTCCAGCTCCGCCCTTGTGGCTGTGCTGGACTTCAGTATTTGACTGTTTCTCTAGCCTGGCTGCTGGTCACATTAGACCTTCTAAGTTGCCTGTGGCAGTTGGATTTTTCTTTGTTAAAAAAAAGGACGTCCATGTCTGGATTTTCGTGAAATTAATAAAATTACCGTACGCAATTCCTACTCATTGCCGTTAATTCCTGACTTGTTTAACCAGTTAGTGGGGGCCAAGTGGTTCTCCAAAATTGATATCCGGGGGGCATACAATTTGTTACGAGTGAAGGAGGGTGATGAATGGAAAACTGCTTTTAACACTCCGGTAGGTCATTTTGAGAATCTGGTGATGCCTTTTGGTCTTACCAATGCACCTGCATTTTTTCAGGACCTTATTAATGACATCCTGAGACCTTTGATTGGTAAGAATGTGGTTGTGTATTTGGATGACATTTTGATTTACTCACCGGATCTAGAGTCCCATTGGCAGAGTGTGCGTGAAGTTTTGCAGTTATTGAGTGATAATTCACTCTTTGCTAAGCTGAAGAAATGTGAGTTCGCTGTGCAGAAAATTAGTTTTTGGGCTACATTGTCTCCAGCGAGGGCTTTGAGATGGACCCTGTGAAGGTTCAGGCTGTGCAGGAATGGCCTAGGCCTATTGGTTTGAAATCTATACAGAGATTTTTGGGTTTTGCCAATTATTACAGGAAATTCATTAAGAATTTTTCTGTAATTGTTAAACCTCTAACCGATCTCACCAGGAAAGGTGCGAATACGGCCCAGTGGACTACTGAGGCCATTGAAGCGTTTGAGTATCTCAAAGAGAGGTTCAGTTCTGCCCCTATCCTTATGCACCCTGATGAGACCAAGCCTTTTTTGGTCGAGGTCGATGCTTCATCGGTGGGGGTCGGAGCAGTTTTGTCTCAGGAGAACTAGGGTGGAGTACTTCCTTGTGCCTTCTTTTTGAAAAAATTTTCGGAAACCGAGCTGAATTATGATGTTGGAAATCGGGAGTTGCTGGCTATTAAACTTGCGTTTGAACATTGCGGTCATTTTTTGGAAGGCGCTAGATTTCCTATTCAGGTTTTCACAGATCATAAGAATTTGATCTATCTGGATGCTGCCAAGCGCTTGAATGCCCGTCAAGCTAGGTGGGCACTTTTTTTTTCTCGGTTTCATTTTTCTGTTACCTATATCCCTGGCACCAAGAATGTTAAAGCCGATGCTTTATGTCGCAGCTTCTCTCCTACGGTCAGTGCCGAGGAGGAGGAGAACATTTTACAGAAAGGAGTTGTGGTGGCGGCATTGGACTCCGTTTTGGAGAATGGGATTCTGAAAGCTCAAGATGATGCTCCATCTAACACTCCCCATGGGATGTTGTTCGTGCCTAGAACCTTTAGGAGGGATTTGTTTGTGGAGTGTCATGAGTCTCGGTTGGCAGGTCATCCAGGAATTTCGGAGACTAAGAGACTTATCAGTCGCAGTTTTTTGTGGCCTGGATGGCAGAAGGAAGTCATCAAGTGGGTGCATCAATGTACTGTGTGTGCTAGGTCAAAGTTGCTTTGCCCTCTGGAGGTTTCTAGTGCGCCTTGGATGCATCTCACAATGGATTTTATTACTGATCTTCCTGTGTCCGAGGGTTTTACTGTCATCTGGGTGGTCGTGAACTGTTTTAGTAAGATGTGTAATTTGGTTCCATTCATTAAGTTGCCCTGCGCCAAGACACTCTCTAAAGCGTTTGTTAAGGAGATTGTTAACCTCCATGGCGTTCCCACGGATATTGTTTCTGATAGAGGACCTCAGCTTGTGGCTCGCTTTTGGCGTGATTTTTGTGACAGGTTGGGAGTCCATTTGTCATTTTCGTCTGGTTATCATCCTGAGTCTAATGGACAGACTGAAAGAAAGAACCAGGATGTTGAACAGTTTTGTGTTGTTTTGTGGCGGACAATTAAGAGGTGTGGTCTGAGTTTCTGCCTCTCGCAGAATTTGCTCCTAATAATCATACATCCTCCTCTGCTGGGTGTTCTTTTTTTTGTTGTACTGGGAGACATCCGTCTTTTGGTTCGTTCTCCAAATTGGGGTCGGCGGTGCCGGAGGAGGAGAATTTTTCTGATGATTTGGAGAGAGTTTGGACTAATGTATGTTGCAACCTTCAAGAGGCTAACAAGAAGTCCAAGAAGTATTTTGACAGGAAACGAAAGGAGGTTTTGTTTACTGTGGGTGACATGGTTTTGTTGTCCTCGAAGAACCTGCGGTTGAGGATTCCCTCTAAAAAACTGGGTCCTAAGTTTGTGGGTCCATTTAAAGTGCATCAGGTTGTTAACCCGTCTGCTGTTAGGTTGGATGTCCCTACTTCCTGGAAGATTAATCCTGTGTATCATGTTTCCTTGTTGAAAAAGGCTGATGTATCTGATAGGGACGCCACTGTCACAGTTCCTCCTGTTGTGAAAGGCGGCGAATATGAAATTTCTCGTATCTTGAATTCTAGATGGCATAGAGGGAGATTACAGTATCTTGTCTCCTGGAAGGGTTTCGGTCCCGAAGACAACTCCTGGGTAAGGACGGATGATGTCTCTGCTCTTAGGCTTGTTAAAGCTTTCCACAGGAGGTTTCCGGATAGGCCTGGGCCTGGAGGATCCGGAGGATCCTCATAAAAGAGGGGGTACTGTTAGAACCCGCCTGGTGCTTCGGTGCCTTTCTCTGTCAAGTTCGCTTGGTCCTCTGGGACC
This sequence comes from Phyllobates terribilis, assembly GCF_046119375.1. Taxonomy (NCBI): domain Eukaryota; kingdom Metazoa; phylum Chordata; class Amphibia; order Anura; family Dendrobatidae; genus Phyllobates; species Phyllobates terribilis. The sequence continues at coordinate 395,457,935 of NW_027362768.1, read as the reverse complement.
TCTAGTACATTTTTGTCAGTTTGTCTTTTTGTGTTCTGCAACAAATTCTCAGTTTAGGAGGTGTCCCATTTTTGTCCCAGTCCTTAGTTCTTTTAGGGACCCCTCCCTTAATTCTATAGGTCTTCGTTCAGACTAGCCGAGGACTAAGGCGGGTCTATTCACTAGGAACAGGCAGCCCGCTACATCGTAGGGATTCAGCTTAGTCTTACTGTAGGGACAGCTTTCCCCTATCTTTCCTTAGTACATGTTGCAGATCATAACACCCTCTTCTGTTCACAAATCCTTCCCAATATCTACAATGTAGAGTGCCAATGTGTGGGGACTTCGCAGATCAGTTGGTGAGCAGGAAGCTACAAACGCTGCTGAAGCACAGAAAGGGAGGCGGAAGCTGTAGCTGACTTTCTAAAGTGGGCACACAGGTGGCGTACTTTGACAAGCAGATCCGACAGATCCGGGTAGGTTTTGAGAAACCACTGAACCACAAGGTTAAGCACATGGGCCAGGCATGGTACGTGTGTGAGCTCGCCTCGCCTCACAGCCGCCAGAAGGTTCCGGCCATTGTCACACACGACCATGCCTGGCTGTAGGTGCAGCGGTGTGAGCCAGAGATCGGCCTGCTCTTTCAGAGCTGTCCACAACTCTTCAGCGTTGTGCGGTTTGTCACCTAAGCATATTAGCTTCAGCACAGCCTGTTGCCGCTTGGCCGAGGCAGTGCTGCAGTGCTTCCAGCTTGCGACTGATGTGGTCATTTTGGAGATGGAGGCTGAAGAGGAGGAGGTGCAGGAGCTGTATAATGTGGAGGCAGCCCAGGGCCCACAATCCTCGGCGTCGGGAGGAAGTGTTCCGTCCCAAGGTCCGACTGGGTCCCAGCTTCCACTATATTAACCCAGTGTGCCATCAGCGAGATATACCATCCCTGCCCACAAGCACTTGTCCACGTGTCTGTGGTTAGGTGAACGAAAGCTTTCCAGAACTTAGAAACAAACTGGGTTCCCCAATCTGACACCACATCGGAGGGAATGCCGTGAAGCTCACGATCTCATTTTTAAATACCTGAGCAAGAGTCTTGGTATTCGGAAGTGCCAGTAATGCGATGAAGTGAACCATTTTATGAACCTATCTACAACCATTAGGACCACAGCCTTACCTGCAGATACCGGTAGGTCAGTAATAAAATCCATGGACAAGTGTGTCCATTGCCTGCTAGGAATAGGCAGCGGAAGAAGGGGACCAGACGGACGGATATTTGATACTTTAGAAGGTGCACAAACACTACAAGCAGACACATGTTCAACCACATCCTGATGCAATCCCGGCCCTCAAAAACGATGAGAAAGGAGGTCCGCAGTTGCCTTACCACCTGGATGTCCAGCAAGCACCGAGTTATGATGTTCCCTGATTATTTTACGACGCAGATTAGATGGTACAAATAACGTCCCCAAAGCGCAGGAGGCAGGGGCGTCCCCCTGTGCCTCCAACACCTCACCCTCCAGGTCAGTGTACAATATCGAAATGACTGCCCCTTCTGCAAAATTGGGGCAGGATTCTCATGGTCACCACCACCAGGGAAGCTCCGGGACAAAGCATCAGCCTTGATGTTTTTAATCCCTGGATGGAAAGTGACAACAAAATTGAACCTAGTAAAATACAGGGACCATCTAGCTTGCCTAGGATTAAGACGTTTAGCAGACTGAAGATATGACAGGTTATAGGATGGGCTGCCCCCTCCAACCCATGTCGCCACTCTTCAAACGCCAATTTAATCGCCAAAAACTCCCTATTACCCACGTCATAATTTCTCTCAGCCGAAGATAATTTTTTGGAAAAGAAAGCGCATGGACGCCATTTACCAGGGGACGGACCCTGAGACAACACAGCCCCAACCTCCACCTCTGACGCATCAACTTCTACAATAAAAGATTGGGAAACATTGGGTTAATAATAGTAATCTTTTTATTTACAGTACATAGCGCCAACATATTCCGCAGCGCTTTACAATTCAAATAATTTACAGATATTATGGGCACTGTCCCCATTGGGGCTCACAATCTAGATTCTCTATCAGTCTTTGGCGTGTGGGAGGAAACCGGAGAACCAGGAGGAAACCCACGCAAACACGGGGAGAACATACAAACTCCTTGCAGATGTTGTCCTTGGTGGGATTTGAACCCAGGACCCCAGCGCTGCAAGGCTGCAGTGCTGTTGACTCAGTATAGGTGCTGTGGCAACACATCTCTTTAACCCTCCGTCAGGAACAACTGATCTGACAAGCGCAGCTCTTTTAGTTTAATTTCTCCCTCCTCGTCAGATTGTCAGAAAATCCCCCACCCCCCAATACCTTCCTGACTCTTGATGCTTTGTGAAACCTGATATCACAGTTGTACTGCAGAGACTCAGGAGCAGTGGCGTACCACCAATGGCGGCAGGCCACGCAACTGCAATGGGGCCTGTGAGCCAGGGGGCCTGCCGCCCCTGCATCAGGCCCCCCTCTGGCTCCTGCCCCCCCCAGGTCTGCCGTCACTGCAGGCTGCAGCTAGATTGTCGGCACTTCCCAAGACTCCCAGTAATGACATGGCAGAGGCGACACTGCACCTTTAATTGTGCTTGTGTGTTGACCCTGTCGTGTCATTACTACCAGACACAGCCTCAGAGCATTGCACTGCGCGTGGCCATATCTGAAGAAGTGCCCTCAAACAAGAGTGAGTTCTGACAGTTTTCATCACTTATCTCTGTCTCTGATGTGACCTTGTGACCTGGGAATGAGACTTTCTTTCTGGGACTCACCGGCTGTGCATTCCTATGCAGATGGAGCAGAGTGGAGTGTGTCTTTCAGTATTGTAGTGTCGGTGCACTGAGGATGATGTTCTGCATTGGACATTGGGGGACTCTTGGGCTCAGATTATGCAGTCCTATGTAAAGCCAGATTGTGGTATTGGCATATGTTGTGCTAAATGACAAACTCAGCTCAGCCACGTCTGCACCGAGAACTGCAGCTGGAGAAAACCTCAGACTTTACATCTGGCTACTTTGAAGAACATAGAATATAAGACATATTTTCAGTTGTTTCACACTTTTTTGCTAAGTATATAATTCCACATGTGTTAATTCGTAGTTTTGATGCCTTCAGTGTGAATGTACAATTTTCAAAGTCATGAAAATACAGAAAAATCATTTAATGACAAGGTGTGTCCAAACTTTTGGTCTGTACTGTATGTTAAATATTAATTACGGATATTAATTTTTGTATTCTGAATTCTGTATCATACATTGCATAAGATTGCATCCACCATCGTGATAGGGTTTCTAGATGACATGCGCTATTTGTGTATTTTTAGTTCAGTGTAAGTTAGTGCCATATGCAGAAGAACAGGTGTTGTAATGGGGCTATATAACCCCATGTTAGAGACGGGGTGGGCTCTTGCACTACACATGACACCAGAAGGAGGATCTACGTGTGAAGGAAGGAGATTACATATAGGCCCTGACACACGTGCTGGACACAGACAGATGCAACCTATCATCCAGGATCCCAGGAAACGATGGGTGAATCTATGGACAAATGGACAATCACTTTGTAACTATTTCATCTATTTTATGTAACTATTGCAATTATTCTTTTTAATGGACAATCCAAGAATAAATCGATAAATTTTTTAATAAGAATATTCTGATATATATTCTTTACTCAATCGCATCTGATAAGAAGTCCATTTGGTGAGCATCCAGTCCTGATTTTTCAAGTGGAATTTCCTTCTTGAACAAAGGGGGGAGAGAAGAGGCTTGCAGCTGTTGTTCAAGTGTCAGGAAATCCACTAACTTCAAGAATCAGAAAGAACCTATAGATTGAGGACTGATATATTCTCCAGATGGATTGAAAGGCACCAGAGGTACTACAAAGATCATACAAGCTGAGGATAAGACGTGCTGATCAAAGCCCAGCGTAAAAGAGAAGCTGAAAAATGTAAGCAAAATATGGATATAATTTCTTCTTTTGCTAAACAAAGTAAGCTTAAATTCAAGGCTACTGATGAAACTGACTTAGATGTTTTATGGCTTAGCTTATATAGAGAATGTGAATTGCATAATTTACAGCTAGAATCTAAGCTAATGTCCTTTCAAAAAGACAACGAAAAATTTTAAAATATTATACAGTTGGTTGACGTATTTCATAGTCTTGTGTCAGAAAAGTCTAAGAAGGTCAATTGTGTAGAAATAGTGTCAAATGGTGATACTGATTCTGACTGTAATGTGGAAATTGAGCAAGATGTGAGACACGTGTCCGTGACAACTACTGAAGGTGACCTTGTGTTTGCCGAAGATACCGATATACAAAAAACTGACATGGGAGGAGACATGATTTACGTGCGAGAAGCTTACATATTAGGTGTTTTGGAAGGAGACGTGAGTGATGTAGGAGGAGCTGACGTAAAAGGCCTACTAAAAATAGCAGAAAATTTAGAAGCTACAGAGGCCCAACTCTAAATTAAAGTTAGGAAAAATTTGCTAAAATTTTACAAAATCATGCCAAAATATGATGTCAAAATCTATGTCTGTAGAAATTTAGAGATATTTGAGAGCTTTTCTGATAAGTTTGATTTAACCCATGAGGAGAGGAATCAATTATTTAAAATGTGGATTCCTGTAACATTTTCCAGATGCCTAAATTTAATGTCCTCTGAACATGACTCTCCTAATGAATGGCATGATACTGACAGATTAAAATATTTGATTTAGTGTGCCATTAAGGATTTCCCAGACATAGATGATCTACAAAATGTAAAAATTGGTAGGAAAGAATGTATATATACATTCATGTCCATATTTGAACGGTTGTACAAAATTCTCATCAAAAATGGAAAATTACAACAAATGATAAGAACTTTTGTACAAAAATTTAAAATTTTAAATCCGGTATCTCGAGTTATTGCGTTACAAAAGGAATCTTTATTTTAAATGTGAACAGTTGCTTGATTTTGCTAGAAAACATGAAAATCGTGAAAAGAAAATAAATCAAGCTAAATTTGTAAAACCAGAAAAGGTAAAATTATATCAAAAGCCAATGAGTCATCCTTGAAATGAAATCTATGAAATACGCAGAAGATTTTATATATATTATAAGCCATATCAGATGATTCAAAAGTCAATTTCTTCACAGAAAAAGTTAAAAATTCAAAGCTGTGACCTCTCCCTAAAAAGAAAAATGGCCGGAATTGACGGACAGAGGCAGGTGGGACCAGCTCACAGTGACATAATGCAATGTAAACTGAAGGCTCAGTCATCTGATCTGTTTAAGGATGAGAAAATGTAATTTCTAAATAGAGCGTTTCTGGAAAATTTTGAGAAAGAGAAAAGATTTGGTTTAGGGAATGGCTAAGAAAAAACTGTAATTAGATATTGTATCAAAGTGTTACAATGTATCATTATTTATATATAGTAACATAGTAACATAGTTTTTAAGGTTGAAGGAAAGCTAATTCCATCTAGTTCACCCCATAGCCTAACATGTTGATCCAGAGGAAGGCAAAAAAAAAACATGTGGCAAACACTAAGCTCCACATTGGGGAAAAAAATTCCTTCCTGACTCCATACGGCAATAAGACTAGTTCCCTGGATCAACGCCCTATCAAGGAATCTAGTATATATAACCTGTAATATTATACTTTTCAGGAAAGGCATCCAGGCCCTTATTAAATGTTAGCAGTGAATCCCTCATTACAACATCATGCGGCAGAGAGCTCCACAGTCTCACTGCTGTTACAGTATAGAATCCGCGTCTGTTTCTCTCTATATCCGAACCTTCCCTTTTCCTGCAGTGTCTGAACCTGCACCTAACTCCAACTTGTCGTCTCTGAACTTCTGTTTGTGAGTTTTGTGTACACTCGCTACTTCATTGTAAGTACCTTGTGTGTATCTGGTTCTGCTTGTTCACCGCACCTGTGGTTTTGCTCTGCCCTGCTTGTTCACTGCACCTGCGGTTTTGCTCTGCTCTACTTGTTCACCGCACCTGCAGTTTTGCTCCACTCTGCTTGTCCACCGCACCTGCGGTTTTGCTCCGCTCTGCTTGTCCACCGCATCGGCGGTTTCGCTCTGCTCCGCTCTGCTTGTTCACTGCACTGGCGGTTTCGCTCTGCTCAGCTTGTTCACCGCACCTGCGGGTTTTGCTCTGCTCTGTTCGTTCACCGCACCTGCAGGTTTTGCTATGCTCTGCTTGTCTACCGCACCTGCGGGTTTTGCTCTGCTCTGCTTGTCTACCACACCTGCAGGTTTTGCTCTGCTCTGCTTGTCTACCGCACCTGCGGGTTTTGCTCTGCTCTGCTTGTCTACCGAACCTGCGGGTTTTTGCTCTGCTTGTCTACCACATCTGCGGGTTTTGCTCTGCTTGTCTACCGCACCTGCGGCTCCGTTCCTGTGTCTGTACTGGTCCCTATCCTGCTTGTGTTCCTACCTGCCAGTACCCGCCTGTCTGCATGCCAGCCGTGCCTGCCAGTGTCCACCTGTCTGCATACCAGCCGTGCCTGCCAGTTCCCACCTGTCTGTATGCCAGCCTAACCTGCCTGTTCCTGCATTCCCCGCTGTGGGTCAACAGCTGTGACCGGGGTCTGACCTGGAGTAGCACCTGGTTCACGGAGTCGACTGAGCCGCCGTGTGACCTTGGTCGGACCGAGTTGATACTTAGTTACGCCCCTCCAGGCACTCCTCGGTTCATGGTCCAGTGGGATCACTAATCATGCTCACGCCAGTCAGTCCGGGCGTGTGCGTAACATTATGTATCAACCTTTTGTGTGGAACCGTATCAAAAGCTTTTGAAAAGTCCATATACACAACATCCACTGCATTTCCTTGGTCCAGTCCGGAACTTACCTCTTCTTAAAAGCTGATCAGATTAGTTTGACAGGAACGGTCCCTCGTAAACCCATGCTGATATTGGGTCATGAGGTTCTTCTTCTTCAGATACTCTAGTATAGCATCTCTTAGGAAACCCTCCAGGATTTTACTCATGGTAGAGGTTAAGCTTAATGGCCTATAATTTCCAAGTTCGGTTTTGTCCCCTTTTTGAATATTGGCACCACATTTGCTAAATGCCAGTCCTGTGGTACAGACCCTGTTATTATGGAATCTTTAAAGATTAAAAATAATGGTCTATCTATGACGTTACTTAATTCCTGCAGTACTCGCAGGTGTATCCCATCCGGGCCCGGGGATTTTTAGACGTCGCCGTACTTCCAGCTGGGTTAAGCAAGTGACATTTAATGGAGAATTTTTGTCATCACTGATCATGTTTTCTGTCATGTGATTTTCTTGTGTAAATACTGTTGAAAAAAAATCATTTAGCATATTGGCTTTTTCCTCATCCTCATCCACCATTTCACCCAGACTATCTTTAAGGGGGCCAACACTATGATTTTTTAGTTTCTTACTATTTATGCAGTTAACCAATATTTTGGGATTATTTTTACTTTCTCTGGCAATGAGTCGCTCTGTCTCAATCTTTGCTGCCTTGATTTGGTTTTTACAGAATTTATTTAATTTTCTGTATTTATTTAATGCCTCATGACTACCTACGTGCTTTAGTTCTCTAAATGCTTTCATTTTGTCACTTATTGCGCCCCTTACATCTCTATTTAGCCATAGTGGTTTCCTCCTATTTCTAGCATGTTTATTCCCATAGGGGATATATTGTGCACAGGTCCTATTCAGGATGCTAATAAATGTCTCCCATTTGCTCCCATATAATCTTATACAGTAAAATTGTGTAGTTACATAGTTTCTATAAATATATATATGGTATATATATATATATATATATATATTTAGGGTGGTCCAAAAGTAGGTGGACAGAAAGTGTAATAAGGTTATGAAGGTTATGGAACTGTCACAGGAGATAAGTATCTTGAAATTCTAATGAATCAAGTTCCCCAGTTACAGCAACAGCCTAATTCAAATGACCTTTATTTCCAACAGGCTGGGGCCCCTCCACATTATTCAAGAGTAGTCCACGAGTATCTTGATGAAACATTTCCTAATAAATGGATTGGCCGAAGAGGCCCACTTGATTGGCCGGCACGTTCACCAGACTTTACCCCAATGGATTTTTTCTTTTGGGGAGTACTCAAGGACAAAGTTTATAGTCGAAAACCAAAAAGTGTCAGTGATTTGAAAAATTACATAAGAGATGCATTTCAAGAAATTAATACCCAAAGAGACGTGCAAAAAAGTTTATCGAAGCGTAAGAGGCAGGCTTCAAAGCTGTGCAAATTGTAATGGAAAACAGTTTGAGCACCTGCGCTGATAAAATTGAAGGGCTTTTGTATTATTGTTCAGAATAAAATTTAATTGTCAATGTTATGCTTGTGTTAGTAAATATAATTTTATATATAAATCAAAATAAATGTTATTATTTTCTGGCCACCTACTTTTGGACCACCCTGTATATCTCTACAATATATACACTGCTCAAAAAAATAAAGGGAACACTCAATTAACACATCCTAGATCTGAATGAATGAAATATTTTCATTGAATACTTTGTTCTGTACAAAGTTGAATGTGCTGACAACAAAATCACACAAAAATCATCACTGGAAATCAAATTTATTAACCAATGGAGGCCTGGATTTGGAGTCACCCCCAAAATTAAAGTGGAAAAACACACTACAGGCTAATCCAACTTTGATGTAATGTCCTTAAAACAAGTCAAAATGAGGCTCAGCATTGTGTGTGGCCTCCACATGCCTGGATGACCTCCCTACAACGCCTGGGCATGCTCCTGAGTAGGTTGCAGATGGTCTCCTGTGGGCTCTCCTCCCAGACCTGGACTAAAGCATCCGTCAACTCCTGGACAGTCTGTGGTGCAACGTGACGTTGGTGGATGGTATGGCATAATGTCCCAGATGTGCTCAATCGGATTCAGGTCTGGGGAACGGGCGGGCCAGTCCATAGCTTCAATGCCTTCATCTTGCAGGAACTGCTGACACACTCCAGCCACATGAGGTCTGGCATTGTCCTGAATTAGGACGAACCCAGGGCCAACCGCAACAGCATATGGTCTCACAAGGGGTCTGAGGATCTCATCTCGGTAACTAATGACAGTCAGGCTACCTCTGGTCAGCACATGGAGGGCTGTGCGGCCCTCCAAAGAAATGCCACCCCACACCATTACTGACCCACTGCAAAACTGGTCATGCTGAAGGATGTTGCAGGCAGCAGATCGCTCTCCACGGCGTCTCCAGACTCTGTCACATCTGACACGTGCTCAGTGTGAACCTGCTTTCATCTGTGAAGAGCACAGGGCACCAGTGGCGACTTTGCCAATCCTGGTGTTCTGTGACAAATGCAAAGCGCCCTGCACGGTGTTGGGCTGTGAGAAGAACCCTCATCTGTGGACGTCGGGCCCTCATACCACCCTCATGGAGTCTGTTTCTAACCGTTTGTGCAGACACATGCACATTTGTGGCCTGCTGGAGGTCATTTTGCAGGGCTCTGGCAGTGCTCCTCCTGTTTCTCCTTGCACAAAGGCGGAGGTAGTGGTCCTGCTGCTGGGTTGTTGCTCTTCTATGGCCACCTCCACGTCTCCTGGTGTACGAGCCTGTCTCCTTGTAGTGCCTCCAGCCTCTGGACACTACGCTGACAGACACAGCAAACCTTCTTGCCACTGCTCGCATTGATATGCCATCCTGGATGAGCTGCACTACCTGAGCAACTTCTGTGGGTTTTAGAGTCCGTTTCATGCTACCACAAGTGTGAAAGCTCAACCAACATTCAAAAGTGACCAAAACATCAGCCACAAAGCATTGGTACTGAGATGTGGTCTGTGGTCCCCACCTGCAGAGCCACTCCTTTATTGAGGGTGTCCTGATAATTGCCAATAATTTCCATCTATTGTCTATTCCATTTGCACAACAGCATGTGAAATTGATTGTCAATCAGTGTTGCTTCCTAAGTGGACAGTTTGATTTCACAGAAGTTTGATTTACTTGGAGTTATATTCTGTTGTTTAAGTGTTCCCTTTATTTTTTTGAGCAGTATATTTACATTTGTCTAAGTAGAGATTGTGTAAAATTTTATTTATACAAGAATAGTCATATAGTTAATTCATTAATTAAATTAGAACTTAATATATAAATTAAAGTAGCAATATTTCGGATTACATTAGAGCCAATATATGTATAAGATATTTAAATGATTTTCTGTATGAATTTGATATTTAATCTTATCTTTTATGTTTCCTTAGAATTTTCATTGCAAAGTAGGATTTGATCAAACAACTCTTACATGGATTTATTTCTTTATTGACACAGGAAGTTGAAAAAAACTGCATGATTTTATGTGTATAACATTTTTAAAATAATAACAATATAACTAGTTGAACTATATTATGTGTAACAATTATTAATTAATTCTTTTGTGCTGCTAATATTTTCTGTGCATGAAGTTTTTGTGCTTTGTAACTAAAGTTACTTTACTGCATGACGTGTGACAGCTGCAGCATCTGAACTTTGAGCAAATAATATGGATTTCCATTCTTCCTATCTTTAGTTTGTGTAATTTAAACCTGGTAGCCAGTAAAGAAAAATGTTTTATGATATTATATGTATTTGGGGAACATTCAAATAAATATTAAGATATTAAATGTAATAGTTTACAATGCGCATTGATAATTAGGATACAGAAATTTTGCGTTAAATGTATATATATTCATACCTTTGTATGTGGAATGTATGGTTGAACAGATCTGTGAATGTCAGAGTGAAATGACAGATAAAATAAATGATCAACTGCTAAGTAAGATTTGTGTCCCTGAGACCTCATGTATGTTTGGAAAAAAAACTGTTTCTTTATGTGAAGTAACAAAAAATACATTTCATTCTGAGAAAATTATGATACATAATTGAGTATTATCTGCATAATATATATATAGATATATACATATATATATCTATATATATATATATATACTAGATGGTGGCCCGATTCTAACGCATCGGGTATTCTAGAATATGTATGCGGCCGACCGGGCACAATCAGCAGAGCGGTGTTTAAAATTGGCACCCAAATCGCTGATTGGTCGCGGCCGGCGACCGCGACCAATCAGCGAACCGTATTAGTGAGGAGAGCGTGTTTAAATTTGGCGCCAAAATCGCTGATTGGTCGCGGCCTGCGACCACAACCAATCAGCAAAGCGGTGTTTAAATTTGGCGCCAATATAGCTGATTGGTCGCGGCTGGCGGTCGCGACCAATTAGCAGAGTGGTGTTTAAATTTGGCGCCAATATTGCTGATTGGTCGCGGCCGGCGGCTGCAACCAATCAGCGAACCCTGTTAGTGAGGACCGGAGAGGGTGTTTAAATTTGGCGCCAAAATCGCTGATTGGTCGCGTCCGGTGGTCGCAACCAATCAGCAGAGCGGTGTTTAAATTTGGCGCCAATATTGCTGATATCAGCGAATCGTATTAGTGAGGACCGGGGAGCGGCGCTGCCTGTGCGGGTACTTCCGCTGCGAGCAGCCGGGAGATGACATTTAATATAATGATATGAATTAATATAAGAAGAAAAATGTTTCAATTTTCTGAGTAAAAACAAGTGATTTTTGCATTCATTCATACATTTATTCATATATTTATTCATTTTGGTTAATGAGTATACATTCTTTGGTATTACTGGTTTAATAAATATATATCTAGTTAATAAAGGTTGAGTAATAAGGGTATAAACACTTGTTACATCAAAATACACTGACATCTATGGGTTTGAAAAGGTAATTACACCTATGACATAAAAATATTCTATCACATGAAGAACTTGATTAATAATGAATTATTATCTATTATTGCTTTATTATTCCAAACATAATTTATATTCATATTTTGATAATAATTAGATGGATATTACTGATTGCTATGGTACGCTTTGATATTATAGGTTAAGAAATTGACAGATTTGGTATCAGATTAGGGAATGAAGACTTCAATCAAAATACCTCAATTATGAATTCTGTCTTAATAAAGACTTTTTATATTTCTAAATTAAAGAGATTCTCAAAAGTTACAAGAAGAAGCAACCGATATCTGGAAGTCTCAGAAGGTAAAGATGTTGTGAATGCTGAGTGTTATACTAGACTGTGTCAAATACAATTCTCACCACTGATAACCAGGACTGCAGAGGACGATGATCCTATATGAACTGTGTTGTGTTCAAGTTTTCATGGTTTCTTATCACCTGAAAGCTGGTGAATAATGAAGGAGTGTCAGGATTCAGCCAGCCTGACATATGTCCTGTACATTAAGGACTAAGTACTAGTTATGGTGCTATATAAAGCAGGGAAGTGTTAAGTTAACCCTTGCTTTGCTGACCAAAGACATCACATCTGTTCCAAAAGTGACATGAGACCAGTGCGGACAACACGGAGGATTCCAGAACTATCTAAAGACAATCCAACGTAAGTCCATGTGACACTGCACAGATATTAAAGCTACATTTCATCAATGGACTTTGTTTTCTTATCATTTAATTGACACGTGATCTTTCTAATAAAGAGTACAGTTTATGGACTGGACAATAATGATTACAATTATGGACTGTTCAATATCTACACGCTATAATTTATTCCACAAAAGTTACAAAAAGACTGTGTTTTAAAAGAACCAAAAAGAAGACGAGACGAAGACCCAATCACATGAGATGATGACGATTGGACCCGTGATTGCTTAAATTTAGATTTAGGGAAGTATATAATTATTAGTGATGAGCGAGCATGCTCGCTACTGCTCGGTGCTCGCCCGAGCATCTCCCTGCTTGAGATGCTCGTCGTTCACTGAGTATTTCCGGGGTTGCTTGGCAGGAGCTCGGGTCCCCTCCCTGCATGTTTGGTGCTCTTTACAGAGCCAATGAACATGCAGGGATTGCCTGCCACTCACTGTAATGCCGCAGCCATGTTGGTCTATATCAGACATGGCGCTGCCGTGCTCGTCCCAGTCACTCCGGAATCAGACAGTGTAGGGAGAGCTGCTGAGCTAGGGAGAGATTCGCTTGTTTATTAGGTAGTGTAGGTAGAACAGAAGTATATTACACATATCCATCTCAACAAACAGTCCTTCTGAGGACTAATCCATCTGCAGAGATATCAGGCAGGCAGTGTATATAGGCAGGGAGGGTATATAGCAGACTGCAGAGCATATAGCACAAGAGGCTCCATTCCAGTTTTGTCTGCTGCTGCTGCTGTTAGATATATCTAGACATAGGCCCAGGTCTCAGGGGCCAGGAATAATTTTTTTGGGGATCTTAATCCTCATTATTTGCTTAAAAAGCAATCCAGGGTACACTGTTTTTCTGTGCCATTTGCTTTTGGCACTGCAGAATACAGCCAGGTCCTTTCCATATTACAGCGCTAAAAATCCAGCTATTTAAAACTGTGGTTTGTCTGTCACACGGATCACATATATTTGCGCTGAAAATATTGCCATTTCAGGCCTCCATTGAAATTTTGTTTGGTTAGTGTTTCAGTGTGTCAGTGAAGCTATTGACACCAGTTTGCTGTTAAAAATAGTTACCTACAGGCCAGCTATTTAAAACTGTGCTTTCTCAGTCACACGGATCACATATACGCTTTCAGAAAATACTGCCATTTCTGGCCTCCATTAAAAATTTGTTTCAGTGTGTCAGTGAGGCTATTGACACTGGTTTGTTGTTCAAAATAGTTACCTACAGGCCAGCTATTTAACCCCTTAAGCCCCGCGGGTGGTTTGCACTTTAATGACCGGGCCAATTTTTACAATTCTGACCACTGTCACTTTATGAGGTAATTACTGTGGAACGCTTCAACGGATCCCCCTGATTCTGAGATTGTTTTTTCGTGACATATTGTACTTCATGATTGTGGAAAAATTTCTTCGATATCACTTGCATTTATTTGTGAAAAAAACAAAAATTTGGCGAAAATTTTGAAAATTTCGCAATTTTCAAAATTTGAATTTTTAAGCCCTGAAATCAGAGCGATATGTCACACAAAAGAGTTAATAAATAACATTTCCCACATGTCTACTTTACATCAGCACAATTTTGGAACCAAAATTTTTTTTTGTTAGGGAGCTATAAGGGTTAAAAGTTGACCAGCGATTTCTCATTTTTCCAACAAAATTTACAAAACCATTTTTTTAGGGACCACATCACATTTGAAGTCACTTTGAGAGGTCTTTATGACAGAAAATACCCAAAAGTGACACCATTCTAAAAACTGCACCCCTCAAGGTGTTCAAAACCACATTCAAGAACTTTATTAACCCTTCAGGTGCTTCACAGGAATTTTTTGAATGTGGAAGAAAAAAATGAACATTTAACTTTTTTCACAAAAATGTTACTTTAGACCCAATTTTTTTTATTTTCACAGGGGTAACAAGAAAAAATGGACCCCAAAATTTGTTGTGCAATTTCCCCTGGGCACGCAGATACCCAATATTTGGGGAAAAAACACTGTTTGGGCGCACGGCAGGGCTCGGAAGGGAAGGAGCGCCATTTGACTTTTTGATTGTAAAATTTGCTTGAATAATTAGCGGATGCCATGTTGTGTTTGGAGAGCCCATGTGTGCCCAAACATTGGAGCTCCCCCACAAGTGACCCCATTTTGGAAACTAGACCCCCCCAAGGCACCTATCTAGATGCATTGTGAGCACTTGGAACCCTCAGGTGCTTCACAAATTGATTCAGAAAAATGAAAAAGTGTTTTTTTTTTCACTTTTTCATTGTTACGAATCAATTTGTGAAGCAACTGGGGGTTCCAAGTGCTCACTATGCATCTAGATAGGTGCCTTGGGGGGTCTAGTTTCCAAAATGGGGTCACTTGTGGGGGAGCTCCAATGTTTGGGCACACAGCGGCTCTCCAAACGCAACATGGTGTCGCTAACAATTTGAGCCGATTTTGCGTTAAATTTGTTAGCGGACACCATGTTGCATTTAGAGAGCCGCTGTGTGCCCAAATATTGGAGCTCCCCCACAAGTGACCGCATTTTGGAAACTAGACCACCCAAGGCACCTATCTAGATGCATAGTGAGCACTTGGAACCCTCAGGTGCTTCACAAATTGATTCATAAAAATGAAAAAGTGTTTTTTTTTTCACTTTTTCATTGTTACGAATCAATTTGTGAAGCACCTGGGGCTTCCAAGTGCTCACTATGCATCTAGATAGGTGCCTTGGGGGGTCTAGTTTCCAAAATGGGGTCACTTGTGGGGGAGCTCCAATGTTTAGACACACAGGATCTCTCCAAACGCGACATGGTTCCAATTTGTTAGCGGACACCATGTTGCGTTTCGAGAGCCCCTGTGTGTCTAAACATTGGAGCTCCCCCACAAGTGACCCCATTTTGGAAACTAGACCCCCCAGGGAACTTATATAGATGTGTGGTGAGCCCATTGAACCCCCAGGTGCCTCTCAGAAAATCATAATGTTGACTTGTGAAAATAAAAAAAAAACATTTTTTCCACAAAAATGCAAAAAAAAATATTTTCACAAGGGTACTCGGAGAAATTGCACCCCATAAGTTGTTGTGCAATTTCTCCTGAGTACTCATATACCCCATGTGTTGGAAAAAAACTACTGTTTGGGCGCATGTAAGGGCTCAGAAGGGAAGGAGTGATGCTTTTGAACGCAGACTTTGATGGAATGGTCTGCGGGCGTCATGTCATGTTCTCAGAGCCCTTGATGTGCCTAAACAGTGAAATGCCTAACAAGTGCCCCCTTTTTGGTAGTGTTAGTTGATTTTTGAATTTTGTAATGTAGTGTTATACATCAGTTGTGTAGGACAATCTGACGAACACTACACAACCGATGTATGACAACCTGACGAACACTACGTCAGCTGTGCAGTGTTCGTCAGGTTGTCATACTTCAGAAATTAATTCAATAGTCCATTGAAGTATGGTACCTTTTGAAGCAGTCTTTAATACACAGGCCAGGTTTGTCAGGGCAGGTGTCACATTGATAAATGGTGTCCTTGCGTATTCCACTTTTATAACACACTCGGCACCTCTTTTGTGACTTTTCTTTTTTTCCGCTGTGAGGGATCTGCCCTGGGAAATGCTGGCCTGGTACAATTCTTGGTCCTTCAATTCCAGAAGTACTGGGGCCCTCTCTGTCACCGCTGCCAAATATCAGGGCCTTGATAACTGTTTCCTGAAACTGAAGGTACGACGCAGAAGTCTGGCCTGCACATTGTGACAGAAGGAAAGCATTGTGCATTGCCATCTGTACAATGTGCACGGCCAGCTTCTTGTACCACACTCTGGACTTTCTCAAAGCACTGTATGGCTGGAGGACTTGATCAGAGAGATCAACTCCCCCCATGTACTTGTTGTACCCCACTACACAGTCTGGTTTGACGACCTGTGTAGTGGAACCTCGTACAGTGCTGAGTGTGCTGCCATCACCATGTATGGTGGTCAAGAAAAGGACATCCCTTTTGTCCTTGTACTTGACCATCAACAGGTGGTCGCTACATTGGGCTCTGCTCTCACCCCTTTTGAGCAGCTGCCCAATTAGCGTCTTTGGGAGGCCTTTCTGAATTTTGCGGACAGTACCGCAGGCTGCGGTACGTCACGCAGAGAGGGACTGGAAGAGCGGGATACTTGTATAAAAGTTATCCACGTAGAGGTGATAACCTTTATCAAGCAGTGGGTGCACCAAGTCCCACACAATTTTCCCACTCACTCCCAGAACAGGGGGGCATTCAGGGGGTTCAATCCGGGAGTCCTTCCCTTCATAAACTCTAAACTTGTGAGTGTATCCTGAGGTACTCTCACAAAGTTTATACAGCTTGATCCCATACCTTGCCCTCTTACTGGGCAGGTACTGCCGGAATCCAAGCCGCCCGCCCCTTAAAAGAAATTAAGGACTCATCCACACAAATGTCCCTTTGGGGCACGTACACTTCACCAAACTTGTTGTTGAAGTGTTCGATGACCGGCCGAACTTTGAAAAGACGATCAAAGTTCGGGTCATCGCGTGCAGGGCACCTTGCATTATCTTGGTAATGCAAGAACTTGTAGATGGCCTGAAAACGTGTCCGGGGCATGACCATTCGGAACACTGGAGTGTTATACAAAACGTCAACACTCCAGTATTGCCGAAGCTCGGGCTTCTTCAAGATCCCCATAAGAAGGACCAGGCCCCAAAACTTCATCATTTCTACTGCGTCTACAGGAGACCAGTTAGAAAATGATGAAGAGGGGTTTTGTTCTAAAAATTGATGAGCGTATAAATTAGTTTGGCCCACCATGAGGTTTATAAAATCCTCAGAGAAAAAGACTTTGAAAAAGTCTATTTCTGTGAGGCTGGTGGTGTCAAACTTGATTCCTGATTCCGCTACGAAATCAGGAATCAGCGGCTCATAATTTTCGGGGGGCGAAGTCCATATAGGCTCAGTAGTGGGGGGCGCTGGAACATCTCTCCTGCGACGACGGCGGGGCGGGCCAGCAGAACCTGAGGAAGAGGAGGAAGAAGAGAAGGAGGAAGACGACGAGGAGTCGGAAAAACAAAGAAATGTGGGATCCTCACCCTCACTGTCAGTGTTGGAGGCAAGAATAGCGCAAGCCTCCTCCGCTGAATAATGAGTTTGGGATGAGCAGGACATTGTTTGTTATGTATGTGGTGCGTGTGTGTCAATTCTTTGAGAGTGTGTGTGTGTCAGTACTTTATTTAGAGTGTGTGGAAAAAGGAAATACTGTATGTGGTGCAAACAGCGAGCACGAGTGTGGATTGGTGAACTATGCCACCGATCAATACTCGGCGGCTGCTGGATGTGCGCACAAATGTGTGGGGAGTGGGAAGAGGGGAATTGGGTTGGATGAGGGGAGATCAGATTACTTACCAAAGTCCTCTCTGTTCTTTCAGGACCGGGAGCCCGTAGCAGGAGCCCGGCGCTGGTGACCGGGAGCCCGGTGCTGGTGACCGGGAGCCCGGAGCAGGAGACCGGGAGCCCGGAGCAGGAGACCGAGGGCCCGGAGCAGGAGACCGGGGGCCCGGAGCAGGAGACCGGGAGCCCGGAGCAGGAGACCGGGGGCCCGGAGCAGGAGACCGGGAGCCCGGAGCAGGAGACCGGGAGCCCGGAGCAGGAAGACGGGAGCCCGGAGCAGGAGACCGGGAGCCCGGAGCAGGAGACCGGGAGCCCGGAGCAGGAAGACGGGAGCCTGGAGCAGGAGACCGGGAGCCCGGAGCAGGAGACCGGGAGCCCGGAGCAGGAAGACGGGAGCCCGGAGCAGGAGACCGGGAGCCCGGAGCAGGAAGACGGGAGCCCGGAGCAGGAGACCAGGAGCACGGAGCAGGAGACTGGTACTGGAGCTGGAGATCAGAAGCAAAAGAATTAACAGGGACACTGGGGTGAGGCGGATTGGGATGAGAAGGGGGGTAAAAAGACAGGGGAGTGGGAAGAGGGGTAAAAAGACAGGAGAGTGGGAAGAGGGGGATTGGGGTGGATGAGGGGAGATCAGAGATGGACTTACCAAAGGGTCAGCAGGACTGGAACAGAAGACCCAGAGAAGGAGCCCGGGAGCCCAGAGCAGGAGACCAGGAACCCGGAGCAGGAGACCAGGAGCCCGGTGCAGGAGACCAGGAGCCCGGTGCAGGAGACCAGGAGCCCGGCGCTGTTGACCGGGAGCCCGAAGCTGGTGACCGGGAGCCCGGCGCAGGAGCCCGGGAGCAGTAGACCAGGAGCCCGGAGCAGGAGACCAGGAGCCCGGAGCAGGAGACCGGTACTGGAGCTGGAGATCAGAAGCAAAAGAATTAACAGGGACACTGGGGTGAGGCGGATTGGGATGGGAAGGGGGGTAAAAAAACAGGGGAGTGGGAAGAGGGGTAAAAAGACAGGGGAGTGGGAAGAGGGGGATTGGGGTGGATGAGGGGAGATCACAGATGGACTTACCAAAGGGTCAGCAGGACTGGAACAGAAGACCCAGAGCAGGAGACCAGGAGCCCGGTGCAGGAGACCAGGAGCCCGGTGCAGGAGACCAGGAGCCCGGTGCAGGAGACCGGTACTGGAGCTGGAGATCAGAAGCAAAAGAATTAACAGGGACACTGGGGTGGGAAGGGGGGTTAAAAGACAGGGGAGTGGGAAGAGGGGTAAAAAGACAGGGGAGTGGGAAGAGAGGGAAGAGGGGGATTGGGGTGGATGAGGGGAGATCAGAGATGGACTTACCAAAGGGTCAGCAGGACTGGAACAGAAGACCCAGAGCAGGAGACCAGGAACCCAGAGCAGGAGACCAGGAGCCCGGTGCAGGAGACCAGGAGCCCGGTGCCGGAGACCAGGAGCCCGGTGCCGGAGACCAGGAGCCCGGTGCAGGAGACCAGGAGCCCGGTGCAGGAGACCAGGAGCCCGGAGCAGGAGACCGGTACTGGAGCTGGAGATCAGAAGCAAAAGAATTAACAGGGACACTGGGGTGGGAAGGGGGGTTAAAAGACAGGGGAGTGGGAAGAGGGGTAAAAAGACAGGGGAGTGGGAAGAGGGGGATTGGGGTGAATGAGGGGAGATCAGAGATGGACTTACCAAAGGGTCAGCAGGACTGGAACAGAAGACCCAGAGCAGGAGACCGGGAGCCCGGCGCTGGTGACCAGGAGCCCGGCGCTGGTGACCGGGAGTGGAGCTGGAGACTCGGACCAGAGCTGGAGACCGCTGCAGGACGCAGAAAAAAAAGGTAAGGGGGGTAAAAAGAGGGGGGAGGGGGGATTGGGGTGGATGAGGGGAGAACAGACTTACCAAAGTCTTCTCTGCAGGATCAGCAGCAGGCTCTGGAGCAGGAACCACAGCAGGTCAGGAGCAGAAGATCCAGGAGCTGGAGCAGAAGATCCAGGACGCTGGAACAGAAGATCCAGGAGCAGCGGCAGCAGCAGCGACTGGAACAGTGAGAAGATGGTCTTGTGGTGTCACAGAATATTCTGTGACACTACAAGGCCCAGCACAGACACATCAGATGTGATCGCTCTGTAGAAATCCTCACCAAATGTGAGGGTCTGCAGGGCGGTCACAGGGTGATGATGGGGTGGTGACAGGTGGAGGTAATCTGATTCGAGCAATCATTGATGACATCGATCGCTCCAATCAGAGTACCTGAATACAGGTGACCAGGCGGTCACAGGGAGGTGTCACCCCTCTGTGACCCCCTGTGGTGCATGTTGTGCCCCAGCCATCTGATTGGTGACACTGATTGCACCAATCAGACATGGCTGGAGCAGAGCACGCACCACAGGGGGTCACAGAGGGGTGACACCTCCCTGTGACCGTCTGGTCACCTGTATTCAGGTACTCTGATTGGAGCGATCGATGTCATCATCGATCGCTCCAATCACAGCAGTCTGGGGGCTTGAATCACATTACAGGGGGTCATGGGGCGGTGACAGGCAGGTCACAAGCCGGTCACCGCCCCATGACCGCCCTGTCACCGCGCGGTCGCGCTACGATCGGTGCGATCGATGTGATCGGCGATCGCACCGATCATAGCAGTCCGGGGCCAGGGCTGGGGTGTCCTAGCAACAGTCTAGGATCGGTGCTCATAGGAGCACCGATCCTAGGCTGCAGATCACTGTTTCCGGCAATCACATTGCCGGAAACAGTGAGAAATGCTGTGATTGGCTGTTCAGATTTGAACAGCCAATCACAGCGATCGCTGGTGCGGGGGGGCGGCGACAGCCCCCGGGATGATGACGCCATCTACCAGGAGGTAAGATGGCACCGTAACTTTAATGCTGTCACCGCGACTTAAGTCTCGGTGCCGCATTAAAGATATGACGTACTAATACGGGTCTGGCTCTTAAGTCCCAGGGCACAGACGCGTATTAGTACGTCAGATGTTATTAAGGGGTTAAAACTGTGGTTTGTTCGTCACACGGATCACATATAAGTTCGCTCCAAATTCAGCCATTTGTAGTGAGCGTGGAAGATATTGTCCTCCATTTAAAATGGACAAAGCACGTCGCAAGGGACGGGGAACTGGACGTGATGGTGATGGTGCATGCAGAGGCCAAGGCCGTGGGCAAGCTGAAATTGTGCCACAAAAATCACCCACATCTTCTTTTTCGACCTTCCTGTCCCAATTAATAGGGGCCCCAGAACAACACTATTGAACACAAAGCAGTGTGAAAAGGTAATTGGTTGGATAGCAGATAATGCTTTCAGTCCCTTAGCCACCACCACCACCACCTTGTCTTCCACACGGTCAAGTCTCAGTAGCCGTGAGTCTGGACTGCATATTCCTCACCCTGAACCTCCTTCCTCCCACCAAGCCGAGTTGCCAGAGACAACTGATCCCACACTTGGACACTCCGAAGAGATGTTCACTTTTCCATTTATAGATTCGGGCCTCTCGCCCAGTCCACTTGAAGCGTGGCAAGAGGAGATTGCATGTAGCAATGCCCAAATATTTGAGCAGCCACGGTCACACAAAGGTGACAGTGGGAAAATGTCACAAGAGGTGGACGATGATGAGACACAATTGCCAGAAAGTCAGGAGGAGGACCAGGGTGCGGAAGTGGAAGATGAGGTGGTGGATGATATAGTAACTGACCCAACCTGGCAGGAGGACATGCTGAGCGAGGACAGCAGCACACAGGGGGAGGGAGGCAGAGCACCCCAACAGGCAGGAAGAAGCAGTGTGGTGGCCGCAGACAGAAGGCAGGCAACCATTCCCCGTAACACCAACACGAAGGAAGTTGCCAGTACAACTGTTAGGTCTTCCTGAGTCTGGTTGTTTTTTAAAGACTCTGCCGATAACCCCAACAAGGCCATTTGCACCACCTGCCACGCCAGCATCAGCAGCAGCAGAGGTGGCAAAACAACCAGCCTGACCACCACCAGCATGATCAGGCACATGGCAGCAAAGCACCCAACTTTGTGAGCCGAACCCTAGGGTCCAGGAACAGTGTCTGCGAGTGGCACCACTGTTTCTTCCGCTGTTGTGCATGCAAGCCAATCCCCTGTCCATTGTGCATGCGAAGATGCCTCCTGCCCTGCACCTGTCATTGCACACTCTCAAGTAGCAGCATCAGGACGCACGTCCATGTCCTTGTCCCAGCGCAGTGTTCAGTTGTCCATACCCCAGTCCTTGGAACGCAAGCGCAAATACGCAGCCAACGCCCCACAGGCCAGACTACTAAATTCACACATTTTGCGACTGCTTGTGCTCGAAATGTTGCCTTTTAGGCTCGTGGAGTCGGAAGCATTCCGCAACCTGATGGCGGCGGTTGTCCCTCGGTACTCGGTCCCAAGCCGCCACTATTTCTCCCGGTCCCCGCATTACACAAGCACGTGTCCCAAAACATTAGCCATGCCCTCAACAATGCAGTTATCGGGAAAGTCCACCTAACCACGGACACGTGGACAAGTGCTTGTGGGCAAGGACGGTACATCTCGCTGAAGGCACACTGGGTTAACATAGTGGAAGCTGAGACCCAGTCGGACCTTGGGACGGAACACTTCCTCCCGACGCCAAGGATTGCTGGCCCTAGGTCAATCAGAGTTGCTCTCACAGTCTACAGCTCCTGCACCTCATCCTCCTCCTCTTCTTCATCCTCCATCTCCGAAATGACCACATCAGTCACAAACTCAAATCCAATGACCAAATCAGTGACAAACTCAAATCCAGCACTGCAGCACTGCCTCGGCCAAACGGCAACAGGCTGTGCTGAAGCTAATATGCTTAGGTGACAAACTGCACAATGCTGAAGAGTTGTGGACAGCACTGAAAGAGCAGGCAGATCTGTGGCTCACACCGCTGAACCTACAGCCAGGCATGGTAGTGTGTGACAATGGCCGGAACCTGGTGGCAGCTCTGAGGCAAGGCGAGCTCACACACGTACAATGCCTGGCCCATGTGCTTAACCTCGTGGTTCAAAGGTTTCTCAAATCCTACCCAGAGCTGCCGGATCTGCTTGTTAAAGTATGCCACCTGTGTGCCCTTTTTAGAAAGTCACCTACAGCTTCCGCTGCCCTTTCCGTGTTTAGGCAGTGCTTGCAGCTTCCGGCTCACAGACTGGTGTGTGATGTCCCCACGCATTGGAACTCTACACTGCAGATGTTGGGAAGGATTTGTGAGCAGAAGAGCGCAGTTGTTGAGTACCAGCATCGACAAGGCCGTCGGTATTCAGTTCAGACTCCACACATAAGACCTCAGGAGTGGACATGGATGTCAGACATATGTACCATCCTCAAAAACTTTGAGGACTCCACCAAGATGGTGAGCGGCGATGACGCCATAATTAGGGTCACCATCCCGCTTCTCTGTCTTCTGAAACGCTCTCTGCTCACAATCAAAGAGGATGCATTGCAGGCGGAGTACGATGAGATGGAGCAAGGAACCATACAGGGTAATTACACACAGCCCAGCCTCATCTCATCCCAATGTGAATTGGGTGACAATCAGGAAGAGGAGGAGGAGGAGGAAGAACAGGAGCTAGTTTCATGCGCTTTATACGGTACTACCTGCACAACTGTCATACCATTTGTTGGCCTGAGGACAGAGAGGAGGAGAGCATGGTCACTCGTCCTCTTGGTGAGGACACAGAAGTCTTGCCTGTTAGCAGTCTGGCACGCATGGCTGAGTTTATGTTACGCTGCCTTTCCAATGACCCTCGCGTTCTCAAAATTTTTTTAAAGGGTGTTTATGATGCCTGTAAAAAAATGTTTGTCAGCCCATACACTTAGTGCATGGGCATTACAAGTATAGGAGACCGCTCCTTTCTAATGGGAACATTTTTTTATGAGGCCCTCCCCCACGTCTATTCCAAGGGGCATTGGAGTGCCTCCCAATTTTTGGCAGCACTTGTATTCGCTGCATAGGCCAACACTCTTGGAGACCCACTTCCTAATAATGGGAATATTGTTTTTAGGAGGCCCTCTGACCTCCACGTCTCTTCCAAGGGGCATTGGAGTGCCTCCAAATTTTTGGCAACCCTTGCATTAACTGCATAGGCAAACACAATGGGAGACCCATTTCCTAAAAATGGGAACATTGTTTTCAGGAGGCACTCCTCTAAGTCTCTTCAAAGGGGTATTGGGGTGCATCTAAATTTACAAAGGGGTATTGGGCTGCGTCCAAATTTGGGCAGCCCTACCACTCACTGCATACACAATAACAGTATAGGAGGCCCACTCTTTAGTAATGGGAAGAACAAAGCCTGGCCGGCTGATGGCTCTAAGAATAGTGAGGGCCCCCTGCTGGCCCTTTAAGAATAGTAAAGGACGCTTGATGGCCCTATTTCCCGGTGAATGCATTTGTCACAGTTGAAAGCAATGCAAAAGTGCAAAAACAAATCAAAAACGCTATGTGTGAACATAGCCCAAGGTGTGGAGGAGTATTTTTGTTTTCGGTTATTTATTTTGCCTTATATACAAGTCATTACCCTGGAAAGAATGTTCCTTAACATATTTCCCAGGAAAATCCATTTTGGTTTCGTTTTAGTATGTTCTATTGTGAGTCCGTAAAAGTGGTGTAATACCTCTGACAACATTGTTGACAGCAGTGACCTGGGAGTCAGAAATGCTTCCAGGGGTCTTCCCCATGCTGTTCCCATGTCATTTGAGCACTGTTCCCATCGATTTGGGCAATTTTTAGGCCCCCTGCAGACCGCCGGGGGAGCCGCCTGAAAAATGCTCTAGTTTCCTATAGACTTACATTGGGCTCGTTGCTCGAGTATTCCAATGTGCTCGACCCGAGCATCGAGCACCCGAGCATTTTAGTGCTCGCCCATCACTAATAATTATAAATTTTATATTGGTCATGGCTTACCATAACATGGATTCACATCATTATGCTATTGAATGTGTATAACAATAATCCGATATTGATATTATTATTATTAGTATGGATATTAAATTATATTGCCAAAGAAGAAGCAAAGAAGAAAGATGATCCTGTTATGAACCTATCTACTTTGAGGATTCCAGTTGATGTCTGTCACCCTCAAAAGGGGGAATTGTGAAATATTAATTACGGATATTCATTTTTGTATTCTGAATTCTGTATCATACATTGCATAAGATTGCATCCGCCATCGTGATATGGTTTCTAGATGACATGCGCTATTTGTGTATTTTTAGTTCAGTGTAAGTTAGTGCCATATGCAGAAGAACAGGTGTTGTGAGGGGGCTATATAACCCCATGTTAGAGACAGGGTGGGCTCTTGCACTACACATGACACCAGAAGGAGGATCTACAGTACAGACCAAAAACCAAAAATTTGGACACTCCTTCTCATTTAAAGATTTTTCTGTATTTTCATGACTATGAAAATTGTACATTCACACTGAAGGCATCAAAAGTATGAATTAACACATGTGGAATTATATACTTAACAAAAAAGTGTGAAACAACTGAAAATATGTCTTATATTCTAGATTCTTCAAAGTAGCCACCTTTTTCTTTGATGACTGCTTTGCACACTCTTGCCATTCTCTTGATGAGCTTCTAGAGGTAGTCACTGGAAATGGTCTTCCAACTATCTTGAAGGAGTTCCCAGAGATGCTTAGCACTTGTTGGCCCTTTTGCCTTCATTCTGCGGTCCAGCTCACCCCAAACCATCTCGATTGGGTTCAGGTCTGGTGACTGTGGAGGCCAGGTCATCTGGCGTAGCCCCCTATCACTCTCCTTCTTGGTCAAATAGCCCTTTACACAGCCTGGAGGTGTGTTTGGGGTTATTGTCCTGTTGAAAAATAAATGATGGTCCAACTAAACGCAAACCGGATGGAATAGCATGCCGCTGTAAGATGCTGTGGTAGCCCTGCTGGTTCAGTATGCCTTCAATTTTGAATAAATCCCCAACAGTGTCACCAGCAAAGCACCCCCACAACATTACACCTCTTCCTCCATGCTTCACGGTGGGAACCAGGCATGTAGAGTCCATCCGTTCACCTTTTCTGCGTCGCACAAAGACACTGTGGTTGGAACCAAAGATCTCAAATTTGGACTCATCAGACCAAAGCACAGATTTCCACTGGTCTAATGTCCATTCCTTGTGTTCTTTAGCCCAAACTTGTCTCTTCTGCTTGTTGCCTGTCCTTAGCAGTGGTTTCCTAGCAGCTATTTTACCATGAAGGCCTGCTGCACAAAGTCTCCTCTTAACAGTTGTTGAAGAGATGTGTCTGCTGCTAGAACTCTGTGTGGCATTGACCTGGTCTCTAATCTGAGCTGCTGTTAACCTGCGATTTCTGAGGCTGGTGACTCGGACAAACTTATCCTCAGAAGCAGAGGTGACTCTTGGTCTTCCTTTCCTGGGGCGGTCCTCATGTGAGCCAGTTTCTTTGTAGCGCTTGATGGTTTTTCCAACTGCCCTTGGGGACACTTTCAAAGATTTCCCAATTTTTCGCACTGACTGACCTTTTTCTTGCCATAATACAAATTCTAACAGTCTATTCAGTAGGACTATCAGCTGTGTATCCACCAGACTTCTGCACAACACAACTGATGGTCCCAACCCCATTTATAAGGCAAGAAATCCCACTTATTAAACCTGACAGGGCACACCTGTGAAGTGAAAAACATTTCCGGTGACTACCTCTTGAAGCTCATCAAGAGAATACCAAGAGTGTGCAAAGCAGTCATCAAAGCAAAAGGTGGCTACTTTGAACAAGCTAGAATATAAGACATATTTTCAGTTGTTTCACACTTTTTTGTTAAGTATATAATTCCACATGTGTTAATTCATAGTTTTGATGCCTTCAGTGTGAATGTACAATTTTCATAGTCATGAAAATACAGAAAAATCTTTAATTGAGAAGCTGTGTCCAAACTTTTGGTCTGTACTGTATGTCTCTTAATGAATCAGGAGCTGCGTCCTTCACCCCCGCCCTCTCATCAAGACCGGTATGAACATTAATAAGGTGCATACTTCTTTTAAGGTGACAATGCAGCAATTTAGCTCGAGTAGTTAATATTTTGTATGCATTTATGTACATAAGTGACACAGCCGAGTGCTGTGATGGCCTATTTTTATTAGTCCCATACAGAATCCATGAATGGACGGACAGACCTGTGCTATGCATATGTGAACATTATTTTATTAAACATGGACATAGTCTTTCCTCAGTAACATTGGGGTACCTGGTGGTCCTAACGTCAGCAGCTTATGTTTTATCCAATATGACAGTAACAGTGTGTCCCTCCCCTGCCTGTGTTCATGTACTCTATGTAATGTAACCTGCTTTAGTGTAAGGGGTGTAAGGCTATGTGCCCACCATGCAGAAATGCTCCGGATTTTTCCTCAGCGTTTCTGCATCTCCCTGGCAGAAAAAACGCGTGCAGATTGTGCGTGCAGATTGTACGTGCAGATTGTACGTGCGGATTGTACGTGCGGATTGTACGTGCGGATTGTACGTGCGGATTGTACGTGCGGATTGTACGTGCGGATTGTACGTGCGAATTGTACGTGCGGATTGTACGTGCGGATTGTACGTGCGGATTGTACAGGTGGATTGTGCGTGCGGATTGTACAGGTGGATTGTGCGTGCGGATTGTGCGTGCGAATTGTACGTGCGGATTGTACGTGCGGATTGTACGTGCGGATTGTACGTGCGGATTGTACGTGCGGATTGTACAGGTGGATTGTGCGTGCGGATTGTGCGTGCGGATTGTACGTGCGGATTGTACGTGCGGATTGTACGTGCGGATTGTACGTGCGGATTGTACGTGCGGATTGTACATGCGGATTGTACAGGTGGATTGTGCGTGCGGATTGTGCATGCGGATTGTACATGCGGATTGTACAGGTGGATTGTACGTGCGGATTGTACATGCGGATTGTACAGGTGGATTGTACATGCGGATTGTACATGCGGATTGTACAGGTGGATTGTGCGTGCGGATTGTGCATGCGGATTGTACATGCGGATTGTACAGGTGGATTGTACGTGCGGATTGTACATGCGTATTGTACATGCGGATTGTACAGGTGGATTGTACGTGCGGATTGTGTGTACAGATTATACGTGCGGATTGTACGTGCGGATTGTACGTGCGGATTGTACGTGCGGATTGTACGTGCGGATTGTACGTGCGGATTGTACAGGTGGATTGTGCGTGCGGATTGTGCGTGCGGATTGTACGTGCGGATTGTACGTGCGGATTGTACATGCGAATTGTACAGGTGGATTGTACAGGTGGATTGTACGTGCGGATTGTACGTGCGGATTGTACGTGCGGATTGTACGTGCGGATTGTACGTGCGGATTGTACATGCGGATTGTACATGCGGATTGTACAGGTGGATTGTACAGGCGGATTGTACAGGTGGATTGTGCGTGCGGATTGTGCGTGCGGATTGTACATGCGGATTGTACAGGTGGATTGTACGTGCGGATTGTACATGCGTATTGTACAGGCGGATTGTACAGGTGGATTGTACGTGCGGATTGTGTGTACAGATTGTACGTGCGGATTGTACATGCGGATTGTACGTGCGGATTGTACCTGCGGATTGTACCTGCGGATTGTACCTGCGGATTGTACCTGCGGATTGTACATGCGGATTGTACAGGTGGATTGTACAGGTGGATTGTGCGTGCGAATTGTACATGCGGATTGTACGTGCGGATTGTACGTGCGGATTGTACGTGCGGATTGTACGTGCGGATTGTACGTGCGGATTATACGTGCGGATTGTACGTGCGGATTGTACGTGCGGATTGTACGTGCGGATTGTACGTGCGGATTGTACGTGCGGATTGTACAGGTGGATTGTGCGTGCGGATTGTACGTGCGGATTGTACGTGCGGATTGTACGTGCGGATTGTACATGCGAATTGTACAGGTGGATTGTACAGGTGGATTGTACGTGCGGATTGTACGTGCGGATTGTACGTGCGGATTGTACATGCGGATTGTACATGCGGATTGTACATGCGGATTGTACAGGCGGATTGTACAGGCGGATTGTACAGGTGGATTGTGCGTGCGGATTGTGCGTGCGGATTGTACATGCGGATTGTACGTGCGGATTGTACGTGCGGATTGTACATGCGTATTGTACATGCGGATTGTACAGGTGGATTGTACGTGCGGATTGTGTGTACAGATTGTACGTGCGGATTGTACATGCGGATTGTACGTGCGGATTGTACGTGCGGATTGTACGTGCGGATTGTACGTGCGGATTGTACATGCGGATTGTACATGCGGATTGTACATGCGGATTGTACAGGTGGATTGTACAGGCGGATTGTACAGGTGGATTGTGCGTGCGGATTGTGCGTGCGGATTGTACATGCGGATTGTACAGGTGGATTGTACGTGCGGATTGTACATGCGTATTGTACATGCGGATTGTACAGGTGGATTGTACGTGCGGATTGTGTGTACAGATTGTACGTGCGGATTGTACATGCGGATTGTACGTGCGGATTGTACCTGCGGATTGTACCTGCGGATTGTACATGCGGATTGTACAGGTGGATTGTACAGGTGGATTGTACAGGTGGATTGTGCGTGCGAATTGTACATGCGGATTGTACGTGCGGATTGTACGTGCGGATTGTACGTGCGGATTGTACGTGCGGATTGTACGTGCGGATTGTACATGCGGATTGTACATGCGGATTGTACATGCGGATTGTACGTGCGGATTGTACAGGTGGATTGTACATGCGGATTGTACAGGTGGATTGTACAGGTGGATTGTGCGTGCGAATTGTACATGCGGATTGTACATGCGGATTGTACATGCGGATTGTACATGCGAATTGTACATTCGGATTGTACATGCGGATTGTACATGCGGATTGTACATGCGGATTGTACATGCGGATTGTACATGCGGATTGTACATTCGGATTGTACATGCGGATTGTACATGCGGATTGTACAGGTGGATTGTACATGCGGATTGTACAGGTGGATTGTACAGGTGGATTGTACAGGTGGATTGTACATGCGGATTGTACGTGCGGATTGTACAGGTGGATTGTACATGCGGATTGTACAGGTGGATTGTACAGGTGGATTGTGCGTGCGAATTGTACATGCGGATTGTACATGCGGATTGTACATTCGGATTGTACATGCGGATTGTACATGCGGATTGTACATGCGGATTGTACATGCGGATTGTACATGCGTTTTTTGTACATGCAGCTCGCGGTACAGTGAAGGACCTGCCGTCACATGATTAAATGACGTCAGCACAGGTCCTTCAGTCCACAGCACACTGCCGGCAAGTGAAGACAAGGAGAGCGGAGGCCATCAGAAGGTAAGTATAATATTTATTTTTTACTTTATTCTTTTTTTCACAGGTTCTATGGTACCTGGGTCCGGAGGGTCTCCTGTCCTCCACACCCGGGTACCATCCGCACATAGAAACACATATTATCAGTGTGTGCAAATGTGCTGACACGAATAATATGCGTTTCAACGCAAGTCAATTACGGCAATTACGCTGCATGTCCGCAAAATTAATGGACATGCTGCATATTTTTCCGCAATGATAATCCGCAGTGGAAATTTCCGCAGCATGTGCACAGCACGGATTATCATTGGGGAACATGGCAGACCTTCTACCATGCGTTTAAGCGTTTCTGCAGCGTTTTTGCCGGTGCTTAAACGCATGGTGGGCACACAGCCTAACCGCGTGTCCCTCCCCCGGCCTGTGTTCATGGACTGTAATGTAATCAGGCCTGGGTCACCATCTCTTGTTGCATCTAGAGGGTGTGAACCCTTCCCCCATCCAGGGGCTGATCCCAGTAGACAGAACAATAGACTCATGTTTGGCCCAGGCAGTTGCGTGGTGCCCCCCGATGCTGGAGGGTCTCAGGCTGCAGCCAGATCCTCGTGGCGTGTGTGGATTGATAGAAGCTGCCACGTGAGACTGTGTTGTGTCCCTCATCTGCTGGATCCAGTGAACTCATCCAAGGACTATTTCTATATTTTCCCTGGCGGGAGGCGCTCCCGGACTGGTTTCTGCTGTTATATAGCAAAAACGAACCAAATACGGAGTATATGGCAAAGAATCAAAAAACTTTATTGTAAACAATATACAGAAAAGACATACATGATTAAAGAGGACGACACACAGACAACCAAACTGGGTGACACATATACAACATAATAATAGATGTTACATATCTATTGGGACAAAGTGCTCGTATTCAAGTCATTTATGCACTGGTACAAAATTATGGCATATTTCATCACTATGGAAATGTACCACGTGCCATATGGCCTATAGTGCCCTATGAAAAAATGCTAAAGAATTATATTGCACTCTTACCCATATTAGATCAGCACCCAGAATAAACAAGGACCCCAATGCGTGTTTCACGTGGTATATCCTATGGCTTCCTCGGGGGGGATGGTTTAATAGGACCTTCCATGTCTGTTTAAATATACTTTAGGGCCTGCGGTCATGTGACCACAAGGGACCAATCATCTCCTGGACCATCAGCGCATGCGAGCTGAACCGCCCGAGCCAGATGCGTCATGCACAGCCATCAAGGTGAACCACGCATGACAGGGAACCAGGACACGTTGCCATGGCCCCCCAACATGCGCAGACACCATGCAGATGCCGTGCATGACGCAGAGGCAAGGGGCGGCACAGCACCCACGCGCTCGCCAAAGAGAACAACACAGCAATGCATTAAGACAAGTATAGTGACGCAACTACTTAATAATGCAAAATTGTGTTAGAGTAAGCAGTATCATTTTCCTATAATTGCAACACGATTCTGTCAGTACGAAAATCAATTTTCTTGCTCCAATTTAATTGTTGCTCGTAGTATCCTCATATTGATTAACCATATGTAGGTGATCCATATAGATGGTGCATATAGACTATGGAGGGAGAAAGTTACAAATGACAAAGAAAACAAATTAAAATCAACACATACAAATAAAAATACCACAAAGAATATATCTATTAAAGAAATGGGGTGACGTTCAGGGCCTCATTAAGGCCATTTGGCGTCATTGTTCCCAGTTCCACTATCCATTTGGTTTCCCTTTGAGACAAAGTTTTTTTACATTTCCACCCCTAATGCCACTATGGACGACATTGATACCACGTACCATAAATGTTTTAGGATTTCTCCCATGACAGATTTTAAAATGGCGTGCTATCGTCTTTAAGGAGGTTGTGTCGGCCACCATCCTCATACCCCATGCCCCCTCACACCAGCCACGCAGCCCCCTGGATGCCTCTATACATACCCCATGCCCCCTCACACCAGCCACGCAGTCTCCAGGACGCCCCTCTACATACCCCATGCCCCCTCACACCAGCCCCCTGGCTGCCCCTCTACCTAGCCCATGCCCCCTCACACCAGCCACGCAGCCCACTGGATACCCCTCTACATACCCCATGCCCCTTCACACCATCCACACAGCCCCCTGGATGCCCCTCTACATACCCCATGCCCCCTCACACCAGCCATGCAGCCCCCTGGCTGCCCCTCTACCTAGCCCATGCCCCCTCACACCAGCCACGCAGCCCCCTGGATGCCCCTCTTCATACCCCCTGCCCCCTCACACCAGCCACACAGCACCCTGGATGTCCCTCTACATACCCCATGCCCCCTCACACCAGCCACACAGCCCCCTGGATGTCCCTCTACATACCCCATGCCTCCTCACACCAGCCACACAGCCCCCTGGATGTCCCTCTACATACCCCATGCTCCCTCTCACCAGCCACACAGCCCCCTGGATTACCCTCTACATAGCCCATGCCCCCTCACACCAGCCACACAGCCCCCTAGATGCCCCTCAACATACCTCATGCCCCCTCACACCAGCCATGCAGCCCCTTGGATACCCCTCTACATACACCATGCCCCCTCACACCAGCCACGCAGCCCCCTGGCTGCCCCTCTACCTAGCTCATGCCCCCTCACACCAGCCACGCACCCCCCTGGATACCCCTCTACATACTCCATGCCCCCTCACACCAGCCACACTGCGCCCTGGATGCCCCTCTACATACCCCATGCCCCCTCACACCAGCCATGCAGCCCCCTGGCTGCCCCTCTACCTAGCCCATGCCCCCTCACACCAGCCACGCAGCCCCCTGGATACCCCTCTACATACCCCCTGACCCCTCACACCAGCCACACAGCACCCTGGATGTCCCTCTACATACCCCATGCCCCCTCACACCAGCCACACAGCCCCCTGGATGTCCCTCTACATACCCCATGCCTCCTCACACCAGCCACACAGCCCCCTGGATGTCCCTCTACATACCCCATGCCCCCACTCACCAGCCACACAGCCCCCTGGATGTCCCTCTACATAGCCCATGCCCCCTCACACCAGCCACACAGCCCCCTAGATGCC
Source organism: Phyllobates terribilis (assembly GCF_046119375.1). NCBI lineage: Eukaryota > Metazoa > Chordata > Amphibia > Anura > Dendrobatidae > Phyllobates > Phyllobates terribilis. The sequence continues at coordinate 395,424,648 of NW_027362768.1, read as the reverse complement.
CCTCTACATACCCCATGCCCCCTCACACCAGCCACGCAGCCCCCTGGCTGCCCCTCTACCTAGCCCATGCCCCCTCACACCAGCCACGCAGCCCCCTGGATACCCCTCTACATACTCCATGCCCCCTCACACCAGCCACACAGCCCCCTGGATGTACCTCTACCTACCCCATGCCCCCTCACACCAGCTACACAGCCCCCTGGATGTCCCTCTACATACCCCATGCCTCCTCACACCAGCCACACAGCCCCCTGGATGTCCCTCTACATACCCCATGCCCCCTCACACCAGCCACGCAGCCCCCTGGATGTCCCTCTACATAGCCCATGCCCCCTCACACCAGCCACACAGCCCCCTAGATGCCCCTCTACATACCCCATGCCCCCTCACACCAGCCATGCAGCCCTCTGGCTACCCCTCTACCTAGCCCATGCCCCCTCACACCAGCCACACAGCCCCCTGGATGTCCCTCTACATACCCCATGCCCCCTCACACCAGCCACACAGCCCCCTGGATGTCCCTCTACATACCCCATGCCCCCTCACACCAGCCACACAGCCCCCTGAATGTCCCTCTACATACTCCATGCCCCCTCACACCAGCCACACAGCCCCCTGGATGTCCCTTTACATACCCCATGCCTCCTCACACCAGCCACACAGCCCCCTGGATGTCCCTCTACATACCCCATGCCCCCTCACACCAGCCACACAGCCCCCTAGATGCCCCTCTACATAGCCCATGCCCCCTCACACCAGCCACGCAGCCCCCTGGCTGCCCCTCTACCTAGCCCATGCCCCCTCACACCAGCCACGCAGCCCCCTGGCTGCCCCTCTATCTAGCCCATGCCCCCTCACACCAGCCACGCAGCCCCCTGAATACCCCTCTACATACCCCATGCCCCCTCACACCAGCCACACAGCCACCTGGAGGCCTCTACAACGTTTATTCATATGGTCAGTTTTCCCCACCTCAGTCCACTCCGGATCCGCATCAGTCCTCACAGCAGAACACCGAACACGAGCTCCTGAGCAGAGTCCTCGCCAGGGCACAGGTTGTTGCACACAACTCAGTACAGGAACCTTATCAGAATCCTGGAGTCCTCTCCACAGCACAACTCAGGAGCAACTACAGGAACTTCTCATCACCAGTCCTCCCGTCCCCGCACAATGTGCGCACTGCTGCAGCTGCACGGCTAATTTCCACTGGGCTGAGAAGGCCCCGCCCCTTCAGGTGACGTCATGATTTCATGAAATCACTCCTCCCCCTCAAGAAATCAACTCCAAACTAGACGCTACCTCTGCACCATGTATCACTCTCATCCTCCCAGCGGAGGTCACGCTAGAATCTCAGATAATTGCACAGTGTGTGCCCTTAGGGGCAGGGGCGTACTGGCCCACCGTATGATCGGAAAACCTCCCGGTTGGCTCCAGGTCCCGATGGCCATGCCCCCAAGCCCCGCCCCCCACACCCACTGGGCCCTGTACAGAGTACAGAGGACCCCCCCGGTTCACTAATCAGATCGGCAGCACTGATTAGTGATGGGCCCTCTGCAGCAGCACAGCCGGGAGAGCGGTCTCCCTGCTCTGCCTGCTGCCGCAGTGCCCCTTTGCCTCCTCTGCGCAGCACGACCCTGCCGGCGCGTGCGCAGGAGGTCAGTCTCAGGGCAATGACGTCATCGCCCTGGGACTGCTTCCTGTGCGCGCTGTGGAGGACCGACCCGCCGTCGCCCTAGGCAGCGGCTGCAGGCCTGCAGCTCATCTCGACACTTGAGTATGAAAAACAGGGGCTGGGACGGGGGGAGGGATCAGGGGGGTGACTGGGAGGACCCCTGGCCGAGGCTGGCAGTAAATGCTACTTGGCAATGGGCATGATTATTGTGGCGCCCAGGGGATGGGGACTACTTGGCGCCCGGGCCTTAATGCCTGGTCTTGGGGGATGTCGCTTTGGTCAGCTCCCGGGCCCGTACCCTGGGGTCTCTCTTAAAAACGGGGAAAATAAAATGTCAAAGTTCGTGACACCACCTGTGGTGTCTGGTGAGGATCACCAGCGCTGCGGCAGTCCACTGAGGCCGGTGTTACGGCAGCTTTGATGGTGTAGCTCCCCACAGGTGGAGCTAGGCCTCAGGGCAGTGATGTTTGACGAGGTGCACGATATGGCGGTGACCCAGCCGGGTCCAAGGAAGAACAGGGGACACACACACACGGTTTGCTTCTGTACCTTTTACTGGTGGAAATGCAGGTACCGTCCGGAGAGCTGTAGGGTGAGGGGTGCACTGCAGGACTCTCCCCAGTGAGCAGGTGTAGGGCCTCCTGTTTCTTCGCCGCTTAGTGTTAGTCTCTGGCCTGCCTGGAGTTAGGCCTAACTTAGTCTCTGTTCTGCACTGGCTGATCCTGTGGTAGGGCCTTCTGTTGGAGTACACACTCCCTGGTATATGGGGCCTCGGTAACTCCTGACCCGGTATAACAGTCAGCGTTTGGTATTCCTGGAACCTGTAGTTCACCAGAGGTTCTGGTTGTCTTCTGCTGGGTATAAAGAATCCCTGCAGACTCGGACACAGTGTCCGGTATATGGTTTCTGGGGTGAGCTGGTAAAGCTCCTCTGCCCCCAATGCTACTCACTCCTCTAGCCTTCGGCCTACTAGGGCCCTCACTAGGCTATACACACTGGCAGTTAGGTGGCTGCCTCTTCTGCTGTTCTCTGAGCATCAGCAACGCTCCTAGCTCACTTAACTCGAGCTGCTTGAGTCTGACTGAGCTCCACTGCAGACTGACCTGTTTCTCACTCTGCAGGAACTGGCTGTGGCTCCAGACTGTTCTGTCTCCACGCTCTTCCTGAGGAGAACTCACTCACAGACTCTCTCCTTCTGTGTCTGAGCAGAAACTGCTGAATCACTCTCTGGGCTGCCTAGCTCCACCATCCCTATTTATATCCCTATCAGGCTCCCTCTGGTGGTCTGAGGTGGAAGGTGGAGGTGTGCGTATGCTCTGAGGGCCTCTTGTGGAGAAAACCTGAAATGCACCCCTCCAGGATCCGTGGCTCCATGCACAGCAGGGCGTCACATTATCATCATGCCCATTGCCCAGCCTGTCCTGCTGCCAGCCTCTGGTTACTGTTACTATGCCTAGCAGCATGTACTACCACCAGTGGCTGCCAGGACATGTTGAGTGGGCATGAAAGTACCAAGGAGGCTGGCAGGACATACTAAGCATGAATCATGCCTGCCTAGTATGTCTTGCCAGCCTCTGTGGTACTGTCATGCCCAACCAGCATGTCCTGCCTGCCACTGGTGGTGTGGTACCAGGGCCAGTGTAGCATCTGCGTCTCTGCCCCTTGCTAGGCAGAGACGCCGTCCCTCTCACCTCCCCACTTCTGGCGCGGCGTCCTCCAGCGCTTCTCTCCCCGCTGCTTCCGGCACGCGCTCCTTCCCCGGCAGTGAGCTTAGGGCGCGTGCGCTCTCCCCCTCTCTTAAAGGGACCGCGCGCGCCGTCCTTAGGAGTCCCCGGCCAATTGCCGTTGGACCTCCCATATATAAGGCACCTCCTCCAAAATGGAGGTGCCCGAGCAATGTTGTTTGCACTGTGTCTCACTTGTGCTTCAGCCCTCAGGTTCCGCTGCTAGCCTGACTTCTCATCCTGCCTGCCAGCCTGTTTCTTGCCTTGTCCGCCAGACCGCTCACCTGGAAGCGTCCTTCAGTTACCTGCCTGTTACCTGCCTCGTCAGTCAGACCGCTCACCTGGGAGCGTCCACCAGTTACCTGCCTGTCTCCTGCCTCGTCTGTCAGCCCGCTCACCTGGAGCAGCCACCAGTTACCTGCCTGTTACCTGCTGTCTCCGTCAGCCCGCTCACCTGGGAGCGCCTGCCAGTTACCTGTCAGGTATCCGCCTCGCCTATCTACCCAGAGACTGTCCCGGTCACTTGCCGTGACCACCTGCCTGTCTACCCAGAGACTACCCCCGTCACTTGCCGTGACCACCTGCCTGTCCACCCAGAGACTGTCCCTGTCACCTGCCGTGACCACCTGCCCGTTTACCAAGAGACTGTCCCCGTCAACTGCCGTGACCACCTGCCCGTTTACCCAGAGACTGTTTCCGTCACCTGCCGTGACCACCTGCCCGTTTACCCAGAGACTGTCCCCGTCACTTGCTGTGACTACCTGCTTGCCCTCCCTGGGAGTCACCCGCTTCCTTACAAGGACTTCCCCCTTGTATTGAAGCTCAGAGGTTCCACCTCCCGGACCCGTAACAGCCAGTGTCAGTGCCGGGACCCTGAGCAGGCGGGGGGCCCACTCGCCGTCGGGCTCCCCGCCGTGCTATGGGCGGAGGAGAAAAAAATGCAAAACCTACAAAAGACAAAAAATATCTCATACCCTACCATCATTATATATAAATGTAAAGCGAAGTTGCATATGAAATATAGGGTACTTAGTGAACTATTTTTGATCAAAAAAAGTATACAAGCCGTCCCACCAGCGACAAGGTGACCCTAAATTGGGACGGTCCTACACTGTCTATATTAAAAACCTTACTGTATATCAAAGTTGAAGTAATGCATATAGAAGGGTAGACAAATAGAACCGGGTCCCAATATCAGACCACCCAAGCCCGTGGTAAGCTACATATATACTAACCAGCTCAACAAGGGGGATGCCACATCCCTAATTTGCACAGAATTCAAACAAGACAAAAACCAAGCAATGTGAACTGAGGTCTAAGATGGTACACATGCAAGAAATAGGAGCATGTTCACACTAGCAAAAAGATGCAAAACCTACAAAACACAAAAAATATCTCATGCCCTACCATCATTATATATAAATGTAAAGCGAAGTTGCATATGAAATATATTGTACTTAGTGAACTATTTTTGATCAAAAAAAGTATACAAGCCGTCCCACCAGCGACAAGGTGACCTTAAATTGGGACGGTCCTACACTGTCTCCTGCCTCCGCAGGTCCGCTGTCTTCCTGTTCTGCGCTCCCTGTGATGTCTCAGGTCAGAGGGTGCGGTGACGTCTTTCCACCACGCCCTCCCCTGAGCCATCACAGGCAGCACAGAGCGGGAAGACATCGGCGACGCTGGAGTCCGGAGCTGAGCAGCGGTAGCAGGTGAGGAGGAGTGAGGTGAGTATTTGATTATTATTATTTTTTAATGTATGGAGGCATGGGGCATTATATGGGGGGGAGGTGATATCCTGCATGGGGCATTATATGGGGGAGTGACATCCTTCATGGGGCATTGTATGGGGGAGTGACATCCTGCATGGGGCATTATATTGGGGGTGACATCCTGCATCAGGTATTTTAAAGAGGGGGGTGACATCATGCATTGGGCATTATAAAGGTGGGGTGACATCCTGAATGGGGCATTATAAAGAGGGGGGTGACATCCTGCATGGGGCATTATATGGGGGGGGTGATATCCTGCATGGGGCATTATATGTGTGAGTGACATCCTGCATGGGGCATTATATGGGAGTGACATCCAGCATGGGGCATTATATAAGATAAGATAAGATATACTTTATTTATCCCGGAGGAAATTGCGGTATCACAGCAGCAGAACACAGATCTCGAACATGACACATATGATAACATAACATTTGGAATGCTTTAGACATTGCTTTTCAGACATTTGTTAAACACCCCCATAGCTGTTGGAACAAACGATCTCCTGTATTTTTCCTTTTTACACCTTAGTTGTATTAGGCGATTGCTGAATGTGCTCTTCTGTTTCGCAAACAGTTCATAAAGCGGGTGTGTGTTGTTGCCCATTATAGCTCTGCACTTCTTCTTAATCCTATCCTCTACCACTTCTTCAAAAGTCCCAAGCTGTAGGCCCACCGTCGCGCTAGCCTTCTTGATAAGTTTGTTGAGCTTGTTGTTGTCAGCAACACGCACACTGTTACCCCAGCAAATTATTGCCGCAAAGGTGGCACTAGCCACAATGGATTGGTAGAACACCTCAAGCATTTTGCCACACACATTAAACGACCTTAACTTCCTTAGGAAGTACAATCTACTCATCCCCTTCTTGTAGACCTTCTCCATGTGGCACTTCCAGTCTAGCTTGCTATCCAGGTAAACCCCCAAATATTTGAAACTGTCCACCATCTCCACATCCTGACCGTCAATGGTAACAGGTAGGCATACCTTCTTGCACCTTCCATAGCTCATCACCTACTCCCTGGTTTTCTTAACATTTAGTTCTAGATGGTTAGCCTGGCACCATACTACAAAGTCCGCAACCACCCTTCTATATTACTCTTCATCCTGGTCCTTCCCAATACCGCCAACTATCACAGAGTCATCCGAGTACTTCTGGAGGTGACAACGGTCTGATTTATACTGAAAGTCAGCTGTGTACAATGTAAAGAGGAATGGCGACAGCACTGTTCCCTGCGGGGCTCCGACACTGCTCAGTACACTATCTGATGTAGCCAACCCCACCTAACAAACTGTGGCCTATCCGACAGGTAGTCAATTATCCAATTCACAAGTCCCTCATCCACCGCCATTTTAATCAACTTTCCACGCAGTAAGAGTGGCTGTAATGTGTTGAACGCACTAGAGAAATCAAAGAACAAAGCACGCACTGTGGTTCCATCATTGTCCAAAAAGGAATGTACTGTTTGTAGCAGAGACGCTACAGCATCGTCCACCCCCAGTCCCTGCCGGTACGCAAACTGAAGAGCATCAGTATGCGCCATCACCCTCGGCCACAAGTGAGCAAGTACTATTCTCTCCAAGAACTTCATCGCATGTGATGTTAAGGCCACCGGTCCATAGTCCTCCGGGGAAGCCGGGAAGGTAGTCTTGGGAACCGGCACCAGGCAGAAAGTCTTCCATAGCACTGGTACTCTCTTTGATTGTAAGCTCTGGTTAAAGAGAAGCTGGAAGACAGTACACAACTCATTTGCACACACTCTGAGGACACGTGGACTGAGACCGTCAGGCCCTGCTGCTTTGCCAATGGCCAGCTTACTAAACTGGTCCCTCACGTCATTTTTGGAGACCGAGAAATGATCTATTTCACCCCCTGTTAATTTAGCTAGTTTAGGGGGGTGACATCCAGCATGGGGCATTTTAAAGAGGGGGGTGACATCCTGCATTGGGCATTATAAAGGGGGGGAGGTGACATCCTGCATGGGGCATTTTAAAGAGAGGGGGATGAAATCCATTATATGGGGGGTGACATCCTGCATGGGGCATTTTAAAGAGGGGGGTGACATCCTGCATTGGGCATTATAAAGGGGGGGAGGTGACATCCTGCATGGGGCATTTTAAAGAGAGGGGGGTGATATCCTGCATGGGGCGTTATAAAGAGGGAGGGTGACATCCTGCATGGGGCATTATATGGGGGAGGTGACATCCTGCATGGGGCATTATAAAGAGGGGGAGTGACATCCTGCATGGGGCATTATATGGGAGGTGACATCCTGCATGGGGCTTTATATGGGGGGTGACATCCAGCATGGGGCATTATATTGGGGGGTGACATCCTGCATGGGGCATTATATGGGGGGTGACATCCTGCATGGGGCATTTTAAAGAGGGGGTGACATCCTGCATTGGGCATTATAAAGAGGGGGGTGACATCCTGCATGGGGCATTATATGGGGGGTGACATCCTGCATTGGGCATTATATGGGGGGTGACATCCTGCATGGGGCATTATATGGGGGAGGTGACATCCTGCATGGGGCATTATATGGAGGGTGGTGAAATCCTGCATGGGGCATTATAAGGGGGGGGGGGGACAGCCTGCATAGGGCATTATGTGTGGGGAACAGCCTGCATGGAGCTTTATATGGGGCCAGTATCCTGTACAGAGCATTTTATGGGGGCCAGTATTCTGTATGGAGCATTATATGGGGTCAGTATTCTGTATGGAGCATTATATGGGGGCCAGTATTCTGTATGGAGCATTTTTGGGGGGCCAGTATACTGTGTGGAGTGTTATATGGGGACCAATATCCTGTATGGAGCGTTATATGGGGGCCAGTATTCTGTACGGAGCATTTTATGGGGGCCAGTATTCTGTATGGAGCGTTATATGGGGACCAATATCTTGTATGGAGCGTTATATGGGGGCCAGTATACTGTATGGAGCGTTATATGGGGGCCAGTATTCTGTATGGAGTGTTATATGGGGGCCAGTATTCTGTATGGAGCGTTATATGGGGGCCAGTATTCTGTATGGAGCGTTATATGGGGGTCAGTATCCTGTATGGAGCATTATATGGGGGCCAGTATTCTGTATGGAGCGTTATATGGGGACCAATATCCTGTATGGAGCGTTATATGGGGGCCAGTATGCTGTATGGAGCGTTATATGGGGGCCAGTATTCTGTATGGAGCGTTATATGGGGGCCAGTATTCTGTATGGAGCGTTATATGGGGGCCAGTATTCTGTATGGAGCATTTTTTGGGGCCAGTATACTGTGTGGAGAGTTATATGGGGGCCAGTATGCTGTATGGAGCGTTATATGGGGGCCAGTATTCTGTATGGAGCGTTATATCGGGGCCAGTATTCTGTATGGAGCATTATATGGGGGCCAGTATTCTGTATGGAGCATTTTTTGGGGGCCAGTATACTGTGTGGAGCGTTATATGGGGGCCACTATTCTGTATGGAGTGTTATATGGGGGCCAGTATTCTGCATGGAGCATTTTATGGGGGCCAGTATTCTGTATGGAGCGTTTTATGGGGGCCAGTATTCTGTATGGAGCGTTATGTGGGGGCCAGTATCCTGTATGGAGCATTATATGGGGGCCAGTATTCTGTATGGAGTGTTATATGGGGGCCAGTATTCTGTATGGAGCGTTATATGGGGGCCAGTATTCTGTATGGAGCGTTATATGGGGACCAATATCCTGCATGGAGCATTATATGGGGGCCGGTATCCTGTATGGAGTGTTATATGGGGGCCAGTATTCTGTATGGAGCATTTTTTGGAGGCCAGTATACTGTGTGGAGCGATTCGCCGGTTTCTGAGCTATTGTAGAATTTACAATAGATATCACTCATGTAATGTAAGAAGTGAAATCTTTGCATTGTACTATACTTATATTTCTCTGCAGTATCTGTGCATTATGAATCGTGTATGTGTTAAAGGGGCCACTGAGACTCTTTCGCCCGGGGCTCAGAAAAACCTGGAGCCGGCCCTTTGTTGTGCTATCATGCTAGTACTACTACCACCAGTGGCTGGCTGGCAGGACATGTCGGGTGGGCATGATAGTACCACAGAGGCTGGCAGGACATACTGGGCAATGGGCATAATAGTACCACAGAGGCTGGGAGGACATACTGGGCAATGGGCATGATAGTACCACCAGTAGACTGACTCGGCGGTCTCCAGGGCTCCGTCTCCCCTTCTCGCTGCTGTTAGGCTGGGTTAACATTGCGTTTATGCTGTGCGCTACAACGGATCCGTTGTAAATCAGCGCAGACGCAATGTAACGTAGACTTGCATTGTAAAAATAGGCATGCGTAATGAAAGTATGCATTATTTGCAACGCGCAGGAAAACATGGTCGGCGGCTGGAGGCCAGCGGAGCACTTCTCTGACAACTGTGTTCTAGTGTCATTCTGTGCCTGCTCATCTCTGTCAGCAGGGGTATTTGTCTGATGGCAAAGATGTAGCAGAGCTGGAGACAGAAGATCCGTGGATTACGTCAGGGCGAGGATTTTGTTTTTTATTAAAGATGGAGTCCCTACATGTGTTCTCTGTTTTATTTTTATTAAAAAAAAATTTCTGTGTTGTGTTTTTTTTCTGTTTACTAGAAATTCATGGTGGCCATGTCTAGTTTGGCGTGACACCATGAGTTTCAGGCTTAGTGCCAGCTGATAATACAAAGCTGGTACTAACCCCATTATTACCCAGCGTGCCACCCCCCACCAGGGCCGTTGGAAGAGCCGGATAAAGCGCCTGGAAATGGCGCTACGATGAATGCACTAATTCCAGGGGTGGCTGCGGGCTGCCGTTTTCAGCGTGGGGGGCTCAGAATGCTTGGGCCTTACCATGCTGAGAATCCCAGACCTCAGCTGCCTGGTTTTACCAGGCTGGCGATCAAAATATGGCGGAAGCCCACGCATTTTTTTTTTTTTATTATTTTTTAAAATCATTTAAAAACAACATTGGGCTTTCCTGACTCTTGATCGCCAGGCATCTAGAAGTGGCAGCCCGTAGCTGTTTGCTTTATCTGCGCTGAGAATCAAAAATTCTGCGGAGCGCTATGTCATTTTTGTTCTATTATTTATTTATTTTCACACTTCTATATGTGTGACAGTCCCAACAGCCAATCACAGACGCTGACACAGAGAACGGGCGTCTGTGATTGGCTGCTTGAGTAACCTGAAAGCAGCCCATACATAGTACCATACTAGAATGTATGGGCTGATTGTACATTACTCAGAGCTACGGCCTGCCCCCCCAGCTGCCTGGCTTTACCTTGGCTGGCGATCAAAAGACAGAGAAGACGAATATTTGTTTTAAACTTAACTTTTTTTTTTCCCGCCATATGTTGATCGCCAGCCAGATAAAACAAGGCAGCTGGGGGCTGGGATTCACAGCATGGTAAGGCCCAAGCGTTCAGAGACCCCCCACGCTGAAAATCGCAGCCCACAGCCACCCCTGAATATGGCGCATTCATCGTAGCGCCATTTCCAGGTGCTTTACCCGTCTCTTCCAGCGGCCCTGGTGGTGAGTGGCACGCTGGATAATAATGGGGTTAGTACCAGGCCGGCTTTGTATTATCAGCTGGTACTAAGCCCGAAATTCATGGTTTCACACCAAATTAGACATAGTCACCATCAATTTCTAGTAAACAGAAAAAAAAAGACAGAATTTTTTTTTTTTATTAAAGATAAAACACATTTAGGGATTCCATCTTTAATAAAGAAAAATCCTCACTCCAACGTAATCCATAGGTCATTAGTAAAATTACTGGTGCCATACAAAGGGTTAATTAGGGAAAACTCCTATTGAGACCTTGCAAATACTGACATAGAAAGCTGGAGCTAAACATCCCTAGATGTACTATATATATACACATTTTTTCTATTTTTGATGAAGATTTTTAATGTTATGTACTAATAAAATGGATATTTTTTAATTGACTCACTCTGACAATGTTTCTTTATACTGTGGGATGTTTAGCTCCAGCTTTCTATGTCAGTAATCCATGGGTCTTCTGTCTTCAGCTCTGCTACATCTTTGCCATCAGAAAAATATGTCTGCTGACAGATGAGCAGGCACAGAATGACACTGGAGCACTGTTACTGTGTAGTGCGGCACTATGTTGCTTTTTTTGTCATTTCATGCAGTGTAGAAATGTTGGGAAAAGTGTGGATTGTGCTCTGGAAGTGATCAGTTATAGTAACTATGTTATTTTCTGCAGAGATAAGTCCTGCATGGAAGATGGGATATATCGGTCTGCAGATAAAGAACTTCACCTAGAGACATTACTGGTGAGTATGTGTATTACCTATACACACACACTGACACTATACACAGAGCTCCTGTGTGTAATGTCACTGGTGATGACTGTATAACCTGTACACTATATACAGAGCTCCTGTGTATAATGTCACTGGTGATCACTGTATTACCTCTACACTGACACTATATACAGAGCTCCTGTGTATAATGTCACTGGTGATCACTGTATTACCTCTACACTGACACTATATACAGAGCTCCTGTGTATAATGTCACTGGTGATCACTGTATTACCTCTACACTGACACTATATACAGAGCTCCTGTGTGTAATGTCACTGGTGATCACTGTATTACCTGTATACTGACACTATATACAGAGCTCCTGTGTATAATGTCACTGGTGATCACTGTATTACCTGTACACTATACACTATATACAAAGCTCCTGTGTATAATGTCACTGGTGATCACTGTATTACCTCTACACTGACACCATACACAGAGCTCCTGTGCATAATGTCACTGGTGATCACTGTATTACCTCTACACTGACACTATACACAGAGCTCCTGTGCATAATGTCACTGGTGATCACAGTATTACCTGTACACTATACACTATATACAGAGCTCCTGTTTATAATGTCACTGGTGATCACAGTATTACCTCTACACTGACACCATACAAAGAGCTCCTGTGTATAATATCACTGGTAATCACTGTATTACCTGTACACTGACACTATATGCAGAGCTCCTGTATGTAATGTTACTGGTGATCACTGTATTACCTGTACACTGACACCATACACAGAACTCCTGTGTATAATGTCACTGGTGATCAGTGTGTTACCTGTACACTGACACCATACACAGAACTCCTGTGTTTAATGTCACTGGTGATCCCTGTATTACCTGTACTCTGACACTATATACAGAGCTCCTGTGCATAATGTCACTGGTGATCCCTGTATTACCTCCACACTGACACTATACACAGAGCTCCTGTGCATAATGTCACTGGTGATCACTGTATTATCTCTACACTGACACTATACACAGAGCTCCTGTGCATAATGTCACTGGTGATCACTGTATTACCTCTACACTGACACTATACACAGAGGTCCTGTGCATAATGTCACTGGTGATCACTGTATTACCTCTACACTGACACTATACACAGAGCTCCTGTGCATATTGTCACTGGTGATCACTGTATTACCTCTACACTGACACTATACACAGAGCTCCTGTGCATAATGTCACTGGTCATCGCTGTATTACCTCTACACTGACACTATACACAGAGCTCCTGTGTATTATGTTACTAGTGATCACTGTATTACCTCTACACTAACACTATATACAGAGCTCCTGTGTATAATGTCACTGGTGATCACTGTATTACCTGTACTCTGACACTATATACAGAGCTCCTGTGCATAATGTCACTGGTGATCCCTGTATTACCTCCACACTGACACTATACACAGAGCTCCTGTGCATAATGTCACTGGTGATCACTGTATTATCTCTACACTGACACTATACACAGAGCTCCTGTGCATAATGTCACTGGTGATCACTGTATTACCTCTACACTGACACTATACACAGAGGTCCTGTGCATAATGTCACTGGTGATCACTGTATTACCTCTACACTGACACTATACACAGAGCTCCTGCGCATATTGTCACTGGTGATCACTGTATTACCTCTACACTGACACTATACACAGAGCTCCTGTGCATAATGTCACTGGTCATCACTGTATTACCTCTACACTGACACTATACACAGAGCTCCTGTGTATTATGTTACTAGTGATCACTGTATTACCTCTACACTAACACTATATACAGAGCTCCTGTGTATAATGTCACTGGTGATCACTGTATTACTGTTATGTTCTGCTACCAAAGCTAAGGAAAGAGAGGAGATCTGTCCCTACTATAAGACTCAGCTGAATCCCTACGATGTAACAGGGAACCTGATCCTGCGATCAGACCTGCTAAAGTCCTAATCTAGTCTGTACGAAGACCTATAGATGTGGGGAGGGAATCCCTACAAGTACTAAGGACTGGGAGGAATATGGGACACCTCCTAACAGAAATAGTAGCAGACAGACGAACAAACAAAATAGATAGAACATAGAGGTCCGTAGACCAAGCAAACTAACAGAGTTAGATACAGCGCACAGGCTAGCTAGAAAGTAGAAATACAATGAAGTCCAGCAAAGCCAGAAGGGCGGAGCAGGATTAAATAGGCCAACAAGGTCATGTGACCAGCAAAGGAAAAAAAACCTAACAGCAAGGTTCTAACAGTACCCCCCCTTCTAAGAGGATCCTCCGGATCCCCTAGGACCAGGCTTATCAGGAAATCTCCTGTGAAACATCATCTGACCTCACCCAAGAGTTATCCTCGGGTCCCAAACCTTTCCAGGCCACAAGATACTGCAAACTACCTCTATACCGTCTAGAGTCAAGGATGCGAGAAATTTCATATTCCCCGTCCTCCACCACCGGAGGAACAGAGGCAGAGGCGTCACCATCCGACACAACAGCTTTTTTTAACAGAGAGACATGAAAGACCGGATTAATTCTCCAGGAGGTAGGAACCTCCAACCTAACAGCAGATTGGTTGACAACCTGAAGCACCTTAAAGGGCCCTACAAACTTGGGACCCAATTTCTTAGAAGGAATCCTCAACCGCAGATTCCTAGAGGACAACCAAACCATGTCACCAACAGCGAACAAAACCTCCTGTCGTTTCCTATCAAAGTAGTCTTTAGATTTTCTGTTGGCCTCCTGAAGATTACCACGCACATCCGTCCAAACTCTTTCCAAATCACCGGAAAAATTCTCCTCCTCAGGCACGGCAGATCCCAACTTGGAGAACGACCCAAACGACGGATGTCTCCCAGAACAACAAAAAAAAGGCGAACAACCAGCAGAAGAAGATGTATGATTGTTCAGAGCAAATTCGGCAAGTGGCAGAAACTCAGACCACCCCTCTTGATTGTCTGCCACAAAACAACGCAAGAACTGCTCAACATCCTGGTTTTTCCTTTCTGTCTGGCCATTAGATTCAGGATGATATCCGGACGAAAACGACAAATGAATTCCCAACCTGTCACAAAAGGCACGCCAAAAACGAGCCACGAACTGAGGACCCCTATCAGAAACAATGTCAGTAGGAACACCATGAAGTCTGACAATTTCCTTGACAAAGGCCTTAGCGAGAGTTTTAGCGCAGGGCAGTTTGACGAAGGGAACCAAGTGACACATCTTGCTAAAACGGTCCACGACCACCCAGATGACAGTAAAACCCTCAGAGGGGGGAAGGTCAGTTATAAAGTCCATAGCCAAATGTGTCCAAGGAGCACTGGGGACCTCCAAAGGACAAAGCAACCACGCAGCAGGAGTATGTGAGGACTTAGATCTAGCACATATAGTACATTGGCGCACCCACTTAATGACTTCCTTCTGCCATCCAGGCCACCAAAAACTGCGACCCACCAGTCTCTTGGTCTCAGAGATTCCGGGATGACCTGCCAACCGAGATTCGTGACACTCAACAAACAAATCTCTCCTAAAGGTCCCAGGCACAAACAACCTCCCATGAGGAGTGTTAGATGGGGCATTCTCCTGAGCTTTAAGAATCTCATCTTCCAAAACGGAGTCTAAAGCAGCTATCACAACACCTTCTTGTAAAATGTTTTCCTCTTTCTCAGCACCGACTATGGGAGAAAAACTGCGAGACAAGGCATCCGCCTTAACATTCTTAGTACCAGGGATGTAAGTAACGGAGAAATTAAACCGCGAGAAAAACAGTGCCCACCTAGCCTGACGGGCATTCAGGCGCTTGGCAGCATCAAGATATATCAGATTTTTATGATCCGTAAGAACCTGAACGGGAAATTCCGCACCTTCCAAGAAGTGGCGCCAGTGTTCAAATGCGAGTTTAATAGCCAATAATTCCCGATTACCAATATCGTAATTCAGTTCAGTCTCCGAAAAAATTTTTGAAAAAAAGGCACAGGGATGTAATCCATCCCCGTTATCCTGAGACAATACTGCGCCAACCCCCACAGAGGAAGCATCAACCTCAACCAAAAACGGCCTAGTAACATCAGGCTGCATAAGGATGGGAGCAGAGGTGAACCTCTCCTTGAGATACACAAAAGCTTCGATGGCCTCAGAAGACCACTGAACCGCATCAGCACCTTTCCTGGTGAGATCAGTCAGAGGTTTGACAATACTAGAAAAAATTTTTATGAATTTTCTGTAGTAATTGGCGAAACCCAAAAACCTCTGTATCGATTTCAAACCAATAGGCCTAGGCCATTCCTGCACAGCCTGAACCTTAACCGGATCCATCTCAAAACCTTTGCTGGAGATAATGTAGCCCAAAAAACTAATTCTCTGTACAGCGAACTCACATTTCTCCAGCTTAGCAAAAAGCGAATTGTCCATTAATAACTGTAATACCTCACGCACGCTCCGCCAATGAGACTCCAGATCTGGCGAATAAATCAAAATGTCATCCAAATACACAACCACATTTTTACCGATCAAAGGTCTAAGGATGTCATTAATCAGATTCTGAAAAAATGCAGGAGCATTAGTAAGACCAAAAGGCATAACCAGATTCTCAAAATGACCCACAGGAGTGTTAAAAGCAGTCTTCCATTCATCACCCTCCTTCATGCGCAACAGATTGTATGCCCCCTTAAGGTCAATTTTAGAGAACCACTTGGCCCCCAATAACTGGTTAAACAGATCAGGAATCAATGGCAGTGGGTAAGGATTGCGTACCGTAATTTTGTTAATCTCACGAAAATCCAGACAAGGACGTAAACCGCCGTCCTTTTTTTTTACAAAAAAAAATCCAACCGCCACAGGAGACTTAGAGGGCCTAATGTGACCGGCGGCCAAACTTGTCTGTATGTATTCCTCCAAAGCCTTCCTCTCAGGAATAGTAAGGTTAAATAAACGACTTTTAGGAAGAGTTGCTCCAGGGACAAATTCAATAGAACAATCATAGTCTCTATGGGGAGGCAAAACCTGCGATTCCTTCTCAGAAAAAACTCTCCAAAAATCCTGAATAGGAACAGGCAATTCTCCCCTATCCAAAGCTGCAATACGCCCGTTACAACACTTGTCATAACATTTATGGCTCCAGGATTTAATTTCACTGGTAGACCAATCCAGTACAGGATTGTGAAATTTTAACCAGGGCAAACCCAATATTACTGGAGAAGGCAAGTTATTCAACACTACCAAATCCAATTTCTCATGGTGAACACCATTAATAGTGAGAGGAAATTCACTGACCTTGAGAGTAATATTCTTCAAAGGGGAGCCATCCACAGAAACCACAGCAATGGGGGATGATAAAGGTTCAGGTTTTAAATTGAGTTTTTCCACGAATCCCCCATCAATTACATTCAGTGTAGACCCGCAATCAACAAACACCCGAAATTCCATTAATTTTTCCTGAGCAATCGTGGAAGCAGCTAAAAATATACCCTTGGAATTTAAACAGGCAATACGGGCGTGACTGACCATTTTTTTTTCTTTCTTCATCCGAAGCTCACAGCCTTTAATCAAATGACCAGATTTTCCGCAATAGAAGCACAAGCCTTGCGAAAAACGACGGTCTTTTTCTTGAGAGCGAGGTGCCACCGATCCAATCTCCATCGGTTCACCACTGTTAGTACACACATTATCATAACCAGAAACTGACATAGCAGAGGATTTGCTCTCATTAACCCTAGCACGCAGTCTTCTATCCACCCGTATAGCTAATTGCATAGCCTGTTGCAAATCCTCAGGTGTAGGATAAGCAATTAGCAGGTCTTTAACCCTTTCACTGAGCCCAGCAAGAAATAGACTTTTCAGAGCAGAATCGTTCCACCCTGTTTGAGTGGACCAACGACGAAAATGTGTACAATATTTTTCCACATTACCCGATCCTTGTTTTAGACGTCTCAACTCAGTCTCAGCTGATGCGACACGGTCAGGATCATCATATAATAGTCCCAAAGCAGAAAAAAACTATCCACTGATCTGAAGCATGAATCACTAGGTTGCAAAGAAAAGGCCCACTCCTGAGGCTCTTTGCGCAAAAGTGACATTATGAACCCTACGCGCTGGGATTCATCCCCAGAGGACTTAGGTCTCAAACGAAAATACAATAAGCAAGCATTTTTAAATGAAAAAAATTCTCGGTGTTCACCAAAAAATAAATCCGGCAAACATACCTTAGGCTCCAAGAAATGTGCTCCAGGACAGTTACTCACATGCTGACGGAGCTCGGCCACCTCCAGAGAGAGTCCCTGCAGGCGATGAGCCAAATCCTGAACCGACACCATGATGGAACAGAAAAATCTTTCCTTAGAGAATTTGCAGGCTGGACTTACTGTTATGTTCTGCTACCAAAGCTAAGGAAAGAGAGGAGATCTGTCCCTACTATAAGACTCAGCTGAATCCCTACGATGTAACAGGGAACCTGATCCTGCGATCAGACCTGCTAAAGTCCTAATCTAGTCTGTACGAAGACCTATAGATGTGGGGAGGGAATCCCTACAAGTACTAAGGACTGGGAGGAATATGGGACACCTCCTAACAGAAATAGTAGCAGACAGACGAACAAACAAAATAGATAGAACATAGAGGTCCGTAGACCAAGCAAACTAACAGAGTTAGATACAGCGCACAGGCTAGCTAGAAAGTAGAAATACAATGAAGTCCAGCAAAGCCAGAAGGGCGGAGCAGGATTAAATAGGCCAACAAGGTCATGTGACCAGCAAAGGAAAAAAAACCTAACAGCAAGGTTCTAACAATTACCTGTACACTGACACTATACACAGAGCTCCTGTGTATAATGTTACTGGTGATCACTGTATTACCTCTACACTGACACTATATGCAGAGCTCCTGTGCATAATGTCACTGGTGATCACTGTATTACCTCTACACTGACACTATACACAGAGCTCCCGTGTATTATGTTACTGGTGATCACTGTATTACCTCTACACTAACACTATATACAGAGCTCCTGTGTATATTGTCACTGGTGATCACTGTATTACCTGTACACTGACACTATACACAGAGCTCCTGTGCATAATGTCACTGGTGATCCCTGTATTACCTCTACACTGACACTATATACAGAGCTCCTGTGTATAATGTTATTGGTGATCACTGTATTACCTCTACACTGACACTATACACAGAGCTCCTGTGTATAATGTCACTGGTGATCCCTGTATTACCTCTACACTGACACTATATACAGAGCTCCTGTGTATAATGTTATTGGTGATCACTGTATTACCTCTACACTGACACTATATACAGAGCTCTTGTGTATAATGTCACTGGTGATCACTGTATTACCTGTACACTGACACTATACACAGAGCTCCTGTGCATAATGTCACTGGTGATCCCTGTATTACCTCTTCACTGACACTATATACAGAGCTCCTGTGTATAATGTCACTGATAATCTCTACATTATCTGTACACTGACTCTATATACAGAGCTTTTTTACATTTTCATTATCAGTCACTATCTGGTACCATTATGTGCTGTGGTCATGGTTTGGTGGTATTTGTCCCTCGTATGTGGTATTATTCAGAAAGTCACTATGTGGTGGTAATATGTGGTCTTCTCATGGTGTGACAGTATATATACCTTGTACTTGGTAGTATTTGATCACTATGTGGTGGTATGTGTTCTGGTCATGGTGTGGCGGTATTTCTCTCTTCTATATGGTATTATTAGTCTAGGTATAGTGGATGGTTGTCAGTCATTTGTTTTTTCGGATATTAAAAATGGGAACATTCTTTATTTGCAATACATAGTAAATACTTGGATGTTTAACCTCTGCCTGTGTTGTGACTACTACACAGCAGCAGAGATTTATTGGTTAATAAAGTTGATTCATTTTGAAAGAGTTTGTGGACTTATGTTATTCCTATATATGGTAACTGCATGGTGCTGGTGGGCCCCAATATTGATTTTTTTCCTGGTGGGCCCCAGGTACTCCAGTCCGGCGCTGGTCCCAGACAGTTACCTCCTCATCTGTCCTGCTGCTGGCTGGGAGTCCTGTACAGTGCAGCATGTAGTGTGATGTGAATGCCACACTATGGAGGTGCTGCTCCTACTACTGCCAAGTGAGGATCTCACCTCCCCAGTATGGTGCCCTCAGGAGCTCCCACAGGGCATCACAGGCCTTAGTATGAAGCAGTACCACAAGTCTTCTAGTATTGCTTCATACTAAGGCCTGTGATGCCCTGTGGGAGCTCCCTGAGGGCACCATACTGGGGAGGTGAGAGCCTCACCTGATCTCTATGTACGCCCCTCACTGGGCCCCATGATCTCTATGTACGCGGGTGACTGGGCCCCATGATCTCTATGTCCGCCCTCTCTATGTCCGCCCCTCACTGGGCCCCATGATCTCTATGTACGCGGGTGACTGGGCCCCATGATCTCTATGTACCCCGCTGACTGGGCCCCATGATCTCTATGTATGCGGGTGACTGGGCCCCATGATCTCTATGTACGCGGGTGACTGGACCCCATGATCTCTATGTACGCGGGTGACTGGGCCCCATGATCTCTATGTACCCCGCTGACTGGGCCCCATGATCTCTATGTACCCCGCTGACAGGGCCCCATGATCTCTATGTACCCCGCTGACAGGGCCCCATGATCTCTATGTACGCAGGTGACTGGGCCCCATGATCTCTATGTACGCGGGTGACTGGGCCCCATGATCTCTATGTACGGGGGTGACTGGACCCCATGATCTCTATGTACCCCGCTGACTGGGCCCCATAATCTCTATGTACCCCGCTGACAGGGCCCCATGATCTCTATGTACCCCGCTGACTGGGCCCCATGATCTCTATGTACGCGGGTGACTGGGCTCCATGATCTCTATGTACGCGGGTGACTGGGCCCCATGATCTCTATGTACGCGGGTGACTGGGCCCCATGATCTCTATGTACCCCGCTGACTGGGCCCCATAATCTCTATGTACCCCGCTGACAGGGCCCCTTGAACTCTATGTACCCCGCTGACTGGGCCCCATGATCTCTCTGTACCCCGCTGACAGGGCCCCATGATCTCTATGTACCCCGCTGACTGGGCCCCATGATTTCTATGTCCGCCCCTCACTGGGCCCCATGATCTCTATGTACGCGGGTGACTGGGCCCCATGATCTCTATGTACACGGGTGACTGGGCCCCATGATCTCTATGTACCCCGCTGACTGGGCCCCATGATCTCTATGTACTCGGGTGACTGGGCCCCATGATCTCTATGTACGCCGCTGACAGGGCCCCATGATCTCTATGTACCCCGCTGACTGGGCTCCATGATATCTATGTACGCCGCTGACTGGGCCCCATGATCTCTATGTACGCGGGTGACTTGGCCCCATGATCTCTATGTACGCCGCTGACTGGACCCCATGATCTCTATGTGCCCCGCTGACAGGGCCCCATGATCTCTATGTACACGGGTGACTGGGCCCCATGATCTCTATGTACGCCGCTGATTGGGCCCCATGATCTCTATGTACCCCGCTGACTGGGCCCCATGATCTCTATGTACGCCGCTAACAGGGCCCCATGATCTCTATGTACGCCGCTGACTGGGCCCCATGATCTCTATGTACCCCGCTGACTGGGCCCCATAATCTCTATGTACCCCGCTGACAGGGCCCCTTGAACTCTATGTACCCCGCTGGCTGGGCCCCATGATCTCTCTGTACCCCACTGACAAGGCCCCATGATCTCTATGTACCCCGCTGACTGGGTCCCATGATCTCTATGTCCGCCCCTCACTGGGCCCCATGATCTCTATGTACGCGGGTGACTGGGCCCCATGATCTCTATGTACACGGGTGACTGGGCCCCATGATCTCTATGTACCCCGCTGACTGGTTCCCATGATCTCTATGTACGCGGGTGACTGGGCCCCATGATCTCTATGTACGCCGCTGACTGGGCCCCATGATCTCTATGTACCCCGCTGACTGGGCCCCATGATCTCTATGTACGCCGCTGACTGGGCCCCATGATCTCTATGTACGCGGGTGACTGGGCCCCATGATCTCTATGTACGCCGCTGACTGGACCCCATGATCTCTATGTGCCCCGCTGACAGGGCCCCATGATCTCTATGTACGCGGGTGACTGGGCCCCATGATCTCTATGTACGCCGCTGATTGGGCCCCATGATCTCTATGTACGCCGCTGACTGGGCCCCATGATCTCTATGTACGCCGCTGACTGGGCCCCATGATCTCTATGTACGCCGCTGACTGGGTCCCATGATCTCTATGTACGTCCCTGACTGGGTCCCATGATCTCTATGTACACTGCTGACTGGGCCCCATGATCTCTATGTACGCCGCTGACTGGGCCCCATGATCTCTATGTACGTGGGTGACTGGGCCCCATGATCTCTATGTATGCCGCTGACTGGGCCCCATGATTTCTATGTACCCCGCTTACAGGGCCCCATGATCTCTATGTACGTTGTGACTGGGCCCCATGATCTCTATGTACGCCGCTGACTGGGCCCCATGATCTCTATGGACGCCGCTGACTGGGCCCCATGATCTCTATGTACGCCGCTGACTGGGCCCCATGATCTCTATGGACGCCGCTGACTGGGCCCCATGATCTCTATGTACGCCGCTGACTGGGCCCCATGATCTCTATGGACGCCGCTGACTGCGCCCCATGATCTCTATGTACGCCGCTGACTGGGCCCCATGATCTCTATGTACGCCACTGACTGGGCCCCATGATCTTTATGTCCGCCCCTGACCTGATTGGCCACATGATCTCTATGTACGATCCCTGACTGGGCCCCATGATCTTTATGTACACCCCTGACCTGATTGGCCCCATGATCTTTATGTCCGCCCCTGACTGGGCCCCATGATTTCTATATACGCCCCTGACTGGGCCCCATGATTTCTATATACGCCCCTGACTGGGCCCCATGATTTTTTTTTTTTTATTAAAGATGGAGTCCCTAAATGTATATTGTATTTTATTTTTCTTAAAAAAAATGTTTTCTCTGTGTTGTGTTTTTTTTTCTGTTTACTAGAAATTCATGGTGGCCATGTCTAGTTTGGCGTGACGCCATGAATTTCAGGCTTAGTACCAGCTGACATTGCAAAGCTGGTACTAACCCCATTATTACCCAGCGTGCCACCCCCCACCATTGTATTTTAATGAGGGGGGTGACATCCTGCATTGGGCATTATAAAGGTGGGGTGACATCCTGCATGGGGCATTATAAAGAGGGGGGTGACATCCTGCATGGGGCATTATATGGGGGGGTGATATCCTGCATGGGGCATTATATGTGTGAGTGACATCCTGCATGGGGCATTATATGGGGGTGACATCCAGCATGGGGCATTATATGGGGGGTGACATCCTGCATGGGGCATTTTAAAGAGGGGGGTGACATCCTGCATTGGGCATTATAAAGGGGGGTGAGGTGACATCCTGCATGGGGCATTTTAAAGAGAGGGGGGTGATATCCTGCATGGGGCATTATAAAGAGGGAGGGTGACATCCTGCATGGGGCATTATATGGGGGAGGTGACATCCTGCATGGGGCATTATAAAGAGGGGGGTGACATCCTGCATGGGGCATTATATGGGGGGTGACATCCTGCATGCGGCATTATATGGGAGGTGACATTCTGCATGGGGCATTATATGGGGGGTGACATCCAGCATGGGGCATTATATTGGGGGGTGACATCCTGCATGGGGCATTATATGGGGGTGACATCCTGCATGGGGCATTTTAAAGAGGGGGGTGACATTCTGCATTGGGCATTATAAAGAGGGGGTGAGATCCTGCATGGGGCATTATATGGGGGGTGACATCCTGCATGGGGCATTATATGGGGGGTGACATCCTGCATGGGGCGTTATATGGGGGAGGTGACATCCTGCATGGGGCATTATATGGAGGGTGGTGACATCCTGCATGGGGCATTATAAGGGGGGGAACAGCCTGCATAGGGCATTATGTGTGGGGAACAGCCTGCATGGAGCTTTATATGGGGCCAGTATCCTGTACAGAGCATTTTATGGGGGCCAGTATTCTGTATGGAGCGTTATATGGGGTCAGTATTCTGTATGGAGCATTATATGGGGGCCAGTATTCTGTATGGAGCATTTTTGGGGGGCCAGTATACTGTGTGGAATGTTATATGGGGACCAATATCCTGTATGGAGCGTTATATGGGGGCCAGTATTCTGTACGGAGCATTTTATGGGGGCCAGTATTCTTTATGAAGCGTTATATGGGGGCCAGTATTCTGTATGGAGCGTTATATGGGGGTCAGTATCCTGTATGGAGCATTATATGGGGGCCAGTATTCTGTATGGAGCGTTATATGGGGACCAATATCCTGTATGGAGTGTTATATGGGGGCCAGTATGCTGTATGGAGCGTTATATGGGGGGCAGTATTCTGTATGGAGCGTTATATGGGGGCCAGTATTCTGTATGGAGCGTTATATGGGGGCCAGTATTCTGTATGGAGCATTTTTTGGGGGCCAGTATACTGTGTGGTGCGTTATATGGGGGCCAGTATGCTGTATGGAGCGTTATATGGGGGCCAGTATTCTGTATGGAGCGTTATATGGGGGCCAGTATTCTGTATGGAGCATTTTTTGGGGGCCAATATTCTGTATGGAGCGTTTTATGGGGGCCAGTATTCTGTGTGGAGCGTTATATGGGGGCCAGTATTCTGCATGGAGCATTTTATGGGGGCCAGTATTCTGTATGGAGCGTTTTATGGGGGCCAGTATTCTGTATGGAGCGTTATGTGGGGGCCAGTATCCTGTATGGAGCATTATATGGGGGCCAGTATTCTGTATGGAGTGTTATATGGGGGCCAGTATTCTGTATGGAGCGTTATATGGGGGCCAGTATTCTGTATGGAGCGTTATATGGGGACCAATATCCTGCATGGAGCGTTATATGGGGGCCAGTATCCTGTATGGAGTGTTATATGGGGGCCAGTATTCTGTATGGAGCATTTTTTGGAGGCCAGTATACTGTGTGGAGCGATTCGCCGGTTTCTGAGCTATTGTAGAATTTACAATAGATATCACTCATGTAATGTAAGAAGTGAAATCTTTGCATTGTACTATACTTATATTTCTCTGCAGTATCTGTGCATTATGAATCGTGTATGTGTTAAAGGGGCCACTGAGACTCTTTCGCCCGGGGCCCAGAAAAACCTGGAGCCGGCCCTTTGTTGTGCTATCATGCTAGTACTACTACCACAAGTGGCTGGCTGGCAGGACATGCCGGGTGGGCATGATAGTACCACAGAGGCTGGCAGGACATACTGGGCAATGGGCATAATAGTGCCACAGAGGCTGGGAGGACATACTGGGCAATGGGCATGATAGTACCACCAGTAGACTGACTCGGCGGTCTCCAGGGCTCCGTCTCCCCTTCTCGCTGCTGTTAGGCTGGGTTAACATTGCGTTTATGCTGTGCGCTACAACGGATCCGTTGTAAATCAGCGCAGACGCAATGTACTGTAGACTTGCTTTGTAAAAATAGGCATGCGTAATGAAAGTATGCATTATTTGCAACACGCAGGAAAACATGGTCGGCGGCTGGAGGCCAGCGGAGCACTTCTCTGACAACTGTGTTCTAGTGTCATTCTGTGCCTGCTCATCTCTGTCAGCAGGGGTATTTGTCTGATGGCAAAGATGTAGCAGAGCTGGAGACAGAAGATCCGTGGATTACGTCAGGGCGAGGATTTTGTTTTTTATTAAAGATGGAGTCCCTACATGTGTTTTGTGTTTTATTTTTATTAAAAAAAAATTTCTGTGTTGTGTTTTTTTTCTGTTTACTAGAAATTCATGGTGGCCATGTCTAGTTTGGCGTGACGCCATGAATTTCAGGCTTAGTGCCAGCTGATAATACAAAGCTGGTACTAACCCCATTATTACCCAGCGTGCCACCCCCCACCAGGGCCGTTGGAAGAGCCGGATAAAGCGCCTGGAAATGGTGGTACGATGAATGCACTAATTCCAGGGGTGGCTGCGAGCTGCCGTTTTCAGCGTGGGGGGCTCAGAATGCTTGGGCCTTACCATGCTGAGAATCCCAGACCCCAGCTGCCTGGTTTTACCAGGCTGGCGATCAAAATATGGCGGAAGCCCACGCATTTTTTTTTTTTAATTATTTTTTAAAATCATTTAAAAACAACATTGGGCTTTCCTGACTCTTGATCGCCAGGCATCTAGAAGTGGCAGCCCGTAGCTGTCTGCTTTATCTGCGCTGAGAATCAAAAATTCTGCGGAGCGCTATGTCATTTTTGTTCTATTATTTATTTATTTTCACACTTCTATATGTGTGACAGTCCCAACAGCCAATCACAGACGCTGACACAGAGAACGGGCGTCTGTGATTGGCTGCTTGAGTAACCTGAAAGCAGCCCATACATAGTACCATACTAGACTGTATGGGCTGATTGTACATTACTCACACAGCCAATCACAGACGCCCATCCTTTGATAGCATCTGTGATTGGCTGTTGGGTCTGTCACATACAGAAGTGTGAAAAGGAATTTTTAAAAACGATGTAGCGCTCTGCAGAATTTTTGATTCTCACCGCAGATAAAGCGGACAGCTACGGCCTGCCCCCCCAGCTGCCTGGCTTTACCTTGGCTGGCGATCAAAAGACAGAGAAGACGAATATTTGTTTTAAACTTAACTTTTTTTTTTCCCGCCATATGTTGATCGCCAGCCAGATAAAACAAGGCAGCTGGGGGCTGGGATTCACAGCATGGTAAGGCCCAAGCGTTCAGAGACCCCCCACGCTGAAAATCGCAGCCCACAGCCACCCCTGAATATGGCGCATTCATCGTAGCGCCATTTCCAGGTGCTTTACCCATCTCTTCCAGCGGCCCTGGTGGTGAGTGGCACGCCGGGTAATAATGGGGTTAGTACCAGGCCGGCTTTGTATTATCAGCTGGTACTAAGCCCGAAATTCATGGTTTCACACCAAATTAGACATAGTCACCATCAATTTCTAGTAAACAGAAAAAAAAAGACAGAATTTTTTTTTTTTATTAAAGATAAAACACATTTAGGGATTCCATCTTTAATAAAGAAAAATCCTCACTCCAACGTAATCCATAGGTCATTAGTAAAATTACTGGTGCCATACAAAGGGTTAATTAGGGAAAACTCCTATTGAGACCTTGCAAATACTGACATAGAAAGCTGGAGCTAAACATCCCTAGATGTACTATATATATACACATTTTTTCTATTTTTGATGAAGATTTTTAATGTTATGTACTAATAAAATGGATATTTTTTAATTGACTCACTCTGACAATGTTTCTTTATACTGTGGGATGTTTAGCTCCAGCTTTCTATGTCAGTAATCCATGGGTCTTCTGTCTTCAGCTCTGCTACATCTTTGCCATCAGAAAAATATGTCTGCTGACAGATGAGCAGGCACAGAATGACACTGGAGCACTGTTACTGTGTAGTGCGGCACTATGTTGCTTTTTTGGTCATTTCATGCAGTGTAGAAATGTTGGGAAAAGTGTGGATTGTGCTCTGGAAGTGATCAGTTATAGTAACTATGTTATTTTCTGCAGAGATAAGTCCTGCATGGAAGATGGGATATATCGGTCTGCAGATAAAGAACTTCACCTAGAGACATCACTGGTGAGTATGTGTATTACCTATACACACACACTGACACTATACACAGAGGTCCTGTGTGTAATGTCACTGGTGATGACTGTATAACCTGTACACTATATACAGAGCTCCTGTGTATAATGTCACTGGTGATCACTGTATTACCTCTACACTGACACTATATACAGAGCTCCTATGCATAATGTCACTGGTGATCACTGTATTACCTCTACACTGACACTATACACAGAGCTCCTGTGTATAATCTCACTGGTGATCACTGTATTACCTCTACACTGACACTATATACAGAGCTCCTATGTGTAATGTCACTGGTGATCGCTGTATTACCTGTATACTGACACTATATACAGAGCTCCTGTGTATAATGTCACTGGTGATCACTGTATTACCTGTACACTATACACTATATACAAAGCTCCTGTGTATAATGTCACTGGTGATCACTGTATTACCTCTACACTGACACCATACACAGAGCTCCTGTGCATAATGTCACTGGTGATCACTGTATTACCTCTACACTGACACTATACACAGAGCTCCTGTGCATAATGTCACTGGTGATCACAGTATTACCTGTACACTATACACTATATAGAGCTCCTGTTTATAATGTCACTGGTGATCACAGTATTAACTCTACACTGACACCATACACAGAGCTCCTGTGTATAATATCACTGGTAATCACTGTATTACCTGTACACTGACACTATATACAGAGCTCCTGTGTGTAATGTCACTGGTGATCACTGTATTACCTGTACACTGACACCATACACAGAACTCCTGTGTATAATGTCACTGGTGATCACTGTGTTACCTGTACACTGACACCATACTCAGAACTCCTGTGTTTAATGTCACTGGTGATCCCTGTATTACCTGTACTCTGACACTATATACAGAGCTCCTATGCATAATGTCACTGGTGATCACTGTATTACCTGTACACTGACACTATATACAGAGCTCCTATGCATAATGTCACTGGTGATCCCTGTATTACCTCTACACTGACACCATACACAGAGCTCTTGTGCATAATGTCACTGGTGATCACTGTATTACCTCTACACTGACACTATACACAGAGCTCCTGTGCATAATGTCACTGGTGATCACTGTATTACCTCTACACTGACACTATACACAGAGCTCCTGTGCATAATATCACTGGTGATCACTGTATTACCTCTACACTGACACTATACACAGAGCTCCTGTGCATAATGTCACTGGTGATCCCTGTATTACCTCTACACTGACACTATACACAGAGCTCCTGTGCATAATGTCACTGGTGATCACTGTATTATCTCTACACTGACACTATATACAGAGCTCCTATGTGTAATGTCACTGGTGATCGCTGTATTACCTGTATACTGACACTATATACAGAGCTCCTGTGTATAATGTCACTGGTGATCACTGTATTACCTGTACACTATACACTA
The DNA here is from genome assembly GCF_046119375.1 of Phyllobates terribilis. Classification (NCBI taxonomy): domain Eukaryota; kingdom Metazoa; phylum Chordata; class Amphibia; order Anura; family Dendrobatidae; genus Phyllobates; species Phyllobates terribilis. The sequence goes on along the minus strand of NW_027362768.1, from coordinate 395,395,971 downwards.
TATACAAAGCTCCTGTGTATAATGTCACTGGTGATCACTGTATTACCTCTACACTGACACCATACACAGAGCTCCTGTGCATAATGTCACTGGTGATCACTGTATTACCTCTACACTGACACTATACACAGAGCTCCTGTGCATAATGTCACTGGTGATCACAGTATTACCTGTACACTATACACTATATAGAGCTCCTGTTTATAATGTCACTGGTGATCACAGTATTACCTCTACACTGACACCATACACAGAGCTCCTGTGTATAATATCACTGGTAATCACTGTATTACCTGTACACTGACACTATATACAGAGCTCCTGTGTGTAATGTCACTGGTGATCACTGTATTACCTGTACACTGACACCATACACAGAACTCCTGTGTATAATGTCACTGGTGATCACTGTGTTACCTGTACACTGACACCATACTCAGAACTCCTGTGTTTAATGTCACTGGTGATCCCTGCATTACCTGTACTCTGACACTATATGCAGAGCTCCTATGCATAATGTCACTGGTGATCACTGTATTACCTGTACACTGACACTATATACAGAGCTCCTATGCATAATGTCCCTGGTGATCCCTGTATTACCTCTACACTGACACCATACACAGAGCTCTTGTGCATAATGTCACTGGTGATCACTGTATTACCTCTACACTGACACTATACACAGAGCTCCTGTGCATAATGTCACTGGTGATCACTGTATTACCTCTACACTGACACTATACACAGAGCTCCTGTGCATAATATCACTGGTGATCACTGTATTACCTCTACACTGACACTATACACAGAGCTCCTGTGCATAATATCACTGGTGATCACTGTATTACCTGTACACTGACACCATACACAGATCTCCTGTGTATAATGTCACTGGTGATCACTGTGTTACCTGTACACTGACACCATACTCAGAACTCCTGTGTTTAATGTCACTGGTGATCCCTGTATTACCTGTACTCTGACACTATATACAGAGCTCCTATGCATAATGTCACTGGTGATCACTGTATTACCTGTACACTGACACTATATACAGAGCTCCTATGCATAATGTCACTGGTGATCCCTGTATTACCTCTACACTGACACCATACACAGAGCTCTTGTGCATAATGTCACTGGTGATCACTGTATTACCTCTACACTGACACTATACACAGAGCTCCTGTGCATAATGTCACTGGTGATCACTGTATTACCTCTACACTGACACTATACACAGAGCTCCTGTGCATAATATCACTGGTGATCACTGTATTACCTCTACACTGACACTATACACAGAGCTCCTGTGCATAATGTCACTGGTGATCCCTGTATTACCTCTACACTGACACTATACACAGAGCTCCTGTGCATAATGTCACTGGTGATCACTGTATTATCTCTACACTGACACTATATACAGAGCTCCTATGTGTAATGTCACTGGTGATCGCTGTATTACCTGTATACTGACACTATATACAGAGCTCCTGTGTATAATGTCACTGGTGATCACTGTATTACCTGTACACTATACACTATATACAAAGCTCCTGTGTATAATGTCACTGGTGATCACTGTATTACCTCTACACTGACACCATACACAGAGCTCCTGTGCATAATGTCACTGGTGATCACTGTATTACCTCTACACTGACACTATACACAGAGCTCCTGTGCATAATGTCACTGGTGATCACAGTATTACCTGTACACTATACACTATATAGAGCTCCTGTTTATAATGTCACTGGTGATCACAGTATTACCTCTACACTGACACCATACACAGAGCTCCTGTGTATAATATCACTGGTAATCACTGTATTACCTGTACACTGACACTATATACAGAGCTCCTGTGTGTAATGTCACTGGTGATCACTGTATTACCTGTACACTGACACCATACACAGAACTCCTGTGTATAATGTCACTGGTGATCACTGTGTTACCTGTACACTGACACCATACTCAGAACTCCTGTGTTTAATGTCACTGGTGATCCCTGCATTACCTGTACTCTGACACTATATACAGAGCTCCTATGCATAATGTCACTGGTGATCACTGTATTACCTGTACACTGACACTATATACAGAGCTCCTATGCATAATGTCACTGGTGATCCCTGTATTACCTCTACACTGACACCATACACAGAGCTCTTGTGCATAATGTCACTGGTGATCACTGTATTACCTCTACACTGACACTATACACAGAGCTCCTGTGCATAATGTCACTGGTGATCACTGTATTACCTCTACACTGACACTATACACAGAGCTCCTGTGCATAATATCACTGGTGATCACTGTATTACCTCTACACTGACACTATACACAGAGCTCCTGTGCATAATGTCACTGGTGATCCCTGTATTACCTCTACACTGACACTATACACAGAGCTCCTGTGCATAATGTCACTGGTGATCACTGTATTATCTCTACACTGACACTATACACAGAGCTCCTGTGCATAATGTCACTGGTGATCACTGTATTACCTCTACACTGACATTATACACAGAGCTCCTGTGCATAATGTCACTGGTGATCACTGTATTACCTCTACACTGACACTATACACAGAGCTCCTGTGCATAATGTCACTGGTCATCACTGTATTACCTCTACACTGACACTATACACAGAGCTCCTGTGTAGTATGTTACTAGTGATCACTGTATTACCTCTACACTAACACTATATACAGAGCTCCTGTGTATAATGTCACTGGTGATCACTGTATTACCTGTACACTGACACTATACACAGAGCTCCTCTGTATAATGTTACTGGTGATCACTGTATTACCTCTACACTGACACTATACACAGAGCTCCTGTGCATAATGTCACTGGTGATCACTGTATTACCTCTACACTGACACTATACACAGAGCTCCTGTGTATTATGTTACTGATGATCACTGTATTACCTCTACACTAACACTATATACAGAGCTCCTGTGTATAATGTCAGTGGTGATCACTGTATTACCTGTACACTGACACTATACACAGAGCTCCTGTGCATAATGTCACTGGTGATCCCTGTATTACCTCTACACTGACACTATATACAGAGCTCCTGTGTATAATGTTATTGGTGATCACTGTATTACCTCTTCACTGACACTATATACAGAGCTCCTGTGTATAATGTTACTGATAATCTCTACATTATCTGTACACTGACTCTATATACAGACCTTTTTTACATTTTCATTATCAGTCACTATCTGGTACCATTATGCGCTGTGGTCATGGTTTGGTGGTATTTGTCCCTCGTATGTGGTATTATTCAGAAAGTCACTATGTGGTGGTAATATGTGGTCTTCTCATGGTGTGACAGTATATATACCTTGTACTTGGTAGTATTTGATCACTATGTGGTGGTATGTGTTCTGGTCATGGTGTGGCGGTATTTCTCTCTTCTATATGGTATTATTAGTCTAGGTATAGTGGATGGTTGTCAGTCATTTGTTTTTTCGGATATTAAAAATGGGAACATTCTTTATTTGCAATACATATTAAATACTTGGATGTTTAACCTCTGCCTGTGCTGTGACTACTACACAGCAGCAGAGATTTATTGGTTAATAAAGTTGATTCATTTTGAAAGAGTTTGTGGACTTATGTTATTCCTATATACGGTAACTGCATGGTGCTGGTGGGCCCCAATATTGATTTTTTTCCTGGTGGGCCCCAGGTACTCCAGTCCGGCGCTGGTCCCAGACAGTTACCTCCTCATCTGTCCTGCTGCCGGCTGGGAGTCCTGTACAGTGCAGCATGTAGTGTGATGTGAATGCCACACTATGGAGGTGCTGCTCCTACTACTGCCAAGTGAGGATCTCACCTCCCCAGTATGGTGCCCTCAGGAGCTCCCACAGGGCATCACAGGCCTTAGTATGAAGCAGTACCACAAGTCTTCTAGTATTGCTTCATACTAAGGCCTGTGATGCCCTGTGGGAGCTCCCTGAGGGCACCATACTGGGGAGGTGAGAGCCTCACCTGATCTCTATGTACGCCCCTCACTGGGCCCCATGATCTCTATGTACGCGGGTGACTGGGCCCCATGATCTCTATGTCCACCCCTCACTGGGCCCCATGATCTCTATGTACGCGGGTGACTGGGCCCCATGATCTCTATGTACCCCGCTGACTGGGCCCCATGATCTCTATGTACGCGGGTGACTGGGCCCCATGATCTCTATGTACGCGGGTGACTGGGCCCCATGATCTCTATGTACGCGGGTGACTGGGCCCCATGATCTCTATGTACCCCGCTGACTGGGCCCCATGATCTCTATGTACCCCGCTGACAGGGCCCCATGATCTCTATGTACCCCGCTGACAGGGCCCCATGATCTCTATGTACGCAGGTGACTGGGCCCCATGATCTCTATGTACGCGGGTGACTGTGCCCCATGATCTCTATGTACGTGGGTGACTGGACCCCATGATCTCTATGTACCCCGCTGACTGGGCCCCAAAATCTTTATGTACCCTGCTGACAGGGCCCCTTGATCTCTATGTACCCCGCTGACTGGGCCCCATGATCTCTCTGTACCCCGCTGACAGGGCCTCATGATCTCTATGTACCCCGCTGACTGGGCCCCATGATCTCTATGTCCGCCCCTCACTGGGCCCCATGATCTCTATGTACGCGGGTGACTGGGCCCCATGATCTCTATGTACACGGGTGACAGGGCCCCATGATCTCTATGTACCCCGCTGACTGGGCCCCATGATCTCTATGTACGTGGGTGACTGGGCCCCATGATCTCTATGTACGCCGCTGACTGGGCCCCATGATCTTTATGTACCCCGCTGACTGGGCCCCATGATCTCTATGTACGCCGCTGACTGGGCCCCATGATCTCTATGTACGCGGGTGACTGGGCCCCATGATCTCTTTGTACGCCGCTGACTGGACCCCATGATCTCTATGTGCCCCGCTGACAGGGCCCCATGATCTCTATGTACGCGGGTGACTGGGCCCCATGATCTCTATGTACGCCGCTGACTGGGCCCCATGATCTCTATGTACCCCGCTGACTGGGCCCCATGAGCTCTATGTACGTCGCTGACTGGGCCCCATGATCTCTATGTACGCGGGTGACTGGGCCCCATGGTCTCTTTGTACGCCGCTGACTGGACCCCATGATCTCTATGTGCCCCGCTGACAGGGCCCCATGATCTCTATGTACGCTGGTGACTGGGCCCCATGATCTCTATGTACGCCGCTGACTGGGCCCCATGATCTCTATGTACCCCGCTGACTGGGCCCCATGATCTCTATGTACGCCGCTGACTGGGCCCCATGATCTCTATGTACGCCGCTGACTGGGCCCCATGATCTCTATGTCCGCCGCTGACCGGGCCCCATGATTTCTATGTATGATCCCTGACTGGGCCCCATGATTTTTTTTTTTTTTTATTAGAGATGGAGTCCCTAAATGTATATTGTGTTTTATTTTTCTTAAAAAAATTTTTTCTCTGTGTTGTGTTTTTTTTTCTGTTTACTAGAAATTCATGGTGGCCATGTCTAGTTTGGCGTGACGCCATGAATTTCAGGCTTAGTACCAGCTGACATTGCAAAGCTGGTACTAACCCCATTATTACCCAGCGTGCCAGCCCCCACCAGGGCCGCTGGAAGAGCAAGATAGAGCGCCTGAAAATGGCGCTACGATGAATGCGTCAATTCCAGGGGTGGCTGCGGGCTGCCGTTTTCAGCATGGGGGGCCCAGAATGCTTGGGCCTTACCATGCTGAGAATCCCAGCCCCCAGCTGCCTGGTTTTACCTGGCTGGCAATCAAAATATGGCGGGAGTCCACGCATTTTTTTTATTTTTTATTATTTTTTAAAATAATTAAAAAGAAAACATTGGCCTTTCCTGACTTTTGATCGCCAGCCAAGATAAAGCCAGGCAGCTGGAGGTGGCAGCCCGTAGCTGTCTGCTTTATCTGCGCTGAGAATCAGAAATTCTGCGGAGTTCTACGTCATTTTTGTTTTATTATTTATTTATTTTCACACTTCTATATGTGTGACAGTCCCAACAGCCAATCACAGACGCTGACACAGAGAACGGGCATCTGTGATTGGCTGCTTGAGTAACCTGAAAGCAGCCCATACATAGTACCATACTAGAATGTATGGGCTGATTATACATTACTCACACAGCCAATCACAGACGCCCATCCTCTTTGACAGCATCTATGATTGGCTGTTGGGTCTGTCACATATAGAAGTGTGAAAAGAAATCATTTTTAAAAACATGATGTAGCGCTCTGCAGAATTTTTGATTCTCACCGCAGATAAAGCGGACAGCTACGGCCTGCCCCCCCAGCTGCCTGGCTTTACCTTGGCTGGCGATCAAAAGACAGAGAAGACGAATATTTGTTTTAAACGTAACTTTTTTTTTCCGTATATATGTGTACAACCCCTGTATATATATGCACACCCCTCCCTGTATATATGTACACCCCCTGTATATATATGTACACCCCCCGTATATATATGTATACCCCCCGTATATATATGCACACCCCCCGTATATATATGCACACCCCTCCCTGTATATATATGTACACACCCCTGTATATATATGTACACACCACGTATATATATGCACACCCCCGTATATATGTACACCTCCTTATATATATATGTACACCCCCCTGTATGGTGCTGTAGTACCCCCATGTGTGAGGCAGTGCTGCCCCCTATAGACCCCTATATGTTGCTGTAGTACCCCCATGTGTGAGGCAGTGCTGCCCCCTATAGACCCCTGTATGGTGCTGTACTACCCCCATTTGTGAGGCAGTGCTGCCCCCTATAGACCCCTGTATGGTGCTGTAGTACTCCCATGTGTGAGGCAGTGCTGCCCCCTATAGACCCCTGTATGGTGCTGTAGTACCCCCATGTATGAGGCAGTGCTGCCCCCTATAGACCCCTGTATGGTGCTGTAGTACCCCCATGTGTGAGGCAGCGCTGCCCCCTATAGACCCCTGTATGGTGCTGTAGTACCCCCATGTGTGAGGCAGTGCTGCCCCCTATAGACCCCTGTATGGTGCTGTAGTACCCCCATGTGTGAGGCAGTGCTGCCCCCTATAGACCCCTGTATGGTGCTGTAGTACCCCCATGTGTGAGGCAGTGCTGCCCCCTATAGTCCCCTGTATGGTGCTGTAGTACCCCCATGTATGAGGCAGTGCTGCCCCCTATAGACCCCTGTATGGTGCTGTAGTACCCCCATGTGTGAGGCAGTGCTGCCCCCTATAGACCCCTGTATGGTGATGTAGTACCCCCATATGTGAGGCAGTGCTGCCCCCTATAGACCCCTGTATGGTGCTGTAGTACCCCCATGAGTGAGGCAGTGCTGCCCCCTATAGACGCCTGTATGGTGCTGTAGTATAGTCTTGAGCCACCCCCGTAGTGTTCGAGTTCGGTTCGGTTCGTCGAACACCTTCGAACACCGTTAAAAACCAACGGCAGGCAAACAAAAACACATAGAAACACATAGAAAACACCTTCAAAGGTGTCCAAAAGCTGACAAACTGCTCAGAAGACATAACTAACACATGGAAAAGTGACAAGTACATATAGTCATGCGAAAAGAAAAGAGGTGGAGGAGTAAAAGGAGGGGGAGACACAGATATAGGCATGTCATGCCCTTCTAAAATCCAAAAAGTGAGAAGCCGACACGGCCAGTCCGTTCCTTCCCGTGCCACCTCCGTGTCGCCGGGTTTGTGCCAGAGCTGCGGTGGACCCTGACGGCCAGCCCCCCTCTCCCAATACTGGTGCCTGTCCGCTGGTGGGTCGAGCGAGCCCCCCTGTGGTGGAGGCAGCTCTAAGCTTTTTAATTTAAATTGTCCCTCTAATTTGAATGAATACACTTTAAATCCTTTTACAAGGATCTATTGAAGGGCAAGTCTCATGCCAGCAGCCGTGGTAATTCAAGCTCCAGTAGCGTCCACTAAAGCTGCTGCAGTTAAAAAGCTTTTATAAGGATCGAGCTTGGCGGTCCACCGCAAGGTGTCCTACCGCCAGTCCCAGCCCCTATGCCTTGGGGTGCCTCCTGATGCTCTTCACTGAGTATTCTGTGGTCCCGAAGCATTTCCTTTGAAAAAATTAAGTGTCCAAACTACAGGTGGTGTAGCTTGCTTAACAGCCGGGATAATCCGCTGACTAGCAGACACTGCTACTAGGCACAAAGTATTTCCTTGGCTAAATGCAGTTTAAAATTTGTAATTAAATACTCTCGCTGGATGCTGAGAAAGCATTCCATAGAGTCTCCTGGCACGCCATATATTATTCTCTTAAAAAGCTTGGGGTAGGGGTCTAGGGGACCCTTTTATAGCCAAAATCACGGCCCTGTATCGCAATACGTCACCTAGGCTGAAGATAAATGGAACTGTAGCACCCCGAGGGCTCGGTTGCTACAGAGGTATTGCACCTCACCCAGAGGTGTGATATCTGTTATGTTCTGCTACCAGAGCTAAGGAAAGAGAGGAGATCTGTCCCTACGATAGAACTCAGCTTGATCCCTACGATGTAACAGGGGACCTGATCCTGCGATCAGACCTGCTAAAGTCCTAAGCTAGTCTGTACGGAGACCTATAGATGTGGGGAAGGAATCACTACAAGTACTAAGGACCGGGAGGAAAATGGGACACCTCCTAACAGAAATAGTAGCAGACAGACGAACAAACAAAATATAAAGAACACAGAGGTCCGTAGACCAAGCAAACTAACAGAGCAGATACAGAGCACAGGCTAGCTAGAAAGTAGTTATACAATGAAGTCCAGCAAAGCCAGAAGGGCGGAGCAGGATTAAATAGGCCAACAAGGTCATGTGACCAGCAAAGGAAAAAACCTAAGAGCAAGGTTCTAACAGTACCCCCTCTTCTAAGAGGATCCTCCGGATCCCCTAGGACCAGGCTTATCAGGAAATCTCATGTGAAACGCTCTGATAAGTCTGGACGCGGAAACATCATCCGACCTCACCCAAGAGTTATCCTTGGGTCCGAAACCTTTCCAGGCCACAAGACACTGCAAACTACCTCTATACCGTCTAGAGTTAAGGATGCGAGAAATTTCATATTCCCCGTCCTCCACCACCGGAGGAACAGAGGCAGAGGCGTCACAATCCGATACAACAGCTTTTTTCAACAGAGAGACATGAAATACCGGATTAATTCTCCAGGAGGTAGGAACCTCCAACCTAACAGCAGATTGGTTGACAACCTGAAGCACCTTAAAGGGCCCTACAAACTTGGGACCCAATTTCTTAGAAGGAATCCTCAACCGCAGATTCCTAGAGGACAACCAAACCATGTCACCAACAGCGAACAAAACCTTCTGTCGTTTCCTATCAAAGTAGTCTTTAGATTTTCTGTTGGCCTCCTGAAGATTACCACGCACATCCGTCCAAACTCTCTCCAAATCACCGGAAAAATTCTCCTCCTCAGGCACGGCAGATCCCAACTTGGAGAACGACCCAAACGACGGATGTCTCCCAGAACAACAAAAAAAAGGCGAACAACCAGCAGAAGAAGATGTATGATTGTTCAGAGCAAATTCAGCAAGTGGCAGAAACTCAGACCACCCCTCTTGATTGTCTGCCACAAAACAACGCAAGAACTGCTCCACATCCTAGTTTTTCCTTTCTGTCTGGCCATTAGATTCAGGATGATATCCGGACGAGAACGACAAATGAACTCCCAACCTGTCACAAAAGGCACGCCAAAAACGAGCCACGAACTGAGGACCCCTATCAGAAACAATGTCAGTAGGAACGCCATGAAGTCTGACAATTTCCTTGACAAAGGCCTTAGCGAGAGTTTTAGCGCAGGGCAGTTTGACGAAGGGAACCAAGTGACACATCTTGCTAAATCGGTCCACGACCACCCAGATGACAGTAAAACCCTCAGAGGGGGGAAGGTCAGTTATAAAGTCCATAGCCAAATGTGTCCAAGGAGCACTGGGAACCTCCAAAGGACAAAGCAACCCCGCAGCAGGAGTATGTGAGGACTTAGATCTAGCACATATAGTACATTGACGCACCCACTTAATGACTTCCTTCTGCCATCCAGGCCACCAAAAACTGCGACCCACCAGTCTCTTGGTCTCAGAGATTCCGGGATGACCTGCCAACCGAGATTCGTGACACTCAACAAACAAATCTCTCCTAAAGGTCCCAGGCACAAACAACCTCCCATGAGGAGTGTTAGATGGGGCATTCTCCTGTGCTTTAAGAATCTCATCTTCCAAAACGGAGTCCAAAGCAGCTATCACAACACCTTCTTGTAAAATGTTCTCCTCTTTCTCAGCACCGACTATGGGAAAAAAACTGCGAGACAAGGCATCCGCCTTAACATTCTTAGTACCAGGGATGTAAGTAACGGAGAAATTAAACCGCGAGAAAAACAGTGCCCACCTAGCCTGACGGGCATTCAGGCGCTTGGCAGCATCAAGATATATCAGATTTTTATGATCCGTAAGAACCTGAACGGGAAATTCCGCACCTTCCAAGAAGTGGCGCCAGTGTTCAAATGCGAGTTTAATAGCCAATAATTCCCGATTACCAATATCGTAATTCAGTTCAGTCTCCGAAAATTTTTTTGAAAAAAAAGGCACAGGGATGTAATCCATCCCCGTTATCCTGAGACAATACTGCGCCAACCCCCACAGAGGAAGCATCAACCTCAACCAAAAACGGCTTAGTCACATCAGGCTGCATAAGGATGGGAGCAGAGGTGAACCTCTCCTTGAGATACACAAAAGCTTCAATGGCCTCAGAAGACCACTGAACCGCATCAGCACCTTTCCTGGTGAGATCGGTCAGAGGTTTGACAATACTAGAAAAATTTTTTATGAATTTTCTGTAATAATTGGCGAAACCTAAAAACCTCTGTATCGATTTCAAACCAATAGGCCTAGGCCATTCCTGTACAGCTTGAACTTTAACCGGGTCCATCTCAAAACCTTCGCTGGAGATAATGTAACCCAAAAAACTAATTCTCTGTACAGCGAACTCACATTTCTCCAGCTTAGCAAAAAGCGAATTGTCCATTAATAACTGTAATACCTCACGTACGCTCCGCCAATGAGACTCCAGATCCGGCGAATAAATCAAAATGTCATCCAAATACATAACCACATTTTTGCCGATCAAAGGTCTAAGGATGTCATTGATAAGATTCTGGAAAAATGCAGGAGCATTAGTAAGACCAAAAGGCATAACCAGATTCTCAAAATGACCCACAGGAGTGTTAAAAGCAGTCTTCCATTCGTCACCCTCCTTCATGCGCAACAGATTGTATGCCCCCTTAAGGTCAATTTTAGAGAACCACTTGGCCCCCATTAACTGGTTAAACAGATCAGGAATCAATGGCAGTGGGTAAGGATTGGGTACAGTAATTTTGTTAATCTCACGAAAATCCAGACAAGGACGTAAACCGCCGTCCTTTTTTTTTACAAAAAAAAATCCAACCGCCACAGGAGACTTAGAGGGCCTAATGTGACCGGCGGCCAAACTTGTCTGTATGTATTCCTCCAAAGCCTTCCTCTCAGGAATAGTAAGGTTAAATAAACGACTTTTAGGAAGAGTCGCTCCAGGGACAAATTCAATAGAACAATCATAGTCTCTATGGGGAGGCAAAACCTGCGATTCCTTCTCAGAAAAAACTCTCCAAAAATCCTGAATAGGAACAGGCAATTCTCCCCTATCCAAAGCTGCAATACGCCCGTTACAACACTTGTCATAACATTTATGGCTCCAGGATTTAATTTCACTGGTAGACCAATCCAGTACAGGATTGTGAAATTTTAACCAGGGCAATCCCAGTATTACTGGAGAAGGCAAGTTATTCAAAACTACCAAATCCAATTTCTCATGGTGAACACCATTAATAGTGAGAGGAAATTCACAGACCTTGAGAGTAATATTCTTCAAAGGGGAACCATCCACAGAAACCACAGCAATGGGGGATGATAAAGGTTCGGGTTTTAAATTGAGTCTTTCCAAGAATCCCCCATCAATTACATTCAGAGTAGACCCACAATCAACAAACACCCGAAATTCCATTAATTTTTCCTGAGCAATCGTGGAAGCAGCTAAAAATATACCCTTGGAATTTAAACAGGCAATATGGGCATGACTGACCATTTTTTTTTCTTTCTTCATACGAAGCTCACAGCCTTTAATCAAATGACCAGATTTTCCGCAATAGAAACACAAGCCTTCAGAAAATCGACGGTCTTTTTATTGAGAGCGAGGTGCCACCGATCCAATCTCCATCGGTTCACCACTGTTAGTACACACATTCTCATAACCAGAAACTGACATAGCAGAGGATTTGCTCTCATTAACCCTTGCACGCAGTCTCCTATCCACCCGTATAGCTAATTGCATAGCCTGTTGCAAATCTTCAGGTGTAGGATAAGCAATTAGCAGGTCTTTAACCCTTTCATTGAGCCCAGCAAGAAATAGACTTTTCAGAGCAGAATCGTTCCACCCTGTTTGAGTAGACCAACGACGGAAATGGGTACAATATTTTTCCACATTACCTGATCCCTGTCTCAAACGTCTTAACTCAGTCTCAGCTGATGCGACACGGTCAGGATCATCATATAATAGCCCCAAAGCAGAAAAAAAACTATCCACTGATCTGAAGCATGTATCACTAGGTTGCAAAGAAAAGGCCCACTCCTGAGGCTCTTTGCGCAAAAGTGACATTATGAACCCTATGCGCTGGGATTCATCCCCAGAGGACTTGGGTCTCAAACGAAAATACAATAAGCAAGCATTTTTAAATGAAAAAAATTCTCGGTGTTCACCAAAAAATAAATCCGGCAAACATACCTTAGGCTCCAAGAAATGTGCTCCAGGACAGTTACTCACGTGCTGACGGAGCTCGGCCACCTCCAGAGGGAGTCCCTGCAGGCGATGAGCCAAATCCTGAACCGACACCATGATGGAACAGAAAAATCTTTCCTTAGAGAATTTGCAGGCTGGACTTACTGTTATGTTCTGCTACCAGAGCTAAGGAAAGAGAGGAGATCTGTCCCTACGATAGAACTCAGCTGAATCCCTACGATGTAACAGGGAACCTGATCCTGCGATCAGACCTGCTAAAGTCCTAAGCTAGTCTGTACGGAGACCTATAGATGTGGGGAAGGAATCCCTACAAGTACTAAGGACTGGGAGGAAAATGGGACACCTCCTAACAGAAATAGTAGCAGACAGACGAACAAACAAAATATATAGAACATAGAGGTCCGAAGACCAAGCAAACTAACAGAGTTAGATACAGAGCACAGGCTAGCTAGAAAGTAGTTATACAATGAAGTCCAGCAAAGCCAGAAGGGCGGAGCAGGATTAAATAGGCCAACAAGGTCATGTGACCAGCAAAGGAAAAAACCTAAGAGCAAGGTTCTAACAGTGAGGGCCAGGCAAAGGGAAAGTTGGACTGGATGGAATCCTGTATGGATTTGGGGAGGGAGACATCGAGGGCCTCAGACTTCGCTGCATTGATTTTAAAATTTGACCATGTACCAAAGTGATCTATTTCAGCCATAACAGCAGGGATGGTATATGTGATTGAGTGATATATACTAGGACATCATCAGCAAATGCAGAGCACTTGTACTCGGTGCCTCCCACCTCAATCCACCTAATATTGGGGTTATGGCGAATTGATGAGAGCAGGTGCTCCGTCACTAGGATGTATAAGAGAGGGGACAGAGGACATCCCTGCCTTGTCCCATTGGTGATTATGAAAGGTGATGAAAATGTTCCATTTATCTTCAGCCTAGCTGACGGATTGCGATACAGGGCCATGATTTTTTTCCTATAAAAGGGTCCCCTAGACCCCTACCCCAAGCTTTTTAAGAGAATAATATATGGCGTGCCAGGAGACTCTATGGAATGCTTTCTCAGCATCCAACGAGAGTATCTAATTACAAATTTTTAACTGCATCTAGCCCAGGAAATACTTTGTGCCTAGTAGCAATGTCTGCTAGTCAGCGGATTATCCCAGCTGTTAAGCAAGCTACACCACCTGTAGTTTGGACACTTAATTTTTTCAAAGGAAATGGTTCGGGCCCCCAGCACACTCAGTGAAGAGCATCGGGGAGGCACCCCATGGCACAGGGGCTGGGACTGGCGGTAGGACGCCTTGCGGTGGACCGCCAAGCTCAATCCTTATAAAAGCTTTTTAACTGCAGCAGCTTTAGTGGACCCTACTGGAGCTTGAATTACCACGGCTGCTGGCATGAGACTTGACCTCCAATAGATCCTTGTAAAAGGATTTAAAGTGTATTCATTCAAATTAGAAAGACAATTTAAATTAAAAAGTTTAGAACTGCCTCCTCCGCAGGGGTGCTCGCTCGACCCACCAGCGGACAGGCACCAGCATTGGGAGAGGGGGGCTGGCTGTCAGGGTCCACCGCAGCTCTGGCACAAACCCGGCGACACGGAGGTCGCACGGGCAGGAACAGACTGGTCGTGTCAGCTTCGCACTTTTTTGGTTTTAGAAGGGCATGACATGCCTATATCTGTGTCTACCCCTCCTTTTTGTAGCGTCGGCGTCCCTGCCTCCTGCTAGGCAGGGACGCCGTTCCCCTCACCTCTCCGCTCCGTGCCCGGCGGCTTCCTCCCGCTCTGCTGGCAGCGCGCGCTGCTTCACGGCCTCTGTGCTTAGGGCGCGCGCGCGCCCTCCCCCTCTCTTAAAGGGGCCGCGTGCGCCGTCCTAAGGAGTCCCAGGCCAATGGCCGGAGGACCTCTCCATATATAAGGCACCTCCTCCAAAATGGAGGTGCCCGAGCAATGTTGTTGCAAAGCCTTCACTCTGCTTCAGCCCTCAGGTCCCGTTACCAGTTACCTGCCAGTCACCTGCCAGAATCCTGCTTGTTACCTGCCAGTCACCTGCCAGATTCCTGCTTGATACCTGCCTGATATCCGCTTACCTGCTTGCAAGCCTGCGGTCCGACGGTCTGCCTTCCGACACCTGTCAGTCTGTCTATGGACCAGCCTGCTCGCTCACCTGGGAGCGCTCACCTGCTACCTGCCTGCTAGCCTACCTGGAGGCTCTGCCGTCACTTGCCGTGACCACCTGCCTGTCCAGAGACTCTTGCCCGCTCACCAGGGAGCACTCACCTGCTACCTGCCTGGCTAGCCTACCTGGAGGCTCTGCCGTCACTTGCCGTGACCACCTGCCTGTCCAGAGACTCTTGCCCGCTCACCTGGGAGCGTCCACCTGCTACCTGTCTGCTAGTCTACCTGGAGGTTCTGCTGTCACTTGCCGTGACCACCTTCCTGTCCAGAGACTCTTGCCCGCTCACCTGGGAGCGCTCACCAGCCACCTGCCTGCTGTCCCTCTACCCAGAGACTGTCCCTGTCACTTGCCGTGACTACCTGCCCTTCTACCCAGAGACTGTCCCTGTCACTTGCCGTGACTACCTGCCCTTCTACCCAGAGACTGTCCCTGTCACTTGCCGTGACTGCCTGTCCTTCTACCCAGAGACTGTCCCTGTCACTTGCCGTGACTACCTGCCCGTCTTCCCTGGGAGCCATCCGCTTCCTTACAAGGACCGCCCCCTTGTATAGTTGCTCAGAGGTTCCACCTCCCAGACCCGTTACACTTTTACTCCTCCACCTCTTTTCTTTTCGCATGACTATATGTACTTGGCACTTTTCCATGTGTTAGTTATGTCTTCTGAGCAGTTTGTCAGATTTTGGACACCTTTGAAGGTGTTTTGTATGTGTTTCTATGTGTTTTTGTTTGCCTGCCATTGGTTATAACGGAGCTGGAAGGTGTTCGACAAACAGTTCGGCGAACATATGGGTGTTCGACGAACAGAAACGAACTCGAACACTACGGGGTTGACCCAACACTAGTCACAGTACAGGGATAATACACACAGTGATGTCACAGTACAGGGATAATACACACAGTGATGTCACAGTACAGGGAAAATACACACAGTGATGTCAAAGTACAGACATAATACACACAGTGATGTCACAGTACAGGGATAATACATACAGTGATGTCACAGTAGAGGGATAATACATACAGTGATGTCACAGTAGAGGGATAATACACACAGTGATGTCACAGTACAGGGATAATATACACAGTTATGTCACAGTACATGGATAATACACAGAGTGATGTCACAGTACAGGGATAATACACACAGTGATGTCACAGTACAGAGATAATACACGCAGTGATGTCACAGTACAGGGATAATACACACTGTGATGTCATAGTATAGGGATAATACACACAGTGATGTCACAGAAGAGGGATCATACACATAGTGATGTCACAGTACATGGATTATACACACAGTGATGTCACAGTTCAGAGATAATAAACACAGTGATGTCACAGTACAGTTATAATACACACAGTGATGTCACAGTACATAGATAAAATACACAGTGATGTCACAGTAAAGAGATAATATACACAGTGATGTCACAGTACAGGGATAATACACCCAGTGATGTCACAGTACAGAGATAATGAACACAGTGATGTCAGAGTAGAGGGATAATACACACAATGATGTCACAGTACAGGGATAATACACACAGTGATGTCACAGTACAAGGATAATACGCACAGGGATGTCACAGTAGAAGGATAATACACACAGTGATGTCACAGTACAAGGATAATACACAGAGTGATGTCACAGTACAGGGATAATACACACAGTGATGTCACAGTACAGAGATAATACACACAGTGATGTCACAATACAGGGATAATAAACACAGTGATGTCACAGTACTGAGATAAAATACAGAGTGATGTCACAGTACAGAGAGAATATACACAGTGATGTCACAGTACAGGGATAATACACAGTGATGTCACAGTACAGGGATAATACACACAGTGATGTCACAGTGCAGGGATAATACACACAGTGAAGTCACAGTATGGAGATAATACACACAGTAATGTCACAGTACAGAGATAATAAACACAGTGATGTCACAGTACAGGGATAATACACAGTGATGTCACAGTACAGAGATAAAATACACAGTGATGTCACAGTACAGGAATAATACACAAAGTGATGTCACAGTACAGGGATAATACAAACAGTGATGTCACAGTACAGGGATAATATAAACAGTGATGTCACAGTACAGGGATAATACATAGTGATGTAACAGTACAGGTGTGATGAAAGCCGGCCGGTGGGTGCAGCTCTCTGGCGCCCCCTTACCTCTCAGGTCAGTCAAGGTACTGCACCTAGAGAAAGTAGTGCCAGGAAGCTGCAACCAGCGCAGGGAACACGGTAGTGTGTTATCCCTTCAACGTCACTAAACCGTAACGTCACTACACAGCACAACTCGCTAGCGCCCTCTTAGCCTCAGGTCAGTCAAGGAACTGCACCTAGGATAAGCGGTCGCCAGGGAGACTGTCCTGTAACCTACTGGGTATCGGGGCCCTCTGTAGTGAGGGCGGTATATATATCTTCCTTGGCCGCGCCAGGAATATATATATCTGAACCTCCGACCGTCACTACCAGCCTTCCCCAATCCCCAGTTGGTATGCTGCCACCAGTCCCTATTTTAGATATACGCCCAGTCCGTGAATGGGCCTATATCGGGTCAGGAACCAACCCTGGGTAGCGTTTTTGGCTTGAGCCGAGCTCACACGGACGTGCGTTCGTTATGCAGAATAAAAGGCAGGCCCACAATTACTTGAGGTAATTGATTATAATAATACACTAGATACACGATATACAACTAAATATACACAGGTATAAGGTCAGGCTAAACTATACAACAATGGAATACAACACACAGAATCACCACAGCATATCAGTTACCGGTTTCTTGATTTTCTTGTGACGCAGGGAGAGGATTCTGCGATCGCAGGCACGGTTCTTTGTTACAGGCTGAGGCCTACCACCGCATGGTCAAACTGCTCCTCCCCTTGGTGGCCTCAGCTGGTGCTCAGATGTTCAGCACACCACTCTTGGGTCAAGACTGACTTATCTCTTGTCTGTCCTGCTATCTTACCTGCCCCGTCCCGCCCACTGCTGGTGAGGTCAGCTGACTCAGTCTCCACCCTCAGGTCTAACTTCGATCAGAAGCCCAAATTCTATGGAACCCAATAACTTCTTCTGGGATGGTCTCATGATACCCCCAGGGGTTCCCATGGATTCGGGCCGCCGTAACCGACCTTTTGATATCAATTATGATACCATACGGTCCTCAGGAATGGCTCCGCGCTATATCTTGGCTTCCAGAGCACGTACAAACGTCTACCGCGGAGGCTTGTGTGCGCAATGGCTCCGGGACGCCGTGATATTTTTTTATTGGCCCATCCCATGCAACATGCGTGTACTTTTCATGTTTCTATATCTTATGCCTCCATGCTTGTGACAGACAAAGAAACTAGTCCTATGGGACAAATGGTCAGGTACAGATAGACGAAGCAACCCCCCCCTGCTGGCTGTGTTTCCTCTCGAAGTCTTTGAAGCTCCTAGCATTCAAGTGTTAAGTAGGCCCTGGATGGGGGAAACTATCTAGTTGACGTTTTAACAGAAGGTCCCAAGGGTGGGGGCTGCTGAAGTGTGGCCATCCCTGGATATGATTTATCATTACCAAGATGGCGGCTACAGGTTCATCACACCTCCCCCTATACGAGGGCGCGAGGGGGTAGCACATTCCTGTGTTCCCCCGTGCGTCCTTCTGCACCCTCCCCTTGCCGGGATAACCCGTCAGCGTTACCGTGGTCACGGCCTCTTCTGTGGCGAATGGAGAAGTGGTACTGCTGGAGAGCGAGGCTCCAGCGTAGCAACCTGCCATTCGACCCAGAGACCGTGGGTAACCAGCTGAGGGGGTTGTGGTCCGTCTCCACGGTGAAATGGCTCCCGTACAAGTAGGGCTGCAGACGCTGCAGGGCCCATACAATTGCCAGGCATTCTTTTTCCACCGTGGAGTAAGCCACCTCCCGGGGCAGTAGCTTCCTGCTCAGGTACAAGACAGGATGTTCCTGGCCTGTCGTGTTGACCTGACTTAGCACAGCACCGAGGCCAAAGTCACTGGCGTCGGTCTGTACCACAAACGGCCGGTCGAAGTCGGCAGCTTGCAGTACAGGGGAGCTACTTAGGGCGGCTTTGAGTGCCCCGAAAGCTGTCTCGCAGGCGACTGTCCAGTCGACTGCGACGGGCAGCTTCTTCTTGGTGAGGTCCGTCAGGGGCTTGGCCAGGGTGCTATAGTGTGGGACGAACCTCCTATAGTACCCGGCGGTCCCCAAGAAGGACATCACCTGCTTTTTGGTCCTAGGAGTGGGCCAGGATGCGATGGCATCCACTTTCCCCGGTTCTGGCTTCAGAACCCCCCCGCCTACCCGGTGACCCAGGTAGAGGACCTCACTCATGCCCAGCTGGCACTTTTCCGGCTTGATGGTCAAGCCTGCCCGGTGGATCCGACCGAGCACCTGCCGCAGGTGCTCTAGGTGATCCTCCCAAGTGGGACTGAAGACTGCAATATCGTCCAAGTACGCAGCCGCGTACCCTTCAAGTCCCTCAAGCAGCGTATTGACCATCCGCTGAAAAGTGGCAGGGGCATTCTTCATGCCGAATGGCATCACTGTGGACTCGTACAGTCCAAAAGGGGTGATAAAGGCAGAGCGTTCCCTTGCCGCGGGGGTCAGAGGAATCTGCCAGTACCCCCGGCTCAGATCCATGATGGTCAGGTACTTAGCCCCGGCCATCCGATCGAGCAGGTCATCGATGCGTGGTATGGGGAACGCATCGGTGGCCGTTACAGCGTTGAGCCCCCGGTAGTCCACGCAGAACCGTGTAGTTCGGTCCTTCTTTGGTACGAGGACTACAGGCGAGGCCCACGCGCTGCTGGATGCCTGGATCACCCCCAGCTTCAGCATCTCGTCTATCTCTTGGCGCATGTTTCCCTGCACCTCGAAAGAGACCCGATATGCTGAACGCCGGATCGGCGGGTGATCGCCAGTGTCCACGTCGTGGACAGCCATCTCAGTCCTTCCGGGCAGGCTGCTGAACAGCCCCCGGAAGGGGTGCAGGGTGGTCCCCAGCTGGGACCGTTGGTCCTCCGTGAGCTGGTGGCCAACCCCCACATCCTCGATGGACCCACCCGCCTTGGCTTGGGTGAGCAGATCCAGGAGGGTTTCTACCTCTCCTTCCTCGGGAAGGTTGCACACTGGGTGGGCAGTCGCTTCCCGCTCATGATGAGCCTTCATCATGTTCACGTGGAAGGCCTTCCTCCTTCCACGGGCGTGATCCAGGGTGACCAGATAGGTGACGGCATTGAGTTTCTGGTGCACGAAGTAGGGACCTTCCCAGGCTGCCTGAAGCTTGTTCTGTGGTACGGGGACCAGTACCCACACCTTTTGACCCACCTGGTAGGTCCTCTCACAAGCATTCTGGTCGTACCACCGCTTCTGGTCGGCCTGGGCCTGGGCCATATTGTCCTGCACCAGCTTTGCCAAGGCCATCATCCTGTCCCGGTGGCGCACGACATACTCGATGACCGACACCTCGGGGGTGGCCAAATCCCCTTCCCATGCTTCCTTCACCAGAGCCAGGGGGCCCCGTACCCGTCGCCCGTACAGGAGCTCAAAGGGGGAGAACCCCGTTGAGGCCTGCGGAACCTCCCGGTAAGCAAATAGGAGGTGTGGGAGGTAACGCTCCCAGTCTCTCCCGTGGGAGTCGACCAACATCTTAAGCATCTGCTTTAAGGTGCCATTGAACCGCTCACACAGGCCATTAGTCTGTGGGTGATACGGGCTGGCCACCAGATGTTGCACCTGCATTTGCTTACAGAGGGACTCCATCAGCCGCGACATGAACTGGGTCCCTCGGTCGGTGAGCATTTCTTGGGGGAAACCCACTCTGGAGAAGATCTCCAGTAAGGCGGTAGCCACCTTGTCGGCCCGAATGGACGACAAAGCTACCGCTTCCGGGTACCGGGTGGCATAGTCCACTACCGTGAGTATGAAGCATTTCCCGGAGTGGCTGGGAGTGGACAGAGGTCCAATAAGATCCACAGCGACCCTCGAGAAAGGCTCTTCGATGATTGGCAGAGTTACCAGTGGGGCTTTGGGGCGCGGCCCCGCCTTCCCCACCCTCTGACAGGTGTCACACGAACGGCAGTAGGCACCCACCGCGGCTCCCATCCCAGGCCAGTAGAAATGCTGAGCTATCCTGGCCTTGGTTTTAGCGATCCCTAGGTGTCCGGCCATCGGAATCTCGTGTGCGATCCGCAACAATTCCGCCCTGAACGGATAGGGTACCACTAACTGTCGGTCCCTGGGCCACGCCTCCGGTGAACCCTGCTGGACCGTTACCCGGTACAGCCGTCCCTGGTCCCAGACCACACGCTCGCAGTCTGACTCCATGGGAGGCTGTGCCGCCTGTTCCTTGAGAGCTTTCAGGCTGTCGTCTGCTTCCAACGCAGCCTGAAATTCCTGACTTGATGTGGCCAGAATCGACGAAACTGCCACATCCTCCGTCAGCCCCTCCGGGCATGTCACCTGGCCGCTGTCTGACCCGGCAGACACTTGGTCAGAAGTGGGGAAGCCGTCGGACCTCTGCAAGGCTCCTTGGGCTCCGACGCTCCCACTCCTGGTGACAGCGGCTATGACCGCTGTGACCGTGGGTAGTGCCTGCTTCCCCTCTGTTTCTGACCAAGCCGCCCGATCAGGCAGGCTTCCTAGGCCTTTGGACATCTCGGATGTGGGGAACTCCTGCCCTGGGGTCTTACCTGGCGGCTCCTCTCTTGGGACACCCCCACCTCCCATGGCCTGTTCCTCCCCCTGCAGTGGGCCTATACTCAGCAGCCTGGATACCCCTGGGAGCCCTACACTGCCGGTAGCTGCCCCCCTCTCCATCCCTGAGCTTCCCTCTACAGAATCCTGCCCGCCCCCTCCCTCACCGGAGGACAAGAGGTCATGGCACGCCGGCTGAGCACCTCTGCGGGCATCCCCACACTCCCCACCTGCTTTCACTAACCCTGTTTGTGTTGTGTCTGTGCAGGTGTTACCCTCAGGTTTCACTCCCTCCTCCTTAGCAGGACGCACACTACATACAACATGGTTGGCATTAGCAGCAGACAAATCAATACACTCTTGGGGGGCCGAACTTGGGGGTTCAGAGGGTACATACTGCGATACTAGACGCCCCAAGTCAGTCCCTAATAAAACATTTGCGGGAATATTTGGCGTTACTCCCACCTCCCGCATCCCCCTTCCGGCACCCCAGTCCAAATACACCATGGCAACGGGAAGTGCCGGCTCCACGCCTCCAACCCCGGAGACGGAAAGAGTCTTTCCTGGTACCAAGTCCTGGGGGGACACCACCTCAGGCCGTACCAGTGTTCGTTCAGCGCCCGTGTCCCGCAGTCCCATGACCGCAGAACGGCCTATGGTGACGGGTTGGATGTTGTCCAGGGACCTACCACCACCCCCTCCCACACACAAAACATTGGGCGCTCTCTGGGACTGGGATGGGGTCTTTTGGCGCTGGGGACACTCAGCCCTAAAGTGTCCTGGTTTGTTGCATAGATGACAACGTCTTACGTCTGGTCCTTGCCTGGAGAGGGCAACAGGGGGATACACCCCTTGTGTTCTAGGGGCCGGGGAAACAGGGGCATGACTGGGCTTACCCCCTCTCCAGGTGCTGCTGGCAGACTTCTTCAGCTCAGGCGCCCTGTTATTGGCATACTCGTCTGCCAGGGCGGCTGTAGCAGAAGCCCCTGTTGGTTTTCGGTCACGGAGGAACTGTCGGAGGTCCTCTGGGCAGTTCCACAAGAACTGCTCCGTGACGAACAGTTCCTGGACCTCCTGGCGGGTAGTAAGCGCTAGACCCGAGGTCCAGTGCTCTGCGGCTCTCAACAGCGCCCGCATATGATCGGTCCAGGTGTCCTTGGGGCCACGCAGCAGGCTCCGGAACTTCTGGCGGTACGACTCGGGAGTGAGGTTGTACTGCCGGATCAGGGCCCGCTTGATGCAGTCGTAGTTCTGTACCTCCCCGGCAGGTAAGTCCCCCAAGGCATCCAGGGACTTACCCCTCAAACGGGGGGTCAGGTATCTGGCCCACTGATCCCGGGCCAGATGGTGCTGAAGACAGGTCCGTTCAAATGCCACCAGAAAGGAGTCCAGGTCCCCATCCTTCTCCAGTAGAGGGAAGTTCTCAGCTCGGACTTTGGACGACTTGGTCTCCTGATGGGTTGGTTGCTCTAGCGGAAGCCCCCGCTGGGCCAGGTCCAGTTGGTGCTGGCGCTCCGCAGCTCGCTCTGCACGCTCCGCAACCTCCCGGCGCTCTGCAGCTTCACGCTCCGCAGCCTCCCGGCGCTCTGCAGCTTCACGCTCCGCAGCCCGCTCCGCAGCCCGCTCCGCAGCCCGCTCTGCACGCTCCTCCTCCGCTGCCTTCTCTGATGCTGCCAGGAGGGTTTTGTAGACGGCATCGCCATGAGACTGGAGACTTGCCATAGCCGCTTGTAAAAGGGCTTGTGATCTGGACAGGCTGGGCTGGGTAGGTGGTGGGCAGCCCACTGCGGGACCGTATACTGGGGACTGGCTCCCTGAGGTGCCCGGGCTGGACTCCTCCTCGCCATGAGTAACAATGTCCTCCCCTCCTGCCACACGGACCGTAGCATTAGCCTCCTGCAGGGTCTTGCTCCTGGTGCCGTCTGCCATCTTGGTAACCGACACCGCTGCAACCCTGAGTTTGCACACACCTTGTTATACTTTTAGCCTGACCGTCTAACGTTGGGCTGACCTTAAGACTCCAGCAGTGGAAGTTACCACTGGCAGTCTTTAGTGCCTGGGAGTAGGGGTCCCACAACACTATTATTCTGCAATCCCACCGCTCTGCCACCAATGTGATGAAAGCCGGCCGGTGGGTGCAGCTCTCTGGCGCCCCCTTACCTCTCAGGTCAGTCAAGGTACTGCACCTAGAGAAAGTAGTGCCAGGAAGCTGCAACCAGCGCAGGGAACACGGTAGTGTGTTATCCCTTCAACGTCACTAAACCGTAACGTCACTACACAGCACAACTCGCTAGCGCCCTCTTAGCCTCAGGTCAGTCAAGGAACTGCACCTAGGATAAGCGGTCGCCAGGGAGACTGTCCTGTAACCTACTGGGTATCGGGGCCCTCTGTAGTGAGGGCGGTATATATATCTTCCTTGGCCGCGCCAGGAATATATATATCTGAACCTCCGACCGTCACTACCAGCCTTCCCCAATCCCCAGTTGGTATGCTGCCACCAGTCCCTATTTTAGATATACGCCCAGTCCGTGAATGGGCCTATATCGGGTCAGGAACCAACCCTGGGTAGCGTTTTTGGCTTGAGCCGAGCTCACACGGACGTGCGTTCGTTATGCAGAATAAAAGGCAGGCCCACAATTACTTGAGGTAATTGATTATAATAATACACTAGATACACGATATACAACTAAATATACACAGGTATAAGGTCAGGCTAAACTATACAACAATGGAATACAACACACAGAATCACCACAGCATATCAGTTACCGGTTTCTTGATTTTCTTGTGACGCAGGGAGAGGATTCTGCGATCGCAGGCACGGTTCTTTGTTACAGGCTGAGGCCTACCACCGCATGGTCAAACTGCTCCTCCCCTTGGTGGCCTCAGCTGGTGCTCAGATGTTCAGCACACCACTCTTGGGTCAAGACTGACTTATCTCTTGTCTGTCCTGCTATCTTACCTGCCCCGTCCCGCCCACTGCTGGTGAGGTCAGCTGACTCAGTCTCCACCCTCAGGTCTAACTTCGATCAGAAGCCCAAATTCTATGGAACCCAATAACTTCTTCTGGGATGGTCTCATGATACCCCCAGGGGTTCCCATGGATTCGGGCCGCCGTAACCGACCTTTTGATATCAATTATGATACCATACGGTCCTCAGGAATGGCTCCGCGCTATATCTTGGCTTCCAGAGCACGTACAAACGTCTACCGCGGAGGCTTGTGTGCGCAATGGCTCCGGGACGCCGTGATATTTTTTTATTGGCCCATCCCATGCAACATGCGTGTACTTTTCATGTTTCTATATCTTATGCCTCCATGCTTGTGACAGACAAAGAAACTAGTCCTATGGGACAAATGGTCAGGTACAGATAGACGAAGCAACCCCCCCCTGCTGGCTGTGTTTCCTCTCGAAGTCTTTGAAGCTCCTAGCATTCAAGTGTTAAGTAGGCCCTGGATGGGGGATACTATCTAGTTGACGTTTTAACAGAAGGTCCCAAGGGTGGGGGCTGCTGAAGTGTGGCCATCCCTGGATATGATTTATCATTACCAAGATGGCGGCTACAGGTTCATCACAACAGGGATAATACACACAGTGATACACAGTTGAGGGATAATACACACAGTGATGTCACAGTATGGAGATAATACATACAGTGATGTCACAGTAGAGGGATAAAATACACAGTGATGTCACAGTACAGAGAGAATATACACAGTGATGTCATGGTACAGGGATAATACACAGTGATGTCACAGTACAGGGATAATACACACAGTGATGTCACAGTGCAGGGATAATACACACAGTGAAGTCACAGTATGGAGATAATACACACAGTAATGTCACAGTACAGAGATAATAAACACAGTGATGTCACAGTACAGGGATAATACACAGTGATGTCACAGTACAGAGATAAAATACACAGTGATGTAACAGTACAGGAATAATACACAAAGTGATGTCACAGTACAGGGATAATACAAACAGTGATGTCACAGTACAGGGATAATATAAACAGTGATGTCACAGCACAGGGATAATACACAGTGATGTCACAGTACAGGGATAATACACACAGTGATGTCACAGTAGAGGGATAATACACACAGTGATGTCACAGTACAGGGATAATACACACAGTGATGTCACAGTACAGGGATAATACACACAGTGATGTCACAGTACAGGGTTAATATATACATATTGATGTCACAGTACAGAGATAATGAACACAGTGATGTCACAGTATAGGAATCTAATACACAGTGATGTCACAGTACAGGGATAATGCACACAGTGATGTCACAGTACTGGGATTATATATACAGTGATGTCACAGTAGAGGGATAATACACACAGTGATGTCACAGTACAGGGATAATACACACAGTGATGTCAAAATACAAGGATAATACACACAGTGATATCACCATACAGGGATAATACACACAGTGATGTCACAGTACAGGAATAATACACAGTGATGTCACAGTACAGAGATAAGACACACAATGGTGTCACAGCACAGAGATGATACACACAGTGATGTCACAGTAGAGGGATAATACACACAGTGATGTCACAGTAGAGGGATAATACACACAGTGATGTCACACTACAGGGATAATACACACAGTGATGTCACAGTACAAGGATAATACATACAGTGATGTCACAGTAGAGGGATAATACACACAGTGATGTCACAGTAGAGGGATAATACACACAGTGATGTCACAGTACAGGAATAATGTACACAGTGTTGTCGCAGTACAGGGATAATACACACAGTGATGTTACAGTACAGACACAGTACACATTGATGTCACAGTACAGAGATAATACACACAGTGATGTCACAGGACAGACACAGGACACAGTGATGTCGCAGTACAGAGATAATCCACACAGTGATGTCACAGTACAGGGATAATACACACAGTGATGCCACAGAAGAGGGAAAATACAAACAGTGATGTGACAGTACAGAAATAATAAACACAGTGATGTCACAGTAAAGGGATAATACACACAGGGATATCACAGTACAGGGATAATACACACAGTGATGTCACAGTACAGGGATAATACACACAGTGATGTCACAGTACAGGGATAATACACACAGTGATGTCACAGTACAGGAATAATACACACAGTGATATCACAGTACAGAGATAAAATACACAGTGATGTCACAGTACAGAGATAATATACACAGTGATGAAACAGCACAGGGATAATACACACAGTGATGTCACAGTACAGGGATAAGACACACAGTTATGTCACAGTACAGGGATAATATACACAGTGATGTCACATTACAGAGATAATGAACACAGTGATGTCACAGTAGAGAGATAATATACACAGTGATGTCACAGTATAGGGATGTAATACACAGTGATGTCACAGTACAGGGATAATGCACACAGTGATGTCACAGTACAGGGATAATACACACAGTGATGTCACAATACAAGGATAATACACACAGTGATGTCACCATACAGGGATAATACACACAGTGATGTCACAGTACAGGAATAATACACAGTGATGTCACAGTACAGAGATAATACACACAGTGATGTCACAGCACAGAGATAATACACACAGTGATGTCACAGTAGAGGGATAATACACCCAGTGATGTAACAGTACAGAGATAATGAACACAGTGAACACAGTGATGTCACAGTACAGGGATAAGACACACAGTGATGTAACAGTACAGGGATAATACACAGTGATGTCACAGAAGAGGGATAATACACACAGTGATGCCACAGTACAGGGATAATACACACAGTGATGTCACAGTACAGAGATAAAATACACAGTGATGTCACAGTAAAGAGATAATATACACAGTGATGTCACAGTAAAGAGATAAAATACACAGTGATGTCACAGTACAGAGATAAAATACACAGTGATGTAACAGTACAGAGATAATGAACACAGTGATGTCACAGTAGAGGGATAAGACACACAGTGATGTAACAGTACAGGGATAATACACAGTGATGTCACAGTAGAGGGATAATACACACAGTGATGTCACAGTACAGGGATAATACACACAGTGATGTCACAGTAGAGGGATAATACACAAAGTGATGTCACAGTACAAGGATAATACACAGTGATGTCACAGTACAGGGATAATATACACAGTGATGTCACAGTACAGAGATAAAATACACAGTGATGTAACAGTACAGGGATAATACACACAGTGATGTCACAGTACAGGGATAATACACACAGTGATGTCACAGTACAGGGTTAATATATACATATTGATGTCACAGTACAGACATAATGAACACAGTGATGTCACAGTATAGGAATCTAATACACAGTGATGTCACAGTACAGGGATAATGCACACAGTGATGTCACAGTACTGGGATTATACATACAGTGATGTCACAGTAGAGGGATAATACACACAGTGATGTCACAGTACAGGGATAATACACACAGTGATGTCAAAATACAAGGATAATACACACAGTGATGTCACCATACAGGGATAATACACACAGTGATGTCACAGTACAGGAATAATACACAGTGATGTCACAGTACAGCGATAAGACACACAATGGTGTCACAGCACAGAGATGATACACACAGTGATGTCACAGTAGAGGGATAATACACACAGTGATGTCACAGTAGAGGGATAATACACACAGTGATGTCACACTACAGGGATAATACACAGAGTGATGTCACACTACAAGGATAATACACACAGTGATGTCACAGTAGAGGGATAATACACACAGTGATGTCACAGTACAGGAATAATGTACACAGTGATGTCGCAGTACAGGGATAATACACACAGTGATGTTACAGTACAGACATAGTACACATTGATGTCACAGTACAGAGATAATACACACAGTGATGTCACAATACAGACACAGGACACAGTGATGTCGCAGTACAGAGATAATCCACACAGTGATGTCACAGTACAGGGATAATACACACAGTGATGTCACAGTAGAGGGAAAATACAAACAGTGATGTGACAGTACAGAAATAATAAACACAGTGATGTCACAGTAAAGGGATAATACACACAGGGATATCACAGTACAGGGATAATACACACAGTGATGTCACAGTACAGGGATAAGACACACAGTTATGTCACAGTACAGGGATATTATACACAGTGATGTCACATTACAGAGATAATGAACACAGTGATGTCACAGTACAGAGATAATATACACAGTGATGTCACAGTATAGGGATGTAATACACAGTGATGTCACAGTACAGGGATAATGCACACAGTGATGTCACAGTACAGGGATAATACATACAGTGATGTCACAATACAAGGATAATACACACAGTGATGTCACCATACAGGGATAATACACACAGTGATGTCACAGTACAGGAATAATACACAGTGATGTCACAGTACAGAGATAATACACACAGTGATGTCACAGCACAGAGATAATACACACAGTGATGTCACAGTAGAGGGATAATACACCCAGTGATGTAACAGTACAGAGATAATGAACACAGTGATGTCACAGTACAGGGATAAGACACACAGTGATGTAACAGTACAGGGATAATACACAGTGATGTCACAGTAGAGGGATAATACACACAGTGATGTCACAGTACAGGGATAATACACACAGTGATGTCACAGTACAGAGATAAAATACACAGTGATGTCATAGTAAAGAGATAATATACACAGTGATGTCACAGCAGAGGGATAATACACCCAGTGATGTAACAGTACAGAGATAATGAACACAGTGATGTCACAGTACAGGGATAAGACACACAGTGATGTAACAGTACAGGGATAATACACAGTGATGTCTCAGTAGAGGGATAATACACACAGTGATGTCACAGTACAGGGATAATACACACAGTGATGTCACAGTACAGAGATAAAATACACAGTGATGTCACAGTAAAGAGATAATATACACAGTGATGTCACAGCAGAGGGATAATACACCCAATGATGTAACAGTACAGAGATAATGAACACAGTGATGTCACAGTACAGGGATAAGACACACAGTGATGTAACAGTACAGGGATAATACACAGTGATGTCACAGTAGAGGGATAATACACACAGTGATGTCACAGTACAGGGATAATACACACAGTGATGTCACAGTAGAGGGATAATACACAAAGTGATGTCACAGTACAAGGATAATACACACAGTGATGTCACAGTACAGGGATAATATACACAGTGATGTCACAGTACAGAGATAAAATACACAGTGATGTAACAGTACAGGGATAATACACACAGTGATGTGACAGTACAGGGATAATACACACAGTGATGTCACAGTACAGGGTTAATATATACATATTGATGTCACAGTACAGAGGTAATGAACACAGTGATGTCACAGTATAGGAATCTAATACACAATGATGTCACAGTACAGGGATAATGCACACAGTGATGTCACAGTACTGGGATTATACATACAGTGATGTCACAGTAGAGGGATAAAACACACAGTGATGTCACAGTACAGGGACAATACACACAGTGATGTCAAAATACAAGGATAATACACACAATGATGTCACCATACAGGGATAATACACACAGTGATGTCACAGTACAGGAATAATACACAGTGATGTCACAGTACAGAGATAAGACACACAATGGTGTCACAGCACAGAGATGATACACACAGTGATGTCACAGTAGAGGGATAATACACACAGAGATGTCACAGTAGAGGGATAATACACACAGTGATGTCACACTACAGGGATAATACACACAGTGATGTCACAGTACAAGGATAATACACACAGTGATGTCACAGTAGAGGGATAATACACACAGTGATGTCACAGTAGAGGGATAATACACACAGTGATGTCACAGTAGAGGGATAATACACACAGTGATGTCACAGTACAGGAATAATGTACACAGTGTTGTCGCAGTACAGGGATAATACACACAGTGATGTTACAGTACAGACACAGGACACAGTGATGTCGCATTACAGAGATAATCCACACAGTGATGTCACAGTACAGGGATAATACACACAGTGATGTCACAGTAGAGGGAAAATACAAACAGTGATGTGACAGTACAGAAATAATAAACACAGTGATGTCACAGTAAAGGGATAATACACACAGGGATATCACAGTACAGGGATAATACACACAGTGATGTCACAGTACAGGGATAATACCCACAGTGATGTCACAGTACAGGGATAAGACACACAGTTATGTCACAGTACAGGGATATTATACACAGTTATGTCACATTACAGAGATAATGAACACAGTGATGTCACAGTACAGAGATAATATACACAGTGATGTCACAGTACAGGTATAAGACACACAGTTATGTCACAGTACAGGGATATTATACACAGTTATGTCACATTACAGAGATAATGAACACAGTGATGTCACAGTACAGAGATAATATACACAGTGATGTCACAGTATAGGGATAATACACACAGTGATGTCACAGTACAGGGATAAGACACACAGTTATGTCACAGTACAGGGATATTATACACAGTTATGTCACATTACAGAGAGAATGAACACAGTGATGTCACAGTACAGAGATAATATACACAGTGATGTCACAGTATAGGGATAATACACACAGTGATGTCACAGTACAGGGATAAGACACACAGTTATGTCACAGTACAGGGATATTATACACAGTGATGTCACATTACAGAGATAATGAACACAGTGATGTCACAGTACAGAGATAATATACACAGTGATGTCACAGTATAGGGATGTAATACACAGTGATGTCACAGTACAGGGATAATGCACACAGTGATGTCACAGTACAGGGATAATACACACAGTGATGTCACAATACAAGGATAATACACACAGTGATGTCACCATACAGGGATAATACACACAGTGATGTCACAGTACAGGAATAATACACAGTGATGTCACAGTACAGAGATAATACACACAGTGATGTCACAGCACAGAGATAATACACACAGTGATGTCACAGTAGAGGGATAATACACCCAGTGATGTAACAGTACAGAGATAATGAACACAGTGATGTCACAGTACAGGGATAAGACACACAGTGATGTAACAGTACAGGGATAATACACAGTGATGTCACAGTAGAGGGATAATACACACAGTGATGTCACAGTACAGGGATAATACACACAGTGATGTCACAGTACAGAGATAATGAACAAAGTGATGTCACAGTACAGGGATAAGACACACAGTGATGTAACAGTACAGGGATAATACACAGTGATGTCTCAGTAGAGGGATAATACACACAGTGATGTCACAGTACAGGGATAATACACACAGTGATGTCACAGTACAGAGATAAAATACACAGTGATGTCACAGTAAAGAGATAATATACACAGTGATGTCACAGCAGAGGGATAATACACCTAATGATGTAACAGTACAGAGATAATGAACACAGTGATGTCACAGTACAGGGATAAGACACACAGTGATGTAACAGTACAGGGATAATACACAGTGATGTCACAGTAGAGGGATAATACACACAGTGATGTCACAGTACAGGGATAATACACACAGTGATGTCACAGTAGAGGGATAATACACAAAGTGATGTCACAGTACAAGGATAATACACACAGTGATGTCACAGTACAGGGATAATATACACAGTGATGTCACAGTACAGAGATAAAATACACAGTGATGTAACAGTACAGGGATAATACACACAGTGATGTGACAGTACAGGGATAATACACACAGTGATGTCACAGTACAGGGTTAATATATACATATTGATGTCACAGTACAGAGATAATGAACACAGTGATGTCACAGTATAGGAATCTAATACACAATGATGTCACAGTACAGGGATAATGCACACAGTGATGTCACAGTACTGGGATTATACATACAGTGATGTCACAGTAGAGGGATAATACACACAGTGATGTCACAGTACAGGGACAATACACACAGTGATGTCAAAATACAAGGATAATACACACAGTGATGTCACCATACAGGGATAATACACACAGTGATGTCACAGTACAGGAATAATACACAGTGATGTCACAGTACAGAGATAAGACACACAATGGTGTCACAGCACAGAGATGATACACACAGTGATGTCACAGTAGAGGGATAATACACACAGAGATGTCACAGTAGAGGGATAATACACACAGTGATGTCACACTACAGGGATAATACACACAGTGATGTCACAGTACAAGGATAATACACACAGTGATGTCACAGTAGAGGGATAATACACACAGTGATGTCACAGTAGAGGGATAATACACACAGTGATGTCACAGTAGAGGGATAATACACACAGTGATGTCACAGTACAGGAATAATGTACACAGTGTTGTCGCAGTAAACAGGGATAATACACACAGTGATGTTACAGTACAGACATAGTACACATTGATGTCACAGTACAGAGATAATACACACAGTGATGTCACAGTACAGACACAGGACACAGTGATGTCGCAGTACAGAGATAATCCACACAGTGATGTCACAGTACAGGGATAATACACACAGTGATGTCACAGTAGAGGGAAAATACAAAACAGTGATGAAACAGCACAGGGATAATACACACAGTGATGTCACAGTAAAGGGATAAAACACACAGGGATATCACAGTACAGGGATAATACACACAGTGATGAAACAGCACAGGGATAATACACACAGTGATGTCACAGTACAGGGATAATACCCACAGTGATGTCACAGTACAGGGATAAGACACACAGTTATGTCACAGTACAGGGATATTATACACAGTTATGTCACATTACAGAGATAATGAACACAGTGATGTCACAGTACAGAGATAATATACACAGTGATGTCACAGTACAGGTATAAGACACACAGTTATGTCACAGTACAGGGATATTATACACAGTTATGTCACATTACAGAGATAATGAACACAGTGATGTCACAGTACAGAGATAATATACACAGTGATGTCACAGTATAGGGATAATACACACAGTGATGTCACAGTACTGTGATATCCCTGTGTGTATTATCCCTTTACTGTGACATCACTGTGTTTATTATTTCTGTACAGTCACATCACTGTTTGTATTTTCCCTCTTCTGTGACAGACACAGTGATGTCGCAGTACAGAGATAATCCACACAGTGATGTCACAGTACAGAGATAATACACACAGTGATGTCACAGTAGAGGGATAATACACCCAGTGATGTAACAGTACAGAGATAATGAACACAGTGATGTCACAGTACAGGGATAAGACACACAGTGATGTAACAGTACAGGGATAATACACAGTGATGTAACAGTAGAGAGATAATACACACAGTGATGTCACAGTACAGGGATAATACACACAGTGATGTCACAGTACAGAGATAAAATACACAGTGATGTCACAGTAAAGAGATAATATACACAGTGATGTCACAGCAGAGGGATAATACACCCATTGATGTAACAGTACAGAGATAATGAACACAGTGATGTCACAGTACAGGGATAAGACACACAGTGATGTAACAGTACAGGGATAATACACAATGATGTCACAGTAAAGGGATAATACACACAGTGATGTCACAGTAGAGGGATAATACACAAAGTGATGTCACAGTACAAGGATAATACACACAGTGATGTCACAGTACAGGGATAATACACACAGTGATGTCACAGTACAAGGATAATACACACAGTGATGTCACAGTAGAGGGATAATACACACAGTGATGTCACAGTACAGGAATAATGTACACAGTGATGTCGCAGTACAGGGATAATACACACAGTGATGTTACAGTACAGGGATAATACATAGTGATGTCACAGTTCAGGGATAATAACAGTGATGTCAAAGTACAGAGATAATACACACAGTGATGTCACAGAACAGGAATAATACACAGAGTGAAGTCACAGTACAGGGATAATTCACACAGTGATGTCACAGTACAGGGATAATACACACAGGGATGTCACAGTACAGAGATAATACAAACAGTGATGTCACAGTGCAGAGAAAATACACACAGTGATGTCACAGTATGGAGATAATATACACAGTGATGTCACAGTACATAGATAATACACAGTGATGTCATAGTACAGAGATAATACAGACAGTGATGTCACAGTACAGGGATGATACACACAGTGATGTCACATTACAGGGATAAGACACACAGTGATATCACAGTACAGGGATAATACACAGTGATGTCACAGTACAGAGATAATACACACAGTGATGTCACAGTACACGGGATAATAAACACAGTGATGTCACAGTATTGAGACAAAATACAGAGTGATGTCACAGTACAGAGAGAATATACACAGTGATGTCACAGTACAGGGATAATACACAGTGATGTCACAGTACAGGGATAATACACACAGTGATGTCACAGTACAGACACAGGACACAGTGCAGTCGCAGTACAGAGATAATCCACACAGTGATGTCACAGTACAGGGATAATACACACAGTGATGTCACAGTAGAGGGAAAATACAAACAGTGATGTCACAGTACAGAAAAAATAAACACAGTGATGTCACAGTAAAGGGATAATACACACAGGGATATCACAGTACAGGGATAATACACACAGTGATGAAACAGCACAGGGATAATACACAGAGTGATGTCACAGTACAGGGATAACACCCACAGTGATGTCACAGTACAGGGATAAGACACACAGTTATGTCACAGTACAGGGATATTATACACAGTTATGTCACATTACAGAGATAATGAACACAGTGATGTCACAGTACAGAGATAATATACACAGTGATGTCACAGTATAGGGATAATACACACAGTGATGTCACAGTACAGGGATAAGACACACAGCTATGTCACAGTACAGGGATATTATACACAGTTATGTCACATTACAGAGATAATGAACACAGTGATGTCACAATACAGAGATAATATACACAGTGTTGTCACAGTATAGGGATGTAATACACAGTGATGTCACAGTACAGGGATAATGCACACAGTGATGTCACAGTACAGGGATAATACACACAGTGATGTCACAATACAAGGATAATACACACAGTGATGTCACCATACAGGGATAATACACACAGTGATGTCACAGTACAGGAATAATACACAGTGATGTCACAGTACAGAGATAATACACACAGTGATGTCACAGCACAGCGATAATACACACAGTGATGTCACAGCAGAGGGATAATACACCCATTGATGTAACAGTACAGAGATAATGAACACAGTGATGTCACAGTACAGGGATAAGACACACAGTGATGTAACAGTACAGGGATAATACACAATGATGTCACAGTAGAGGTATAATACACACAGTGATGTCACAGTACAGGGATAATACACACAGTGATGTCACAGTAGAGGGATAATACACAAAGTGATGTCACAGTACAAGGATAATACACACAGTGATGTCACAGTACAGGGATAATACACACAGTGATGTCACAGTACAAGGATAATACACACAGTGATGTCACAGTAGAGGGATAATACACACAGTGATGTCACAGTACAGGAATATTGTACACAGTGATGTCGCAGTACAGGGATAATACACACAGTGATGTTACAGTACAGGGATAATACACAGTGATGTCACAGTTCAGGGATAATAACAGTGATGTCAAAGTACAGAGATAATACACACAGTGATGTCACAGAACAGGAATAATACACAGAGTGAAGTCACAGTACAGGGATAATGCACACAGTGATGTCACAGTACAGGGATAATACACACAGGGATGTCACAGTAGAGAGATAATACAAACAGTGATGTCACAGTGCAGAGATAATACACACAGTGATGTCACAGTATGGAGATAATATACACAGTGATGTCACAGTACAGGGATAATACACAGTGATGTCATAGTACAGAGATAATACAGACAGTGATGTCACAGTACAGGGATGATACACACAGTGATGTCACATTACAGGGATAAGACACACAGTGATATCACAGTACAGGGATAATACACAGTGATGTCACAGTACAGAGATAATATACACAGTGATGTCACAGTACAGAGATAATACACACAGTGATGTCACAGTACACGGGATAATAAACACAGTGATGTCACAGTATTGAGAAAAAATACAGAGTGATGTCACAGTACAGAGAGAATATACACAGTGATGTCACAGCACAGGGATAATACACAGTGATGTCACAGTACAGGGATAATACACACAGTGATGTCACAGTGCAGGGATAATACACACAGTGATGTCACAGTATGGAGATAAAACACACAGTGATGTCACAGTACAAGGATAATACACACAGTGATGTCACAGTACAGGGATAATACACACAGTGATGTCACAGTACAAGGATAATACACACAGTGATGTCACAGTAGAGGGATAATACACACAGTGATGTCACAGTACAGGAATAATGTACACAGTGATGTCGCAGTACAGGGATAATACACACAGTGATGTTACAGTACAGGGATAATACACAGTGATGTCACAGTTCAGGGATAATAACAGTGATGTCAAAGTACAGAGATAATACACACAGTGATGTCACAGAACAGGAATAATACACAGAGTGAAGTCACAGTACAGGGACAATGCACACAGTGATGTCACAGTACAGGGATAATACACACAGGGATGTCACAGTACAGAGATAATACAAACAGTGATGTCACAGTGCAGATATAATACACACAGTGATGTCACAGTATGGAGATAATGTACACAGTGATGTCACAGTACATAGATAATACACAGTGATGTCAAAGTACAGAGATAATACAGACAGTGATGTCACAGTACAGGGATGATACACACAGTGATGTCACAGTAGAGGGATAATACACAAAGTGATGTCACAGTACAAGGATAATACACACAGTGATGTCACAGTACAGGGATAATACACACAGTGATGTCACAGTACAAGGATAATACACACAGTGATGTCACAGTAGAGGGATAATACACACAGTGATGTCACAGTACAGGAATAATGTACACAGTGATGTCGCAGTACAGGGATAATACACACAGTGATGTTACAGTACAGGGATAATACACAGTGATGTCACAGTTCAGGGATAATAACAGTGATGTCAAAATACAGAGATAATACACACAATGATGTCACAGAACAGGAATAATACACAGAGTGAAGTCACAGTACAGGGATAATTCACACAGTGATGTCACAGTACAGGGATAATACACACAGGGATGTCACAGTACAGAGATAATACAAACAGTGATGTCACAGTGCAGAGATAATACACACAGTGATGTCACAGTATGGAGATAATATACACAGTGATGTCACAGTACATAGATAATACACAGTGATGTCATAGTACAGAGATAATACAGACAGTGATGTCACAGTACAGGGATGATACACACAGTGATGTCACATTACAGGGATAAGACACACAGTGATATCACAGTACAGGGATAATACACAGTGATGTCACAGTACAGATATAATACACACAGTGATGTCACAGTACAGGGATAATACACACAGTGATGTCACAGAAGAGGGATAATACACACAGTGATGTCACATTACAGTGATAAGACACACAATGATGTCACAGTACAGGGATGATACTCACAGTGATGTCACATTACAGGGATAAGACACACAGTGATGTCACAGTACAGGGATAATACACAGTGATGTCACAGTACAAAGATAATATACACAGTGATGTCACAGTACAAAGATAATACACACAGTGATGTCACAGTACAGGGGATGATAAACACAGTGATGTCACAGTATTGAGATAAAATACAGAGTGATGTCACAGTACAGAGAGAATATACACAGTGATGTCACAGTACAGTGATAATACACACAGTGATGTCACAGTACAGGGATAATACACACAGTGATGTCACAGTGCAGGGATAATACACACAGTGATGTCACAGTATGGAGATAATACACACAGTGATGTCACAGTACAGAGATAATAAACACAGTGATGTCACAGTACAGGGATAATACACAGTGATGTCACAGTACAGAGATAAAATACACAGTGATGTAACAGTACAGGAATATTGTACACAGTGATGTCGCAGTACAGGGATAATACACACAGTGATGTTACAGTACAGGGATAATACACAGTGATGTCACAGTTCAGGGATAATAACAGTGATGTCAAAGTACAGGGATAATACACACAGGGATGTCACAGTACAGAGATAATACAAACAGTGATGTCACAGTGCAGAGATAATACACACAGTGATGTCACAGTATGGAGATAATATACACAGTGATGTCACAGTACAAGGATAATACACAGTGATGTCATAGTACAGAGATAATACAGACAGTGATGTCACAGTACAGGGATGATACACACAGTGATGTCACATTACAGGGATAAGACACACAGTGATATCACAGTACAGGGATAATACACAGTGATGTCACAGTACAGAGATAATATACACAGTGATGTCACAGTACAGAGATAATACACACAGTGATGTCACAGTACACGGGATAATAAACACAGTGATGTCACAGTATTGAGAAAAAATACAGAGTGATGTCACAGTACAGAGAGAATATACACAGTGATGTCACAGCACAGGGATAATACACAGTGATGTCACAGTACAGGGATAATACACACAGTGATGTCACAGTGCAGGGATAATACACACAGTGATGTCACAGTATGGAGATAAAACACACAGTGATGTCACAGTACAAGGATAATACACACAGTGATGTCACAGTACAGGGATAATACACACAGTGATGTCACAGTACAAGGATAATACACACAGTGATGTCACAGTAGAGGGATAATACACACAGTGATGTCACAGTACAGGAATAATGTACACAGTGATGTCGCAGTACAGGGATAATACACAGTGATGTCACAGTTCAGGGATAATAACAGTGATGTCAAAGTACAGAGATAATACACACAGTGATGTCACAGAACAGGAATAATACACAGAGTGAAGTCACAGTACAGGGATAATACACACAGTGATGTCACAGTACAGGAATAATGTACACAGTGATGTTACAGTACAGGGATAATACACAGTGATGTCACAGTTCAGGGATAATAACAGTGATGTCAAAGTACAGAGATAATACACACAGTGATGTCACAGAACAGGAATAATACACAGAGTGAAGTCACAGTACAGGGACAATGCACACAGTGATGTCACAGTACAGGGATAATACACACAGGGATGTCACAGTACAGAGATAATACAAACAGTGATGTCACAGTGCAGATATAATACACACAGTGATGTCACAGTATGGAGATAATGTACACAGTGATGTCACAGTACATAGATAATACACAGTGATGTCATAGTACAGAGATAATACAGACAGTGATGTCACAGTACAGGGATGATACACACAGTGATGTCACATTACAGGGATAAGACACACAGTGATATCACAGTACAGGGATAATACACAGTGATGTCACAGTACAGATATAATACACACAGTGATGTCACAGTACAGGGATAATACACACAGTGATGTCACAGAAGAGGGATAATACACACAGTGATGTCACATTACAGTGATAAGA
This sequence comes from Phyllobates terribilis, assembly GCF_046119375.1. Classification (NCBI taxonomy): domain Eukaryota; kingdom Metazoa; phylum Chordata; class Amphibia; order Anura; family Dendrobatidae; genus Phyllobates; species Phyllobates terribilis. The sequence goes on along the minus strand of NW_027362768.1, from coordinate 395,355,397 downwards.
CACACAATGATGTCACAGTACAGGGATGATACTCACAGTGATGTCACATTACAGGGATAAGACACACAGTGATGTCACAGTACAGGGATAATACACAGTGATGTCACAGTACAAAGATAATATACACAGTGATGTCACAGTACAAAGATAATACACACAGTGATGTCACAGTACAGGGGATGATAAACACAGTGATGTCACAGTATTGAGATAAAATACAGAGTGATGTCACAGTACAGAGAGAATATACACAGTGATGTCACAGTACAGTGATAATACACACAGTGATGTCACAGTACAGGGATAATACACACAGTGATGTCACAGTGCAGGGATAATACACACAGTGATGTCACAGTATGGAGATAATACACACAGTGATGTCACAGTACAGAGATAATAAACACAGTGATGTCACAGTACAGGGATAATACACAGTGATGTCACAGTACAGAGATAAAATACACAGTGATGTAACAGTACAGGAATATTGTACACAGTGATGTCGCAGTACAGGGATAATACACACAGTGATGTTACAGTACAGGGATAATACACAGTGATGTCACAGTTCAGGGATAATAACAGTGATGTCAAAGTACAGGGATAATACACACAGGGATGTCACAGTACAGAGATAATACAAACAGTGATGTCACAGTGCAGAGATAATACACACAGTGATGTCACAGTATGGAGATAATATACACAGTGATGTCACAGTACAAGGATAATACACAGTGATGTCATAGTACAGAGATAATACAGACAGTGATGTCACAGTACAGGGATGATACACACAGTGATGTCACATTACAGGGATAAGACACACAGTGATATCACAGTACAGGGATAATACACAGTGATGTCACAGTACAGAGATAATATACACAGTGATGTCACAGTACAGAGATAATACACACAGTGATGTCACAGTACACGGGATAATAAACACAGTGATGTCACAGTATTGAGAAAAAATACAGAGTGATGTCACAGTACAGAGAGAATATACACAGTGATGTCACAGCACAGGGATAATACACAGTGATGTCACAGTACAGGGATAATACACACAGTGATGTCACAGTGCAGGGATAATACACACAGTGATGTCACAGTATGGAGATAAAACACACAGTGATGTCACAGTACAAGGATAATACACACAGTGATGTCACAGTACAGGGATAATACACACAGTGATGTCACAGTACAAGGATAATACACACAGTGATGTCACAGTAGAGGGATAATACACACAGTGATGTCACAGTACAGGAATAATGTACACAGTGATGTCGCAGTACAGGGATAATACACACAGTGATGTTACAGTACAGGGATAATACACAGTGATGTCACAGTTCAGGGATAATACACACAGTGATGTCACAGAACAGGAATAATACACAGAGTGAAGTCACAGTACAGGGACAATGCACACAGTGATGTCACAGTACAGGGATAATACACACAGGGATGTCACAGTACAGAGATAATACAAACAGTGATGTCACAGTGCAGATATAATACACACAGTGATGTCACAGTATGGAGATAATGTACACAGTGATGTCACAGTACATAGATAATACACAGTGATGTCATAGTACAGAGATAATACAGACAGTGATGTCACAGTACAGGGATGATACACACAGTGATGTCACATTACAGGGATAAGACACACAGTGATATCACAGTACAGGGATAATACACTGTGATGTCACAGTACAGAGATAATATACACAGTGATGTCACAGTACAGAGATAATACACACAGTGATGTCACAGTACACGGGATAATAAACACAGTGATGTCACAGTATTGAGAAAAAATACAGAGTGATGTCACAGTACAGAGAGAATATACACAGTGATGTCACAGTACAGGGATAATACACAGTGATGTCACAGTACAGGGATAATACACAGTGATGTCACAGTTCAGGGATAATAACAGTGATGTCAAAGTACAGAGATAATACACACAGTGATGTCACAGAACAGGAATAATACACAGAGTGAAGTCACAGTACAGGGACAATGCACACAGTGATGTCACAGTACAGGGATAATACACACAGGGATGTCACAGTACAGAGATAATACAAACAGTGATGTCACAGTGCAGATATAATACACACAGTGATGTCACAGTATGGAGATAATGTACACAGTGATGTCACAGTACATAGATAATACACAGTGATGTCAAAGTACAGAGATAATACAGACAGTGATGTCACAGTACAGGGATGATACACACAGTGATGTCACAGTAGAGGGATAATACACAAAGTGATGTCACAGTACAAGGATAATACACACAGTGATGTCACAGTACAGGGATAATACACACAGTGATGTCACAGTACAAGGATAATACACACAGTGATGTCACAGTAGAGGGATAATACACACAGTGATGTCACAGTACAGGAATAATGTACACAGTGATGTCGCAGTACAGGGATAATACACACAGTGATGTTACAGTACAGGGATAATACACAGTGATGTCACAGTTCAGGGATAATAACAGTGATGTCAAAGTACAGAGATAATACACACAATGATGTCACAGAACAGGAATAATACACAGAGTGAAGTCACAGTACAGGGATAATTCACACAGTGATGTCACAGTACAGGGATAATACACACAGGGATGTCACAGTACAGAGATAATACAAACAGTGATGTCACAGTGCAGAGATAATACACACAGTGATGTCACAGTATGGAGATAATATACACAGTGATGTCACAGTACATAGATAATACACAGTGATGTCATAGTACAGAGATAATACAGACAGTGATGTCACAGTACAGGGATGATACACACAGTGATGTCACATTACAGGGATAAGACACACAGTGATATCACAGTACAGGGATAATACACAGTGATGTCACAGTACAGATATAATACACACAGTGATGTCACAGTACAGGGATAATACACACAGTGATGTCACAGAAGAGGGATAATACACACAGTGATGTCACATTACAGTGATAAGACACACAATGATGTCACAGTACAGGGATGATACTCACAGTGATGTCACATTACAGGGATAAGACACACAGTGATGTCACAGTACAGGGATAATACACAGTGATGTCACAGTACAAAGATAATATACACAGTGATGTCACAGTACAAAGATAATACACACAGTGATGTCACAGTACAGGGGATGATAAACACAGTGATGTCACAGTATTGAGATAAAATACAGAGTGATGTCACAGTACAGAGAGAATATACACAGTGATGTCACAGTACAGTGATAATACACACAGTGATGTCACAGTACAGGGATAATACACACAGTGATGTCACAGTGCAGGGATAATACACACAGTGATGTCACAGTATGGAGATAATACACACAGTGATGTCACAGTACAGAGATAATAAACACAGTGATGTCACAGTACAGGGATAATACACAGTGATGTCACAGTACAGAGATAAAATACACAGTGATGTAACAGTACAGGAATATTGTACACAGTGATGTCGCAGTACAGGGATAATACACACAGTGATGTTACAGTACAGGGATAATACACAGTGATGTCACAGTTCAGGGATAATAACAGTGATGTCAAAGTACAGGGATAATACACACAGGGATGTCACAGTACAGAGATAATACAAACAGTGATGTCACAGTGCAGAGATAATACACACAGTGATGTCACAGTATGGAGATAATATACACAGTGATGTCACAGTACAAGGATAATACACAGTGATGTCATAGTACAGAGATAATACAGACAGTGATGTCACAGTACAGGGATGATACACACAGTGATGTCACATTACAGGGATAAGACACACAGTGATATCACAGTACAGGGATAATACACAGTGATGTCACAGTACAGAGATAATATACACAGTGATGTCACAGTACAGAGATAATACACACAGTGATGTCACAGTACACGGGATAATAAACACAGTGATGTCACAGTATTGAGAAAAAATACAGAGTGATGTCACAGTACAGAGAGAATATACACAGTGATGTCACAGCACAGGGATAATACACAGTGATGTCACAGTACAGGGATAATACACACAGTGATGTCACAGTGCAGGGATAATACACACAGTGATGTCACAGTATGGAGATAAAACACACAGTGATGTCACAGTACAAGGATAATACACACAGTGATGTCACAGTACAGGGATAATACACACAGTGATGTCACAGTACAAGGATAATACACACAGTGATGTCACAGTAGAGGGATAATACACACAGTGATGTCACAGTACAGGAATAATGTACACAGTGATGTCGCAGTACAGGGATAATACACAGTGATGTCACAGTTCAGGGATAATAACAGTGATGTCAAAGTACAGAGATAATACACACAGTGATGTCACAGAACAGGAATAATACACAGAGTGAAGTCACAGTACAGGGATAATACACACAGTGATGTCACAGTACAGGAATAATGTACACAGTGATGTTACAGTACAGGGATAATACACAGTGATGTCACAGTTCAGGGATAATAACAGTGATGTCAAAGTACAGAGATAATACACACAGTGATGTCACAGAACAGGAATAATACACAGAGTGAAGTCACAGTACAGGGACAATGCACACAGTGATGTCACAGTACAGGGATAATACACACAGGGATGTCACAGTACAGAGATAATACAAACAGTGATGTCACAGTGCAGATATAATACACACAGTGATGTCACAGTATGGAGATAATGTACACAGTGATGTCACAGTACATAGATAATACACAGTGATGTCATAGTACAGAGATAATACAGACAGTGATGTCACAGTACAGGGATGATACACACAGTGATGTCACATTACAGGGATAAGACACACAGTGATATCACAGTACAGGGATAATACACAGTGATGTCACAGTACAGATATAATACACACAGTGATGTCACAGTACAGGGATAATACACACAGTGATGTCACAGAAGAGGGATAATACACACAGTGATGTCACATTACAGTGATAAGACACACAATGATGTCACAGTACAGGGATGATACTCACAGTGATGTCACATTACAGGGATAAGACACACAGTGATGTCACAGTACAGGGATAATACACAGTGATGTCACAGTACAAAGATAATATACACAGTGATGTCACAGTACAAAGATAATACACACAGTGATGTCACAGTACAGGGGATGATAAACACAGTGATGTCACAGTATTGAGATAAAATACAGAGTGATGTCACAGTACAGAGAGAATATACACAGTGATGTCACAGTACAGTGATAATACACACAGTGATGTCACAGTACAGGGATAATACACACAGTGATGTCACAGTGCAGGGATAATACACACAGTGATGTCACAGTATGGAGATAATACACACAGTGATGTCACAGTACAGAGATAATAAACACAGTGATGTCACAGTACAGGGATAATACACAGTGATGTCACAGTACAGAGATAAAATACACAGTGATGTAACAGTACAGGAATATTGTACACAGTGATGTCGCAGTACAGGGATAATACACACAGTGATGTTACAGTACAGGGATAATACACAGTGATGTCACAGTTCAGGGATAATAACAGTGATGTCAAAGTACAGGGATAATACACACAGGGATGTCACAGTACAGAGATAATACAAACAGTGATGTCACAGTGCAGAGATAATACACACAGTGATGTCACAGTATGGAGATAATATACACAGTGATGTCACAGTACAAGGATAATACACAGTGATGTCATAGTACAGAGATAATACAGACAGTGATGTCACAGTACAGGGATGATACACACAGTGATGTCACATTACAGGGATAAGACACACAGTGATATCACAGTACAGGGATAATACACAGTGATGTCACAGTACAGAGATAATATACACAGTGATGTCACAGTACAGAGATAATACACACAGTGATGTCACAGTACACGGGATAATAAACACAGTGATGTCACAGTATTGAGAAAAAATACAGAGTGATGTCACAGTACAGAGAGAATATACACAGTGATGTCACAGCACAGGGATAATACACAGTGATGTCACAGTACAGGGATAATACACACAGTGATGTCACAGTGCAGGGATAATACACACAGTGATGTCACAGTATGGAGATAAAACACACAGTGATGTCACAGTACAAGGATAATACACACAGTGATGTCACAGTACAGGGATAATACACACAGTGATGTCACAGTACAAGGATAATACACACAGTGATGTCACAGTAGAGGGATAATACACACAGTGATGTCACAGTACAGGAATAATGTACACAGTGATGTCGCAGTACAGGGATAATACACACAGTGATGTTACAGTACAGGGATAATACACAGTGATGTCACAGTTCAGGGATAATACACACAGTGATGTCACAGAACAGGAATAATACACAGAGTGAAGTCACAGTACAGGGACAATGCACACAGTGATGTCACAGTACAGGGATAATACACACAGGGATGTCACAGTACAGAGATAATACAAACAGTGATGTCACAGTGCAGATATAATACACACAGTGATGTCACAGTATGGAGATAATGTACACAGTGATGTCACAGTACATAGATAATACACAGTGATGTCATAGTACAGAGATAATACAGACAGTGATGTCACAGTACAGGGATGATACACACAGTGATGTCACATTACAGGGATAAGACACACAGTGATATCACAGTACAGGGATAATACACTGTGATGTCACAGTACAGAGATAATATACACAGTGATGTCACAGTACAGAGATAATACACACAGTGATGTCACAGTACACGGGATAATAAACACAGTGATGTCACAGTATTGAGAAAAAATACAGAGTGATGTCACAGTACAGAGAGAATATACACAGTGATGTCACAGTACAGGGATAATACACAGTGATGTCACAGTACAGGGATAATACACACAGTGATGTCACAGTGCAGGGATAATACACACAGTGATGTCACAGTATGGAGATAATACACACAGTGATGTCACAGTACAGAGATAATAAACGCTGTCATGTCACAGTACAGGGATAATACACACAGTGATGTCACAGTACAGAGATAAAATATACAGTGATGTCACAGTACAGAGATAATATACATAGTGATGTCACAGTACAGAGATAATATACACAGTGATGCAAGAGTACAGGGATAATACACAGTGATGTCACAGTACAGAGATTATAAACACAGTGATGTCACAGTACAAAGATAATACACACAGTGATGTCACAGTACAGGGATAATACACACAGTGATGTCACAGTACAGGGATAACACACAGTGATGTCACAGTACAGAGATAAAATACACAGTGATGTCACAGTACAGAGTTAATACACACAGTGATGTCACAGTACAGGGATAATATACACAGTGATGTCACAGTACAGGGATAATAAACACAGTGATGTCACAGTACTGGGAAAAAATACAGAGTGATGTCACAGTACAGAGAGAATATACACAGTGATGTCACAGTACAGGGATAATACACAGTGATGTCACAGTACAGGGTTAACACACACAGTGATGTCACAGTGCAGGGATAATACACACAGTGATGTCACAGTATGGAGATAATACACACAGTGACGTCACAGTACAGAGATAATAAACACAGTGATGTAACAGTACAGGGATAATACACAAAGTGATGTCACAGTACAGGGATAATATAAACAGTGATGTCACAGTACAGGGATAATACACAGTGATGTCACAGAACAGGGATAATACAAACAGTGATGTCACAGTACAGGGATAATACACAGTGATGTCACAGTACAGGTATAATAAACACAGTGATGTCACAGTACAGGGATAATACACACAGTGATGTCACAGTATGGAGATAATACACACAGTGATGTCACAGTAGAGGGATAATATACACAGTGATGTCAAGGTACAGAGATAAAATACACAGTGATGTAACAGTACAGGGATAATACACACAGTGATATCACAGTACAGGGATAATACACACAGTGATGTCACAGTACAGGGATAATATACACAGTGATGTCATATTACAGAGATAATGAACACAGTGATGTCACAGTACAGGGATAAGACACACAGTGATGTCACAGTACAGGGTTAATATACACAGTGATGTCACAGTACAGAGATAATGAACACAGTGATGTCACAGTATAAGACTCTAATACACAGTGATGTCACAGTACAGTGATAATGCACACAGTGATGTCACAGTACAGGGATAATACACACAGTGATGTCACAATACAAGGATAATACACACAGTGATGTCACCATACAGGGATAATACACACAGTGATGTCACAGTACAGGAATAATACACAGTGATGTCACAGTACAGAGATAATACACACAGTGATGTCACAGTAGATGGATAATACACACAGTGATGTCACAGTACAGGGATAATACACAGTGATGTCAGAGTACAGAGATAATACACACAATGGTGTCACAGAACAGGGATAATACTCACAGTGATGTCACAGTACAGGGATAATACACAGAGTGATGTCACAGTACAGGGATAATATACACAGTGATGTCACAGTACAGAGAAAAAATATACAGTGATGTCACTGTACAGAGATAATATACATAGTGATGTCACAGTACAGAGATAATATACACAGTGATGTCACAGTACAGGGATAATACACAGAGATGTCACAGTACAGAGATTATAAACACAGTGATGTCACAGTACAAAGATAATACACACAGTCATGTCACAGTACAGGGATAATACACACTGTGCTGTCATAGTATATGGATAATATACACAGTGATGTCACAGTAGAGGGATCATACACACAGTGATGTCACAGTAGAGGGATTATACACACTGTGATGTCACAGTACAGAGATAATAAACACAGTGATGTTACAGTACAGGGATAATACACACAGTGATGTCACAGTACAGAGATAAAATACACAGTGATCTCACAGTAAAGAGATAATATACACAGTGATGTCACAGTAGAGGGATAATACATCCAGTGATGTCACATTACAGAGATAATGAACACAGTGACGTCACAGTACAGGGATAAGACACACAGTGATGTAACAGCACAGGGATAATACACAGTGATATCACAGTAGAGGGATAATACACACAGTGATGTCACAGTACAGGGATAATACACACAGTGATGTCACAGTAGAGGGATAATACACACAGTGATGTCACAGTTCAAGGATAATACACACAGTGATGTCACAGTACAGGTATAATACACACAGTGATGTCACGGTACAAGGATAATACACACAGTGATGTTACAGTACAGGTATAATACACACAGTAATGTCACAGTACAAGGATAATACACACAGTGATGTCACAGTAGAGGGATAATACACAGTGATATCACAGTAGAGGGATAATACACTCAGTGATGTCACAGTACAGGGATAATACACACAGTGATGTCACAGAAGAGGGATAATACACACAGTGATGTCACAGTACAGGGATAATACACACAGTGATGTCACAGTACAGGGATAATACACAGAGTGATGTCACAGTACAGGGATAATACACACAGTGATGTCACAGTACAGAGATAAAATATACAGTGATGTCACAGTACAGAGATAATATACATAGTGATGTCACAGTACAGAGATAATATACACAGTGATGTCAGAGTACAGGGATAATACACAGTGATGTCACAGTACAGAGATTCTAAACACAGTGATGTCACAGTACAAAGATAATACACACAGTGATGTCACAGTACAGGGATAATACACACTGTGCTGTCATAGTATATGGATAATACACACAGTGATGTCACAGTAGAGGGATCATACACACAGTGATGTCACAGTACAGGGATTATACACACTGTGATGTCACAGTACAGAGATAATAAACACAGTGATGTTACAGTACAGGGATAATACACACAGTGATGTCACAGTACAGAGATAAAATACACAGTGATGTCACAGTAAAGAGATAATATACAAAGTGATGTCACATTAGAGGGATAATACAGCCAGTGATGTCACATTACAGAGATAATGAACACAGTGATGTCACAGTACAGGGATAATACACAGTGATGTCACAGTACAGGGATAATACACAGTGATGTCACAGTACAGAGATAAAATACATAGTGATGTAACAGTACAGGGATAATACACAAAGTGATGTCACAGTACAGGGATAATATAAACAGTGATGTCACAGTACAGGGATAATACACAGTGATGTCACAGTACAGAGATAAAATACACAGTGATGTAACAGTACAGGGATAATACACACAGTGATGTCACAGTACAGGTATAATAAACACAGTGATGTCACAGTACAGGGATAATACACACAGTGATGTCACAGTATGGAGATAATACACACAGTGATGTCACAGTAGAGGGATAATATACACAGTGATGTCAAGGTACAGAGATAAAATACACAGTGATGTAACAGTACAGGGATAATAAACACAGTGATATCACAGTACAGGGATAATACACACAGTGATGTCACAGTACAGGGATAATATACACAGTGATGTCACATTACAGAGATAATGAACACAGTGATGTCACAGTACAGGGATAAGACACACAGTGATGTCACAGTACAGGGTTAATATACACAGTGATGTCACAGTACAGAGATAATGAACACAGTGATGTCACAGTATAAGACTCTAATACACAGTGATGTCACAGTACAGTGATAATGCACACAGTGATGTCACAGTACAGGGATAATACACACAGTGATGTCACAATACAAGGATAATACACACAGTGATGTCACCATACAGGAATAATACACAGTGATGTCACAGTACAGAGATAAGACATACAGTGGTGTCACAGCACAGAGATAATACACACAGTGATGTCACAGTAGATGGATAACACACACAGTGATGTCACAGTACAGGGATAATACACAGTGATGTCACAGCACAGAGATAATACACACAATGGTGTCACAGAACAGGGATAATACACACAGTGATGTCACAGTACAGGGATAATACACACAGTGATGTCACAGTATGGAGATAATACACACAGTGATGTCACAGTAGAGGGATAATATACACAGTGATGTCAAGGTACAGAGATAAAATACACAGTGATGTAACAGTACAGGGATAATAAACACAGTGATATCACAGTACAGGGATAATACACACAGTGATGTCACAGTACAGGGATAATATACACAGTGATGTCACATTACAGAGATAATGAACACAGTGATGTCACAGTACAGGGATAAGACACACAGTGATGTCACAGTACAGGGTTAATATACACAGTGATGTCACAGTACAGAGATAATGAACACAGTGATGTCACAGTATAAGACTCTAATACACAGTGATGTCACAGTACAGTGATAATGCACACAGTGATGTCACAGTACAGGGATAATACACACAGTGATGTCACAATACAAGGATAATACACACAGTGATGTCACAGTACAGGAATAATATACAGTGATGTCACAGTACAGAGATAAGACATACAGTGGTGTCACAGCACAGAGATAATACACACAGTGATGTCACAGTAGATGGATAATACACACAGTGATGTCACAGTACAGGGATAATACACAGTGATGTCACAGCACAGAGATAATACACACAATGGTGTCACAGAACAGGGATAATACACACAGTGATGTCACAGTACAGGGATAATACACAGAGTGATGTCACAGTACAGGGATAATATACACAGTGATGTCACAGTACAGAGAAAAAATATACAGTGATGTCACTGTACAGAGATAATATACATAGTGATGTCACAGTACAGAGATAATATACACAGTGATGTCACAGTACAGGGATAATACACAGAGATGTCACAGTACAGAGATTATAAACACAGTGATGTCACAGTACAAAGATAATACACACAGTGATGTCACAGTACAGGGATAATACACACTGTGCTGTCATAGTATATGGATAATACACACAGTGATGTCACAGTAGAGGGATCATACACACAGTGATGTCACAGTAGAGGGATTATACACACTGTGATGTCACAGTACAGAGATAATAAACACAGTGATGTTACAGTACAGGGATAATACACACAGTGATGTCACAGTACAGAGATAAAATACACAGTGATCTGACAGTAAAGAGATAATATACACAGTGATGTCACAGTAGAGGGATAATACATCCAGTGATGTCCCATTACAGAGATAATGAACACAGTGACGTCACAGTACAGGGATAAGACACACAGTGATGTAACAGCACAGGGATAATACACAGTGATATCACAGTAGAGGGATAATACACACAGTGATGTCACAGTACAGGGATAATACACACAGTGATGTCACAGTACAAGGATAATACACACAGTGATGTTACAGTACAGGTATAATACACACAGTAATGTCACAGTACAAGGATAATACACACAGTGATGTCACAGTAGAGGGATAATACACTCAGTGATGTCACAGTACAGGGATAATACACACAGTGATGTCACAGAAGAGGGATAATACACACAGTGATGTCACAGTACAGGGATAATACACACAGTGATGTCACAGTGCAGGGATAATACACACAGTGATGTCACAGTATGGAGATAATACACACAGTGATGTCACAGTATTGAGATAAAATACAGAGTGATGTCACAGTACAGAGAGAATATACACAGTGATGTCACAGTACAGGGATAATACACACAGTGATGTCACAGTACAGGGATAATACACACAGTGATGTCACAGTGCAGGGATAATACACACAGTGATGTCACAGTACGGAGATAATACACACAGTGATGTCACAGTACAGAGATAATACACACAGTGATGTCACAGTACAGAGATAATAAACACAGTGATGTCACAGTACAGGGATAATACACAGTGATGTCACAGTACAGAGATAAAATACACAGTGATGTAACAGTACAGGGATAATACACAAAGTGATGTCACAGTACAGGGATAATACAAACAGTGATGTCACAGTACAGGGATAATACACAGTGATGTCACAGTACAGAGATAAAATACACAGTGATGTAACAGTACAGGGATAATACACACAGTGATGTCACAGTACAGGGATAATAAACACAGTGATGTCACAGTACAGGGATAATACACACAGTGATGTCACAGTATGGAGATAATACACACAGTGATGTCACAGTAGAGGTATAATATACACAGTGATGTCACAGTAGAGAGATAAAATACACAGTGATGTAACAGTACAGGGATAATACACACAGTGATATCACAGTACAGGGATAATGCACACAGTGATGTCATAGTACAGGGATAATATACACAGTGATGTCACATTACAAAGATAATGAACACAGTGATGTCACAGTACAGGGATTATACACACAGTGATGTCACAGTACAGGGTTAACATACACAGTGATGTCACAGTACAGAGATAATGAACACAGTGATGTCACAGTATAGGGATCTAATACACAGTGATGTCACAGTACAGTAATAATGCACACAGTGATGTCACAGTACAGGGATAATACACACAGTGATGTCATAATACAAGGATAATACACACAGTTATGTCACCATACAGGGATAATACACACAGTGATGTCACAATACAGGAATAATACACAGCGATGTCATAGTACAGAGATAAGACACACAATGGTGTCACAGCACAGAGATAATACACATAGTGATGTCACAGTAGAGGGATAATACACACAGTGATGTCACAGTACAGGGATAATACACAGAGTGATGTCACAGTATAGGGATAATACACACAGTGATGTCACAGTACAGGGATAATATACATAGTGATGTCACAGTACAGAGATAATATACACAGTGATGTCACAGTACAGGGATAATACACAGTGATGTCACAGTACAGAGATTATAAACACAGTGATGTCACATTACAAAGATAATACACACAGTGATGTCACAGTACAGGGATAATACACACTGTGCTGTCATAGTATATGGATAATACACACAGTGATGTCACAGTAGAGGGATCATACACACAGTGATGTCACAGTACAGGGATTATACACACTGTGATGTCACAGTACAGAGATAATAAACACAGTGATGTTACAGTACAGGGATAATACACACAGTGATGTCACAGTACAGAGATAAAATACACAATGATGTCACAGTAAAGAGATAATATACAAAGTGATGTCACAGTAGAGGGATAATACACCCAGTGATGTCACATTACAGAGATAATGAACACAGTGATGTCACAGTACAGGGATAATACACAGTCATGTCACAGTACAGGGATAATACACAGTGATGTCACAGTACAGAGATAAAATACATAGTGATGTAACAGTACAGGGATAATACACAAAGTGATGTCACAGTACAGGGATAATATAAACAGTGATGTCACAGTACAGGGATAATACACAGTGATGTCACAGTACAGAGATAAAATACACAGTGATGTAACAGTACAGGGATAATACACACAGTGATGTCACAGTACAGGTATAATAAACACAGTGATGTCACAGTACAGGGATAATACACACAGTGATGTCACAGTATGGAGATAATACACACAGTGATGTCACAGTAGAGGGATAATATACACAGTGATGTCAAGGTACAGAGATAAAATACACAGTGATGTAACAGTACAGGGATAATACACACAGTGATATCACAGTACAGGGATAATACACAAAGTGATGTCACAGTACAGGGATAATATACACAGTGATGTCACAGTACAGAGATAATGAACACAGTGATGTCACAGTATAAGGATCTAATACACAGTGATGTCACAGTACAGTGATAATGCACACAGTGATGTCACAGTACAGGGATAATACACACAGTGATGTCACAGTACAGGGATAATACACACTGTGCTGTCATAGTATATGGATAATACACACAGTGATGTCACAGTAGAGGGATCATACACACAGTGATGTCACAGTACAGGGATTATAGACACTGTGATGTCACAGTACAGAGATAATAAACACAGTGATGTTACAGTACAGGGATAATACACACAGTGATGTCACAGTACAGAGATAAAGTACACAGTGATCTCACAGTAAAGAGATAATATACACAGTGATGTCACAGCAGAGGGATAATACATCCAGTGATGTCACATTACAGAGATAATGAACACAGTGACGTCACAGTACAGGGATAAGACACACAGTGATGTAACAGCACAGGGATAATACACAGTGATATCACAGTAGAGGGATAATACACACAGTGATGTCACAGTACAGGGATAATACACACAGTGATGTCACAGTAGAGGGATAATACACACAGTGATGTCACAGTACAAGGATAATACACACAGTGATGTCACAGTACAGGTATAATACACACAGTGATGTCACAGTACAAGGATAATACACACAGTGATGTCACAGTACAGGTATAATACACACAGTAATGTCACAGTAGAAGGATAATACACACAGTGATGTCACAGTAGAGGGTTAATACACAGTGATATCACAGTAGAGGGATAATACACACAGTGATGTCACAGTACAGGGATAATACACACAGTGATGTCACAGAAGAGGGATAATACACACAGTGATGTCACATTACAGTGATAAGACACACAGTGATGTCACAGTACAGGGATGATACTCACAGTGATGTCACATTACAGGGATAAGACACACAGTGATGTCACAGTACAGGGATAATACACAGTGATGTCACAGTACAAAGATAATACACACAGTGATGTCACAGTACAGGGGATGATAAACACAGTGATGTCACAGTATTGAGATAAAATACAGAGTGATGTCACAGTACAGAGAGAATATACACAGTGATGTCACAGTGCAGGGATAATACACACAGTGATGTCACAGTATAGGGATAATACACACAGTGATGTCACAGTGCAGGGATAATACACACAGTGATGTCACAGTACAGAGATAATAAACACAGTGATGTCACAGTACAGGGATAATACACAAAGTGATGTCACAGTACAGGGATAATACAAACAGTGATGTCACAGTATAGGGATAATACACAGTGATGTCACAGTACAGAGTTAAAATACACAGTGATGTAACAGTACAGGGATAATAAACACAGTGATGTCACAGTACAGGGATAATACACACAGTGATGTCACAGTATGGAGATAATACACACAGTGATGTCACAGTAGAAGTATAATATACACAGTGATGTCACAGTACAGAGATAAAATACACAGTGATGTAACAGTACAGGGATAATACACACAGTGATATCACAGTACAGGGATAATACACACAGTGATGTCATAGTACAGGGATAATATACACAGTGATGTCACAATAGAAAGATAATGAACACAGTGATGTCACAGTACAGGGATTATACACACAGTGATGTCACAGTACAGGGTTAACATACACAGTGATGTCACAGTACAGAGATAATGAACACAGTGATGTCACAGTATAGGGATCTAATACACAGTGATGTCACAGTACAGTAATAATGCACACAGTGATGTCACAGTACAGGGATAATACACACAGTGATGTCATAATACAAGGATAATACACACAGTGATGTCACCATACAGGGATAATACACACAGTGATGTCACAATACAGGAATAATACACAGTGATGTCATAGTACAGAGATAAGACACACAATGGTGTCACAGCACAGAGATAATACACACAGTGATGTCACAGTAGAGGGATAATACACACAGTGATGTCACAGTACAGGGATAATACACAGAGTGATGTCACAGTACAGGGATAATACACACAGTGATTTCACAGTACAGAGATAAAATATACAGTGATGTCACAGTACAGAGATAATATACATAGTGATGTCACAGTACAGAGATAATATACACAGTGATGTCACAGTACAGGGATAATACACAGTGATGACACAGTACAGAGATTATAAACACAGTGATGTCACAGTACAAAGATAATACACACAGTGATGTCACAGTACAGGGATAATACACACTGTGCTGTCATAGTATATGGATAATACACACAGTGATGTCACAGTAGAGGGATCATACACACAGTGATGTCACAGTACAGGGATTATACACACTGTGATGTCACAGTACAGAGATAATAAACACAGTGATGTTACAGTACAGGGATATAATATACAAATTGATGTCACAGTAGAGGGATAATACACACAGTGATGTCATAGTACAGAGATAAGACACACAATGGTGTCAAAGCACAGAGATAATACACACAGTGATGTCACAGTAGAGGGATAATACACACAGTGATGTCACAGTACAGAGATAAAATACACAGTGATGTCACAGTAGAGGGATAATACACACAGTGATGTCACAGTACAGAGATAAAATACACAGTGATGTCACAGCAAAGAGATAATATACAAATTGATGTCACAGTAGAGGGATAATACACCCAGTGATGTCACATTACAGAGATAATGAACACAGTCATGTCACAGTACAGGGATAATACACAGTGATGTCACAGTACAGAGATAAAATACATAGTGATGTAACAGTACAGGGAAAATACACAAAGTGATGTCACAGTACAGGGATAATATAAACAGTGATGTCACAGTACAGGGATAATACACAGTGATGTCAAGGTACAGAGATAAAATACACAGTGATGTAACAGTACAGGGATAATACACACAGTGATATCACAGTACAGGGATAATACACAAAGTGATGTCACAGTACAGGGATAATATACACAGTGATGTCACATTACAGAGATAATGAACACAGTGATGTCACAGTACAGGGATAAGACACACAGTGATGTCACAGTACAGGGTTAATATACACAGTGATGTCACAGTACAGAGATAATGAACACAGTGATGTCACAGTATAAGGATCTAATACACAGTGATGTCACAGTACAGTGATAATGCACACAGTGATGTCACAGTACAGGGATAATACACACAGTGATGTCACAGTACAGGGATAATACACACTGTGCTTTCATAGTATATGGATAATACACACAGTGATGTCACAGTAGAGGGATCATACACACAGTGATGTCACAGTACAGGGATTATAGACACTGTGATGTCACAGTACAGAGATAATAAACACAGTGATGTTACAGTACAGGGATAATACACACAGTGATGTCACAGTACAGAGATAAAGTACACAGTCATCTCACAGTAAAGAGATAACATACACAGTGATGTCACAGCAGAGGGATAATACATCCAGTGATGTCACATTACAGAGATAATGAACACAGTGACGTCACAGTACAGGGATAAGACACACAGTGATGTAACAGCACAGGGATAATACACAGTGATATCACAGTAAAGGGATAATACACACAGTGATGTCACAGTACAGGGATAATACACACAGTGATGTCACAGTAGAGGGATAATACACACAGTGATGTCACAATACAAGGATAATACACACAGTGATGTCACAGTACAGGTATAATACACACAGTGATGTCACAGTACAAGGAAAATACACACAGTGATGTCACAGTACAGGTATAATACACACAGTAATGTCACAGTACAAGGATAATACACACAGTGATGTCACAGTAGAGGGATAATACACAGTGATATCACAGTAGAGGGATAATACACACAGTGATGTCACAGTACAGGGATAATACACACAGTGATGTCACAGAAGAGGGATAATACACACAGTGATGTCACAGTACAGGGATGATACTCACAGTGATGTCACATTACAGGGATAAGACACACAGTGATGTCACAGTACAGGGATAATACACAATGATGTCACAGTACAAAGATAATATACACAGTGATGTCACAGTACAGAGATAATACACACAGTGATGTCACAGTACAGGGGATGATAAACACAGTGATGTCACAGTATTGAGATAAAATACAGAGTGATGTCACAGTACAGAGAGAATATACACAGTGATGTCACAGTACAGGGATAATACACACAGTGATGTCACAGTACAGGGATAATACACACAGTGATGTCACAGTGCAGGGATAATACACACAGTGATGTCACAGTATGGAGATAATACACACAGTGATGTCACAGTACAGAGATAATAAACACAGTGATGTCACAGTACAGGGATAATACACAGTGATGTCACAGTACAGAGATAAAATACACAGTGATGTAACAGTACAGGGATAATACACACAGTGATGTCACAGTACAGGGATAATACACACAGTGATGTCACAGTATGGAGATAATACACACAGTGATGTCACAGTAGAGGTATAATATACACAGTGATGTCACAGTACAGAGATAAAATACACAGTGATGTAACAGTACAGGGATAATACACACAGTGATATCACAGTACAGGGATAATACACACAGTGATGTCATAGTACAGGGATAATATACACAGTGATGCCACATTAAAAAGATAATGAACACAGTGATGTCACAGTACAGGGATTATACACACAGTGATGTCACAGTACAGGGTTAACATACACAGTGATGTCACAGTACAGAGATAATGAACACAGTGATGTCACAGTATAGGGATCTAATACACAGTGATGTCACAGTACAGTAATAATGCACACAGTGATGTCACAGTACAGGGATAATACACACAGTGATGTCATAATACAAGGATAATACACACAGTGATGTCACAATACAGGGATAATACACACAGTGATGTCACAGTACAGGAATAATACACAGTGACGTCATAGTACAGAGATAAGACACACAATGGTGTCAAAGCACAGAGATAATACACACAGTGATGTCACAGTAGAGGGATAATACACACTGTGATGTCACAGTACAGGGATAATACACAGTGATGTTACAGTACAGAGATAATACACACAATGGTGTCACAGTACAGGGATAATACACACAGTGATGTCACAGTACAGGGATAATACACAGATTGATGTCACAGTACAGGGATAATACAGTGATGTCACAGTACAGGGATAATACACAGAGTGATGTCACAGTATAGAGATAATACACACAATGGTGTCACAGTACAGAGATAATATACATAGTGATGTCACAGTACAGAGATAATATACACAGAGATGTCACAGTACAGGGATAATACACACAGTGATGTCACAGTACAGAGATAAAATACACAGTGATGTCAGAGTAAAGAGATAATATACACAATGATGTCACAGTACAGGGATAATACACCCAGTGATGTCACAGTACAGAGATAATGAACACAGTGATGTCACAGTAGATGGATCGTACACACAGTGATGTCACAGTACAGGAATTATACACTGTGATGTCACAGTACAGAGATAATAAACACAGTGATGTCACAGTACAGGGATAATACACACAGTGATGTCACAGTACAGAGATAAAATACACAGTGATGTCAGAGTAAAGAGATAATATACACAATGATGTCACAGTACAGGGATAATACACCCAGTGATGTCACAGTACAGAGATAATGAACACAGTGATGTCACAGTACAGGGATCAGACACACAGTGATGTAACAGTACAGGGATAATACACAGTGATGTCACAGTAAAGGGATAATACACACAGTGATGTCACAGTACAGAGATAATACACACAGTGATGTCACAGTACAAGGATAATACACACAGTGATGTCACAGTAGAGGGATAATACACACAGTGATATCACAGTAGAGGGATAATACACACAGTGATGTCACAGTACAGGAATAATGTACACAGTGATGTCGCAGTACAGGGATAATACACACAATGATGTTACATTACAGACATAGCACGCATTGAAGTCACAGTACAGAGATAATACACACAGTGATGTCACAGTTCAGACACAGGACACAGTGATGTCGCAGTACAGAGATAATCCACACAGTGATGTCACAGTACAGGGATAATACACACAGTGATGCCACAGTACAGGGATAATACACACAATGATGTTACATTACAGACATAGCACGCATTGTTGTCACAGTACAGAGATAATACACACAGAGATGTCACAGTACAGACACAGGACACAGTGATGTCGCAGTACAGAGATAATCCACACAGTGATGTCACAGTAGAGGGATAATACAAACAGTGATGGGACAGTACAGAAATAATAAATACAGTGATGTCACAGTACAGGGATAATACACACAGGGATGTCTCAGTACAGGGATAATACACACAGTGATGTCACAGTACAGGGATAATACACACAGTGATGTCACAGTACAGGAATAATACACACAGTGATGTCACAGTACAGAGATAATATACACAGTGATGTAACAGTACAGGGATAAGACACACAATTATGTCACAGTACAGGGATAATACACAGTGATGTCACAGTACAGAGATAAAATATACAGTGATGTCACAGTACAGAGATAATATACACAGTGATGTAAGACTACAGGGATAATACACACAGTGATGTCTCAGTACAGGGATAATACACAGTGATGTCATAGTACAGAGATAATATACACAGTGATTTCACAGTACAGGGATAATAAACACAGTGATGTCACAGTACTGAGATAAAATGCGGAGTGATGTCACAGTACAGAGAGAATATACACAGTGATGTCACAGTACAGGGATGATACACAGTGATGTCACAGTACAGGGATAATACACCCAGTGATGTCACAGTGCAGGGATAATACACACAGTGATGTCACAGTATGGAGATAATACACACAGTGATGTCACAGTACAGAGATAATAAACACAGTGTTGTCACAGTACAGGGATAATACACAGTGATGTCACAGTACAGAGATAAAATACACAGTGATGTAACAGTACAGGGATAATACAAAAAGTGATGTCACAGTACAGAGATAATACACACAGTGATGTCATAGTATGGAGATAATAAACACAGTGATGTCACAGTACAGGGATAATACATAAAGTGATTTCACAGTACAGGGATAAAATTCACAGTGATGTCACAGTACAGAGATAATATACACAGTGACGTCACAGTACAGAGATAATACACACAGTGATGTCACAGTAGAGGGATAATATACACAGTGATGTCACGGTACAGAAATAAAATACACAGTGATGTAACAGTACAGGGTTAATACACACAGTGATGTCACAGTACAGGGATAATAAACACATTGATGTCACAGTACAGGGATAAGACACACAGTGATGTCACAGTATGGAGATAATACACACAGTGATGTCACAGTAGAGGGATAATATACACAGTGATGTCACTGTACAGAAATAAAATACACAGTGATGTAACAGTACTGGGATAATACACACAGTGATGTCACAGTACAGGGATAATACACACAGTGATGTCACATTACAGAGATAATGAACGCAGTGATGTCACAGTACATGGATAATACACACAGTGATGTCACAGTACAGGGATAATACACACAGTGATGTCACAGTACAGGGATAATACACACAGTGATGTCACAGTACAGGGTTAATACAAACAGTGATGTCACAATACAAGGATAATACACACAGTGATGTCACCATACAGGGATAATACACACAGTGATGTCTCAGTACAGGGATAATACACAGTGATGTCATAGTACAGAGATAATATACACAGTGATGTCACAGTAGAGAGATAATGAACACAGAGATGTCACAGTATAGGGATCTAATACACAGTGATGTCATAGTACAGGGATAATGCACACAGTGATGTCACAGTACAGGGATTATACATACAGTGATGTCACAGTAGAGGGATAATACACACAGTGGTGTCACAGTACAGGGATAATACAAACAGTGATGTCACAATACAAGGATAATACACACAGTGATGTCACCATACAGGGATAATACACACAGTGATGTCTCAGTACAGGGATAATACACAGTGATGTCATAGTACAGAGATAATATACACAGTGATTTCACAGTACAGGGATAATAAACACAGTGATGTCACAGTATTGAGATAAAATACGGAGTGATGTCACAGTACAGAGAGAATATACACAGTGATGTCACAGTACAGGGATAATACACAGTGATGTCACAGTACAGGGATAATACACCCAGTGATGTCACAGTGCAGGGATAATACACACAGTGATGTCACAGTATGGAGATAATACACACAGTGATGTCACAGTACAGAGATAATAAACACAGTGTTGTCACAGTACAGGGATAATACACAGTGATGTCACAGTACAGAGATAAAATACACAGTGATGTAACAGTACAGGGATAATACAAAAAGTGATGTCACAGTACAGAGATAATACACACAGTGATGTCACAGTATGGAGATAATAAACACAGTGATGTCACAGAACAGGGATAATACACAAAGTGATTTCACAGTACAGGGATAAAATTCACAGTGATGTCACAGTACAGAGATAATATACACAGTGACGTCACAGTACAGAGATAATACACACAGTGATGTCATAGTACAGGGTTAATACACACAGTGATGTCACAGTACAGGGATAATAAACACAGTGATGTCACAGTACAGGGATAATACACACAGTGATGTCACAGTATGGAGATAATACACACAGTGATGTCACAGTAGAGGGATAATATACATAGTGATGTCACGGTACAGAAATAAAATACACAGTGATGTAACAGTACTGGGATAATACACACAGTGATGTCACAGTACAGGGATAATACACACAGTGATGTCACATTACAGAGATAGTGAACGCAGTGATGTCACAGTACAGGGATAATACACACAGTGATGTCACATTACAGAGATAGTGAACGCAGTGATGTCACAGTACAGGGATAATACACACAGTGATGTCATAGAACAGGGATAATACACACAGTGATGTCACAGTACAGGGATAATACACAGTGATGTAACAGTACTGGGATAATACACAGAGTGATGTCACAGTACAGGGATAATACACACAGTGATGTCACAGTACAGCGATAATACACACAGTGATGTCACATTACAGAGATAATGAACACAGTGAGGTCACAGTACAGGGATAATACACACAGTGATGTCACAGTACAGGGATAATACACACAGTGATGTCACAGTACAGGGTTAATATACACAGTGATGTCACAGTAGAGAGATAATAAACACAGTGATGTCACAGTATAGAGATCTAATACACAGTGATGTCATAGTACAGGGATAATGCACACAGTGATGTCACAGTACAGGGATTATACATACAGTGATGTCACAGTAGAGGGATAATACACACAGTGGTGTCACAGTACAGGGATAATACAAACAGTGATGTCACAATACAAGGATAATACACACAGTGATGTCACCATTCAGGGATAATACACACAGTGATGTCACAGTACAGGAATAATACACAGTGATGTCACAGTACAGAGATAGGACACACAATGGTGTCACAGCACAGAGATAATACACACAGTGATGTCACAGTAGAGGGATAATACACACAGTGATGTCACAGTACAGAGATAATATACACAGTGATGTAAGAGTACAGGGATAATACACACAGTGATGTCACAGTATGGAGATAGTACATACAGTCATGTCACAGTACAGGGATAATACACAGTGATGTCATAGTACAGAGATAATACAGACAGTGATGTCACAGTACAGGGATGATACACACAGTGATGTCACAGAACAGGAATAATACATAGAGTGATGTCAGACTACAGGAATAATACACACAGTGATGTCACAGTACAGAGATAATACACACAGTGATGTCACAGTATGGAGATAGTACATACAGTCATGTCACAGTACAGGGATAATACACAGTGATGTCATAGTACAGAGATAATACAGACAGTGATGTCACAGTACAGGGATGATACACACAGTGATGTCACAGAACAGGAATAATACACAGAGTGATGTCAGACTACAGGAATAATACACACAGTGATGTCACAGTACAGGGATAATACACACAGTGATGTCACAGTACAGGAATAATACACACAGGGATGTCAAAGTACAGGGATAATACACACAGTGATGTCACAGTACAGGAATAATACACAGAGTGATGTCAGACTACAGGAATAATACACACAGGGATGTCACAGTACAGAGATAATACAAACAGTGATGTCACACTACAGAGATAATACACACAGTGATGTCACAGTATGGAGATAGTACATACAGTCTTGTCACAGTACAGGGATAATACACAGTGATGTCATAGTACAGAGATAATACAGACAGTGATGACACAGTACAGGGATGATAAACACAGTGATGTCACATTACAGGGATAATACACACAGTGATATCACAGTAAGGGGATAATACACACATTGATGTCACCGTACAGGGATAATACACACAGTGATGTCATAGTACAGAGATAATATACACAGTGATGTCACAGTAAAGAGATAATATACCCAGTGATGTCACAGTACAGGGATAATACACCCAGTGATGTCACAGTACAGGGATAATACACCCAGTGATGTCACAGTAGAGGGATAATACACACAGTGATGTCACAGCACAGAGATAATGAACACAGTGATGCCACAGTACAGGTATAAGACACACAGTGATGTAACAGTACAGGGATAATACACAGTGATGTCACAGTAGAGGGATAATACACACAGTGATGTCACAGTACAGGGATTATACACACAGTGATGTCACAGTACAGGGTTTACATACACAGTGATGTCACAGTACAGAGATAATGAACACAGTGATGTCACAGTATAGGGATCTAATACACAGTGATGTCACAGTACAGTAATAATGTACACAGTGATGTCACAGTACAGGGATAATACACACAGTGATGTCATAATACAAGGATAATACACACAGTGATGTTACAATACAGGGATAATACACACAGTGATGTCACAGTACAGGAATAATACACAGTGATGTCATAGTACAGAGATAAGACACACAATGGTGTCACAGCACAGAGATAATACACACAGTGATGTCACAGTAGAGGGATAATACACACAGTGATGTCACAGTACAGGGATAATACACAGTGATGTCACAGTACAGAGATAATACACACAATGGTGTCACAGTACAGGGATAATACACACAGTGATGTCACAGTACAGGGATAATACACAGAGTGATGTCACAGTACAGGGATAATACACAGTGATGTCACAGTACAGAGATAAGATACACAGTGATGTCACAGTACAGGGATAATACACAGAGTGATGTCACAGTACAGAGATAATACACACAATGGTGTCACAGTACAGAGATAATATACATAGTGATGTCACAGTACAGAGATAATATAGACAGTGATGTCACAGTACAGGGATAATACACAGTGATGTCACAGTACAGAGATTATAAACACAGTGATGTCACAGTACAAAGATAATACACACAGAGATGTCACAGTACAGGGATAATACACAATGTGCTGTCAGAGTATATGGATAATACACACAGTGATGTCACAGTAGAGGGATCATACACACAGTGATGTCACAGTACAGGAATTATACACTGTGATGTCACAGTACAGAGATAATAAACACAGTGATGTCACAGTACAGGGATAATGCACACAGTGATTTCACAGTACAGAGATAAAATACACAGTGATGTCAGAGTAAAGAGATAATATACACAGTGATGTCACAGTACAGGGATAATACACCCACTGATGTCACAGTACAGAGATAATGAACACAATGATGTCACAGTACAGGGATCAGACACACAGTGATGTCACAGTACAGGGATAATACACACAGTGATATCACAGTAGAGGGATAATACACACAGTGATGTCACAGTACAAGGATAATACACACAGTGATGTCACAGTACAGGGATAATACACACTGTGATGTCACAGTACAAGGATAATACACACAGTGATGTCACAGTAGAGGGATAATACACACAGTGATGTCACAGTAGAGGGATAATACACACAGTGATGTCACAGTACAGGAATAATGTACACAGTGATGTTGCAGTACAGGGATAATACACACAATGATGTTACATTACAGACATAGTACGCATTGATGTCACAGTACAGAGATAATACACACAGTGATGTCACAGTACAGACACAGGACACAGTGATGTCGCAGTACAGAGATAATCCACATAGTGATGTCACAGTACAGGGATAATACACAAAGTGATTTCACAGTACAGGGATAAAATTCACAGTGATGTCACAGTACAGAGATAATATACACAGTGACGTCACAGTACAGAGATAATACACACAGTGATGTCACAGTACAGGGATAAAACAAACAGTGATGTCACAGTACAGGGATAATACACAGTGATGTCACAATACAGAAATAAAATACACAGTGATGTAACAGTACAGGGTTAATACAGACAGTGATGTCACAGTACAGGGATAATAAACACAGTGATGTCACAGTACAGGGATAATACACACAGTGATGTCACAGTATGGAGATAATACACACAGTGATTTCACAGTAGAGGGATAATATACACAGTGATGTCACGGTACAGAAATAAAATACACAGTGATGTAACAGTACTGGGATAATACACACAGTGATGTCACAGTACAGGGATAATACACACAGTGATGTCACATTACAGAGATAATGAACGCAGTGATGTCACAGTACATGGATAATACACACAGTGATGTCACAGTACAGGGATAATACACACAGTGATGTCACAGTACAGGGATAATACACAGTGATGTAACAGTACTGGGATAATACGCACAGTGATGTCACAGTACAGGGATAATACACACAGTGATGTCACAGTACAGGGATAATACACACAGTGATGTCACATTACAGAGATAATGAACACAGTGAGGTCACAGTACAGGGATAATACACACAGTGATGTCACAGTACAGGGATAATACACACAGTGATGTCACAGTACAGGGTTAATATACACAGTGATGTCACAGTAGAGAGATAATCAACACAGTGATGTCACAGTATAGGGATCTAATACACAGTGATGTCATAGTACAGGGATAATGCACACAGTGATGTCACAGTACAGGGATTATACATACAGTGATGTCACAGTAGAGGGATAATACACACAGTGGTGTCACAGTACAGGGATAATACAAACAGTGATGTCACAATACAAGGATAATACACACAGTGATGTCACCATACAGGGATAATACACACAGTGATGTTTCAGTACAGGGATAATACACAGTGATGTCATAGTACAGAGATAATATACACAGTGATTTCACAGTACAGGGATAATACACACAGTGATGTCACAGTACTGAGATAAAATACGGAGTGATGTCACAGTACAGAGAGAATATACACAGTGATGTCACAGTACAGGGATAATACACAGTGATGTCACAGTACAGGGATAATACACCCAGTGATGTCACAGTGCAGGGATAATACACACAGTGATGTCACAGTATGGAGATAATACACACAGTGATGTCACAGTACAGAGATAATAAACACAGTGTTGTCACAGTACAGGGATAATACACAGTGATGTCACAGTACAGAGATAAAATACACAGTGATGTAACAGTACAGGGATAATACAAAAAGTGATGTCACAGTACAGAGATAATACACACAGTGATGTCACAGTATGGAGATAATAAACACAGTGATGTCACAGTACAGGGATAATACACAAAGTGATTTCACAGTACAGGGATAAAATTCACAGTGATGTCACAGTACAGAGATAATATACACAGTGACGTCACAGTACAGAGATAATACACACAGTGATGTCACAGTACAGGGTTAATACACACAGTGATGTCACAGTACAGGGATAATAAACACAGTGATGTCACAGTACAGGGATAATACACACAGTGATGTCACAGTATGGAGATAATACACACAGTGATGTCACAGTAGAGGGATAATATACACAGTGATGTCACGGTACAGAAATAAAATACACAGTGATGTAACAGTACTGGGATAATACAAACAGTGATGTCACAGTACAGGGATAATACACACAGTGATGTCACATTACAGAGATAGTGAACGCAGTGATGTCACAGTACAGGGATAATACACACAGTGATGTCATAGAACAGGGATAATACACACAGTGATGTCACAGTACAGGGATAATACACAGTGATGTAACAGTACTGGGATAATACACAGAGTGATGTCACAGTACAGGGATAATACACACAGTGATGTCACAGTACAGGGATAATACACACAGTGATGTCACATTACAGAGATAATGAACACAGTGAGGTCACAGTACAGGGATAATACACACAGTGATGTCACAGTACAGGGATAATACACACAGTGATGTCACAGTACACGGTTAATATACACAGTGATGTCACAGTAGAGAGATAATAAACACAGTGATGTCACAGTATAGGGATCTAATACACAGTGATGTCATAGTACAGGGATAATGCACACAGTGATGTCACAGTACAGGGATTATACATACAGTGATGTCACAGTAGAGGGATAATACACACAGTGGTGTCACAGTACAGGGATAATACAAACAGTGATGTCACAATACAAGGATAATACACACAGTGATGTCACCATACAGGGATAATACACACAGTGATGTCACAGTACAGGAATAATACACAGTGATGTCACAGTACAGAGATAGGACACACAATGGTGTCACAGCACAGAGATAATACACACAGTGATGTCACAGTAGAGGGATAATACACACAGTGATGTCACAGTACAGGGATAATACACAGTGATGTCACAGTACAGAGATAATACACACAATGGTGTCACAGTACAGGGATAATACACGCAGTGTTGTCACAGTACAGGGATAATACAAAGTGATGTCACAGTACAGAGGTAATACAAACAGTGATGTCACAGTACAGAGATAATACACACAGTGATGTCACAGTATGGAGATAGTACATACAGTCATGTCACAGTACAGGGATAATACACAGTGATGTCATAGTACAGAGATAATACAGACAGTGATGACACAGTACAGGGATAATACACCCAGTGATGTCACAGTACAGAGATAATACAGACAGTGATGTCACAGTACAGGGATGATACACACAGTGATGTCACAGAACAGGAATAATACATAGAGTGATGTCAGACTACAGGAATAATACACACAGTGATGTCACAGTACAGAGATAATACACACAGTGATGTCACAGTATGGAGATAGTACATACAGTCATGTCACAGTACAGGGATAATACACAGTGATGTCATAGTACAGAGATAATACAGACAGTGATGTCACAGTACAGGGAAAATACACACAGTGATGTCACAGAACAGGAATAATACACAGAGTGATGTCAGACTACAGGAATAATACACACAGTGATGTCACAGTACAGGGATAATACACACAGTGATGTCACAGTACAGGAATAATACACACAGGGATGTCAAAGTACAGGAATAATACACACAGGGATGTCACAGTACAGAGATAATATAAACAGTGATGTCACAGTACAGAGGTAATGCAAACAGTGATGTCACAGTACAGGGATAATACACACAGTGATGTCACAGTACAGGGATAATACACAGTGATGTAACAGTACTGGGATAATACACACAGTGATGTCACATTACAGAGATAATGAACGCAGTGATGTCACAGTACAGGGATAATACACACAGTGATGTCACAGTACAGGGATAATACACACAGTGATGTCACATTACAGAGATAATGAACACAGTGAGGTCACAGTACAGGGATAATACACACAGTGATGTCACAGTACAGGGATAATACACACAGTGATGTCACAGTACAGGGTTAATATACACAGTGATGTCACAGTAGAGAGATAATGAACACAGTGATGTCACAGTATAGGGATCTAATACACAGTGATGTCATAGTACAGGGATAATGCACACAGTGATGTCACAGTACAGGGATTATACATACAGTGATGTCACAGTAGAGGGGTAATACACACAGTGGTGTCACAGTACAGGGATAATACAAACAGTGATGTCACAATACAAGGATAATACACACAGTGATGTCACCATACAGGGATAATACACACAGTGATGTCTCAGTTCAGGGATAATACACAGTGATGTCATAGTACAGAGATAATATACACAGTGATTTCACAGTACAGGGATAATAAACACAGTGATGTCACAGTATTGAGATAAAATACGGAGTGATGTCACAGTACAGAGAGAATATACACAGTGATGTCACAGTACAGGGATAATACACAGTGATGTCACAGTACAGGGATAATACACCCAGTGATGTCACAGTGCAGGGATAATACACACAGTGATGTCACAGTATGGAGATAATAAACACAGTGTTGTCACAGTACAGGGATAATACACAGTGATGTCACAGTACAGAGATAAAATACACAGTGATGTAACAGTACAGGGATAATACAAAAAGTGATGTCACAGTACAGAGATAATACACACAGTGATGTCACAGTATGGAGATAATAAACACAGTGATGTCACAGTACAGGGATAATACACAAAGTGATTTCACAGTACAGGGATAAAATTCACAGTGATGTCACAGTACAGAGATAATATACACAGTGACGTCACAGTACAGAGATAATACACACAGTGATGTCATAGTACAGGGTTAATACACACAGTGATGTCACAGTACAGGGATAATAAACACAGTGATGTCACAGTACAGGGATAATACACACAGTGATGTCACAGTATGGAGATAATACACACAGTGATGTCACAGTAGAGGGATAATATACACAGTGATGTCACGGTACAGAAATAAAATACACAGTGATGTAACAGTACTGGGATAATACACACAGTGATGTCACGGTACAGGGATAATACACACAGTGATGTCACATTACAGAGATAGTGAACGCAGTGATGTCACAGTACAGGGATAATACACACAGTGATGTCATAGAACAGGGATAATACACAGAGTGATGTCACAGTACAGGGATAATACACAGTGATGTAACAGTACTGGGATAATACACAGAGTGATGTCACAGTACAGGGATAATACACAGTGATGTAACAGTACTGGGATAATACACAGAGTGATGTCACAGTACAGGGATAATACACACAGTGATGTCACAGTACAGGGATAATACACACAGTGATGTCACATTACAGAGATAATGAACACAGTGAGGTCACAGTACAGGGATAATACACACAGTGATGTCACAGTACAGGGATAATACACACAGTGATGTCACAGTACAGGGTTAATATACACAGTGATGTCACAGTAGAGAGATAATAAACACAGTGATGTCACAGTATAGGGATCTAATACACAGTGATGTCATAGTACAGGGATAATGCACACAGTGATGTCACAGTACAGGGATTATACATACAGTGATGTCACAGTAGAGGGATAATACACACAGTGGTGTCACAGTACAGGGATAACACAAACAGTGATGTCACAATACAAGGATAATACACACAGTGATGTCACCATTCAGGGATAATACACACAGTGATGTCACAGTACAGGAATAATACACAGTGATGTCACAGTACAGAG
Organism: Phyllobates terribilis; assembly: GCF_046119375.1. Classification (NCBI taxonomy): domain Eukaryota; kingdom Metazoa; phylum Chordata; class Amphibia; order Anura; family Dendrobatidae; genus Phyllobates; species Phyllobates terribilis. Next base: position 395,322,705 of record NW_027362768.1, on the reverse strand, counting down.
ATAGGACACACAATGGTGTCACAGCACAGAGATAATACACACAGTGATGTCACAGTAGAGGGATAATACACACAGTGATGTTACAGTACAGGGATAATACACAGTGATGTCACAGTACAGAGATAATACACACAATGGTGTCACAGTACAGGGATAATACACGCAGTGTTGTCACAGTACAGGGATAATACAAAGTGATGTTACAGTACAGAGGTAATACAAACAGTGATGTCACAGTACAGAGATAATACACACAGTGATGTCACAGTATGGAGATAGTACATACAGTCATGTCACAGTACAGGGATAATACACAGTGATGTCATAGTACAGAGATAATACAGACAGTGATGTCACAGTACAGGGATGATACACACAGTGATGTCACAGAACAGGAATAATACATAGAGTGATGTCAGACTACAGGAATAATACACACAGTGATGTCACAGTACAGAGATAATACACACAGTGATGTCACAGTATGGAGATAGTACATACAGTCATGTCACAGTACAGGGATAATACACAGTGATGTCATAGTACAGAGATAATACAGACAGTGATGTCACAGTACAGGGATGATACACACAGTGATGTCACAGAACAGGAATAATACACAGAGTGATGTCAGACTACAGGAATAATACACACAGTGATGTCACAGTACAGGGATAATACACACAGTGATGTCACAGTACAGGAATAATACACACAGGGATGTCAAAGTACAGGGATAATACACACAGTGATGTCACAGTACAGGAATAATACACAGAGTGATGTCAGACTACAGGAATAATACACACAGGGATGTCACAGTACAGAGATAATACAAACAGTGATGTCACACTACAGAGATAATACACACAGTGATGTCACAGTATGGAGATAGTACATACAGTCTTGTCACAGTACAGGGATAATACACAGTGATGTCATAGTACAGAGATAATACAGACAGTGATGACACAGTACAGGGATGATAAACACAGTGATGTCACATTACAGGGATAATACACACAGTGATATCACAGTAAGGGGATAATACACACATTGATGTCACCGTACAGGGATAATACACACAGTGATGTCATAGTACAGAGATAATATACACAGTGATGTCACAGTAAAGAGATAATATACCCAGTGATGTCACAGTACAGGGATAATACACCCAGTGATGTCACAGTACAGGGATAATACACCCAGTGATGTCACAGTAGAGGGATAATACACACAGTGATGTCACAGCACAGAGATAATGAACACAGTGATGCCACAGTACAGGTATAAGACACACAGTGATGTAACAGTACAGGGATAATACACAGTGATGTCACAGTAGAGGGATAATACACACAGTGATGTCACAGTACAGGGATTATACACACAGTGATGTCACAGTACAGGGTTTACATACACAGTGATGTCACAGTACAGAGATAATGAACACAGTGATGTCACAGTATAGGGATCTAATACACAGTGATGTCACAGTACAGTAATAATGTACACAGTGATGTCACAGTACAGGGATAATACACACAGTGATGTCATAATACAAGGATAATACACACAGTGATGTTACAATACAGGGATAATACACACAGTGATGTCACAGTACAGGAATAATACACAGTGATGTCATAGTACAGAGATAAGACACACAATGGTGTGACAGCACAGAGATAATACACACAGTGATGTCACAGTAGAGGGATAATACACACAGTGATGTCACAGTACAGGGATAATACACAGTGATGTCACAGTACAGAGATAATACACACAATGGTGTCACAGTACAGGGATAATACACACAGTGATGTCACAGTACAGGGATAATACACAGAGTGATGTCACAGTACAGGGATAATACACAGTGATGTCACAGTACAGAGATAAGATACACAGTGATGTCACAGTACAGGGATAATACACAGAGTGATGTCACAGTACAGAGATAATACACACAATGGTGTCACAGTACAGAGATAATATACATAGTGATGTCACAGTACAGAGATAATATAGACAGTGATGTCACAGTACAGGGATAATACACAGTGATGTCACAGTACAGAGATTATAAACACAGTGATGTCACAGTACAAAGATAATACACACAGAGATGTCACAGTACAGGGATAATACACAATGTGCTGTCAGAGTATATGGATAATACACACAGTGATGTCACAGTAGAGGGATCATACACACAGTGATGTCACAGTACAGGAATTATACACTGTGATGTCACAGTACAGAGATAATAAACACAGTGATGTCACAGTACAGGGATAATGCACACAGTGATTTCACAGTACAGAGATAAAATACACAGTGATGTCAGAGTAAAGAGATAATATACACAGTGATGTCACAGTACAGGGATAATACACCCACTGATGTCACAGTACAGAGATAATGAACACAATGATGTCACAGTACAGGGATCAGACACACAGTGATGTCACAGTACAGGGATAATACACACAGTGATATCACAGTAGAGGGATAATACACACAGTGATGTCACAGTACAAGGATAATACACACAGTGATGTCACAGTACAGGGATAATACACACTGTGATGTCACAGTACAAGGATAATACACACAGTGATGTCACAGTAGAGGGATAATACACACAGTGATGTCACAGTAGAGGGATAATACACACAGTGATGTCACAGTACAGGAATAATGTACACAGTGATGTTGCAGTACAGGGATAATACACACAATGATGTTACATTACAGACATAGTACGCATTGATGTCACAGTACAGAGATAATACACACAGTGATGTCACAGTACAGACACAGGACACAGTGATGTCGCAGTACAGAGATAATCCACATAGTGATGTCACAGTACAGGGATAATACACAAAGTGATTTCACAGTACAGGGATAAAATTCACAGTGATGTCACAGTACAGAGATAATATACACAGTGACGTCACAGTACAGAGATAATACACACAGTGATGTCACAGTACAGGGATAAAACAAACAGTGATGTCACAGTACAGGGATAATACACAGTGATGTCACAATACAGAAATAAAATACACAGTGATGTAACAGTACAGGGTTAATACAGACAGTGATGTCACAGTACAGGGATAATAAACACAGTGATGTCACAGTACAGGGATAATACACACAGTGATGTCACAGTATGGAGATAATACACACAGTGATTTCACAGTAGAGGGATAATATACACAGTGATGTCACGGTACAGAAATAAAATACACAGTGATGTAACAGTACTGGGATAATACACACAGTGATGTCACAGTACAGGGATAATACACACAGTGATGTCACATTACAGAGATAATGAACGCAGTGATGTCACAGTACATGGATAATACACACAGTGATGTCACAGTACAGGGATAATACACACAGTGATGTCACAGTACAGGGATAATACACAGTGATGTAACAGTACTGGGATAATACGCACAGTGATGTCACAGTACAGGGATAATACACACAGTGATGTCACAGTACAGGGATAATACACACAGTGATGTCACATTACAGAGATAATGAACACAGTGAGGTCACAGTACAGGGATAATACACACAGTGATGTCACAGTACAGGGATAATACACACAGTGATGTCACAGTACAGGGTTAATATACACAGTGATGTCACAGTAGAGAGATAATCAACACAGTGATGTCACAGTATAGGGATCTAATACACAGTGATGTCATAGTACAGGGATAATGCACACAGTGATGTCACAGTACAGGGATTATACATACAGTGATGTCACAGTAGAGGGATAATACACACAGTGGTGTCACAGTACAGGGATAATACAAACAGTGATGTCACAATACAAGGATAATACACACAGTGATGTCACCATACAGGGATAATACACACAGTGATGTTTCAGTACAGGGATAATACACAGTGATGTCATAGTACAGAGATAATATACACAGTGATTTCACAGTACAGGGATAATACACACAGTGATGTCACAGTACTGAGATAAAATACGGAGTGATGTCACAGTACAGAGAGAATATACACAGTGATGTCACAGTACAGGGATAATACACAGTGATGTCACAGTACAGGGATAATACACCCAGTGATGTCACAGTGCAGGGATAATACACACAGTGATGTCACAGTATGGAGATAATACACACAGTGATGTCACAGTACAGAGATAATAAACACAGTGTTGTCACAGTACAGGGATAATACACAGTGATGTCACAGTACAGAGATAAAATACACAGTGATGTAACAGTACAGGGATAATACAAAAAGTGATGTCACAGTACAGAGATAATACACACAGTGATGTCACAGTATGGAGATAATAAACACAGTGATGTCACAGTACAGGGATAATACACAAAGTGATTTCACAGTACAGGGATAAAATTCACAGTGATGTCACAGTACAGAGATAATATACACAGTGACGTCACAGTACAGAGATAATACACACAGTGATGTCACAGTACAGGGTTAATACACACAGTGATGTCACAGTACAGGGATAATAAACACAGTGATGTCACAGTACAGGGATAATACACACAGTGATGTCACAGTATGGAGATAATACACACAGTGATGTCACAGTAGAGGGATAATATACACAGTGATGTCACGGTACAGAAATAAAATACACAGTGATGTAACAGTACTGGGATAATACAAACAGTGATGTCACAGTACAGGGATAATACACACAGTGATGTCACATTACAGAGATAGTGAACGCAGTGATGTCACAGTACAGGGATAATACACACAGTGATGTCATAGAACAGGGATAATACACACAGTGATGTCACAGTACAGGGATAATACACAGTGATGTAACAGTACTGGGATAATACACAGAGTGATGTCACAGTACAGGGATAATACACACAGTGATGTCACAGTACAGGGATAATACACACAGTGATGTCACATTACAGAGATAATGAACACAGTGAGGTCACAGTACAGGGATAATACACACAGTGATGTCACAGTACAGGGATAATACACACAGTGATGTCACAGTACACGGTTAATATACACAGTGATGTCACAGTAGAGAGATAATAAACACAGTGATGTCACAGTATAGGGATCTAATACACAGTGATGTCATAGTACAGGGATAATGCACACAGTGATGTCACAGTACAGGGATTATACATACAGTGATGTCACAGTAGAGGGATAATACACACAGTGGTGTCACAGTACAGGGATAATACAAACAGTGATGTCACAATACAAGGATAATACACACAGTGATGTCACCATACAGGGATAATACACACAGTGATGTCACAGTACAGGAATAATACACAGTGATGTCACAGTACAGAGATAGGACACACAATGGTGTCACAGCACAGAGATAATACACACAGTGATGTCACAGTAGAGGGATAATACACACAGTGATGTCACAGTACAGGGATAATACACAGTGATGTCACAGTACAGAGATAATACACACAATGGTGTCACAGTACAGGGATAATACACGCAGTGTTGTCACAGTACAGGGATAATACAAAGTGATGTCACAGTACAGAGGTAATACAAACAGTGATGTCACAGTACAGAGATAATACACACAGTGATGTCACAGTATGGAGATAGTACATACAGTCATGTCACAGTACAGGGATAATACACAGTGATGTCATAGTACAGAGATAATACAGACAGTGATGACACAGTACAGGGATAATACACCCAGTGATGTCACAGTACAGAGATAATACAGACAGTGATGTCACAGTACAGGGATGATACACACAGTGATGTCACAGAACAGGAATAATACATAGAGTGATGTCAGACTACAGGAATAATACACACAGTGATGTCACAGTACAGAGATAATACACACAGTGATGTCACAGTATGGAGATAGTACATACAGTCATGTCACAGTACAGGGATAATACACAGTGATGTCATAGTACAGAGATAATACAGACAGTGATGTCACAGTACAGGGAAAATACACACAGTGATGTCACAGAACAGGAATAATACACAGAGTGATGTCAGACTACAGGAATAATACACACAGTGATGTCACAGTACAGGGATAATACACACAGTGATGTCACAGTACAGGAATAATACACACAGGGATGTCAAAGTACAGGAATAATACACACAGGGATGTCACAGTACAGAGATAATATAAACAGTGATGTCACAGTACAGAGGTAATGCAAACAGTGATGTCACACTACAGAGATAATACACACAGTGATGTCACAGTATGGAGATAGTACATACAGTCTTGTCACAGTACAGGGATAATACACAGTGATGTCATAGTACAGAGATGATACAGACAGTGATGACACAGTACAGGGATGATACACACAGTGATGTCACAGTAGAGGGATAATACACACAGTGATATCACAGTAAGGGGATAATACACACATTGATGTCACAGTACAGGGATAATACACACAGTGATGTCATAGTACAGAGATAATATACACAGTGATGTTACAGTAAAGAGATAATATACCCAGTGATGTCACAGTACAGGGATAATACACCCAGTGATGTCACAGTACAGGGATAATACACCCAGTGATGTCACAGTACAGGGATAATACACACAGTGATGTCACAGCACAGAGATAATGAACACAGTGATGCCACAGTACAGGGATAATACACAGTGATGTCACAGTAGAGGGATAATACACACAGTGATGTCACAGTACAGGGATTATACACACAGTGATGTCACAGTACAGGGTTAACATACACAGTGATGTCACAGTACAGAGATAATGAACACAGTGATGTCACAGTATAGGGATCTAATACACAGTGATGTCACAGTACAGTAATAATGCACACAGTGATGTCACAGTACAGGGATAATACACACAGTGATGTCATAATACAAGGATAATACACACAGTGATGTTACAATACAGGGATAATACACACAGTGATGTCACAGTACAGGAATAATACACAGTGATGTCATAGTACAGAGATAAGACACACAATGGTGTCACAGCACAGAGATAATACACACAGTGATGTCACAGTACAGGGATAATACACACAGTGATGTCACAGTACAGGGATAATACACAGTGATGTCACAGTACAGAGATAATACACACAATGGTGTCACAGTACAGGGATAATACACACAGTGATGTCACAGTACAGGGATAATACACAGAGTGATGTCAGTACAGGGATAATACACAGTGATGTCACAGTACAGAGATAAGATATACAGTGATGTCACAGTACAGGGATAATACACAGAGTGATGTCACAGTACAGAGATAACACACACAATGGTGTCACAGTACAGAGATAATATACATAGTGATGTCACAGTACAGAGATAATATACACAGTGATGTCACAGTATGGAGATAATGAACACAGTGATGTCACAGTGCAGAGATTATAAACACAGTGATGTCACAGTACAAAGATAATACACACAGAGATGTCACAGTACAGGGATAATACACAATGTGCTGTCAGAGTATATGGATAATACACACAGTGATGTCACAGTAGAGGGATCATACACACAGTGATGTCACAGTACAGGAATTATACACTGTGATGTCACAGTACAGAGATAATAAACACAGTGATGTCACAGTACAGGGATAATGCACACAGTGATGTCACAGTACAGAGATAAAATACACAGTGATGTCAGAGTAAAGAGATAATATACACAGTGATGTCACAGTACAGGGATAATACACCCACTGATGTCACAGTACAGAGATAATGAACACAGTGATGTCACAGTACAGGGATCAGACACACAGTGATGTCACAGTACAGGGATAATACACACAGTGATATCACAGTAGAGGGATAATACACACAGTGATGTCACAGTACAAGGATAATACACACAGTGATGTCACAGTACAGGGATAATACACACAGTGATGTCACAGTACAAGGATAATACACACAGTGATGTCACAGTAGAGGGATAATACACACAGTGATGTCACAGTACAGGAATAATGTACACAGTGATGTCGCAGTACAGGGATAATACACACAATGATGTTACATTACAGACATAGTACGCATTGATGTCACAGTACAGAGATAATCCACACAGTGATGTCACAGTACAGGGATAATACAAACAGTGATGGGACAGTACAGAAATAATAAATACAGTGATGTCACAGTACAGAGGTAATACACACAGTGATGTCACAGTAAAGGGATAATACACACAGGGATGTCTCAGTACAGGGATAATACACACAGTGATGTCACAGTACAGGGATAATACACACAGTGATGTCACAGTATAGGAATAATACACACAGTGATGTCACAGTACAGAGAGAAAATACACAGTGATGTCACAGTACAGAGATAATATACACAGTGATGTAACAGTACAGGGATAATACACACAGTGATGTCACAGTACAGGGATAAGACACACAGTTATGTCATAGTACAGGGATAATACACAGTGATGTCACAGTACAGAGATAAAATATACAGTGATGTCACAGTACAGAGATAATATACACAGTGATCTAACAGTACAGGGATAATACACACAGTGATGTCTCAGAACAGGGATAATACACAGTGATGTCATAGTACAGAGATAATATACACAGTGATTTCACAGTACAGGGATAATAAACACAGTGATGTCACAGTACTGAGATAAAATACGGAGTGATGTCACAGTACAGAGAGAATATACACAGTGATGTCACAGTACAGGGATAATACACAGTGATGTCACAGTACAGGGATAATACACCCAGTGATGTCACAGTGCAGGGATAATACACACAGTGATGTCACAGTATGGAGATAATACACACAGTGATGTCACAGTACAGAGATAATAAACACAGTGTTGTCACAGTACAGGGATAATACACACAGTGATGTCACAGTACAGAGATAATAAACACAGTGATGTCACAGTACAGAGATAAAATACACAGTGATGTAACAGTACAGGGATAATACAAAAAGTGATGTCACAGTACAAAGATAATACACACAGTGATGTCACAGTATGGAGATAATAAACACAGTGATGTCACAGTACAGGGATAATACACAAAGTGATTTCACAGTACAGGGATAAAATTCACAGTGATGTCACAGTACAGAGATAATATACACAGTGACGTCACAGTACAGAGATAATACACACAGTGTTGTCACAGTACAGGGTTAATACACACAGTGATGTCACAGTACAGGGATAATAAACACAGTGATGTCACAGTACAGGGATAATACACACAGTGATGTCACAGTATGGAGATAATACACACAGTGATGTCACAGTAGAGGGATAATATACACAGTGATGTCAGGGTACAGAAATAAAATACACAGTGATGTAACAGTACTGGGATAATACACACAGTGATGTCACAGTACAGGGATAATACACACAGTGATGTCACATTACAGAGATAATGAACGCAGTGATGTCACAGTACATGGATAATACACACAGTGATGTCACAGTACAGGGATAATACACACAGTGATGTCACAGTACAGGGATAATACACAGTGATGTAACAGTACTGGGATAATACGCACAGTGATGTCACAGTACAGGGATAATACACACAGTGATGTCACATTACAGAGATAATGAACACAGTGAGGTCACAGTACAGGGATAATACACACAGTGATGTCACAGTACAGGGATAATACACACAGTGATGTCACAGTACAGGTTTAATATACACAGTGATGTCACAGTAGAGAGATAATGAACACAGTGATGTCACAGTATAGGGATCTAATACACAGTGATGTCATAGTACAGGGATAATGCACACAGTGATGTCACAGTACAGGGATTATACATACAGTGATGTCACAGTAGAGGGATAATACACACAGTGGTGTCACAGTACAGGGATAATACAAACACTGATGTCACAATACAAGGATAATACACACAGTGATGTCACCATACAGGGATAATACACACAGTGATGTCTCAGTACAGGGATAATACACAGTGATGTCATAGTACAGAGATAATATACAGTGATTTCACAGTACAGGGATAATAAACACAGTGATGTCACAGTACTGAGATAAAATACGGAGTGATGTCACAGTACAGAGAGAATATACACAGTGATGTCACAGTACAGGGATAATACACAGTGATGTCACAGTACAGGGATAATACACCCAGTGATGTCACAGTGCAGGGATAATACACACAGTGATGTCACAGTATGGAGATAATACACACAGTGATGTCACAGTACAGAGATAATAAACACAGTGTTGTCACAATACAGGGATAATACACAGTGATGTCACAGTACAGAGATAAAATACACAGTGATGTAACAGTACAGGGATAATACAAAAAGTGATGTCACAGTACAGAGATAATACACACAGTGATGTCACAGTATGGAGATAATAAACACAGTGATGTCACAGTACAGGGATAATACACAAAGTGATTTCACAGTACAGGGATAAAATTCACAGTGATGTCACAGTACAGAGATAATATACACAGTGACATCACAGTACAGAGATAATACACACAGTGATGTCACAGTACAGGGTTAATACACACAGTGATGTTACAGTACAGGGATAATAAACACAGTGATGTCACAGTACAGGGATAATACACACAGTGATGTCACAGTATGGAGATAATACACACAGTGATGTCACAGTAGAGGGATAATATACACAGTGATGTCACGGTACAGAAATAAAATACACAGTGATGTAACAGTACTGGGATAATACACACAGTGATGTCACAGTACAGGGATAATACACACAGTGATGTCACATTACAGAGATAATGAACGCAGTGATGTCACAGTACAGGGATAATACACACAGTGATGTCATAGAACAGGGATAATACACACAGTGATGTCACAGTACAGGGATAATACACAGTGATGTAACAGTACTGAGATAATACACACAGTGATGTCACAGTACAGGGATAATACACACAGTGATGTCACAGTACAGGGATAATACACACAGTGATGTCACATTACAGAGATAATGAACACAGTGAGGTCACAGTACAGGGATAATACACACAGTGATGTCACAGTACAGGGATAATACACACAGTGATGTCACAGTACAGGGTTAATATACACAGTGATGTCACAGTAGAGAGATAATAAACACAGTGATGTCACAGTATAGGGATCTAATACACAGTGATGTCATAGTACAGGGATAATGCACACAGTGATGTCACAGTACAGGGATTATACATACAGTGATATCACAGTAGAGGGATAATACACACAGTGATGTCACAGTACAGGGATAATATAAACAGTGATGTCACAATACAAGGATAATACACACAGTGATGTCACCATACAGGGATAATACACACAGTGATGTCACAGTACAGGAATAATACACAGTGATGTCACAGTACAGAGATAGGACACACAATGGTGTCACAGCACAGAGATAATACACACAGTGATGTCACAGTAGAGGGATAATACACACAGTGATGTCACAGTACAGGGATAATACACAGTGATGTCACAGTACAGAGATAATACACACAGTGATATCACAGTAGAGGGATAATACACACAGTGATGTCACAGTACAAGGATAATACACACAGTGATGTCACAGTACAGGGATAATACACACAGTGATGTCACAGTACAAGGATAATACACACAGTGATGTCACAGTAGAGGGATAATACACACAGTGATGTCACAGTACAGGAATAATGTACACAGTGATGTCGCAGTACAGGGATAATACACACAATGATGTTACATTACAGACATAGTACGCATTGATGTCACAGTACAGAGATAATCCACACAGTGATGTCACAGTACAGGGATAATACAAACAGTGATGGGACAGTACAGAAATAATAAATACAGTGATGTCACAGTACAGAGGTAATACACACAGTGATGTCACAGTAAAGGGATAATACACACAGGGATGTCTCAGTACAGGGATAATACACACAGTGATGTCACAGTACAGGGATAATACACACAGTGATGTCACAGTATAGGAATAATACACACAGTGATGTCACAGTACAGAGAGAAAATACACAGTGATGTCACAGTACAGAGATAATATACACAGTGATGTAACAGTACAGGGATAATACACACAGTGATGTCACAGTACAGGGATAAGACACACAGTTATGTCATAGTACAGGGATAATACACAGTGATGTCACAGTACAGAGATAAAATATACAGTGATGTCACAGTACAGAGATAATATACACAGTGATCTAACAGTACAGGGATAATACACACAGTGATGTCTCAGAACAGGGATAATACACAGTGATGTCATAGTACAGAGATAATATACACAGTGATTTCACAGTACAGGGATAATAAACACAGTGATGTCACAGTACTGAGATAAAATACGGAGTGATGTCACAGTACAGAGAGAATATACACAGTGATGTCACAGTACAGGGATAATACACAGTGATGTCACAGTACAGGGATAATACACCCAGTGATGTCACAGTGCAGGGATAATACACACAGTGATGTCACAGTATGGAGATAATACACACAGTGATGTCACAGTACAGAGATAATAAACACAGTGTTGTCACAGTACAGGGATAATACACACAGTGATGTCACAGTACAGAGATAATAAACACAGTGATGTCACAGTACAGAGATAAAATACACAGTGATGTAACAGTACAGGGATAATACAAAAAGTGATGTCACAGTACAAAGATAATACACACAGTGATGTCACAGTATGGAGATAATAAACACAGTGATGTCACAGTACAGGGATAATACACAAAGTGATTTCACAGTACAGGGATAAAATTCACAGTGATGTCACAGTACAGAGATAATATACACAGTGACGTCACAGTACAGAGATAATACACACAGTGTTGTCACAGTACAGGGTTAATACACACAGTGATGTCACAGTACAGGGATAATAAACACAGTGATGTCACAGTACAGGGATAATACACACAGTGATGTCACAGTATGGAGATAATACACACAGTGATGTCACAGTAGAGGGATAATATACACAGTGATGTCAGGGTACAGAAATAAAATACACAGTGATGTAACAGTACTGGGATAATACACACAGTGATGTCACAGTACAGGGATAATACACACAGTGATGTCACATTACAGAGATAATGAACGCAGTGATGTCACAGTACATGGATAATACACACAGTGATGTCACAGTACAGGGATAATACACACAGTGATGTCACAGTACAGGGATAATACACAGTGATGTAACAGTACTGGGATAATACGCACAGTGATGTCACAGTACAGGGATAATACACACAGTGATGTCACATTACAGAGATAATGAACACAGTGAGGTCACAGTACAGGGATAATACACACAGTGATGTCACAGTACAGGGATAATACACACAGTGATGTCACAGTACAGGTTTAATATACACAGTGATGTCACAGTAGAGAGATAATGAACACAGTGATGTCACAGTATAGGGATCTAATACACAGTGATGTCATAGTACAGGGATAATGCACACAGTGATGTCACAGTACAGGGATTATACATACAGTGATGTCACAGTAGAGGGATAATACACACAGTGGTGTCACAGTACAGGGATAATACAAACACTGATGTCACAATACAAGGATAATACACACAGTGATGTCACCATACAGGGATAATACACACAGTGATGTCTCAGTACAGGGATAATACACAGTGATGTCATAGTACAGAGATAATATACAGTGATTTCACAGTACAGGGATAATAAACACAGTGATGTCACAGTACTGAGATAAAATACGGAGTGATGTCACAGTACAGAGAGAATATACACAGTGATGTCACAGTACAGGGATAATACACAGTGATGTCACAGTACAGGGATAATACACCCAGTGATGTCACAGTGCAGGGATAATACACACAGTGATGTCACAGTATGGAGATAATACACACAGTGATGTCACAGTACAGAGATAATAAACACAGTGTTGTCACAATACAGGGATAATACACAGTGATGTCACAGTACAGAGATAAAATACACAGTGATGTAACAGTACAGGGATAATACAAAAAGTGATGTCACAGTACAGAGATAATACACACAGTGATGTCACAGTATGGAGATAATAAACACAGTGATGTCACAGTACAGGGATAATACACAAAGTGATTTCACAGTACAGGGATAAAATTCACAGTGATGTCACAGTACAGAGATAATATACACAGTGACATCACAGTACAGAGATAATACACACAGTGATGTCACAGTACAGGGTTAATACACACAGTGATGTTACAGTACAGGGATAATAAACACAGTGATGTCACAGTACAGGGATAATACACACAGTGATGTCACAGTATGGAGATAATACACACAGTGATGTCACAGTAGAGGGATAATATACACAGTGATGTCACGGTACAGAAATAAAATACACAGTGATGTAACAGTACTGGGATAATACACACAGTGATGTCACAGTACAGGGATAATACACACAGTGATGTCACATTACAGAGATAATGAACGCAGTGATGTCACAGTACAGGGATAATACACACAGTGATGTCATAGAACAGGGATAATACACACAGTGATGTCACAGTACAGGGATAATACACAGTGATGTAACAGTACTGAGATAATACACACAGTGATGTCACAGTACAGGGATAATACACACAGTGATGTCACAGTACAGGGATAATACACACAGTGATGTCACATTACAGAGATAATGAACACAGTGAGGTCACAGTACAGGGATAATACACACAGTGATGTCACAGTACAGGGATAATACACACAGTGATGTCACAGTACAGGGTTAATATACACAGTGATGTCACAGTAGAGAGATAATAAACACAGTGATGTCACAGTATAGGGATCTAATACACAGTGATGTCATAGTACAGGGATAATGCACACAGTGATGTCACAGTACAGGGATTATACATACAGTGATATCACAGTAGAGGGATAATACACACAGTGATGTCACAGTACAGGGATAATATAAACAGTGATGTCACAATACAAGGATAATACACACAGTGATGTCACCATACAGGGATAATACACACAGTGATGTCACAGTACAGGAATAATACACAGTGATGTCACAGTACAGAGATAGGACACACAATGGTGTCACAGCACAGAGATAATACACACAGTGATGTCACAGTAGAGGGATAATACACACAGTGATGTCACAGTACAGGGATAATACACAGTGATGTCACAGTACAGAGATAATACACACAATGGTGTCACAGTACAGGGATAATACACGCAGTGTTGTCACAGTACAGGGATAATACAAAGTGTTGTCACAGTACAGAGGTAATACAAACAGTGATGTCACAGTACAGAGATAATACACACAGTGATGTCACAGTATGGAGATAGTACATACAGTCATGTCACAGTACAGGGATAATACACAGTGATGTCATAGTACAGAGATAATACAGACAGTGATGTCACAGTACAGGGATGATACACACAGTGATGTCACAGAACAGGAATAATACACAGAGTGTTGTCAGACTACAGGAATAATACACACAGTGATGTCACAGTACAGGGATAATACACACAGTGATGTCACAGTACAGGAATAATACACACAGGGATGTCAAAGTACAGGAATAATACACACGGGATGTCACAGTACAGAGATAATACAAACAGTGATGTCACACTACAGAGATAATACACACAGTGATGTCACAGTATGGAGATAGTACATACAGTCTTGTCACAGTACAGGGATAATACACAGTGATGTCATAGTACAGAGATAATACAGACAGTGATGACACAGTACAGAGATAATATACACAGTGATGTCACAGTAAGGGGATAATACACACATTGATGTCACAGTAGAGGGATAATACACACAGTGATGTCACAGTACAGAGATAATATACACAGTGATGTCACAGTAAGGGGATAATACACACATTGATGTCACAGTAGAGGGATAATACACACAGTGATGTCATAGTACAGAGATAATATACACAGTGATGTCACAGTAAAGAGATAATATACCCAGTGATGTCACAGTACAGGGATAATACACCCAGTGATGTCACAGTAGAGGGATAATACACACAGTGATGTCACAGTAGAGATAATGAACACAGTGATGTCACAGTACAGGGATAATACACACAGTGATGTCACAGTACAAGGATAATACACACAGTGATGTCACAGTACAGAGATAAGACATACAGTGATGTAACAGTACAGGGATAATACACACAGTGATGTCTCAGTACAAGGATAATACACACAGTGATGTCACAGTAGAGGGATAATACACACAGTGATGTCTCAGTACAAGGATAATACACACAGTGATGTCACAGTAGAGGGATAATACACACAGTGATGTCGCAGAACAGGGATAATACACACAGTGCTGTCAGAGTACAGAGATAATACACACAGTGATGTCACAGTACAGGGATAATACACACAGTGATGTCACAGTACAGGGATAATACACACAGTGATGTCACAGTACAGAGATAATATACACAGTGATGTCACAGTACAGTTATAAAATACACACTGTGATGTCACAGTATAGGGATAATAAACACAGTGATGTCACAGTACAGAGATAATACACACAGTGATGTCATAGTACAGGGATAATACACACATTGATGCATCCCTCAACATCCTGCGCGCCATCTTGTGCCCCCCCAACATTCTGTGCCCCCCAACATCCTGCGCCACAACTTGTGCCCCCCCGCCCCCAAGATCCTGTGCCCCCCCACTCGACCAACATCCTGTGCCCCCCAACATCCTCCAACTTTGTTTAACGTTGGGGGCGGGTTATGTATGGAAATTCCGCTCTCTTGGGGGGCGGGGTTATGCATGGTAATCAGCAGTCTTGGGGGCGGGGTTATGTATGGTAATTCCGCGCTCTTGGGGCGGGGTTATGTATGGAAATTCCGCGCTCTTGGGGCGGGGTTATGGATGGAAATTCCGCTCTCTTGGGGGCGGGGTTAGCTCATTCCTCGCCTTGCAGTGATGGAGATTTAGAGCAGAGGAGGTGTCACGTGATCCGTCTCCCTGGAGACGTGGAGCGTCAGCCTGACAACCGTGGCGGAGACGGAGGCGGAGAGTGTGAGGACCGGGGCCGGGGAGGAGCCGCACCTGAGCGAGCTGAGCCCCGAGCAAGTGCGTGGACTGCTCCGGGACACCGGGTCCTGCGACACGTGCACTCAGCGCCCTGTACACGCCCCCCCGTATATGTATGTACACTCCCCGTATATATTGGTACACCACCCCTTATATATATGTACACCCCCCCTTATATATATGTACACCACCCCCTTATATATATGTACAGACCCCATATATGTACAGTACAGACCAAAAGTTTGGACACACCTTCTCATTTAAAGATTTTTCTGTATTTTCTTGACTATGAAAATTGTACATTCACACTGAAGGCATCAAAACTATGAATTACCACATGTGGAATTATATACTTAACAAAAAAGTGTGAAACCACTGAAAATATGTCTTATATTCTAGGGTCTTCACAGTAGCCACCTTTTGCTTTGATGACGGCTTTGCACACTCTTGGCATTCTCTTGATGAGCTTCAAGAGGTAGTCACCGGAAATGGTCTTCCAACAATCTTGAAGGAGTTCCCAGAGATGCTGAGCACTTGTTGGTCCTTTTGCCTTCACTCTGCGGTCCAGCTCACCCCAAACCATCTCGATTGGGTTCAGGTCTGGTGACTGTGGAGGCCAGGTCATCTGGCGTAGCCCCCCATCACCCTCCTTCTTGGTCAAATAGCCCTTACACAGCCTGGAGGTGTGTTTGGGGTCATTGTCCTGTTGAAAAATAAATGATGGTCCAACTAAACGCAAACCGGATGGAATAGCATGCCGCTGCAAGATGCTGTGGTAGCCATGCTGGTTCAGTATGCCTTCAATTTTGAATAAATCCCCAACAGTGTCACCAGAAAAGCACCCCCACACCATCACACCTCCTCCTCCATGCTTCACGGTGGGAACCAGGCATGTAGAGTCCATCCGTTCACCTTTTCTGCGTCGCACAAAGACACGGTGGTTGGAACCAAAGATCTCAAATTTGGACTCATCAGACCAAAGCACAGATTTCCACTGGTCTAATGTCCATTCCTTGTGTTCTTTAGCCCAAACAAGTCTCTTCTGCTTGTTGCCTGTCCTTAGCAGTGGTTTCCTAGCAGCTATTTTACCATGAAGGCCTGCTGCACAAAGTCTCCTCTTAACAGTTGTTGTAGAGATGTGTCTGCTGCTAGAACTCTGTGTGGCATTGACCTGGTCTCTAATCTGAGCTGCTGTTAACCTGCGATTTCTGAGGCTGGTGACTCGGATAAACTTATCCTCAGAAGCAGAGGTGACTCTTGGTCTTCCTTTCCTGGGGCGGTCCTCATGTCAGCCAGTTTCTTTGTAGCGCTTGATGATTTTTGCAACTGCCCTTGGGGACACTTTCAAAGTTTGCCCAATTTTTCGGACTGACTGACCTTCATTTCTTAAAGTAATGATGACCACTCGTTTTTCTTTACTTAGCTGCTTTTTTCTTGCCATAATACAAATTCTAACAGTCTATTCAGTAGGACTATCAGCTGTGTATCCACCAGACTTCTGCACAACACAACTGATGGTCCCAACCCCATTTATAAGGCAAGAAATCCCACTTATTAAACCTGACAGGGCACACCTGTGAAGTGAAAACCATTTCCGGTGACTACCTCTTGAAGCTCATCAAGAGAATGCCAAGAGTGTGCAAAGCAGTCATCAAAGCAAAAGGTGGCTACTGTGAAGACCCTAGAATATAAGACATATTTTCAGTTGTTTCACACTTTTTTGTTAAGTATATAATTCCACATGTGGTAATTCATAGTTTTGATGCCTTCAGTGTGAATGTACAATTTTCATAGTCAAGAAAATACAGAAAAATCTTTAAATGAGAAGGTGTGTCCAAACTTTTGGTCTGTACTGTATGTACACCCCCCGTGTATATAGGTACACCCCAACCCGTATATATATGTACACCCCCCCTCGTATATATATGTACACCACCCCTGTATATATATGTACACCCCCCGTGTATATAGGTACACCCCAACCCATATATATATGTACACCCCCCTTATATATATATGTACACCCCAACCCGTATATATATGTACACCCCCCTCGTATATATATGTACACCACCCCTGTATATATATGTACACCCCCCTGTATATATATGTACACCCCCGTGTATATAGGTACACCCCAACCCGTATATATATGTACACCCCCTTATATATATATGTACACCCCCGTATATATATGTACACCCCTCATACATATATGTACACCCCCTTATATATATGTACACCCCCCTGTATATATATTTACACTCCCCGTGTATATAGGTACACCCCAACCCGTATATATATGTACACCCCCCTTATATATATATGTACACCCCCGTATATATATGTACACCCCTCATACATATATGTACACCCCCTTATATATAAGTACACCACCCCCGTGTATATATGTACACCCCCCTCGTATATATATGTACACCCCCCTGTATATATATGTACACCCCCGTGTATATAGGTACACCCCAACCCGTATATATATGTACACCCCCTTATATATATATGTACACCCCCTGTATATATATGTACACCCCCGTATATATATGTACACCCCTCATACATATATGTACACCCCCTTATATATAAGTACACCACCCCCGTGTATATATATGTACACCCCCCTGTATATATATTTACACTCCCCGTGTATATAGGTACACCCCAACCCGTATATATATGTACACCCCCTTATATATATATGTACACCCCCTGTATATATATGTACACCCCCCGTATATATATGTACACCCCCCGTATATATATGTACACCCCCTTATATATATGCACACCCCCGTATATATATATATATATATACACACACCCCATATATATGTACACCCCCGTATATATATGTACACACCCCTGTATATATATGTACACCCCCATGTATAGATATGTACACCCCCTGTATATATGTGACGCACCCCCTGGGCCATATTCTTTAGGGGAATACCCGGAGCCGGATCAGATGGGGGTTGTAGTCTCCGAGTGGCTGTGACCCAGTCCGTGCCCAGGGTGTCAAGCTCAGTGTGTGGCAGTCCTTACTGATGTTACTAAAGTTCTTTATGTCGACTACGCCACCCGTTGAATTGCGGTCACTACGGCCGCCGCTGCAGCAGGGTCCGCTGAGGCTGATGGTGTTGGTGCAGCTTAGGTAGTATAACCCCCAACGGGAGGGGTATAGCCTCAGGGGGTCAGGTGCAGAGGATGGTGGTTGTGGAGGTGCAGGGAGGATGGTAATCAGAGACAGAGTCGGGTTGTGCAGTTCAGGGTTTTTACTTACTGCAGATGTTCCGGTCACTCCGGCCTTGAGTGACCACCCGAGCCGTGCTGCGTCCACCAGGTCCTGGACTCGGCCAACCCCCAAGTAGTTCTGGAGCGTGGTTCCGAGCTCCCGTTCTGTCCTCTCCTCGTCTCTGGCCTTCCCCACCAGGGATCCACCTAAGTCCGGCTCCCTCGGGCCTTCTGTTGGTAAAACCCTTGACTCTGGGTTCCCTGACCCTACGCGTGGTCTGCCTTCCGGGTGGATATGGTGGGTGGCCGTGGCAGATGCTGCCCACGGCCTCCGGTCTCTGGCTGAGGTATGCTGTAGCCCCCACCAGTTTGGGATCCGGTACCCTGTTGCCAACTCTTCACCCTGTGGTTGTATTTGGGCTCTCAGAGTTCCTTCTTTCTCCCCCTCTGGGTCTTTCGTTCTCTCCTCTCTCACTCTGGCTCTGGGGCTGCTCTGCTCCTCTGCTCTCTTCCACTCCTCTGCAAAGGCTTACTGACTGTCTTCTCACAGACTGACAGACTGTGGCTGACTGACTGACCCTGATCTTAGATGGTTCCCACCTTTTATACTCCCTCTATGTGTGAGCTCAGGTGACCAGCACCCAATGAGCTCCTATCTTTACCTAGACTGCTCCCCCTATCTGCCCCTACACTACTGGGATGGTCCACCCCCCTCCCACTCCAGCCAAGGACAGACTCGGTCGTACCTGCACATTTCTAAGTGGGAGTACCGTTGGTCTGCCCTCCGGAAATGGGATGTGTGTAGTGCATGCAGCCTTCTGAGCTCAGTCCCACACTCCATCCTTACCCGGGAGTGGAATACCACACCTCTGGGTTGAGGTGCAATACCCCTGTAGCAGCCGAATCCTCAGGGTGCTACATTCCCCCCTGGTAAATCACAGCACGTCCTCGGGCTGTAAGATATAAAAAACACCAAAACATACAATTTTTGCATAAACAACATAATAAAACATCATATAAAACTTTTCATAAAAACTTTTCATAAAAACATTCTTGTCTTCTGGTACCTCCGGTCACGGTGCAACTTGTGACCGGGTAAAGTGCGACAGTCTCTTGAAGAAAAATGGTTTTCCCTATAAAACCGGTAGGGGGCGCTTTAGGAAGCGCAACTATATACAAGGAAATATGGCCGCTCTCAGTCCTCGGCCAGGTATTAGGAAAGGGATGACCGCTCTCAGTCCTCGGTCAGTGGGGTTAAGGGACACACGGGTTAACAGTTCAGTTCTCTGGTCCCAACGGGGACTATATTAGCAGCAACGGTTCACTGTGCCCCGACGGGCAACTATATACAGTCTCTACTCTGCCGTACTCAACGACGGCGTCCTCCTGCTCTTTCTTTGTGATTGGTTCCAGGTTCTGGTTCAGACCCGTCCGGGTCCTCTTGCTCCTCCTCACACCGCAGCTCCTCCTCCGTCAGGCGATGCACATGGAGGGCGTAGGGTCCTTTGGCACACTTGTGCCGGGTGAAGGTGACCTCGTCCCCTAAATACAGGTCACGACCTCTGTGTCCCTCCGGTAGATGGGACTCAACGTCTCTCCTGGTCACGAAGACGTCGCCTGGGGTGCGGTGATCCCTGATGAAACCCCACCCATGCTGCAGATTGAACTTTATCACAGTCCCGATGGTACGGGGACCATGCGCTGCACGGGGGTTTCTCCTGGTCCGGCTCTTCTGCTCCGCGCTCCTTATTTGGGCTTGCTGTTCCCGGACCCGCCTCTCTCTCCGCTCCCTCTCAAAGACCTCGAGCTGCTGGCGGCAGCACTCTGCACGCTCCGCTGCAGCTGCCCGAGTCTCCTGAGTGAACCCCATGAGGTCTTCTCCGGTGGGGTCCCACTCAAACTGCGCTTCTGCTAGCGGGGGCGAGATCCTCTTTACAGGCTTCGGAACCGGAATCAGGGGTTCGTCTAGGGGTCTCTCTTTCCGGAGTCGGGGATGGTGAAACTCCGGTGGCCATATAAAGGGCTGCCCATCCGGGCACGTATGTTGGGCGAACAGGTCCTCACCCAGGTGCGGTACTTTAGGTGTTATGGGCGCCGTGGTGGTAGCGGCGCCCGGGTTAACCAGGCCTTGCGACCAGGCCTGGGGCACCTTGAAAGTAAAGGGCACCGTAAGAACGGCGGCGCCCTGTGTTACTTGGCCCTGCGACCAGGCCGGTGGCTCCGCGGAGGTAGGGGGCGCTGTTGGTATTGCGGCGCCCGGGGGTACTAGGCCTTGCGACCAGGCCGATGGTACTTCCTGCTTGGTCACGCTCGGGGTCGAGGCGTGTGACGTCACAGGGGTCGCGGCTCCCGTTTGAGGCCTAGTCTGCGGCGGTGACGTTGCAGCGACGGGCACGGCAGGGGATACTTCGGGCTCTGCGACGGGGAGCTGGGGCAGGTACGCGGTTTCCCGGTTTGGGGTAGAGACGTCCCCTTTACCTGCCTCCTTTCGTTCGGCTCCCTTCTCGGCGCCGTCTCCGGCCTTCAGTCCTCCTGCGCCATCCTCAGAGGCGGTCTGTCTCCTCGTCTCGGGTGGCGTGCTCCGCTGACGGGTTCTTGTCTGCTGGGCCATCTCACGGCTCCATTCTGCTAACGTCTCTCGCTGCACCCGGGCCATCCTCCGTGCGAGGCCCTCCAGCGCAGTCTGTGCACACTCCCGATCTCGGGGGAGCTGTGCCAAGACCTCCACTAAGCCTAGTGGGGTCGTTGCTTCTAGCAGGCTCCTGACCAACGGGTCGGTGCTGCTCTGCTCTCCTCCCGTTGTCTCCAGCAGGCCTTCTGGAGTGGCGACCGGCAACAGGCTCCTGACCACTGGGTCGGTGCTGCCTGGAGTGGCGGCCCGCATCAGGCTCCTGACCACTGGGTCGGTGCTGCCTGGCTCTCCCTCCATCTCCGGGTAGGCTCTTTCTGGACTCTGCTCCAGGCTTCTTGTCTCCGGGTGCGCTCTCTCCAGACTGCTCCAGGCGACACCCATCTTTGCTCTCTTGTTCTCAGTCCTCCCACTTCGAGGGCGGTCCCGGGGCCACTTGGTGATTGTCAGCTCCAGGGGCAGTTCTTTCACGCTGACAGACACCTCTAGCATCACAGTCTCTGTTGGTGGGGGCGGTTTCCACTTTTGGCGCCATTTTCGGTCCTGGCCCACGATGGGAGGCGGCCTCTTGCCATCCTCTGGTACGCCCATAATGGCGTCCGCTCTTCCAAGGCGGGAAATCTTCGGAAATGGCGGGAATCGTCTCCCAGTGGCGGGAAACTCTGCAGATGGCGGGAAAAAGCTGTTAATGGCGGACAACCGGCGGGAATCGATCTGTGATGGAGTCCGATGGCGGGGACCCTCCGGGACCGGCGGGAGACTTCTTTTTGAGGTAAACTTGTTCTTTTCTTCAGGCACGCAGTACCCGGGTGTTGCGGGCACGTTATCCTGCCGACTACGCCAAAGTTGACGCACCCCCTGGGCCATATTCTTTAGGGGAATACCCGGAGCCGGATCAGATGGGGGTTGTAGTCTCCGAGTGGCTGTGACCCGGTCCGTGCCCAGGGTGTCAAGCTCAGTGTGTGGCAGTCCTTACTGATGTTACTAAAGTTCTTTATGTCGACTACGCCACCCGTTGAATTGCGGTCACTACGGCCGCCGCTGCAGCAGGGTCCGCTGAGGCTGATGGTGTTGGTGCAGCTTAGGTAGTATAACCCCCAACGGGAGGGGTATAGCCTCAGGGGGTCAGGTGCAGAGGATGGTGGTTGTGGAGGTGCAGGGAGGATGGTAATCAGAGACAGAGTCGGGTTGTGCAGTTCAGGGTTTTTACTTACTGCAGATGTTCCGGTCACTCCGGCCTTGAGTGACCACCCGAGCCGTGCTGCGTCCACCAGGTCCTGGACTCGGCCAACCCCCAAGTAGTTCTGGAGCGTGGTTCCGAGCTCCCGTTCTGTCCTCTCCTCGTCTCTGGCCTTCCCCACCAGGGATCCACCTAAGTCCGGCTCCCTCGGGCCTTCTGTTGGTAAAACCCTTGACTCTGGGTTCCCTGACCCTACGCGTGGTCTGCCTTCCGGGTGGATATGGTGGGTGGCCGTGGCAGATGCTGCCCACGGCCTCCGGTCTCTGGCTGAGGTATGCTGTAGCCCCCACCAGTTTGGGATCCGGTACCCTGTTGCCAACTCTTCACCCTGTGGTTGTATTTGGGCTCTCAGAGTTCCTTCTTTCTCCCCCTCTGGGTCTTTCGTTCTCTCCTCTCTCACTCTGGCTCTGGGGCTGCTCTGCTCCTCTGCTCTCTTCCACTCCTCTGCAAAGGCTTACTGACTGTCTTCTCACAGACTGACAGACTGTGGCTGACTGACTGACCCTGATCTTAGATGGTTCCCACCTTTTATACTCCCTCTATGTGTGAGCTCAGGTGACCAGCACCCAATGAGCTCCTATCTTTACCCAGACTGCTCCCCCTATCTGCCCCTACACTACTGGGATGGTCCACCCCCCTCCCACTCCAGCCAAGGACAGACTCGGTCGTACCTGCACATTTCTAAGTGGGAGTACCGTTGGTCTGCCCTCCTGAAATGGGATGTGTGTAGTGCATGCAGCCTTCTGAGCTCAGTCCCACACTCCATCCTTACCCGGGAGTGGAATACCACACCTCTGGGTTGAGGTGCAATACCCCTGTAGCAGCCGAATCCTCAGGGTGCTACATATGCACACCCCTCCCTGTATATATATGTACACCCCTGTATATATGCACACCCCTCACCCTGTATATATGTACACCCCCCTGTATATATATGTACACCCCCTGTATATATATGCACACCCCTCCCCGTATATATATGTACACCCCCCATATACATATGCACACCCCTCCCCGTATATATGTAGACCCCTGTATATATATGTAGACCCCTGTATATATATGTACACCCCTGTATTTATATGTACACCCCTGTATATATATGTACACCCCCCGTATATATATGTACACCCCCCTGTATATATGCACAACCCTCCCTGTA
Source organism: Phyllobates terribilis (assembly GCF_046119375.1). Lineage (NCBI taxonomy): Eukaryota > Metazoa > Chordata > Amphibia > Anura > Dendrobatidae > Phyllobates > Phyllobates terribilis. The sequence goes on along the minus strand of NW_027362768.1, from coordinate 395,297,117 downwards.
TATATATGTACACCCCCTGTATATATATGTACACACCCCGTATATATATGCACACCCCCGTATATATGTACACCCCCTTATATATATATGTACACCCCTCTGTATGGTGCTGTAGTACCCCCATGTGTGAGGCAGTGCTGCCCCCTATAGACCCCTGTATGGTGCTGTAGCACCCCCATGTGTGAGGCAGTGCTGCCCCCTATAGACCCCTGTATGGTGCTATAGTACCCCCATGTGTGAGGCAGTGCTGCCCCCTATAGACCCCTGTATGGTGCTGTAATACCCCCATGTGTGAGGCAGTGCTGCCCCCTAAAGACCCCTGTATGATGCTGTAGTACCCCATGTATGAGGCAGTGCTGCCCCCTATAGACCCCTGTATGGTGCTGTAGAATCCCTTGTATGAGGCAGTGCTGCCCCCTATAGAACCCTGTATGGTGCTGTAGTACCCCCATGTATGAGGCAGTGCTGCCCCCTATAGACCCCTGTATGGTGCTGCAGTACCCCCATGTATGAGGCAGTGCTGCCCCCTATAGACCTCTGTATGGTGCTGTAGTACCCCCATGTGTGAGGCAGTGCTGCCCCCTATAGACCCCTGTATGGTGCTGTAGTATCCCTTGTATGAGGCAGTGCTGCCCCCTATAGACCCCTGTATGATGCTGTAGTACCCCCATGTATGAGGCAGTGCTGCCCCCTATAGACCCCTGTATGGTGCTGTAGTACCCCCATGTATGAGGCAGTGCTGCACCCTATAGACCCCTGTATGGTGCTGTAGTATCCCTTGTATGAGGCAGTGCTGCCCCCTATAGAACCCTGTATGGTGCTGTAGTACCCCCATGTATGAGGCAGTGCTGCCCCCTATAGACCCCTGTATGGTGCTGTAGTACCCCCATGTGTGAGGCAGTGTTGCCCCCTATAGACCCCTGTATGGTGCTGTAGTACCCCCATGTGTGAGGCAGTGCTGCCCCCTATAGACCCCTGTATGGTGCTGTAGTACCCCCATGTATCAGGCAGTGCTGCCCCCTATAGACCCCTGTATGGTGCTGTAGTACCCCCATGTATGAGGCAGTGCTGCCCCCTATAGACCCCTGTATGGTGCTGTAGTACCCCCATTTATGAGGCAGTGCTGCCCCCTATAGACCCCTGTATGGTGCTGTAGTACCCCCATGTGTGAGGCAGTGCTTCCCCCTATAGACCCCTGTATGGTGCTGTAGTACCCCCATGTGTGAGGCAGTGATGCCCCCTATAGACCCCTGTATGGTGCTGTAGTACCCTCATGTGTGAGGCAGTGATGCCACCTATAGACCCCTGTATTGTGCTGTAGTACCCCCATGTATGAGGCAGTGCTGCCCCCTATAGACCCCTGTATGGTGCTGTAGTACCCCCATGTATGAGGCAGTGCTGCCCCCTATAGACCCCTGTATGGTGCTGTAGTACCCCCATGTGTGAGGCAGTGCTGCCCCCTATAGGCCCCTGTATGGTGCTGTAGTACCCCCATGTGTGAGGCAGTGCTGCCCCCTATAGACCCCTGTATGGTGCTGTAGTACCCCCATGTGTGAGGCAGTGCTGCCACCTATAGACCCCTGTATGGTGCTGTAGTACCCCCATGTGTGAGGCAGTGCTGCCACCTATAGACCCCTGTATGGTGCTGTAGTACCCCAATGTGTGAGGCAGTGCTGCCACCTATAGACCCCTGTATGGTGCTGTAGTACCCCCATGTGTGAGGCAGTGCTGCCCCCTATAGACCCCTGTATGGTGAGGTAGTACCCCCATGTGTGAGGCAGTGCTGCCCCCTATAGACCCCTGTATGGTGCTGTAGTACCCCCATGTATGAGGCAGTGCTGCCCCCTATAGACCCCTGTATGGTGCTGTAGTACCCCCATGTATGAGGCAGTGCTGCCCCCTATAGACCCCTGTATGGTGATGTAGTACTCCCATGTGTGAGGCAGTGCTGCCCCCTATAGACCCCTGTATGGTGATGTAGTACCCCCATTTATGAGGCAGTGCTGCCCCCTATAGACCCCTGTATGGTGCTGTAGTACCCCCATGTATGAGGCAGTGCTGCCCCATATAGACCCCTGTATGGTGCTGTAGTACCCCCATGTATGAGGCAGTGCTGCCCCCTTTAGACCCCTGTATGGTGATGTAGTACTCCCATGTGTGATGCAGTGTTGCCCCCTATAGACCCCTGTATGGTGATGTAGTACCCCCATGTATGAGGCAGTGCTGCCCCCTATAGACCCCTGTATGGTGCTGTAGTACCCCATGTATGAGACAGTGCTGCCCCTTATAGACCGCTGTCTCTCGTGTAGATGCGCAGTCGGCGGCGCTCTAAGTCGCGCAGCACCATCTCTGACCGTCTGCTGAGCTGACTGTGGAGCATTAGTGTGATCTGGTGCAGCGAGAGCTGGAGGAGTCGCGGGAAGAGTCGCAGAGAGACGCCGACAACACCCAGCGCGGTTTTCAAAGTTACAAGGTATGGGAGGGACGTCCATGGAGGGGGCACCGATACTGACCCTGTAAGAAAGTCCTTTCTGAGAGCTGGAAGAGTCGAGGAGATACTGCAGACAATTCTCCTTGAAGCAGAGGCTGAAGTTTATTCAGAGATCTGCAACTGAGGAGTTTACAGAAGGCAGAGAGCGAAGACGCGCAGACACTCGCAGATGTCCAGTCAAGCAAAGCTACGCTGGGATATCTGGCCGTGATCTGTCGGTGGTGGTGTGGTCCGCTGTGGTGGTGGTGTGGTTTGGCGGTGGTGGTGTTGTCTGGCAGTGGTGGTGTGGCTGTGGTCTGGTGGTGGTGTGGCCGTGGTCTGGCAGTGGTGGTGGTTGTGTGGTCTGTTGTGGTGGTGTTGTCTGGCGGTGGTGGTGTGGCCGTGGTCTGGCGGCGGTGGTATGGCCGTGGTCTGGCGGCGGTGGCCTTGTACCTCGATGGACTGCTAGCTTCCTAAGCTTGCTGCTACCTTCTCTCTGTGGGGGCCCGCCAGAAGTGTGGGGGGGGGCACTGGTTGAGGTAGTCAGCCCTGGAAGTCCCAAAGTCGCAGCTGCTCTATCCCAGGCAGGCGGAGGAGGAAGGGTATTTTGGGTATTTGCTGGGACTGTTCTGTGTGTTTATTGTCCGCTTTGTGGGTCAGTAAAGTATTGCCACAATGTTTTACCCTCATCCTGTGTTGTCTGAGTAGCGTTACACCCACGGAAGACCCTGGGTCTTCACAATCCATGAATCAGGGAGGAAATGATAATCGTTTATTACTAGTAAGAGAAGGTAAATGGATCCTAGAAGCAGAAGCCCAAGGCCCCCGAGGGCTAAACCACAAACTGGATACGGCAGTCTTTTTATAATGTTGTTTTAATTGTCTGTCAATTATTTTTTAATTATGCACAGAGACCCCACCTGTAAAGGAAGCAGCCGCACTTCTTTCTAGATTGGATCTGGCATAGAGACGCAAAACAGCCGTCATCCACCTCTCTCCCCCCTCACGTCTCTCCCCCCTCACGTCTCTCCCCCCTCACGCCTCTCCCCCCTCACGCCTCTCCCCCCTCACGTCTCTCCCCCCTCACGCCTCTCCCCCCTCACGCCTCTCCCCCCTCACGTCTCTCCCCCCTCACGCCTCTCCCCCCTCACGTCTCTCCCCCCTCACGTCTCTCCCCCCTCACGTCTCTCCCCCCTCACGCCTCTCCCCCCTCACGCCTCTCCCCCCGAACGTCTCCGATGCTTTTATGAAACACCGTTGTACCTGATGTCCAATTCTACATGAAATAAAGGACTTTTAGCCTCTGGATGTGGCGAGTGCTGCTGTTCTATTCTTCTATATTTTGCTCTTTTTGTGTTAAACTTGTTATATCAGGTGGTGAACTGTGATTTTTGCCCTGTTGAAAGATCCTTGGCACAGTCCATTGTTGGTGAATACGGATGAAAAGTGCCTATTTAATATCTCAGCCTTTTCTTTGTCCTCTATAATTATCTTGTTATTATCGTCTTTTAAGGAGCCGATACCTTCTGTATTTTTCTTTTTGACATTGATGTATTTATAAAAAAATGTGGGATTTATTTTAGTGTCACTGGCGATTTGTTGCTCTGTAGATAATTTTGCAGCTTGATTTCTTTTTTACATTTCTTATTTAGGTCTTTATACTCCTGAAATGCTATCTCTGTATTCTCTGCCTTCAAGATTTCTCGGCCCTTTGTTTTTGTCTTATTAAACTTTGTACTGTCTTATTTATCCATAATGGTTTATTTTTATTCCTGGACATTTTATTACCAGAGGATATAAAGTTTCTACGGGATTCTAGTAGTATTTCCTTAACCGGTTCCCGACCGCCCACTGTAGATAAACGTCTTGCTGGGCTCTGTGCAGCGCCGACGTTTAAAAACGGTGGGTGGTCTCGCAGCGCTCAGGACCCCCAGGGTCCTGCAAGAGCTGCGATTCCGGTGCAGAGCTCTGACAGGGGACATCATCGGGACCTGATTGGATCAGGTCCCAGTGATGTTAACCGTTTGCTGTCTTCTATATGCCGCGATCTATAGTGATCGCGGCATATAGAAGACAGCTGGAGGAGAGTTGGTCGTCCACTTACCTTCCCGACGGCCCCCTTATACCTTCCAGGACCTGACGTTGCGATGGCAGCTGGAGGTCACATGACCGCCTCCAGATCTGCCATATATGGTGTCCTGCCAGGGTCAGCCTGCAGCTGAAGCCTGGCAGGAGACTCTGACTGTGAAACAGTCAGCGAAGATCTCATGTAATGTAATACATGTCTATTACATTACATGAGATCAGTGATCAGAAAAATAAAAATTAATGTCCCATACAGGGACTAAGTAAAAATGTAAAAAAAAATGTTTTTAAACTGTTAAAAAAAATCACAAAATAAATAAAAATAAATAAATAAAATATTAAACCAATAAATCCGTATATTTATGCAAAACCCAAAAAAGTACACATATTTGGTATCGTCGCGTCTGAAACAACCCGATCTATAAAACTGTCACACTAATTAACTCCTTCTGTGCACACCGTAATAAAAATAAATAGAAAACGGAGCAAAAAAATATGCTTTTTCATCATATCGCCAAACAAAAAGTGGAAAAAAATGCGATCAAAAAGCAAAATGGAAATAAAAATGGTACCGCTGAAAACGTCATCTTGTTCCGCAAAAAAAAAGCCGCCATACAGCTCCATCAGTCGAAAAATAAAAAAGTTATAGCGCTCAGAATAAAGCAATGCAAAAAAAATATTTTTTCTATAAAATTGTTTTATTGTGTAAAAGCGCCAAAACATAAAAAAAATATACAGTAAGTGTAGTATCGCTGTAAACGTACTTACCCGAAGAATAATGCTGCCTGATCACTTTTACCACACGCAGACCGGCATAAAAAAAAACCTCAAAAAACAATTCCTGAATTGTTGGTTTTTGTTAATTTTACCTCACAAAAAACGGAATAGAAAGCGATCAAAAAATGTCACGTACCCACAAATGGTACCAATAAAAATGTCAACTCGTCCCGCAAAAAAACAAGCCATCACATGTCTCTTGTCGGCCGAAATATGGAAAAATGATAGCTCTCAAAATATGGCGATGCAAAAACTAGATTTTGCAAAAAAAAAAGCATCTCTTAGTGTGTGACAGCTGTCAGTCATAAAAACCCGATATAAATCTGGTATCTCTGTAATCGCACCGACCCGAAGAATAAAGTAATCTCATCATTTATACCGCACGAGGAACGGCGTAAAAAATAAATAAAGCCAATTCTTCACCTGCTACTGATTTGTTTATTATGTCTCCCAAAGATCGCAGTAAGGCTCTGCTCACATTTATCCTGCACTCTGCGCTGAGCGCTTACACCAGAGTTTCCGTGTAAATCTCTGAAATACGTGATTCAGCCGGAACCCATGACGGAAGATTCCCTGTAATGAGGCAGATATAGGATAGGCCACTGTGGATGCCGTCTGGCCTGTGATCCCACGGTGTCATTTGTTTTAGGCATGCATAAAAGTGCGGTTGGCCACAGTTTTGTGCACTTCTGAAAAAAAGGACACCGCTAAACAGAGGCCAGACGGAGTCCAGAGTAACTCTGCTGCCTCATTACAGTGAATGGATCCCGCAGGGGTTTCATCTGAATTACATCACTTGGAAATTTAGATGGAAACCCCGATGTAAGTGCTCAGCCTAGAGCGCCGGATAAATGTTACGTAAAATGTTCCCAATAAAAGCTTCAACTCAGTCCTCAAAAAAAGCTAGTCCCCACTCAGGTCCGTCATCTGTTAAAAATATAAGGGACTTCCAAGTTACTGGTAGCAGAAAGGCTCTGGAAAAGCCAAATGGCCCTTGCCCCCCAAAAGAAATTCAGAAAATGTTGTGCTCTCAAATCCAAATGCCTATTCTACAATAATTTGTTCTCCAATTGTCAAATAGCGCTCCGTCCCCCCCAGATCTCGCCGTATGGCTGAGCGGTACGGTACAGACACATATGGGGTATTGCCACTTTTAGAAGAAATTGTGTGACACATTTCGGCACCATTTTTACCCATTGCCCTGTGTGAAAATGTAAAATCTGAGGGTAAAACATTTTTTTGAGGTAAAAATATAATTATGCTTTTTTCACTGCCCGATGGTATAAATTAAAAAATACTCACTACTCCCCTAGATGAATTCCTTGAGCGGTGTAGTTTACAAAATGGGGTCACTTGTGGGGGTTTCTGCTGTTTAGGAACATCAGGGGCTCCCCAAATGCAACATGGCATCCGCTAATTATTCAGACAAATTTTACATTCAAAAAGTCTAATGGCGCTCCTTCCTTTCCGAACCCTGCCGTGCGCCCAAACAGTGGTTTTCCCTCACATATGGGGTATCAGCGCGCTCAAGAGAAATTGCACAACAAATTTTGGGGTCCATTTTTTCTTGTTACCCCAGTGAAAATAAAAAAAATTGGGTCTAAAGTAACATTTTTGTGAAAAAAGTTAAATGTTAATTCTTTTCTTCCACATTCCAAAAATTCCTGTGAAGCACCTGAAGGGTTAATAAAGTTCTTGAATGTGGTTTTGAGCACCTTGAGGGGTGCAGTTTTTAGAATCGTGTCACTTTTGGGTATTTTCTGTCATAAAGACCCCTCAAAGTGACTTCAAATGTGATGTGGTCCCTAAAAAAATGTTTTTGTAAATTTTGTTGGAAAACTGAGAAATCGCTGGTCAACTTTTAACCCTTATAGCTCCCTAACAAAAAAAATTTTGGTTCCAAAATTGTGCTGATGTAAAGTAGACATGTGGGAAATGTTATTTATTAACTATTTTGTGTGACATATCTCCCTGATTTAAGGGCATAAAATTCAAAGTTTGAAAATTGCAAAATTTTCAAAATTTTCGCCAAATTTCCGATTTTTTCACAAATAAACGCAAGTGATATCGAAGAAATTTTACCACTATCATGAAGTACAATATGTCATGAAAAAACAATCTTAGAATCAGGGGAATACGTTGAAGCGTTCCAGAGTAATTACTTCACAAAGTGACAGTGGTCAGAATTGAAAAAATTGGCCTGGTCACGAAGGCAAAAACAGGCTCTGGTGCGAAGTGGTTAATAGCGTTCAATATCGGTCAACACCAAAAAGAGAGCAATAAATTGATGGCCAAGAATAAAATTGCAAATACTTTATTTCAATACATGTAAAAACAACGTATACATAATAAAGGGGGAAGAAAAGAAACACCACAGACGAAAAAATGGGTGAGTGAACCTGAACCATAAAATATAGAGGTAATATATGTATATTTACCACAAGATATGGATATATTAATTATATAAATGGGTATAACAAAGACCAGCAGTAATCAGGGGACACTGATATATAATCAGTTATCCTATGCACAATAAAGAAAGGGGCTGGAAGCAAGGGAAACTAGAAGGAAGCCCCACATGACCGGGATGGGCCAGGAGGGTGCAATTTTTGAAATAAAGAGATCCGGATTGGGTATGAGAGTGGTGGGGCGGGCATTTGGTGGGGGGGGAGTATATGAGGGAAAAGTGCGGGAAATAGTCAGTCCAGCAGGGGATTCATAGGAGAAAGTTCACAGAAACAGACATAAAAAAATAAATAAATAACCACTCACCCATTAATTCTGGACACTGACCGGGCGTAATGGAGACGGTGGAATCCCTGATTAGCAGGCTGCGGGATGCTGCTCGATCCAGGCGTGGAGGGTGGCTGGAGTCACAACTTGCAGAGTTGCTGAATGTCTCATCTGAAGAATCGCCGGCGGGGTCAGGAAGGAGAACAAGGAGAACGCGACTCCCCGAGAAGCTCTCACCCGAGATGTCCACATTCAGCAGGCGCAGGCTGCGGAGCCCCTCAGGGGACCCTGAGTCAGGTGAGCATGGCGGCGGAATCCCCCGCCGCGCTCGTCACAGCAGAAATCCGCCCAGCCGGCCTGCTGGTGCTGCCGTCAGTGGGTTGCAGTCTGGGACCGAAGCGAGGGCCCCATCGGAAGTGTGGCCTGCTCCGGCGGTGCACCACAGTAACATAGCCCGGGCCGCGCCGAAAGCAAGGCCTGCACCTTGGCCCGCGTCACTTCCTGTGCCTGCGGCACGTGACCGGGCTGGACAGGAAGTGGTGCGTGCACAGGCAGCACTTTCCCCCACAACTAGAGCTGGCAGCGGTTCCCGGCGGCGGGTGGCTACTAAAAAGGGGTTATGAGGAGCAGAAGCATGGCAGGCACACCTGGCGAGGTACCAGTCGGGGTGCCTGCCAGTCGAATCACCAGTGGAGGGCAGCATGGCGTTTTTACGGGCAGGCAGCTGTAGTTTGAAGACCTGCTGCCTGGCCCTAGTCACCGGATTCAAGGTAGCAGAACGGCGGGCAGAGGCAGGGAGTTGCCTGGCAGTCTCCCACGGACCAGCACGGATCAGGCTGGGGAGTCCGGGTCCAGAGGTCGCGCAAGACCACGGACGGCAGGAAGGATTGGCGTAGAGACGGGCAGCGGACGAGCTGCGGAAGCACCGGCACGTGCTCAGATCCCCCCTGGTGACGAGGCCAGGGGCGTGGGCCTTGAGCAGCAGCAAGAATCTGGGGGATCTGAATACAGAGAGGATCGGGACAACCCAAGGAATCAACAGGACTCGGGACGTACGGCTGGTGGGCACACAGCACCTGCGCAGCTTGGTGAGTATGCGTCTACGTATGGTTTGTCACCCGCGGGGTCGTTAGCTGATGGGGCGGGGGATTGGCAATTGGTAGGGCCCAGCGGTGAAACTATTAGGGGGAGGCGTGGGTCAGACGTCGTGGAGCTTAGGGATATTTTGGCAAGCATGTCACAAATCCTGGCTAGGATAGACGTTGGTGGAGCCAGCGAGGCAGGGTTATCTCCGGTGGGGGCTTGGTTACCTAGTCGACCTGTGGTGTCGCAGGTGGGGAGTCAATCGGCAAGGGCGGCGGTGTGTGTAGTGGGGGCACCTTCGGGAGTATCGGTTTCTGTGCAGACAGAAAAAGATAAAGCGGATGCCGTAAAACTGGATGATAGGGCAAAAGGGGAGGTATACTTGTGCTTTGAGGGGCCGTTGGGGGCACACTTAAAAAAAGAGGTTAAAGGAAAAAATATGGCAGTCCGAATATTTTGAAATTTTTTCCCTACTTCCTCTGGAAAAGTTCAATTTGGACAAGGGAAAAAAGGACGACAGTAAAAAAGAGGAGGAAGAGAAGTGTAGGTGGAGGTTGATTCCTCAGGCGATTGTCAATTAGTTGCAAGCTTTTGCAATAATGGCTAGTGTCATTGGGGAAAAAGCTCCGGATAATTGCTCGGATTTATTTTGTTACCTAGATGCTATATGGGAGGCCCATCGTACTTATGGGGGCCAGACATGGTTATGATACGACGAGCAATTTCGGCAGAGGAAGGCAGTCCGCCCAGAGATTAGATGGGATCAAAAGGACATAGGGCTGTGGCTAAAGGTTATGGCTCCGGTGAGGTAAGGGCAGTCCTTTCACGGGAGCAGCAGTAGTGGGAACCAATCAGCAGGACACGGGGGAAGTAATCAGGGGGTACAAAGCACTAAGAAGGAAGCGGGAACTTGCTAGCAATTTAATGATGGCCAATGTAAGTACGGGAACTCCTGCAAATTTAAACATGTGTGCTCCCATTGTAACGGAAGTTCACATGGAGCGTCTAAATGCTTTAAAAAGGGTAAGGGAAAAATGCCAATGGGTACCAGTCAAGGGGGTGACTCCGGTGAGGCTTCACAAGATGGCCCCCTTTCTAAGTAGGTATCCAGATCAGTTGAAGGCTAAGGTCATTTCAGATGTTTTTCTGGAGGGTTTTAGAATTCCTCCTCCTGATCATGAGGTCCCCTTTTCTGTTAAAAATTTGATGTCGACTTCCCTTCATCCGGAAGTGGTTAGTGTGAAGCTGGCAAAGGAGGTTGAATTGGGTAGGATGGCCGGTCCGTTTCAGGAATTACCTAGTAGCGAAGTGATTATTTCACCGTTGGGGGTTGTGCCCAAAAAAGAGCTGAATAAGTTTTGTTTGATTCAGCATTTGTCGTACCCTAAGGGGTTTTCTGTGAATGATGGCATTGCGCAGGAACTGTGTTCGGTTGAGTATACATCATTCGATGGGGTGGTGCAATGGGTACGGAAATATGGGTCAGGTTCGTTGCTAACTAAGACTGATATCGAGTTGGCTTTTAGGTTGCTGCCAGGTCACCCGGATAGCATCCTGTTGTTAGGTTGTTTTTGGAAATGGAAATACTATGTGGACAGGTGTTTGCCAATGGGCTGTGCAATTTCGTGTTCCAAGTTTGAAACGTTTAGTACTTTTTTGGAATGGGTGGTGAGGGACTTGGCATCAGCTAATTCTTTCATTCATTATTTGGATGACTTTTTGTTTATAGGTCCTCCACAATCGTTGTTGTGTAGGAATTTGTTGTTATGGTGTGGGTAGCGGAGGATTTTGGCATACCATTGGCGGAGGAAAAAAACAGAAGGACCTTGCACCATGTTAAGTTTTTTGGGCATTCTAATTGATTCAGAGAGGATGGAGTGTCGGTTACCTGATGATAAATTGAGTTTGCTCAAGGAGGAGGTTGATAAAGTCGGGAGGTTGCATAAGGTGACGCTGAAGGAGTTACAATCACTGTTAGGTCTTTTGAATTTCGCATGCAGGATTATGCCAATGGGCAGAATATTTTGTCGCAGGTTGTCAGGTGCGACAGCAGGAGTGCGTGCGCCGCATCATTTCATTCGTTTAAATAAGGATCACAAGGAGGATTTGAAGGTTTAGAAGTTGTTTTTGGAAAATTATAACGGCAGGTCGTTAATTCAGCATGAGTTTTTGAGCAGTTTTGATTATGAGATTTTTACAGATGCTGCGGGAGGTGCTGGTTACGGGGCCTACTGGAAGGGGCGTTGGAGTATGGCCGAATGGGTGGAAGGAGAGGGGTCTTATGAGGAACCTGGCGTTTTTGGAATTGTTTCCTATTGTAGTTGCGGTTTCAATTTGGGGGGAGTGTTTTGCGAACAGGAGAATTCGTTTTCATTGAGATAATATAGGAGTGGTGTCTGTCATCAACAGCTTGTCGGCCTCGTCTCCTCTAGTGATTAGGCTGCTGAGGGAACTAGTTCTCTGTTGTCTTAATTTGAACACTTGGATTACAGCAGTCCATGTTCCGGGTGTACAAAATTTCATAGCAGATGCCTTGTCTTGTTTCCAGTGGGATCGTTTCCGGGCACTAGGACCAGAGGCAGGGGACGTGGGACAGGAATGCGCTTCGCATCTGTGGCAGCTGGTTATGGAGGAGCGGGACGGTTAATACGGGAGTCCATTACAAGGCAGACCTGGTCATCTTACGAGGCATCGTGGCGAGTATGGTAAAGTTGGATACTGCAGTGGGGCTTGGTGGAGAATGGCGGTGATAGAGAGATGGCGGTGTTGTTTCTTGTGGGAAGGGCAGCGTAGATTGGTTGGTCTGTTTCAAAAGTGGGCAAATTCGTTGCAGGACTTGCATTTGGTTTTAAGTTGCAGGGGAAAAAGATGTTGCAAAGTCCTTTTTAGTGAAGCAAGCACTTAGGGGCTTTAAGAGAGGAGGTAAGGTGTTAGATAAAAGAAGACCGGTGACTTTTAGCATCTTGGAAAGGTTGGGATTAGTGTTGGATAAGATATGTTGTTCAGTTTTTGAAGCTACACTGTTTAGGTTAGCTTTTTCATTGGCGTTTTTTGGTGCGCTGAGATTGGGTGAATTGGTGGCACCAAGCAGGGATAGGGTTGGGGGTTTGTTTGCTGAGGATGTGAGCTGTCGGGATAGGGGCATTGAATTTTGGATTAGGCGTGGGAAGACTGATCAATTGGGCTGAGGTAAGCGAGTAGTATTGGGTGCGGTTAATGGAGCTTTCATGTGCCCTAGGAAATGTTTAACGGCGTACTGGCAGGTTTGGTTTGGGCGAGTGGGTCCCTTATTATGCCATGAAAATGGGGAGTTTTTGTCACGTTTTCAATTCATAGCAGTATTTAAGAAAGAAGTTTGGGAGTTGGGTCTTCACCCGGAGGTGTACGGGTCACACTCTTTTAGAATTGGCGTGGCGTCAGAAGCCGATGGTTTGGGTTTAGGCAAGGACGTGATAAAACGTATCGGGAGGTGGAATTCTGATCGTTATTTGTCTTATGTACGGCATTAGGTATGGGGGCTTAGGTTGTTTTCTCTTGTTAAGTATTGAATACCTTGTGGTTGTTTGTTGCAGATGGCGTCCCGTTGTTAGCGTGGATTCTGGGACACTCCTTCGTCCACTGGGGGGCGCTGTGGGCGGACGTGAGGCCAGACGATAGGCAATTGGGTTTTAGTAGAGAGCAAGTGGTGGTTCGGTGGCTCGTCTTTAGAGGGATGGTATGGAGAAGGGTGCTGCCTGAATTTCATAAGGCAGCCTGTTTGGACTGTACGCTGAATATTTTGGTGGTACATATGGGGGGAATGACTTGGGGGCTCGCCCGGTTAGGGAATTGATGAGGGACATTCAATTTGATTTTTTAAGGTTATGGACATCCTTTCCTATGGTGTTGACGGTTTGGTCTGACATTGTGCCAAGGAAAAAGTGGAGGGAGGCTAGATCTTTGAAGGGGATTAATAGGGCGCGAGTGAACTTAAATAGAGCCATATCAGCCTTTGTGTCCAGGAACGGTGGAGTAAGCGTTCGACATTTTGAACTCGAGGCGGGGGTTGGAAATTTTTGGGCAAAGGATGGTGTGCACTTGAATGACATTTGTCACCGATTTGTGGGCATTGGCTATACATGAGGGGATTGAGAGGGCTTTGGCGGTTTTGGGGCACTCACGAGCCTGAGGTGGTCAGGGCTGTTTGTTTGTGGCGTGGGGTGGGGTTCTTGGAGTTGGCACAGAAGTGTCGGTGGGAAGAATTTGGTTAAATTACAGGCAGTTAGTTAATTGAGCGGGGTGATCTGGCATTTGGTTTTGGGCTCTGAACGGGGTTTTACCCGTGGTTCGAGTTCGGTTTAATTTATGCCAGATATATTTTTTAACTCCAAGAATCCTCCCTTCTTATTTATTTTATAACACTGTTAATATGTTAATGTTGTTTGTTAATAAAATGACCGCTGTGGCCAAATTTATCCAAAGGAAATACAGGTGCAGTGTTTACATTTGTGGAAAAAGGTGAGTGCTGAAAGTTAGGAGGGACAGGTTAAACGGTGGAATCCGGGTTAGCCGTACGCGGTCAAGTGCACACACATACTATATTTGAGGCACTTGATGACGGTAAGTAAAGTCACAAAACCAACCTATGAATTGTATATAAACATATGACACAGAGGGGTGTAGAAGTATGTATATACAGTACAGACCAAAAGTTTGGACACACCTTCTCATTAAAAGATTTTCTGTATTTTCTTGACTATCAAAATTGTACATTCACACTGAAGGCATCAAAACTATGAATTAACACGTGTGGAATTATATACTTAACAAAAAAGTGTGGAACAACTGAAAATATGTCTTATATTCTAGGTTCTTCAAAGTAGCCACCTTTTGCTTTGATGACTGCTTTGCACACTTTTGGCATTCTCTTGATGAGCTTCAAGAAGTAGTCACTAGAAATGGTCTTCCAACAATCTTGTTGGCCCTTTTGCCTTCACTCTGCGGTCCAGCTCATGCCAAACCATTTCGATTGGGTTCAGGTCTGGTGACTGTGGAGGCCAGGTCATCTGGCGTAGGACCCCAACACTCTCCTTCTTGGTCAAATAGCCCTTATACAGCCTGGAGGTGTGTTTGAGGTCATTGTCCTGTTGAAAAATAAATGATGGTCCAACTAAACGCAAACCGGATGGAATAGCATGTCGCTGCAAGATGCTGTGGTAGCCATGCTGATTCAGTATGCCTTCAATTTTGAATAAATTCCCAACAGTGTCACCAGCAAAGTACCCTCATACCCTCACACCTCCTCCTCCATGCTTCACGGTGGGAACCAGGCATGTAGAGTCCATCTGTTCACCTTTTCTGCGTCGCACAAAGACACAGTGGTTGGAACTAAACATCTCAAATTTGGACTCATCAGACCAAAGCACAGATTTCCACTGGTCTAATGTCCATTCCTTGTGTGCTTTAGCCCAAACCAGTCTCTTCTGCTTGTTGCCTGTCCTTAGCAGTTGTTTCCTAGCAGCTATTTTACCATGAAGGCCTGCTGCACAAAGTCTCCTCTAAACAGTTGTTGTAGAGATGTGTCTGCTGCTAGAACTCTGTGTGGCATTGACCTGGTCTCTAATCTGAGCTGCTGTTAACCTGCGATTTCTGAGGCTAGTGACTCGGATAAACTTATCCTCAGAAGCAGAGGTGACTCTTGGTCTTCCTTTCCTGGGGCGGTCCTCATGTGAGCCAGTTTCTTTGTAGCGCTTGATGGTTTTCGCAACTGCACTTGGGGACACTTTCAAAGTTTTCCCAATTTTTCGGACTGACTGACCTTCATTTCTTAAAGTAATGATGGCCACTCATTTTTCTTTACTTAGCTGCTTTTTTCTTGCCATAATACAAATTCTAACAATCTATTCAGTAGGACTATCAGCTGTTTATCCACCAGACTTCTGCACAACACAATTGATGGTCCCAACCCCATTTATAAGGCAAGAAATCCCACTTATTAAACCTGACAGGGCACACCTGTGAAGTGAAAACCATTTCCGGTGACTACCTCTTGAAGCTCATCAAGTGAATGCCAAGAGTGTGCAAAGCAGTCATCAAAGCAGAAGGCGGCTACTGTGAAGAACCTAGAATATAAGACATATTTTCAGTTGTTCCACACTTTTTTGTTAAGTATATAATTCCACATGTGGTAATTCATAGTTTTGATGCCTTCAGTGTGAATGTACAATTTTCAAAGTCATGAAAATACAGAAAAATCTTTAAATGAGAAGGTGTGTCCAAACTTTTGGTCTGTACTGTATATTGGTTCACACATCATTAGTGGAAATACATTTTCTTCCTCTTTTCTATTGGGATCCATGTTATATATATATATATATATATATATTTACAATTCTACTAAGGAATCTCTCTGACTTTTGGGCTTCCCCAATTTAGTGATCAAACCAGCAGATAAGGGAGGCACCATAGAATCATAGAATGGTAGAGTTGGAGGGGACCTCCTGGGTCATCTGGTCCAACCCCCTGCTCAAAGCAGGATTCACTAAATCATCTCAGACAGATATCTGTCCAGCCTCTGTGTGAAGACGTCCATTGAAGGGGAACTCACCACCTCTCGTGGCCGCCTGTTCCACTCATTGATCACCCTAACTGTCAAAAAGTTTTTTCTAATATCTAATCTATGTCTCCTCCCATTCAGTTTCATCCCATTGCTTCTTGTCTTTCCTTGTGCAAATGAGAATAAAGATGATCCTTCTACAATGTGACAGCCCTTGAGATATTTGTAGACAGCTATTAAGTCTCCTCTCAGTCTTCTTTTTTGCAAGCTAAACATTCCCAAATCCTGCAACCGTTCCTCATAGGACATGGTTTGCAGACCGGTCACCATTTTGGTCGCTCTTCCCTGAACTTGCTCCAGTTTGTCTATGTCTTTTTTAAAATGTGGCGCCCAAAACTGGCCACAGTATTCCAGATGAGGTCTGACCAAAGAGGAGTAAAGTGCGATAATGACTTCACGCGATCTAGACTGTATGCTTCTCCTAATACCTCCCAGAATTGTATTTGCCTTTTTTGCTGCTGCATCACACTGTTGACTCATGTTCAGTCTATGATCTATTAGTATACCTAAGTCTTTTTCACATGTACTGTTGCTTAGCTCTATTCCTCCCATTCTGTATATGCTTTTTTCATTTTTATTGCCCAGATGTAGTACTTTGCATTTTTCCCTGTTAAAAACCATTCTGTTGGTTGCTGCCCACTGCTCCAGTTTATTTAGGTCTTTTTGAATCATCTCTCTCTCTTCTCTAGTGTTAGCTATCCCTCCTAGCTGATACTCCATAGTGATAATGGACCATGTAGAATATGTGGAGGAAATCCACAATCAACTTACAACACTCAGGTTTATAAAATTCTACAACACCACCCCACACCTTCCATTACCTTAGAAATCAAGGCTGTTCTAGATCACCATCTACACCTGGGCACTATAGATCAAAAGCTTACAGACTACCTTACCAAACAAAATCCAATTACACCCGTATTTTATATCCTCCCAAAAATACACAAAAGGCTTAAAAAACCACCAGGGAGACCTATCGTATCATCAACAGATTCAATTCCATCTCCCCTAGCTTATCTTCACACCACTGGTCAAAAATATGCATTCGTTCATACTGGAAACCAACGAGTCCTTGCGCCTTATTACAACACCGGGCCCAATATCCCCCACCGCCATACTGGAGTCTTGGGATGTCAACAGCCTATACACATCTATCACACATGAAAAAGGTTTGAGGGCAACTGTTGATTAAGGCACATCTTGACGAAAACACCAGAAGATTTTGCGCTGTCCTATTAGAATTAGTCTTGAAGTAGAATTTCTCCTTTTTTCAGGATACTTTCTACCTCCAAATACAAGGGACATGTCGGTCTGGGCCAGATGGAAAAGACGAGAAAAGTGAACGACTCCAACAGAAAGAACGTCCGATGTAAGCCAGTTTCTATAACTGTACTGTATTCTCTTCATATGTTCTGCAGGACTGGTATCTACCACTATATGGTCACCGTATGGCGGTAATATCGGTTTATTCTTTGTAGAGATTTATTTTCAGTAACAGCATGGTCATCTGCTGAAGTTCCCTTATACACATGATTAGGGAGTGCAACCTTAATTACAAATATGGCTACCTAGTTAGGGGCCCATTCAGATGTTTCACCTCCCCTGTGCTTGAACCCTTAGCTACTCCTCTGGTGGGGTGTGACTGCTGGGACCCCCAGGATGCACAGCACAGAATCCAACTTGTTCTTGTGCATAGAACTGAAATAGAGACCCATTAAGGTAAAAGAGTCTGATTTCTTGTAAAATCGGTGGATCAGAACATGTTTCCCCTTTGATTGGCTGCCACTCTTCGTAATGTGCAAACAATGTCTTCTTCAGGTGGATTCCGCCTGGATCCCTCATGAAAAGCAATAGATAAAAATGTAAATGATTGAACATATGCACTGCAATATAAAAACAACTTGCTGTGCATTTTGTATTTTTCAGTCTCTTTCAGCTTCTTTTATCCGCTTCCAGCTATGAAAATTATGAAGTGGTTAAAGAAAGTGATCGGTTCATTCTGCTGGTGGCTTCTGTTTGGAAGCCGCTGACTATTTTATATGTAGTTAACAAAACCACCGATGTTTTCCTTAAGTGTCTTCTTATAAAAAAAATAATCAGTGGGTATGCTGGCGTCTATAAGGTGCTGTGTGTACGTACCTTTAGGAATAACAGAATCTCTGGTCATCGCCTCCATTTTTGGCCAGGGTTTAGAGGATTAATGGGAGACGTAGAACCGCTATTCTCCAGTTTGGGATCTAACCCTTCAAACATACTATGTATGATGTATAGTATTAATATACCATAAAAGGCAGTAATAATCAATTAAATGCGAAAAGACCTTAAACAATTTCAATTTTTTTATTTGAATTAAAATTGCATGGAAGGGTGAAGACAAGTTCTTGGAGGAGCCTTCAACTTTTGCACGTGTCTCTTGCTGGTCAGGAGGTCACAGGTAGGTGGTACAACTCCTTCCATACAGGTACAGCATTGATGGCGGATGTGCTGTAGTTCCTTCAGGGGGCTAGATTTGGGGGTTTTCTGTCCTCGAGATGTCTATGGTGTCCTGGTGGCAGCAGCCAAAAATGCAGCTTTCTCTGACAGCACGAGCAGCCCTGGATAATCCACGCCGGCAGGATGTTATCATCCGGCGGAAGAGAGAACCTAACAGAAATTATGTAAAACTGATGTAAGTAATGGGGCTCCATATTAGAGGACACTACTGTGGTGTCACTGTGACATGATGTTAGAGGAATCATCCATACAGAGGTACGGGATCATTGTCAGCCATCATACATGTGACAATCCCACCACTAACGGATAACATCTGCTCCACATGACTTCTTCTCACTGACGTCATACAACATGGAGATTATCCTCACACTTACCTCGCCTAGTTTCCCCCTCTTCAACGTTCTCTGTTTTTAGTTGTTTTCTCAGTGTTAGAAAATATTTTCTTCTCTTCTGAACTGGAGATTCTAATCAAAAAGCCAGAAAAAAATGTTGATTATAAACTCCTAAAAGATGAGCTTTGTATCTTTATAGAGTTATGCAACTGATTAATATGAGCCTGTAGCTTTTCTGTGTTCCGGTGGTGTCGTCCCACAGAACCATGTCCCCATATTAATATGACATTGCTTTCAGCAAGCCACAGTGTTATATAATCAGTTAGATAAAACTTCACTGTAACTTTAAAGAAGACCCATCACCAGGTCAAAAGTGTCCAAGATTCGCTCTTATTTTATGTCGGCTTCTCCCCTGAGTATTCTGATATTTGTTTTCCTAAAATCCACCGTACGGTTGTAGAGATATGGGAGTTTTTATTTAGTGCTAATTATTATGGTCTTTACCATGTGGGTGTGGTAACCTAAGGACACACCCCAGAGGATCCTGTGAGCACCGCCCCTTTGTAAAGAATAAAAATTAGCACTAATTACAAAGGCCCATAACTGGAACCGTATAAGGAATTCTAACAAAACAAAAATGGAATACTCAGGGGAGCAGAAGGAATAAAGGAAGTAATTTTTAGAGCCTTAATATTACAATTTTGGATCATAGGCTCTAATTGGATGGCCTATAAACCTGTATATACCTGACAATGAGGGCGAGGATGACTCACTGTTTTTAGCAGTAAAACACTGATTGTCTCCATCAGTTTTGGAAGGGGAAGATTCTTTCTGCCTGTTGGGTAGAAAAAAAGACACATAAATTACAAGGAAAAAAACAATAGAATAAGGGAAGAACACCTGTATGTAAGGTCAATTAGGACAACATAGAGGAGATATCCTGCTCAAGACCACATTTTACCAGCAAGAATGGAGTCTAATTAGTAATATTGGTCTGCAATGAGCTGGTAATGAATGGCTGGTCGCAACGATCAGCTGTTATTTCAGTGTTATCACAAGTAAGAGCCACAGAGATCGCGCAGTCATGGGGTGTTGGATGCTGGATTTAGATTTGTGTTACTCTTATCTTGTATTTGGTTCTGACATATATCAGGACTAAATCTCATAATAATAATAATCTACTCACATTTCTGAGCGTTTTTCACTGATCTCTTGGGAACACCCTGGAGGTGACATAGGCTCTTCATTGCCTTCATCACTGTTCTCTTGGGAACACTGTGGAGGTGACACAGGCTCTATATTGGTCATCATCCCAGTATTAGTGATATATAGCTAAAACAAAAAAAGAAATATAAAATAGATATATTTATTTTTTTTGTAATTACAGGTTTCATACATTTTATTAGCCACATACTTACTTTAGAAGACCTTTGATAAGTTGATGCAAAGTTTTTGATTTCTGGCCAGTCATTGTCCTCACTTGTGTCCCCCTCATCTGAATTCATATGTTTGCAGCTGCTACTTCGAGCTAAAAAATACAAGTGTTATTAGAGATTATTAGTATAATACCCAGACAGTCACCATGTTATCACTAATAATGATAGGAACTGATTTTGACATATCATAAAAGACAAGACACACGGCAGTTTTCTGCAGATGACGTCTCATTTTACTTACTGATAAAGTAGCGGGTGTCCTCATCTGACTTTAGGTCAGGAACGAACAGGGGCTTCTGACTTAAAAGGTTGTCAAAGTCTAAGTCACGCATAAATGGATGAATTTTGATCTCATTTGCGCCTCCTGGAAAAGGAAGACAAGAAAGAAAGTGATACAGTCATTGTCAGAGAAACTGCTCCATATCTGTAGAATTTATGTTAATCTGAACTGAACATTATAGCATGAAGAATGGGTAATAGACAAGTAGGTAGAGTACAGAACCTCAGTGCTGATCCTCATGGAACCCATCATTTGTCTGGTCACGGTGTAATAATTCATTGATAATACTATTAATATTACCTGTCCCAAGTCTCAGTGCTGGACTTTTTCTGAGCAGTTGAGTGATGATGCCTCGAGCATTAGTTGGAGTAAAGTAATTACATCTCCAAGGTATATCATCTGTTATATAAAAAGCAAATATTATAAGAAATAAAACCTCTTCATTTATTTTCATAAAAAAAAATTCCTTAACAAAGCTAGAAACAACTACAGAACAATTCAAGTCAAATAGCAGTGACATCACAAGCATTCAGATTATTTTCCTTACCCTGGAGGATACTGTGTAAAATATTCCTTCTGCAAGCCCCTTTAAATGGTGGATATCCAAATAGAAATGTATATAGGATGATCCCTATTGACCACCAGTCAACAGGCCTTCCATAGCCTATCTTTAGGATAACTTCTGGGGCCGTGTAAGTAGGGGTGCCAGCAGTCTGGAAACCAACAGAAAAAGGAGATGATGATCAATAAATATAATTGCGATACATAACATCAGTGGAAATGTTTTTATAGAGAAATTATAAATCAGAGAAGGAGAAAGAGATGAGATCTGTAAAGTACAAGATCCTGAAAGTAAAGTCTACCTCTTTATCAAGGAACTCTTTGGTGATGTCCTTAGTTTGACTCTTGTAGATGTCTGAGTTTGGTTTCATGAGGCCGAGTTTTGAAACCCCAAAATCAGTGACCTTAATATGTCCTGTTGATGTTATCAGGAGGCTGTGAAAGAAAAGATGGTGTCAGCACCAAGTAATAACCCACAGACTGTATAAGAAACTCTAACTTTCTTCCCCTCTAATATGCTAGAGGGGTCACTTACTTCTCAGGCTTCAGATCTCTGTGCACCACACCATAGCTGTGCAGGTATTCCACAGCAAGGACCGTTTCCGCAATGTACATACGGGCCAAGAGGACTGGTAAAGGACCCCGGTGCTTTAGAAGGGTACCACAGTCACCTCCTACAGGAGAAAGCAAATATGACAGGTGAGGGTTTGTTACAATGTAAATTACACATGATGAGTGGGAATGTGAAAAAGGCGGAGACATTGGGACAGGATGGTCTATATCTACTGTATAATGTAGTGCGTATACTGTATACTGCAGATAGACCCTGTACATAGAGACAGAGCCTCATCTACGAGCCTCTAATTTTTTTCTCTGTGAACGTTCTCATCTATAAAAACTGTTCAAAAAGCCAAATCTTCCTTTTACCCATAGTGGAAATTGCTGCCGTGCTCAGCAAGGACATACTGGGGGACTTTCACAGAGATCAATGGTTTTTCAGGCATCTTGGTAACAGATGACTTATAATAATTGCAAAGAGGACATGTAACCGTCCATGTGGGCACATTGTGGTCATATATAGGTGCTAGGATTAAGCAGACGTGGGCTGGATATAGATACAATGGATGTGACCTACCTGGTACATACTCCATGACCATACACAGGTGAAGTTTAGTAGGAAAGGAGCAGAACGTGGAGACCACAAAGGGACAATCAGCGAATGCTGAGATGTCCCTCTCCAGAAAGGCCCATTCAAGCCTCTTTGGCTTTTTCAGGTTCTCCTTGTCCATTTTCTTCATAGCGCAGACTTGGTTTGTGTCTTTATGGCGAACTAAGTGGACGGCCCTGGAGAGGAGCAAAAACCATGATTTATTATAAATTCTTATTA
The DNA here is from genome assembly GCF_046119375.1 of Phyllobates terribilis. Classification (NCBI taxonomy): domain Eukaryota; kingdom Metazoa; phylum Chordata; class Amphibia; order Anura; family Dendrobatidae; genus Phyllobates; species Phyllobates terribilis. The sequence continues at coordinate 395,274,885 of NW_027362768.1, read as the reverse complement.
ACAGTCCATCTATACACCTCATCAAGTGATCTCCTGTATTAATGATTAATGTGGGGCCATCAGTAGAAAACCATGTCTAGAAATACATAAAATAACACTCCACAAATGATCACCAATGGGGGGGTCCTCATCCACGTCACATCCTGACCTGAATAGTGATAGATAGATGTGGACAGTGATGTGAACTCATAATTTGTCCATGGGAACATAACATGGGAAGGACAAAGAGACATCGTCATAAGGAGCCCTAGGAAATATATATAATACCAAAGTAAAGCTCACCCAAAGGCTCCACTGCTGATCAGTTTGATCGGTTTATAGTCGCTCTTACAAGGATTTCTCCCAAGGTTCAATGATCCGATCGCGGCCTAAAAAGGAATAAGAAATGACATTAAGACATAGAAACTGCAGGGGAATAAAAGCTGAAGATGCAGGAACGTCTCTCTTCTATATTATGTCCATGATGATTACACTGCAGCAGATGTAGGGGACGTGATACAAGCCGGACCCTGCACAGACACTATTATATTATAGGAGATATCCCCCTTATACAAATAAATCATTAATACAGGGAAGGATAAGGACATCACACAGAGGAGGAAGGAATAATAATGCCATCATCATACATAATAGGTCCGGTTTATATGAGGAACAGAGATATCCCATTGTCATATGAGGTATGATATGATATGTGTAATTGTTACCCTATTATCTGATGATATACAGACGTCTCCTGTGATACTTACACTGGTAGATTCGTGGATGATCTCTGGTGTCTCACATATTCCACAATCTGTATTTGCCGTCACAGTTATACCTAAAATAATGACAAAATAATGAGGAGACATCATGTATTAGTCTATATCAGCATTTCGGCCTTATATCAGCACTTATTATACAGTATAATACATCCATATAAAGAAGGAAATGACAACACCTCTGTACATGGAATAATACTGGGTATTCTGCACACACTATGTATATTTATGGTACATCCATACAGAATCTCTACCATAAATGTGATTGCTCAGAATCTAATCGAATCGCCAACAATTACATGATCGGGGACCTATGAGCCTCTTTGTACATTTTTGAGCTGAGAAGAGTCCAGAGGAGAGAAGCTGAATTACCTGCGCCCCCTCCATTATAGTCTATAGTGGGTGCAGAAGCCGTCACCGGCCTCATACAGTGGATGAAGAGTAAATCTCCATATTCTCTGCTATTCTCTATAACTTGATATTTGAATGTGAAATATTCGATGATCGGCTTACCTTCCGTTTGATCAGGGTTCAGCCCCGGCTGAATGGTATCAGGGTCAGCAAAATTTAGGTTTTGCCCCTCTTCGGAGTCACCTTCTGATATTTCCTGATGGATATAATGTATATAATTATTATAACATTTCACAAATACTAAATTACCGTATATATAAGACAGGAAGGACTAAACCTGTATTTATTGGATAATTTCAGTATTGGACGGACTATACACATCCGCTCCCGCCAGTAAATTCACATTAGTATATAAGGGACTTTTATCTACAACTGTTCTGTAATATCTTCTATCAGAACTGCAGCATTTAAAGGAAGCAAGATTGTGATGATCAAGCGAGACAGAGGCGGAAATACAAACTCCGCACCACTGAGTACAGACTGTCACCACACATGATAGAGCCACAGAGACAGGTGGCCATAAAATACCCTGTGTCTGCCTGGAGCGGATAGGAAGGCCTCCACCATCATAAATCTGACCTTCTGCTATATGACTGGTAATCTGGAGAAGATCAGTCAACAAGGGCGTAAGATATAGACCTGTGTCTACCTGGAGAGGACAGGGAGGCCTCCACCATCATAAATCTGACCTGCTATATGACTGGTAATCTGGAGAAGATCAGTCAACAAGGGCATAAGATATAGACCTGTGTCTACCTGGAGAGGACAGGAAGGCCTCCACCATCATAAACCTGAGCTTCTGCTATATGACTGGTAATCTGGAGAAGATCAGTCAACAAGGGCATAAGATATAGACCTGTGTCTGCCTGGAGTGGACAGGGAGGCCTCCACCATCATAAATCTGAGCTTCTGCTATATGACTGGTAATCTGGAGAAGATCAGTCAACAAGGGCATGAGTGTAGACCTGTGTCTGCCTGGAGAGGACAGGGAGGCCTACACCATCTTAAATCTGAGCTTCTGCTATATGACTGGTAATCTGGAGAAGATCAGACAACAAGGACATGAGTGTAGACCTGTGTCTGCCTGGAGAGGACAGGGAGGCCTCCACCATCATGAACCTGAGCTTTTGCTATATGACTGGTGATCTGGAGAAGATTAGACAACAAGGACATGAGATGTAGAAGATGATGGATCCTTACCAGGCGCTCCACTGAGTAGGCCGGATACTCCAGTACAAGCAGGACATTTTGGGCCAGTTGTTTAATAAAGGCCAATTCTCCACTTTGAGATTTTTCTTCAGCCTATAGAGATGAAAACAAAGAAGAAAGGAAAATCATGAGAGAAAAAGCAAAACGGAGGAGGCCATTTATATCACCATGTTACTCATGCTATCTGCACTACAAGTACTACATGACAGCTGACGAGGGATCCGGTCGCTTGTAAACCTTTAAATCCCCACGTCCTCCCTCCATACCCAATGTATGTAAATAAGACACATGGCTGCTTGTGACCTGTGTAAAATGGTCACAGCAGACTCCAACACAAAACACGGGGTGACTGCAACAATGACGACCCCACAATTATATACAGTAGATATCTAATAGGCTTTACACCGGAAGAAAAACAACAACTAATGAAGAGTTAGACCCTAGCCGCACCACACCGGCACAAGGGTTAAGGGATTAATATCCCACATTAATACCCCTATCCTCACAGGACCGAAGTCCACTAGTCATATTGAGATGTAACTAAAGTCACTACAGTAACCTCCTTCCAAAGGACATCACATTTATCAAGACTTTGACCCAAACCTATTCCCCTCCGCTGTGACCGTCCCAAAACCTCTACTTATCGAGTGCCGTCCTTCAAATTTTCCTCTCATCTCTTTATAAGGGCTGGTTGGATGCTGGAACGTGAAACTCCAACCTTCTTACTTTTATTGTCCCCCTGCAACCCAGCTCCTCAACTCCTTCCCACAAATGTACGGGTTATTCACGTCCTGGAAGGGTCCTCACATGTGGAGGGGGCTCAGGAGCTGAGCTCCCCAAACATGCGTATATGAAATAGCCAGCATCTGTCCCTAAAAGCCGTGGACAACGCAGAGTTCTTCTGTTAACCATTTAAATAAAGCTGTCAATCTGTGACCGCAGCATTTAAATTGTGCATGCAACAATGTAGGAGCTCACTTGGTTTCATTGGCCCTCCACAACGCAATCACGGGGGTCTAATGGATTTCTATAAAAACCAGGAGTCTACTGAAGACCCCCATCGCTGAAACCATGGTCCTCCTTGTGAAGCTTAGCTATAGGCTGAGCACCATAGGAGATCGAGATTTTCACTATATACTGCAATACTGTAGTATTGCAATATATAGTATGAGCGATTTGCAGGATTAAGTCCCTTAAGGGAACTAAAGACTTTTTAAAAAATAAAGAAGAAAACATTTAAAACACTTTTAAAAATATAAAAGTTCAAATCACCCCTCTTTTCACCATTTAAAATAAAGAAAGGAAAAAATTAATGAACGTATTTGATATTGCTGCGTTTGTTAAATTCTGATCTATTAAGATAGGGAATTAATTAACATGATCAATACACACCGAAAAGAGAAAAAAAATCTAGATTTGTGGGTTTTTTGGGTTTTCTCATTTCACTTAAAAACATTAATAATAAACAATCAAAACATCCTAGGTATACAAAGTTGGTATCAATAAAAACGTGAGTTCACCGCGCAAAAATCAAATCTTCACTCATCCCAATCAACAGAAAACTAAAATGTTATGGGTCCCTGAATATAGCGACACAAAGAACCATTACATCTCACTTGGAATTTTTTTCCCTTCTTTCAGTACAATGTATGGTAAATAGAATGGAGCCATTGAAAGCTGCAACTTGTCCTGCAAAAAATCAAGCCCTCACAGGTCTATATCAATGGAAAAATAACAAATTTATGGCTCTTGAAAGAAAGTGAGGAAAAAATGAGGGCGTAACAACTGAAAACTCTGTGGTCCATAATTGGTTAACCAATCCAATACCCCCCTACCTCCACAACCCTCCCAATAACCCTGTAGATATCACCCTCTCCCTTGTCATGTAGCCTGTATGCCCTATTACGGCTCCCTGGTTATACTTATCTGGGTATTTGGTACAAGTTAAACTTATATTCCATTATTATTTTCCATTATTACTATATGATTTGTGCAGATTGTCCGCTATTTACCTGCTGTACTAATGTCCATATGTTCTTCTGTAAATGCTCAAGATATTCTGAGCTTATATGACCTCGTTTGTATTTGGTCAGGCAGTCTCTCACAAGCTCCATTACCAGCCGGTAAGTGAAGCTGAGGACGCCATCGGGTAGTGGTAGCACAAAGTCAGGGTCATAGGTGGTAAGAAACCCCTGGAGTAGTGATAACACCTGAAGTCTGTCTGGAGGAATTCCAGACATTTCCAGTAAATCCAAGCGCAGTCTGTATATGACTAGCTATATAGCTTATCACACCGACAACAATGACACCGGAATGTCAAAGTGACAACTGGAGTGTAATCACTTGTAGAAGTAGTGATGGTTAATTGTGATGTCATAATGGAATCTTGTGTTCTACTCTTAAAGGGGCAACTTACCTTATAAGGAAGTTGCCTAGCATCCCTTAAGGAGGCAACAATATAGGCTGAGCATCAGTACCATATGCTGACATGGATGATAGAGCTATGGATGCTTTACTCTTCTGAGCAGTTAGAGTATTATTAATTTGTTAGATAAATTATTTATATCTGTTCTACACAATAAAAATTACAGTGTTTTGTATCAATAAGAAAGTCATATTCTGCGGCTAAAAGACAATGTATATCTTTGTACCGTGTTAGGGGCTAAAAGAAGTATCTTTACTGAGAGAACAGGGCCGGACTGGGGCTGCGCCCAGCTCTGGCATAAGACGCACACAGGCCCATGATACTCTCCCACACCCACTTCCAAAGATGGGGGTCTCTATTACAAATATGAGGTCACCCCCCCCCCATATAGTGCCCCATGCAGGATGTCACCTGTCCCCCCATATAATGCCCTATGCAGGAGGTCACCTATCCCCCCCATATACAGTTATATGAAAAAGTTTGGGCACCCCTATTGATCTTAAGCTTAATGTTTTAGAAAAATTGGTGTTTTTGCAACAGCTATTTCAGTTTGATATATGTAATAACTGTTGGACACAGTAATGTTTCTGCCTTGAAATGAGGTTTATTGTACTAACAGAAAATGTGCAATCTGCATTCAAACAAAATTTGACAGGTGCATAAGTATGGGCACCTCACCAGAAAAGTGACATTAATATTTAGTTGATCCTCCTTTTGCAAAAATAACAGCCTCTAGTCGCTTCCTGTAGCTTTTAATGAGTTCCTGGATCCTGGATGAAGGTATTTTTGACCATTCCTCTTTACAAAACAATTCCTGTTCAGTTAAGTTTGATGGTCGCCGAGCATGGACAGCCCTCTTCAAATGATCCCACAGATGTTCAATGATATTCAGGTATGGGGACTGGGATGGCCATTCCAGAACATTGTAATTGTTCCTCTGCATGAATGCCTGAGTAGATTTGGAGCGGTGTTTTGGATCATTGTCTTGCTGAAAGATCCATCCCCTGCGTAACTTCAACTTTATCACTGATTCTTGAACATTATTGTCAAGAATCTGCTGATACTGAGTGGAATCCATGCGTCCCTCAACTTTAACAAGATTCCCGGTGCCGGCATTGGCCACACAGCCCCAAAGCATGATGGAACCTCCACCAAATTTTACTGTGGGTAGCAAGTGTTTTTCTTGGAATGCTGTGTTTTTTTGCCGCCATGCATAACGCCTTTTTGTATGACCAAACAACTCAATCTTGGTTTCATCAGTCCACAGGACCTTCTTCCAAAAAGAAATTGGCTTCTCCAAATGTGTTTTTGCATACCTCAGCCGACTCTGTTTGTGGCGTGCTTGCAGAAACGGCTTCTTTCGCATCACTCTCTCTTACAGCTTCTCCTTCTGCAAAGTGCGTTGTATAGTTGACCGATGCACAGTGACACCATCTGCAGCAAGTTGATGCTGCAGCTCTCTGGAGGTGGTCTGAGGATTGTCCTTGACTGATCTCACCATTCTTCTTCTCTGCCTTTCTGATGTTTTTCTTGGCCTGCCACTTCTGGCCTTAACAAGAACTGTCCCTGTGTTCTTCCATTTCCTTACTATGTTCCTCACAGTGGAAACTGACAGGTTAAATCTCTGAGACAGTTTTTTGTATCCTTCCACTGATCAACTATGTTGAATAATCTTTGTTTTCAGATCATTTGATAGTTGTTTTGAGGAGCCCATGATGCCACTCTTCAGAGGAGATTCAAACAGGAGAACAACTTGCAAGTGGCCACTTTAAGTAGCTTTTCTCATGATTGCATACACCTGGCTCTGAAGTTCAAAGCTCAATGAGGTTACAAAACCAAAAAAAGTGCTTTAGTAAGTCAGTAAAAAGTAGGTAGGAGTATTTAAAACAAGAAAATGATAAGGGTGCCCATACTTATGCACCTGTCAAATTTTGTTTGAATGCAGATTGCACATTTTCTGTTAGTACAATAAACCTCATTTCAAGGCAGAAACATTACTGTGTCCAACAGTTATTACATAGATCAAACTGAAATAGCTGTTGCAAAAACACCAATTTTTATAAAACATTAAGCTTAAGATTAATAGGGGTGCCCAAACTTTTTCATATAATTGTAATGCACCATGCAGGATGTCACTTGTTCCCCCCCATATAATGCCCCATGATTAATAACATCAAGTCTATAAATACACAAGTTTATGAAATTATAAAAAGAAGTCTACATGCCGCCCAGAGGATCGTTGAGCATCGTGCTTATTTATTTATTTTCAATAATTTATTTTCCGCTGTTACACTTGGCAATCAATAATTTCAGTAATAGCTGGTATGGGTCTACTGAATTGTGGTGGGGGGTGACGGAGAGCCGTTTCGGAGAAGGTGGCCAGCAAGTAACTGGGCCCCAATGCAAACCCTGAAACAAGGCCTCCCAAAATAATAGTGCTGATGCCCTCATATGAAGCACAGACATTTCCCAGGGCATTTATGCATGGGTCCCATCAGCCTCCCGCTTCTATATTGGTGCCACGAATGATTGACATGGTTATGACCATGACTCAGTCTAATTATTGTATTTTTAGTTAGCCATTGTATAGTGTGGCGCCCCTGAGGGTTCAGTCGCCACAGGGTTACTGCACCTCACCCACAGGTGTGGTATCTCCTCTCAGGTAAGGATGGAGTACTGCCCGGGACCCCAACACCTACATCCAAAACTACACTACTCCAGGCCGGCTGGAAAGGCAAGATGCACTCTGATTTGCTGCCCCTTCCCTGGCTGGAGAAGGGGGAACCAAAGAGATGGGGAACCATGTAGTGCGTGTGGGTGGAGGACGTAGTTCAGGGGAGCACTTTGGAAAAGCACATAAAAAGAGAAGCCATCTTAGATCAGTGAGTAGTCTTTTGTAAGTGGAAGAGGAGCAGGAGGGGAGCAGAGTCTCTTCAGGAGCTCTGCTCCAGAGTGGGGCCTAGCCAGCAAGGCCCAGGAGGGGAGCAGAGGAGAAGGTGCCGTTAAAGAAAGGGATCTCAGGGGTACGGAAGGAGCAGGAAGCCACCCGTACGCCCGGATCTGCCAAGCGTCAGAGGAATCAGGCCGCAAGAGGGGAACCGGTCCCCGGACTGGCCGAGTACTTCACGTCTCAGCCGGAAAAACGGAGGCTTCTGCACTTCCAGGGTGCAGTCGCCGTACTTTCACACCTAAGTCACCGAAAAAGGCACCAAATTTGTCCGGGAACTCCAAGTTGCCCAGAGGGATCACGGAGTACCCGTTCGGGACTTTACTGGGAGGCGCAGGGCAGGAGGGAGAAGACCCAGCGCGGGAGATCTGTCTAGAGAGGAACACACAAAAGCTGGGTCCCGTCAAGCGCTCCTGATATACCTGAGAAAGTGCTGAACCCCTGTCTGGCATACGCAATGCGACGCGAGAGGCTGACACCCGTACAGTGTACCTGAGGAACTTGAACAGAACTGTGAGTAAACTCGGATGACAGCACTCCACTGCCTCCGTCAGTTATTTCCTCTGCGCCATCTCTCCTGCACTACAAGCCCCAGCATCACCACCTACCATTCTACACTGCCCTGGGGCCTGCTCCACCTGTGGGGAGCCATTCCAACCCAGCTGCCCTACCAACCGCCCCAGAGGTCTGAAGCAGCGCCGGTACCTATTACCAGAATCCACAGGTGGTGTCACGAACTTTATAAAAACACTATAAATCCCTTATAAATAACCCCTTTTATTGACCGCCCTGGGTCACGGACCAGGTCATCGCCACTGTGACATCATCCCCCAGCATTTATTGGCCCAACGCCGGGTACCCCACGGCCCAGGGGGCGCGTCAATAGCACTGTTAGATTATGTATTGAGAACTGTATAGTGATAATATGTGAACAATGTCCGGTACTATTTATTTGGGCGCTGTATTTTGATAATTCATGAGCACTATATGGTAGTCTTTATTTGGGAGCTGTATTTTGGTAATATGTGAGCACTGTATTGTAGTATTTTTCTGGGTACTGTGTAGTGATAATTCATGAGAACTATATGGTAGTCTTTATTTGGGCACTGTATTTTGGTAATATGTGAGCACTGTGTTGTAGTATTTATTTGGGTACTGTGTAGTGATAATACATGAGCACTATATGGTAGTCTTTATTTGGGCACTGTATTTTGGTAATATGTGAGCACTGTATTGTAGTATTTATTTGGGTACCTATTAGTGATAATACATGAGCACTATATGGTAGTACTCATTTGGGCACTGTATGGTCATAGCATGTGAGAACTGTAAAGTGGTAGTTATTTGGGCATCGTATAGTGTTAATATGTGAGCACTGTATGACAGTATTTATTTGAGCAATCTATTGTACTATCTTGAGAACACTATATAGCCGTATTTATTTTGGCTCTGAGTGGCACTGTTATTTTGTTGGTAAAGAATGGCACTCTTATGTGGGCACCATCCTTTATACCTTGTATAATGTAGCACTGTATAATATCTTATTTGTATATAAATTGTTGGGGGGGAGCTAAGAGAATAAACCTCACATGGCACCGTGCATCCTCAGTCAGGTCGTGACCCAAGTGCAACCTTTTTCTCTGCCCCCCATGTATTGCATGCCTGCTTACAGACCAACGTATTCTGCACCATGGTTGCGTCTAGTTTGGAGTTGATTATTTGTGGTCCTCATTTGAGCATCTCCATTCTAGCTGATTCACCAGTGAGCCATCTAGATCGGAGGTGATTTTTTGAGGCCTCATTGTAGTCACATGTTTTTGAGGACCTCATTTTAGCATCTCCACTCTCGCTGATCACTGGTGAAGTGACTGGATCGGAGTTGATCTTTTGATGATCTCTCTGCAGCTTCTCCATTCTAGACAGTTCAGGTTCTACAGTGATGTTCCTCAAAAAAATCACCTCCAATGTCCAGAATGGCGCAGATTCCCGGATCCTCATAGCCTGAAATGTAGTGGAATTGGAATGTGCACACATTGTAGATATATATCAGCTTTATAATTCTAATGATTTCATGTTTTTATTTTTTAGGTACTTGCTGAAACTGTTATATTTATTATGTATTTCCAAAGGGCAAAATTTTATTTTTTTCATGATTAATCAAACTTGCATTTTATTATCGCTTTTTATAATCTAAATAATCACACACAGCGCTGATCGTTCAGTTTTACGCGGAGAATAAAGTAACAGAGCGCAGCGACAGAGTCCTCATAATTTACAACATTGTATTGGAGTGGATTTTTTGAGGACCTCATTTTAGTAACTCCATTCTAGCTGATTCACTAGTGAGCCATCTAGATCGGAGTGAGTATTTGGAGGATCTCTCTGCAGCCTCCATTCTGTACAGTTTGGTGCTGAGGTGACTGGAATTCAGTTTTTCAAAAAGTGGTGGAGCCTCGCGGGGAAAAACGTAACAGAGCGCAGCCGAGAGTCCTCATAATTTACAACATTGTATTGGAGTGGATTTTTTGAGGACCTCATTTTAGTAACTCCATTCTAGCTGATTCACTAGTGAGCTGTCTAGATCGGAGTGGGTATTTTGAGGATCTCTCTGCAGCCTCCATTCTGTACAGTTTGGTGCTGAGGTGACTGGAATTCAGTTTTTCAAAAAGTGGCGGAGCCTCGCGGGGAAAAACGTAACAGAGCGCAGCCGAGAGTCCTCATAATTTACCACATTGGATTGGAGTGGATTTTTTGAGGACCTCATTTTAGCAACTCCATTCTAGCTGATTCTTCATTGAGCCGTCTAGATCGGAGTGGATTTTTTGTGGACCTCCCTGTAGCCTCCAAACTGTACAGTTTGGTGCTGAGGTGACTGAAATCAATTTTTTTTTTTAAAGAGAGCGGAACCTTGCGGGGAAAAGCGTAACACAGCGCAGCAACAGAGTCCTCATAATTTACAACATTGCATTGGAGTGGATTTTTTGAGGACCTCATTTTAGCAACTCCATTCTAGCTGATTCACTAGTGAGCTGTCTAGATCGGAGTGGGTATTTGGAGAATCTCTCTGCAGCCTCCATTCTGTACAGTTTTGTGCTGAGGTGACTGGAATTCAGTTTTTCAAAAAGTGGCAGAGCCTCGCGGGGAAAAACGTAACAGAGCGCAGCAACAGAGTCCTCATAATTTACAACATTGTATTGGAGTGGATTTTTTGAGGATCTCATTTTAGCAACTCCATTCTAGCTGATTCACCAGTGAGCCATCTAGATCGGAGTTGAATTTTTGAGGCCTCACTGTAGTCACATGTTTTTGAGGACCTCATTTTAGCATCTCCACTCTCGCTGATCACTAGTGAAGTGACTGGATCGGAGTGGATATTTTGAGGACCTCATTTGAGCAACTCCATTCTAGCTGATCACTGATGAGGTGACTGGATCGGAGTGGATATTTTGAGGACCTCATTTTAGCATCTCCACTCTCGCTGATCACTGGTGAGGTGACTGGATCGGAGTGGATATTTTGAGGACCTCATTTTAGCATCTCCAATCTCGCTGATCACTGGTGAGGTGACTGGATCGGAGTTGATCTTTTGATGATCTCTCTGCAGCTTCTCCATTCTAGACAGTTCAGGTTCTACAGTGATGTTCCTCAAAAATATCACCTCCAATGTCCAGAATGGCGCAGATTCCCGGATCCTCATAGCCTGAAATGTAGTGGAATTGGAATGTACACACATTGTAGATATATATCAGCCTTATAATTCTAATGATTTCATGTTTTTATTTTTTAGGTACTTGCTGAAACTGTTATATTTATTATGTATTTCCAAAGGGCAAAATTTTATTTTTTTCATGATTAATCAAACTTGCATTTTATTATCGCTTTTTATAATCTAAATAATCACACACAGCGCTGATCGTTCAGTTTTACGCGGGGAATAACGTAACAGAGCGCAGCGACAGAGTCCTCATAATTTACCACATTGGATCGGAGTGGATTTTTTGAGGACCTCATTTTAGCAACTCCATTCTAGCTGATTCACTAGTGAGCCGTCTAGATCGGAGTGGGTATTTGGAGGATCTCTCTGCAGCCTCCATTCTGTACAGTTTGGTGCTGAGATGACTGGAATTCAGTTTTTCAAAAAGTGGCGGAGCCTCGCGGGGAAAAACGTAACAGAGCGCAGCCGAGAGTCCTCATAATTTACCACATTGGATTGGAGTGGATTTTTTGAGGACCTCAAGCAGCCTCTGTGGCCAAATGTTTGAGACCCCCACTCGAGTCTATAAAGCTACAGCTGCCAATCAAAATACAGGGTGGCATGATACACTGAGGGGCTGCGATTGGTTTGATTAGTTATTCTGTGATGACAGAGTCTCTTTACACTCCGAGTGATTTCAGACCAATCACCTATTCTGTGGAGAAGTGATAGAGATTTACAAGACAGTGACTTGAAGGGTCAACGTGATATTTGAAATTTTTTCTCAACATTTTATTTCAGTTATATTTTCAAGCAGATCAGGGGGTGTTCATATCCTGAGACGACCATAAGCTGCCCCCAAAAAACTCATTGTCTTCACCGAGGGGTGCGCAGTTCAGGCATAAGAAACTATACTCAGTCCCTAATATGGATATCCATGGAAAACGGAGGGCTTGTAGTGATCGATGGGTTATTGCATTGTGGGGTGTCTAGGTTCTGCTTGAAAGTATAAGGACATTCACAAATGAAAAAGATATCATACAAGGTTTACTTAAGTCTTGCAAATGAGAAAACAGGTGTATTGATGTGATCATTCTAATAATACAGGTGCATCTCACTAAATTAGAATATCATCAAAAAGTTAATTTATTTCAGTTCTTCAATGCAAAAAGTGAAATTCATATATTATATAGAGTCATTACACACAGAGGGATCTATTATATAGAGTCATTACACACAGAGTGATCTATTATATAGAGTCATTACACACAGAGTGATCTATTATATAGAGTCATTATGTGGCACCCCAGGGGTCTGGTTCCCACAGTAATAGCAATATTACGTCTGTGAGCAGGTGGGAGGTTTCCTGGTCAGACATCCTATGCATGCCACACCTCCTGCCCAGTCCTGGGAGGGGAAGAACTTCCCCTATATAAAGCTGGGGCTGAGGCAGGGTTAGTGAGTAGAGAAAGAGCAGAGAACACAGACAGAGACACAGTCTGGTCTGTAGTGGAGCAGCTTTAGGAACAAGAAAGATCAGGAGCTCTGTGGGAGCTGTGCTAAAAGAGATCAGGGGCTGGAAGCTGTAGAGCTCGCCCTGATTGAAGAGTTCTTACCGGACCCGGAGTCCGAGGCTGTGGGGACTAATTCTTACCCAGCAGCAGAAACCGCCCGGCAGGGGATTTCAGGTCCTCTGGCCAAGAAACCCGAAGGCACGGTCACACGCAAGGGACCAGCACCGCGACGTGGAGCGGAAGCTGCCAAAAGGCCCCGAGTCACCGGCCATACGGGTGAGCACCACACGGTACACTCAGGGACGTGGGCTACTTTTACCCGCCTCTAGCAAGGTAGCCAGAAGAGTACAATTAGTTGGGGAGGCCTACAACTCCGCCTGGCCAGGGGAGATCCCATCTGCTCACGGACTGACCAGGCCCCGATCGCTAGCCAGTACTCCGGGAGGGTCTACCTTTGCCACCAGTAAAGACCCTGAACTACACCGCACCGTCTCTGAGTGTTTCATCATCCACGTCCGCTGCCCTGAGGCCATACCCCTCCCGTTGGGGGTTATACCATCCCCGCTGCACAACCGTTTCACCGGCCTCAGCGGTCTGCCCTGCAGCGGCGGTCTCATGACCGCATTCAACGGGTGGCGTAGTCGAACATTCTAACATCTACTGCTAAACTCTGCCACTCAGCTTGACTCCCTGGGCACGGACCGGGTCACCGCCACGAAACTACTACCCCCATCTGATCTGGCTCCGGGTAGGCCCCCGCGTGCGCAACGCTACTCAGCACAGGCCCAGGGGCGCGTCAACTTTTGGCGTAGTCGGCAGGATTACGTGCCCGCAACCACCGGGTACTGCGTGCCTGAAAAAGAGACTTTTAAACTTACCTGTGGTGAAGATTCCCGCCATCCGGCGCCATCTTCCGCCTTCTTCCCGCCATCCGTGAAGTTTTCCCGCCATCCGGCGCCATCTTCTGCCTTCTTCCCGCCATCCGTGGAGTTTTCCCGCCGTTGGACGCCATCTTGAGGGCGCCGCGCGGGAAGAAGAGGGGCGTGGACTCCGAAAAGCCCGCGAGAACTGAAGCCCCGCCTCACGTCCGGACGTTGCGTAAGGTCCTGGAAGGAGCCCAGCAGACGCCGACGTCATAGGAGCGCGACGGAAGGTCCTCGACCCTGACGATCCACTGCGGAGCCGCGGCCTACGGAAGAGGATCATCGCAAGGTATGCCACGGTCCACTAGGGGGGAGGAAGATGTCGGATACGGAGGAGAGCTTCACTGCCGCAGCCACTGCCAGCGCCACCGCTGCTGCGGTCATGCCTTTCACTATGCCCTATATCCCGGGGGCAGCCTGGCTACCCCAGTACTCAGGGGAGTCACATACCCTGAATGACTTTAGAGAAAAGCTGGATAGCCTCTTCCAGGTGTACCCCCTCACAGAAGAGCAAAAAGTGAGCATCCTGGTGGCCCAACTAACCGGGGCAGCCCAAAGGGAGGTAAAGTCCTGGCCACCTGGGAGGAGGACTGTCGCAGGGATATTAACCCGGCTGAAGGACACCTTTGATACCCGCACCTCAGCCGAGATTAAGCTTAGATTCTACGGGTGCAAACAGCGAGCACATGAGAATATAAGGGACTATGCACTAAACCTACAAGAGGCCCTGAGAGCCATTAAGCAGACCGACCCTGACGGCGTGGGAAACGAGGACAGGCTGTTGACCGAACAATTTGTAGAGGGACTATATTGCAATGCCCACCGAACCCAGTTGCGGGCAATGGCCTTGCAGGATCCTCATCTGGACTTTGCACAGTTCAAGGACAGAGCCATTCGGGTGCTCCGAGAACCGGCACCGGGTGGCGTTGTGACCCACAGGCGCCCTACTACCGCTTACCACCAGGAGGCGGCGCCCTTGTCGGCAGGGCCTGTGGGAGCTGATGCGCAGGCTTTGAACAATGACCCGGCTCCAGACCTGCACCATCAGGTCCAAGAGCTAGCTAAAAGCGTAGCTGCGCTAACCCGAACTGTGCAGTCTTTACAGGTTGCTGCTCCAGGGAAGATCCAGCTGGCATCCGGACCGGAGGACATCCCGTGGCGTCGACCAAGGAGGACCCCACCGGCCAGAGGAAGACCCAGCGACCGATACAACGAGGACGGACAACCCATCTGCCGCAGCTGCAATCAACCCGGACATATGGCAAGGTACTGTCCTTTAAACTGGCACAACCTGGGGTAGAGGGCCAACCCCCAGGAATAAGATCACCAGGCCCATCGAACTGGCGTGACAAATATGTGGGAGGACGTCCAGTCTTGCCTGTGGTACTGGATGGCATTCCTATGAGTGCCCTACTTGACACCGGGTCACAGGTCACCACCATCCCGTACGTGCTCTTCAAGCAGTACTGGAATGACTCGGATATAACCCGCTACCCAGACGACGACTTGAGTATCATCGCCAGCAATGGTCAACCCGTGCCACAGATCGGATTCAAAGAGGTGACCATTAAAGTCGGTAGAGTCGAACTGGCAGCACAGGGACTGATCATTGTAGACATTGACAAGCGCGAGAGTCACCCAAAGATAACTTTGTAGCGCTGGCGTCCCTGCCCTCTGCTAGGCAGGGACGCTGCTCCCCTCACCGCTCTGCTCCGTGCCCGGCGTCCTCTCCCCGCTCTGCTGTCAGCGCGCGCTCCTGCCCGGCGTCCTGTGCTTAGGGCGCGCGCGCGCGCGCTCCCCTCCTCTTAAAGGGGCCGCGCGCGCCGCCCTAAAGAGTCCCCGGCCAATGGCCGGAGGACTTCATCTTATAAAAGGCACCTCCTCCAAAATGGAGGTGCCCGAGCAATGTTGTTTGCACCTGTGTCTCACCTGTGCTTCAGCCCTCAGGTCCCGTTGCCAGTTACCTGCCAGTTACCTGCCAGTTACCTGCCTGATTCCTGCCAGTTACCTGCCTGATTCCTGCCTGAATACTTGTTACCTGTCTGCCAGTCTGAGGTCCGACGGTCTGCCTTACTACTCCTGTCAGTCTGTCTAAGGACCAGCCTGCCCGCTCACCTGGGAGCGCATATCAGCTACCTGCCTGCTTGCCTGAGGTCCGACGGTCTGCCTTACTACTCCGGTCAGTCTGTCTATGGACCAGCTTGCCCGCTCACCTGGGAGCGCTTCTCCGTTACCTGCCTGCTTGCCAGCCCGGAGGCTCCGTTGTCACGTGCTGTGACCACCAGCTATCTCAGAGACTCTTGCCCGCTCACCTGGGAGCGCATCTCCGTTACCTGCCTGCCTGCCAGCCCGGAGGCTCCGCCGTCACGTGCCGTGACCACCTGCTATTCCAGAGACTCTCGCTTGCTCACCTGGGAGCACCCATCTACCATCTGCCTGCTAGCCTACCCGGAGGCTCTGCCATCACAGGTCGTACCTACCCCTTACCCAGAGACTGCCCTGATCACTTGCCGTATCTCCCTGTCCGTTCACCCAGAGACTGCCCTGATCACTTGCCGTATCTCCCTGTCCGTTCATCCAGAGACTGCCACCCGCTCCCTTACAAGGGCCGCCCCCTTGTATAGTAGCTCAGAGGTTCCGCCTCCCGGACCCGTTACAGTTTGCTCGTGCCATGGAACCCGGTGGCACCCAAGCTCCCTCGCTCACGGACCTGTGTCATGAACTGTCCCGTCTGAAGTCCCAACAGGAGGCCATCCTGGGTCACCTGCGGAATGTTAATACTCGCCTGAACACTCTGTCTGATCCACCAACAACCTCCGCCAGTACCATGGTATCCTTTTCCGGACCCCGGCTCTCTGCACCTCCTCGCTTCGGAGGCGACTCCGTCCTGGCTCGGGGCTTCATAAATCAGTGCACCCTGCATTTTGAACTATTATCCCACCAGTTTAACTCCGACCGAGCCAAAATTGCCTTTATCATGTCCCATCTCACCGGGGAGGCCCTGGCCTGGCTAAATCCTCTATGGGAGAGAGGAGATCCCCTGGTGTCCGACTTGCCTGCCTTTCTCATGGCTTTCCGGAAAGCCTTCGACGAACCCGGACGGAGGACCTCATCCGCATCTTCTCTGCTTCGCCTCCGTCAGGGAAGCCTCACCGTGGGCCAATATGCCATACGGTTCCGTACCCTTGCCTCGGAGCTGGCCTGGGATAACGAAGCCCTGGTATCCGTCTTCTGGGAGGGTCTGTCCGGCCGTATTAAAGATGAACTTGCTGGTCGGGACATTCCTACCACTCTCGATGATCTAATAACCCTTGCCACCCGGATTGACCTACGGTTCCAGGAGCGTGCCAAAGAGGTCACCCGTGAGAGAAGGATTCCACGTCTAGCTCCTACTTTCCAGGAACCCGTCATTCCTTCCGTTTCTCCACAGGTACACCCTCCTGAGCCTATGCAGGTCGACCAGACCAAGATGGTCAAATCCCGTCAGGATTTCCGCCGTGCCGAGGGGAGCTGCTTCTACTGTGGCAGTAAGGAGCATCTGATCCGTGCCTGCCCGGAGAGGTCGGGAGAACGCCTGTATCTAGGTTCACTCAGAGGGGTCGATCTAGACAAAAATAAATCCTCTCCATCCCTGCTGTTGTCAGTCTCAATCATCTGCGGGGAGAATCGTTATTCCGAACTAGCCCAACTTGACTCTGGAGCAGCCGGAAATCTTATTTCACAGTCCCTGGTGGAGAAATTCCGCATCCCCACCAAACCTCTGGCTGTACCCTTGTCTGTTGTTGCCGTGGATGGGGGCCTCTTACCTCGCCCCATCCAATTCATCACCGAATCCATTACTCTGCAGGTGGGAATGCTGCATTCAGAGAGTATCTCCTTTCACGTTCTGCCTGGTCTCCCTCACGCCCTCTTGCTAGGTCTGCCTTGGCTCCAGAGACATGCACCCGTGCTTGACTGGCAAACCGGAGAAGTCCTTCACTGGGGACAGGCCTGTCATAAAACCTGCCTGGTTCCCGTCCATTCCGTCCGTCCCTCTCCTATCCCAGCTAATCTACCTGGACTTCCGATTCCTTATTGGTCTAGTGCTGATGTCTTTGTTAAGGAGGAGGCAGAGACATCACCACCTCATAGACCATGTGACTGCCCCATCGATCCCGCCAGAGTAATGCAGGTGGCTCCCGTGAGTCTAAATTGTCTCCCTCCTGGTAAGACGTTCGTATCGGTACCTGATCGGGAGAGAATCCTACACTGGGGTCATTCGTCTAAACTAGCTGACCACGCCGGTCGGAAAAAGACCCTCCAGCTTATTACCCGACACTACTGGTGGCCTAACCTGCACAAGGATGTTATGGACTTTGTTTCTGCCTGTGTGTCCTGCGCCCGCAACAAAGTTCCGAGACACCTGTCGGCCGGCCGCCTTCTTCCTCTGCCAGTACCTGCTGCCCCCTGGCAGCATTTAGCGATGG
Organism: Phyllobates terribilis; assembly: GCF_046119375.1. NCBI lineage: Eukaryota > Metazoa > Chordata > Amphibia > Anura > Dendrobatidae > Phyllobates > Phyllobates terribilis. The sequence goes on along the minus strand of NW_027362768.1, from coordinate 395,256,538 downwards.
ACCCTCCTCAATTCCGTCCTGGGGATAAAGTCTGGCTCTCGTCCAAATATGTCCGACTCAAGATCCCTTCCTATAAGTTAGGGTCTCGGTTCATCGGCCCACTGGTGGTCATCGGTCAGATCAACCCGGTAACCTATAAATTGAAACTCCCGGCCAACTTACGGATCCCTAACTCCTTCCATGTATCTCTCCTCAAACCTGTGGTACTTAACTCTTTTTCTAAGTCTACAGGTACGCCTCCTGCTCTGGTTTCTGCTGAGGACAAGTTTGAGGTAGAGAACATTCTTGCCAGCAAAAGGGTAAGAGGAAAGACCTTTTTTCTGGTAGATTGGAGGGGGTTTGGTCCTGAGGAGAGAACGTGGGAGCCCCGGGAGAACATCCATGCCCCTCTCATCCTAGCTAAATTTCTGTCTGGCCTAAAAAAGGGGGGGCCTAAAGGGGGGGGTACTGTAGCGCTGGCGTCCCTGCCCTCTGCTAGGCAGGGACGCTGCTCCCCTCACCGCTCTGCTCCGTGCCCGGCGTCCTCTCCCCGCTCTGCTGTCAGCGCGCGCTCCTGCCCAGCGTCCTGTGCTTAGGGCGCGCGCGCGCGCGCTCCCCTCCTCTTAAAGGGGCCGCGCGCGCCGCCCTAAAGAGTCCCCGGCCAATGGCCGGAGGACTTCATCTTATAAAAGGCACCTCCTCCAAAATGGAGGTGCCCGAGCAATGTTGTTTGCACCTGTGTCTCACCTGTGCTTCAGCCCTCAGGTCCCGTTGCCAGTTACCTGCCAGTTACCTGCCAGTTACCTGCCTGATTCCTGCCAGTTACCTGCCTGATTCCTGCCTGAATACTTGTTACCTGTCTGCCAGTCTGAGGTCCGACGGTCTGCCTTACTACTCCTGTCAGTCTGTCTAAGGACCAGCCTGCCCGCTCACCTGGGAGCGCATATCAGCTACCTGCCTGCTTGCCTGAGGTCCGACGGTCTGCCTTACTACTCCGGTCAGTCTGTCTATGGACCAGCTTGCCCGCTCACCTGGGAGCGCTTCTCCGTTACCTGCCTGCTTGCCAGCCCGGAGGCTCCGTTGTCACGTGCTGTGACCACCAGCTATCTCAGAGACTCTTGCCCGCTCACCTGGGAGCGCATCTCCGTTACCTGCCTGCCTGCCAGCCCGGAGGCTCCGCCGTCACGTGCCGTGACCACCTGCTATTCCAGAGACTCTCGCTTGCTCACCTGGGAGCACCCATCTACCATCTGCCTGCTAGCCTACCCGGAGGCTCTGCCATCACAGGTCGTACCTACCCCTTACCCAGAGACTGCCCTGATCACTTGCCGTATCTCCCTGTCCGTTCACCCAGAGACTGCCCTGATCACTTGCCGTATCTCCCTGTCCGTTCATCCAGAGACTGCCACCCGCTCCCTTACAAGGGCCGCCCCCTTGTATAGTAGCTCAGAGGTTCCGCCTCCCGGACCCGTTACAACTCTAGGAACTAATGTGATTGAAAATTGTCTTGCAGAGGTGATTTTCATTTTACAGCAGGTTGCCAAGAACGCCAGCTCCGGCCAGCAGCGAGTGCTCCAAAAAGAGATCCGGGCACTGATGCGGCGGCAACAGGTGGAACTCTCCGGTGGTGAGATTGGAAGCGTGAGAATGTGTGACCCTTTCCCTATTGCCATGCCCCCAAAAAGTGAAATGATGATTTGGTGCCGGGCAGCTATTGGTCTAAGAGGTAGAGACTACCAAGCAATGGTAGAACCCGTCTACTCAGACAGTAGGCCCACCATTTTGACAGCACGGGGGGTGGTTGATGTACGCCATGGGAGGGTGCCCGTTCGCATAATAAACATCGGGAAAAGGGAAGTGTACCTGCCCCGGTATGCTACGCTAGCCAAATTGTATACCATCAATCAGAATTCTGTACAGGCCGTGGAACCCTTACCTCCATCCCAACCAGAGGAAGGTAACGGCTCTAAGAAACCAATGGAGGACTGGTGTCAGCAACTACATCTGGGTACTGACTCCACTCCCTCACACCAGAAACAAGGGGTCTATCGGGTGGTTCAAGAGTACGAGAGAGTGTTTAGTAAATACCCGTTAGACTTCGGGCGAGTAAAGGGGGTAGAACACCATATCCCCACGGGAGACCATCCTCCCATAAAGGAGAGATACCGACCCGTACCCCCTGCACACTACCAACACGCCAAGGGGATGCTTAGAGACATGAAGGAGGCTGGGGTAATCAGGGATAGCTGTAGCCCCTGGGCAGCTCCACTAGTCTTGGTTAAAAAGAAAGACAACACCATGAGAATGTGTGTAGATTACCGGAAAATCAACCGTATCACACACAAAGATGCGTACCCCTTACCAAGGATAGAGGAGTCTTTGGCTGCTTTAAAATCTGCTAACTTCTTCTCTACTTTGGATCTCACTAGCGGGTACTGGCAGGTTCCTGTAGCAGAGGCGGACCGGGAGAAGACCGCATTCACCACCCCGATGGGACTTAGCGAGTTTACCTGCATGCCGTTCGGACTCTGCAACGCACCAGGAACCTTCCAACGGTTGATGGAATGCTGTCTGGGACACCGAAACTTCGAGACAGTCCTGTTATACCTGGACGATGTCATCGTCTACTCCAAGACCTACGAGGACCACCTGAAACACCTGGCAGAAGTGTTCGAAGCCCTGGCAAACTACGGCCTAAAGGTGAAACCCTCCAAGTGTCACCTCCTGAAACCAAAGGTGCAGTACCTGGGACACGTGGTGAGTGCTGACGGAGTGGCTCCCGACCCTGATAAGATCACCGCAATTAAGGAATGGCCAAGCCCCTCCAGCGTAAAAGAAGTGCGGCAGTTCCTCGGGTTGGTAGGCTACTACCGAAGGTTCATTCCCGGTTTCACCAAAAAGGCAGCTCCTATGCAGGACCTCCTGATAGGCCAGTCCAGGAAGGCCAAGAACCAGAAGCCGCCCTTCAGATGGGAGAAGTTGGAAGAAGAGTCCTTCCGCCAGCTGAAGATGGCCCTCACGGGGGATGAGATCCTGGCGTACCCTGATTACAGCCAGCCCTTTATCCTCTACACTGACGCAAGTAACATCGGGCTAGGAGCTGTACTGTCCCAGATCCAGCAGGGGAAAGAACGGGTAATTGCTTACGCCAGCCGAAAACTGCGACCCACCGAAAGAAACCCTGAGAATTACAGCTCATTCAAGCTAGAGTTCCTGGCAGTGGTGTGGGCAGTCACCGAATGCTTTAAGCACTACCTCGCCTCTTCCCGGTTTACCGTGTACACGGATAACAACCCGTTGACACATCTGGACACAGCAAGACTCGGTGCCCTGGAGCAGAGATGGATGGCCCGCCTGTCCAACTTTGAGTTCACAATCAAATACCAGGCAGGACGCTCCAATACCAAGGCGGATGCCTTGTCCAGAATGCCAGACCTACCGGACGTGGGGGAAGATCCAGAGGGACTGGAAGAAGTTGAACTTCCCGCGTTCCACCGGCATGGGACTATCCAGTATTCCCACCGTGTAAGGAGTAAGCAATCCGCTACGTTCAACCCCTTACCTCATTACAACTGGGCGGAAACGCAAGACAGTGACCCCGCCGTCCGACTGGTGAAGGAGATGCTGACTCAGCCAGATGCCCGCCTTGACCCAGACGCTCCGGAGGAGGCCAAGCAACTGTGGATTGAGAAGAGTCGACTGTTCCTTTACAAGGGGAAGTTGTGCCGCAGAATGGTTAACTCCCGGACGCATGAACTGATCTGGCAAGTAGTGGTGCCAAGAAGAGACGCGGCTATGGTGCTGGAGGCATACCACAACGGAGCTGGGCACTTCGGATGGAAGAAGCTGGAGTTCCTGCTGCGTGCGCGGTTCCACTGGGTAGGCATGAGAGGAACCATCGAGAGGTGGTGCAGAGACTGTGGCCCATGCAACCTAAGAAGGAAGGACCGGCCAGACAGAAGACTCCCCTGCAGTCCATCGTCACCAGGCAGCCGTTGGAACTGGTAGCCTTGGATCATGTAAAATTGACCCCCAGCAGAAGTGGCTACGTCTATGCGTTAACCATCATGGATCACTACTCCCGGTTCTTGGTTGTCGTCCCCGTCAAGGACTTAACGGCTCAAACAGCAGCTAGAGCCTTCCAGCAGCACTTCTGCCGTCCACACGGATACCCGGAGCAGGTGCTGACGGACCAGGGACCTGCCTTTGAAGCGGAAGTCTTCCAGGAGTTCTGTACTCTGTATGGCTGCCGGAAGATAAGAACAACACCCTATCATCCGCAAACCAATGGACTCTGTGAGAAAATGAACCAGGTGGTGATAGACCTTCTGAAAACATTGCCCCTGGAAGAACGCAATCTGTGGCCTGAGAAACTGCCTGATCTGGTGGACCTATACAACCACATCCCGGTAGGTTCTACCAACTGTACCCCGGCTTACCTAATGAGAGCAAGACCTGGTCAGCTGCCTGTTGATCTGGAGATGGGAGTCCTGACACCCGAGGACACTTCACCAGAAGCAGACTGGGACACAGAAAGGCAGCAGCAGTACCGGAAAGTACAGGAGAGCGTGGAGCGAAGTCTCTGTCAAGCTAGAGAAAGACAGGAGAAGACTTACAACCAGTATGCTCCCGCTGTTCCCCTGGTACCTGGAGAGCAGGTCTTGAAGAGGAAGAGACGGCTCCACAAGTTGGACGACCAGTGGGAGAAGGACCCGTACACCGTACTGCCCTCAAGCCATGAGAACCCGAAAGTCTGCATAATCAGTAAGGACGGAGGAGAAACCACAGCCATTGTCTCCCGAGATCACCTGAAGAAGTGTCCCGAACAGTTACAAAGCCCTGAAGAAGAACAAGAAGACCCTCGACCCGCAGAGGAAAGGGAAGATATGGTCAGTACTGTGCTCGGAGACTTCCCTCGGTCTTGGACTCAAGTCAATGGCGCTGTTGTGGTACCCGTCCTCACCTTCCTCCAACCAGCATCCCAAGTGCCTACGGAGAGACAGGTAGAGCTGGAAGAGCAGCCGGTCCAGGAGGCAGAAGACCCCACACAAGCAGACCAGGAGGATCAACCCTCTGCTTATAGTGAGCCTGCCGTACCCCTAGTGAGCCAAAGAGCCCGTAGACAGCTGCCCAGTTTAGTTTTGACAGCTCCTACCACCCGTAGCTCAGGACCAGTCAGTCAGCTCCGTAGGTCCACTAGGGTCACTAAAGGCCAGTTGCCCGTACGTTGGAGGATCTAGGTGTTTAAACTGTTTATTTGTATTTACCTGTTTTCTGTTACTTGTAAATAATTGTGTATTTTTAGTTATTTTATAGGTGTCGTTTAGGGATTATCCGGAATCCTTTGTACATATGTTGGAGCGTAACCCAGGAATGGACTAAGACTGTTAAGGACTCGGGGTAGGACAGACCCCTACCTGGTTACGGCTCCCGGACTCATGGTGAAATGGACACCTTTGTTTTCTTCAAAGACTGCACCCGGTTGCGGACACGTCGTGACCATCTTAATGTGTTTTTCTTTATTGTACTGTTTCTGTTTTTACTTGTTATGTTTTACAAAAATATGTTTAGTCCCGGAGTACTAAATTTCACTAGGGGGGAATGTGGCACCCCAGGGGTCTGGTTCCCACAGTAATAGCAATATTACGTCTGTGAGCAGGTGGGAGGTTTCCTGGTCAGACATCCTATGCATGCCACACCTCCTGCCCAGTCCTGGGAGGGGAAGAACTTCCCCTATATAAAGCTGGGGCTGAGGCAGGGTTAGTGAGTAGAGAAAGAGCAGAGAACACAGACAGAGACACAGTCTGGTCTGTAGTGGAGCAGCTTTAGGAACAAGAAAGATCAGGAGCTCTGTGGGAGCTGTGCTAAAAGAGATCAGGGGCTGGAAGCTGTAGAGCTCGCCCTGATTGAAGAGTTCTTACCGGACCCGGAGTCCGAGGCTGTGGGGACTAATCCTTACCCAGCAGCAGAAACCGCCCGGCAGGGGATTTCAGGTCCTCTGGCCAAGAAACCCAAAGGCACGGTCACATGCAAGGGACCAGCACCGCGACGTGGAGCGGAAGCTACCAAAAGGCCCCGAGTCACCGGCCATACGGGTGAGCACCACACGGTACACTCAGGGACGTGGGCTACTTTTACCCGCCTCTAGCAAGGTAGCCAGAAGAGTACAATTAGTTGGGGAGGCCTACAACTCCGCCTGGCCAGGGGAGATCCCATCTGCTCACGGACTGACCAGGCCCCGATCGCTAGCCAGTACTCCGGGAGGGTCTACCTTTGCCACCAGTAAAGACCCTGAACTACACCACACCGTCTCTGAGTGTTTCATCATCCACGTCCGCTGCCCTGAGGCCATACCCCTCCCGTTGGGGGTTATACCATCCCCGCTGCACAACCGTTTCACCGGCCTCAGCGGTCTGCCCTGCAGCGGCGGTCTCATGACCGCATTCAACGGGTGGCGTAGTCGAACATTCTAACATCTACTGCTAAACTCTGCCACTCAGCTTGACTCCCTGGGCACGGACCGGGTCACCGCCACGAAACTACTACCCCCATCTGATCCGGCTCCGGGTAGGCCCCCGCGTGCGCAACGCTACTCAGCACAGGCCCAGGGGCGCGTCAATTACAGACAGAGGGATCTATTATATAGAGTCATTACACACAGAGGGATCTATTATATAGAGTCATTACACACAGAGGGATCTATTATATAGAGTCATTACACACAGAGGGATCTATTATATAGAGTCATTACACACAGAGTGATCTATTATATAGAGTCATTACAGACAGAGGGATCTATTATATAGAGTCATTACAGACAGAGGGATCTATTATATAGAGTCATTACACACAGAGTGATCTATTTCAAGTGTTTATTTCTGTGAATGTTGATGATTATGGCTTATAGCCAATGAAATCACAAAAGTCATTATCTCAGTAAATTAGAATAATTAACAAAATACACCTGCAAAGGCTTCCTAAGCATTTAACAAGGTCCCTTACTCTGTTTCAGTAGGCTCCACAATCATGGGGAAGACTGCTGACTTGACAGATGTCCAGAAGGCAGTCACTGACACACTCCACAAGGTCTCAGAGTCTGGAGGAAGAGTGGAAAGGCCACAATCCAAGCTGCTGGAGGTCTAGTATGAAGTTTCCACAATCAGTGATGGTTTGGGGGGCCATGTCATCTGCTGGTAGAGGTCCACTGTGATTTATCAGGACCAAAGTCAGCGCAGCCGTCTACCAGGACATTTTACAGCACTTCATGCTTCTCTGCCGACAAGCTTTATGGAGATGGAAATGTCCTTCTCCAGCAGGACTTGGCCCCTGTCCACACGGCCAAAAGTACCAATACCTGGTTTACACACAACAGTGTCACTGTGCTTGATTGGCAGCAAACTCGCCTGACCTTAACCCCATAGAGAATCTATTATAGAGAATCTATGGGGTATTGTCAAGAGGAAGATGAGACCCCAGAGCCAACAATGCAGACGAGCTGAAGGCTGCTATCAAAGCCACCTGGGCTTCCATAACTCCTCAGCAGGGCCACAGGCTGATCGCTCCATGACACAGGCTGATCCTTCCATGCCACAGGCTGATCCCTCCATGACACAGGCTGATCCCTCCATGACACAGGCTGATCCCTCCATGACACAGGCTGATCCCTCCATGACACAGGCTGATCCCTCCATGACACAGGCTGATCCCTCCATGCCACAGGCTGATCGCCTCCATGCCACAGGCTGATCCCTCTATGCCACAGGCTGATCCCTCCATGACACAGGCGGATCCCTCCATGACACAGGCGGATCCCTCCATGCCACAGGCGGATCCCTCCATGCCACAGGCTGATCGCCTCCATGCCACAGGCTGATCCCTCCATGCCACATTGATGCAGTAATTGATGCACAAGGAGCCCGACCAAGTATTGAGTGCATTTACTGAACAGACATTTTAGTAGGATAACATTTCTGTTTTAAAATAATTTTTCAAGCTGTTATAAAAGTATTCTAATTTACTGAGATAATGACTTTTGTGCTTTCATTGGCTGTAATCCATAATCATCAACATTAACAGAAATAAACACTTGAAATAGATCCCTCTGTGTGTAATGACTCTATATAATAGATCCCTCTGTGTGTAATGACTCTATATAATAGATCCCTCTGTGTGTAATGACTCTATATAGTAGATCCCTCTGTGTGTAATGACTCTATATAATAGATCGCTCTGTGTGTAATGACTCTATATAGTAGATCCCTCTGCGTGTAATGACTCTATATAATAGATCCCTCTGTGTGTAATGACTCTATATAATAGATCCCTCTGTCTGTAATGACTCTATATAATAGATCACTCTGTCTGTAATGACTCTATATAATAGATCACTCTGTCTGTAATGACTCTATATAATAGATCCCTCTGTGTGTAATGACTCTATATAATGGATCCCTCTGTGTGTAATAACTATATAATAGATCACTCTGTGTGTAATGACTCTATATAATAGATCCATCTGTGTGTAATGACTCTATATAATAGATCACTCTGTGTGTAATGACTCTATATAATAGATCACTCTGTCTGTAATGACTGTATATAATAGATCACTCTATGTGTAATGACTCTATATAATAGATCCCTCTGTCTGTAATGACTCTATATAATAGATCACGCTGTCTGTAATGACTCTATATAATAGATCCCTCTGTGTGTAATGACTCTATATAATGGATCCCTCTGTGTGTAATGACTCTATATAATAGATCACTCTGTGTGTAATGACTCTGTATAATAGATCCCTCTGTGTGTAATGACTCTATATAATAGATCCCTCTGTGTGTAATGACTCTATATAATAGATCGCTCTGTGTGTAATGACTCTATATAGTAGATCCCTCTGCGTGTAATGACTCTATATAATAGATCCCTCTGCGTGTAATGACTCTATATAATAGATCCCTCTGCGTGTAATGACTCTATATAATAGATCCCTCTGTGTGTAATGACTCTATATAATAGATCCCTCTATGTGTAATGACTCTATATAATAGATCACTCTATGTGTAATGACTCTATATAATAGATCCCTCTGTCTGTAATGACTCTATATAATAGATCCCTCTGTGTGTAATGACTCTATATAATAGATCCCTCTGTGTGTAATGACTCTATATAATAGATCCCTCTGTGTGTAATGACTCTATATAATAGATCCCTCTGTGTGTAATGACTCTATATAATAGATCCCTCTGCGTGTAATGACTCTATATAATAGATCCCTCTGCGTGTAATGACTCTATATAATTGATCCCTCTGCGTGTAATGACTCTATATAATAGATCCCTCTGCGTGTAATGACTCTATATAATAGATCCCTCTGCGTGTAATGACTATATAATAGATCCCTCTGTGTGTAATGACTCTATATAATAGATCCCTCTGCGTGTAATGACTATATGATAGATCCCTCTGCGTGTAATGACTCTATATAATAGATCCCTCTGCGTGTAATGACTCTATATAATAGATCCCTCTGCGTGTAGTGACTCTATATAATAGATCTCTCTGTGTAATGACTCTATATAATAGATCCCTCTGTGTGTAATGACTCTATATAATAGATCACTCTGTGTGTAATGACTCTATATAATAGATCACTCTGTGTGTAATGACTCTATATAATAGATCCCTCTGTCTGTAATGACTCTATATAATAGATCCCTCTGCCTGTAATGACTCTATATAATAGATCCCTCTGTCTGTAATGACTCTATATAATAGATCCCTCTGTGTGTAATAACTCTATATAATAGATCATTCTGTGTGTAATGACTCTATATAATAGATCCCTCTGTGTGTAATGACTCTATATAATAGATCCCTCTGCGTGTAATGACTCTATATAATAGATTACTCTGTGTGTAGTGACTCTATATAATAGATCTCTCTGTGTAATGACTCTGTGTCACCCTGGCCTGGATGCCACAAGTGTAATTAAAGCTGTGTCTGAGAGCAAGGGGGAGGTTCTCTAGTCAGGGGAACATTAGCATGCAATGCCTCCTGTCTCAGGCCAGTAGGGGGAGCTGGCTGCCCCTATAAAAGCTGGTGCTGGGGGCAGGGTTAGAGAGAACTGGATGGCCTGTCTCAGCACTGAGACGTGTCCCAGAGTGGAGCAGGGACAGAAAGTTGATTGCACCTAAGAGGAAGTGTGGCAGTAGGAGAGCCACCAGCCAGAGACGAGAGGCGAAGAGAGCCTGTCTTGGCAAATCAGAGACTGACCTTACCAGACTTTGGTGTCTGAGGCTGGAAGGATTCCACATCCCCCAGCAGAGAACCAGTCCGCAAGGGACTGTATATTCCTTGGCCTAAGAAGCCTGGAGGCCCTGCCACAACCGAAGGGACCAGTAAAGCCGTACAAGGCTGGGAGCAGAAAGGAACCCACGTCGCAGGCCATACAGGCGAGAATACACGGAAAGCTCGGAAACGTGGGCTGTTACCCTATAAGGAGGAGATAGCCAGAAGGAGCGCAGAAAGCACGGTAGGCCTACACCCTCACCCTGACCAGGGCCAATTTCCCCGTTGCTCTCAGACATCCAGGTCCCCCTCCTAGCCGGGACTGTTTATGGGTCAATTTACCTGTTCTAGTAAAGACCCTGGACTGCAACCTGTTGTCTGTGTGCTCCTTGCTTCTCCAGCACTATCAGCACTGGGACCCTCACTACCATCACTCCCACCATCCACTACACTGCCCTGGGGCCGCACTCTTCCCGTGGGGAGTCACACTACCCTAGCTGCACACTTCATCAGCCCCAGCGGTCTGCATGCAGCGGCGGTTCCTAATAACCGCAATCCACGGGTGGCGTAGTCGGACATTATCTGAAGCACGTAGCAGACTACCATTGGCCTGACCACCCTGAGCCGCTGGACCGGGCCGCCACTACTACTACCCCCATCGCTCCCCTATCGCCCGGATCCGCGTGCCCCACGGCCCAGGGGGCGAGTCAGTTTTGGCGTAGTCGGCAGGATTTCGTGCCCGCAACCACCGGGTACTGCGTGCCTGAAAAAGACTTTTGTAACTTACCTGTGGCGAAGTTTCCCGCCGTCCGGAGTCGTTTCCCGCCATCCGGAGCCGATTCCCGCCATCAGACGCCATCTTGGACCGTTTCCCGCCGTCTTCTGCCGTCTTCCCGCCATCCGCAGCTGTTTCCCGCCATCGGACGCCATCTTCAGGACGCCGAGCAGGAAGAAGAGGGGCGTGGACGTCAAAACCGCGCGAGATCCGAAGCTCCGCCCCACGCACCGACGCTGCGCAAGGTCCTGGAAGGGAGAGACAGCGACGCTGACGTCATCAGAACGCGACGCCAGGTCCTCGTCCATAGCAGCAGCAGCGGAGCCGCGGCCTACAGAAGAGGATCGTCGGAAGGTAGGCCACGCTTAACTAGGGGGGAGGAAGATGTCGGACACAGAGGCGCCCACTACCACCAACGCAGTTGCAGCAGCGGTGATGCCCTTTTCCCTGCCCTACATCCCTGGAGCGGCCTGGCTGCCCAAGTACTCAGGGGAGCCCCAAGCCCTAACTGACTTCAAGGAAAGGCTATACAGTTTGTTCCACGTTTACCCCCTGACAGAGGAACAGAAGGTCAGCATATTAACAGGGCAGTTAACTGGCGCAGCCCAAAGGGAGGTAAAATCATGGCCCACTGAGGAGAAAAGAACCGTGAAGGGTATTCTGGCCCGGCTGCGGGGTACCTTTGACACACGTACCTCCGCTGAGATTAAAATGAGGTTCTATGGATGTAAGCAGCGGGCACAGGACAGCATCAGAGACTATGCCCTAAATCTGCAGGAAGCCTTGAGGGCTATTCAACAAACTGACCCTGGCAGTGTGCAGGAAACGGATAAGCTGGTAACAGAACAATTCATAGAAGGTCTGCTGTCCAGCGCCCACAGGGCCCAGCTGCGCCTCATGTTCTTTCAGAACCCCGACCTGACCTTTGCCCAATTTAAGGACAGGGCCATAAGGGTGCTCCGTGAATCGGCAACCAGTGGCGCTATAAACCCCCGGTGCCCTGCTCTCACCTACCACCAGGAGGCGGCGCCCTCCTCTATGGACCCCGTGGGGGCTGATGCACAGGCCCTGAACCAAGCCCCGTCAAAAGACCTGCACCACCAAGTCCAGGAGCTGACCAGGAGCGTCGCGGCGTTGACCAGGACCGTCCAGGCATTGCAAGTGGACCCGTCAAGACCCATCGAGCTGGCTTCAAGTCCGGAGGATGTCCCGTGGCGTCGACAGAGGAGGATCCCGTCGTTCCGAGGGAGGCCCACAGACCGCTACGCAGAGGATGGACAGCCCATTTGTCGTCGATGCAACCAGCCCGGACACATTTCCAGGTACTGTAATTTAAACGGGTCCAACCTGGGGCAGAGGGCCAACCCCCAGGCATAAGATCACCAGGCCCTTACAATTGGTGTAATAAGTACGTTGGGGGGCGCCCGGTTTTACCCGTGGTGCTGGACGGTATCCCCATGAGCGCCTTGCTGGATACTGGGTCGCAAGTAACCACTATCCCTTATGTACTTTTTAAGCAGTATTGGACTGATGCTGATATCACACGGTATCCAGACAGTAACTTGAGCATCATCGCCAGTAATGGCTTATCCGTGCCGCAGATGGGGTTCAAGGAGATGACCATTAAAATTGGTAAAGTTGAACTGCCGGCACAGGGAGTGATTATTGTGGACATTGACCGACGTGAAAGTCACCCTAAAATAACTGTGGGTACTAACGTAATTGAAAATTGTCTTTCAGAGGTAATTGTAATTCTACAACAGGTGGCGGTGAATGCTAGTTCCAGCCAACAGAGAGTCCTCAACAAGGAGATAAAAGCCCTGATGAGACGGCAGCAGGTAGAACTGTCTGGTGGTGAGATCGGTAGCGTAAGAATGAGTGACCCATTCCCCATTTCCATGCCTCCCAAAAGTGAAATGATGATCTGGTGTCGGACTGCAATTGGGTTGAGAGGTAGAGACTACCAAGCCATGGTAGAACCCGTGTACTCAGACAGCAGGCCCACCATTTTGACAGCCCGGGGGGTGGTTGATGTCCGTCATGGGAGGGTGCCCGTCCGCATCCTCAACATTGGGGAGAGGGAGGTACACTTACCCAGGTACGCTACACTCGCCAAACTGTTTGTTGTCGAACACAAAGCCAGCAGGGCCGTGGAACCCTTGCCTCCATCTCCACAGGCGGAGGGTAATGGCTCCCAGAAACAAAAGGAGGACTGGTGCCAGAAACTCCATGTGGGTGCTGACTCCACTCCCCTGCACCAAAAACAAGGAGTCTACCGGGTGGTACAGGAGTACGAGAGAGTCTTTAGTAAGCACCCGCTAGACTTCGGCAGAGTAAAGGGGATAGAACACCACATCCCCACCGGGAGCCACCCACCAATAAAAGAGAGGCACAGACCTGTACCCCCTGCACATTATCAGAACGCAAAGGGCATGCTAAGAGAGATGAAAGAAGCTGGGGTTATTAGAGACAGCTGTAGCCCCTGGGCAGCCCCTTTGGTTCTGGTCAAAAAGAAAGACGGCACCATGAGAATGTGCGTGGACTATAGACAAATCAACCGTATCACCCACAAAGACGCATATCCGCTGCCTAGAATAGAGGAGTCTTTAGCCGCACTAAAATCAGCTAACTTCTTTTCTACTTTGGACCTTACTAGCGGGTACTGGCAGGTTCCTGTGGCAGAGGCTGACAAGGAGAAGACCGCCTTCACCACCCCGATGGGACTGAGCGAATTCAACTGCATGCCTTTCGGGCACCAGGGACCTTCCAGCGGCTGATGGAATGCTGTCTAGGGCACCGAAACTTCGAGACAGTTCTCCTTTACCTGGACGACGTGATTGTCTATTCGAAGACCTACGGGGACCACCTAAAACACCTGGCCGAGGTGTTCGAAGCCCTGGCAGGCTATGGCCTGAAGGTGAAACCATCGAAGTGTCACCTGCTGAAACCAAAGGTCCAGTACCTAGGGCACGTGGTAAGCGTGGAAGGAGTGGCCCCCGACCCTGACAAGGTCACGGCAATCAAGAGCTGGCCAAGCCCCTCGAACATCAAAGAGGTGAGACAGTTTCTCGGGTTGGTAGGCTACTACCGAAGGTTCATCCCCGGGTTCACTAAGATGGCAGCTCCTATGCAGGACCTCCTGATCGGACAGTCTAAGTCCAGAAGTCAAAAGCCACCCTTCAAGTGGGATAAACCGGAAGAGGAGTCCTTCCGCCAGCTAAAGATGGCCCTCACCGGGGATGAGATCCTGGCCTACCCTGATTATGGCCAGCCTTTCATTCTCCACACAGACGCCAGTAATGTGGGACTGGGAGCCGTACTATCCCAAAACCAACAGGGCAGAGAACGGGTGATCGCATACGCCAGCCGGAAGCTGAGGCCCACCGAGAGGAACCCGGAGAATTACAGCTCCTTCAAGCTAGAATTCTTGGCAGTGGTGTGGGCCGTGACGGAACGCTTCAAGCATTACCTGGCCTCCGCGAAGTTCACCGTGTACACGGACAACAACCCGTTGACACACCTGGACAATGCAAGACTGGGTGCCCTGGAACAGCGGTGGATGGCCCGTCTCTCCAACTATGACTTCGTGATCAAGTACCGGGCTGGCAAAACCAATGCCAACGCGGACGCCCTATCAAGGATGCCTCACTTACCTGAAGGTGACGAAGACCCAGAAGAGCTGGAGGAGGTAGAACTCCCCGCGTTTCACCGGTATGGAGCCGCTCAATACTCTCACCGCGTGAAGGAGGAGGATCTAACAACTGTGATGATCAACCCCCTACCTCACCACAGCTGGGCCGAGACCCAAGATAGTGACCCTGCTGTCCGCCTGGTGAAAGATCTGCTGACCCAGGAAGATGCCCGCATAGATCCGGATGCTCCAGAGGAAGCCAAGCAGCTATGGAAAGAGAAGAGCAAGCTGTTCCTCTACGAAGGCAAGTTGTGCAGAAGGATTGTCAACCACCGGACGCACGAGCTGACCTGGCAAGTCGTGGTCCCAAGGCGGGATGCAGCTATGGTCCTGGGGGCTTACCATGACAGAGCAGGGCACTTCGGTTGGAAGAAACTGGAGTTCCTGCTAAGAGGAAGGTTCTTTTGGGTCGGCATGAGAGGAGCTGTAGAAAAGTGGTGCAGAGACTGTGGCCCTTGTCACCTGAGGAGGAAGGACCGCACCAGCCAAAAGACACCCTTGAGGCCCATCGTCACCACGCAGCCTCTTGAGCTGGTAGCTCTGGACCACGTCAAATTGGCTCCAAGCCGGTCTGGATACATCTATGCCCTGACAATCGTGGACCACTATTCCCGTTTTCTTGTGGTGGTCCCGGTAAAGGACTTGACAGCCCAAACAGCGGCCAGAGCCTTCCAGCAATATTTCTGCCGTCCACACGGGTATCCGGAACAGGTCCTGACAGACCAGGGTCCAGCGTTCGAGGCTGAAATCTTCCAGGAGTTCTGCAACCTCTATGGCTGTAAGAAGATTCGTACAACGCCTTACCGCCCCCAAACCAACGGGATGTGTGAGAAGATGAACAATATAGTTATTGATCTCCTGAAGACGTTGCCCCTGGAGGAACGCAGCCTGTGGCCAGAAAAACTGCCGGACCTGGTAGACCTATACAACAATATCCCGGTGAATGCTACAAACTGCACCCCGGCTTACCTGATGCGAGCTAGACCAGGTAAGCTGCCCGTAGACCTGGAGATGGGAGTCCTAATACCTGAGGACACCTCCCCGGATGCGGACTGGGATACGGAAAGGCAACTGCAGTACAAGAAGGTACAGGAGAGTGTGGAGAAGAGCCTGGCCCAGGTGAGAGAGAGGCAAGAAAAACTCTTCAACCAACACGCCCCTGCTGGTCCCCTAGAACCTGGTGAGCAAGTCCTGAAGCGGAAGAGAAGGCTACATAAGTTGGACGACCAGTGGGAAAGGGAACCCTACACCGTACTGCAGTCTGACCACGACAACCCAAAGGTGTGCGTAATCACCAAGGACGGGGGAGAAACCACTAGTGTCGTCTCCAGAGGCCACCTCAAAAGGTGCCCCGAGCAACTCCATAGTGCAGAAGAGGATCAGAGTGACCTTGAACCCGCAGAGGACAAGGAAGAAATGATCAGCACCGTTCTCGGAGAGTTCCCTCAGTCCTGGACTCGCATAAATGATGCCATAGTGGTACCCGTCTTGCATTTCCTGCAACCGGCACAGCAACAACCAACACCAGAGCCGGAAGGTGAAGAGGAGCAAGCGGTTCCAGAGGCAGAAGAGCCTGTACCAGCAGCCCAGGAGAGTCAACCCTCTGCTGACAGTGAGCCTGCCATGTCTGCGGTAAGCCAAAGGACCCGCAGACAGCTGCCTGCCCTACCTGTACACCCATCTGGTAGCTGTACCCCTAACGCTAGTGGGGAAAGCCAAGTCAGTCCACCACCAGACAGTGGGTTAAGGAGGTCAACCAGGAGCACAAAGGGACAGATACCCGCTCGCTGGAGAATATAGAGTGTACTAAAATTGTAAATAACCCTGTTACCAACTGTTGAAATGTTTGCCTAGTTACATGCATGTTTGGTAATACTCTGTTTCAGTTTCTTGCAGCTACCGTAAGGACTCAAAGGTTATGGACTGCGTTTGGAGCCTAACCAAGGAATGAACTAAGACTGTAAAGGACTTGGGGTAGGACAGACCCCCACCTGGTTAAGGCTCCCCGTTGGGTTGGTGATATGGACACCTGGTCACAGGCCACACTGTGACCTTAAGAACTCAATTTGTGCGTCGTCTGTCTATTAATGTTTTATTGTTATGCATATTGTCTTTGTTTACTGTTTAGTCCCGGAGTACTACATTTCACTAGGGGGGAATGTGTCACCCTGGCCTGGATGCCACAAGTGTAATTAAAGCTGTGTCTGAGAGCAAGGGGGAGGTTCTCTAGTCAGGGGAACATTAGCATGCAATGCCTCCTGTCTCAGGCCAGTAGGGGGAGCTGGCTGCCCCTATAAAAGCTGGTGCTGGGGGCAGGGTTAGAGAGAACTGGATGGCCTGTCTCAGCACTGAGACGTGTCCCAGAGTGGAGCAGGGACAGAAAGTTGATTGCACCTAAGAGGAAGTGTGGCAGTAGGAGAGCCACCAGCCAGAGACGAGAGGCGAAGAGAGCCTGTCTTGGCAAATCAGAGACTGACCTTACCAGACTTTGGTGTCTGAGGCTGGAAGGATTCCACATCCCCCAGCAGAGAACCAGTCCGCAAGGGACTGTATATTCCTTGGCCTAAGAAGCCTGGAGGCCCTGCCACAACCGAAGGGACCAGTAAAGCCGTACAAGGCTGGGAGCAGAAAGGAACCCACGTCGCAGGCCATACAGGCGAGAATACACGGAAAGCTCGGAAACGTGGGCTGTTACCCTATAAGGAGGAGATAGCCAGAAGGAGCGCAGAAAGCACGGTAGGCCTACACCCTCACCCTGACCAGGGCCAATTTCCCCGTTGCTCTCAGACATCCAGGTCCCCCTCCTAGCCGGGACTGTTTATGGGTCAATTTACCTGTTCTAGTAAAGACCCTGGACTGCAACCTGTTGTCTGTGTGCTCCTTGCTTCTCCAGCACTATCAGCACTGGGACCCTCACTACCATCACTCCCACCATCCACTACACTGCCCTGGGGCCGCACTCTTCCCGTGGGGAGTCACACTACCCTAGCTGCACACTTCATCAGCCCCAGCGGTCTGCATGCAGCGGCGGTTCCTAATAACCGCAATCCACGGGTGGCGTAGTCGGACATTATCTGAAGCACATAGCAGACTACCATTGGCCTGACCACCCTGAGCCGCGGGACCGGGCCGCCACTACTACTACCCCCATCGCTTCCCTATCGCCCGGATCCGCGTGCCCCACGGCCCAGGGGGCGAGTCAACTCTATATAATAGATCCCTCTGTGTGTAATGACTCTATATAATAGATCCCTCTGCGTGTAATGACTCTATATAATAGATCACTCTGTGTGTAATGACTCTATATAATAGATCCCTCTGTGTGTAATGACTATATAATAGATCACTCTGTCTGTAATGACTCTATATAATAGATCACTCTGTGTGTAACGACTCTATATAATAGATCCCTCTGTGTGTAATGACTTTATATAATAGATCCCTCTGTGTGTAATGACTATATAATAGATCCCTCTGTGTGTAAAGACTCTATATAATAGATCCCTCTGTGTGTAAAGACTCTATATAATAGATCCCTCTGTGTGTAAAGACTCAATATAATAGATCCCTCTGTGTGTAATGACTCTATATAATAGATCCCTCTGTCTGTAATGACTCTATATAATAGATCACTCTGTGTGTAATGACTATATAATAGATCACTCTGTGTGTAATGACTCTATATAATAGATCACTCTGTGTGTAATGACTCTATATAATAGATCTCTCTGTGTGTAATGACTCTATATAATAGATCACTCTGTCTGTAATGACTCTATATAATAGATCCCTCTGTGTGTAACGACTCTATATAATAGATTCCTCTGTGTGTA
This sequence comes from Phyllobates terribilis, assembly GCF_046119375.1. Classification (NCBI taxonomy): domain Eukaryota; kingdom Metazoa; phylum Chordata; class Amphibia; order Anura; family Dendrobatidae; genus Phyllobates; species Phyllobates terribilis. Next base: position 395,237,964 of record NW_027362768.1, on the reverse strand, counting down.
ATGACTCTATATAATAGATCCCTCTGTGTGTAATGACTCTATATAATAGATCCCTCTGTGTGTAATGACTCTATATAATATATCACTCTGTGTGTAGTGACTCTATATAATAGATCCCTCTGTGTGTAATGACTCTATATAATAGATCCCTCAGTCTGTAATGACTCTATATAATAGATCCCTCTGTGTGTAATGACTCTATATAATAGATCACTGTGTGTAATGACTCTATATAATAGATCCCTCTGTCTGTAATGACTCTATATAATAGATCACTGTGTGTGTAATGACTCTATATAATAGATCACTGTGTGTGTAATGACTCTATATAATAGATCCCTCTGTGTGTAATGACTCTATATAATAGATCCCTCTGTGTAATGACTATATAATAGATCCCTCTGTGTGTAATGACTCTATATAATAGATCCCTCTGTGTGTAATGACTCTATATAATAGATCCCTCTGTCTGTAATGACTCTATATAATAGATCCCTCTGTGTGTAATGACTCTATATAATAGATCACTGTGTGTAATGACTCTATATAATAGATCCCTCTGTCTGTAATGACTCTATATAATAGATCACTGTGTGTGTAATGACTATATAATAGATCCCTCTGTGTGTAATGACTCTATATAATAGATCGCTCTGTGTGTAATGACTCTATATAATAGATCACTGTGTGTGTAATGACTCTATATAATAGATCCCTCTGTGTGTAATGACTCTATATAATAGATCACTGTGTGTAATGACTCTATATAATAGATCCCTCTGTCTGTAATGACTCTATATAATAGATCACTGTGTGTGTAATGACTCTATATAATAGATCCCTCTGTGTGTAATAACTCTATAGAATAGATCCCTCTGTAATGACTCTATATAATAGATCACTGTGTCTGTAATGACTCTATATAATAGATCCCTCTGTGTGTAATGACTCTATATAATAGATCCCTCTGCGTGTAATGACTCTATATAATAGATCACTCTGTGTGTAATGACTCTATATAATAGATCCCTCTGTGTGTAATGACTATATAATAGATCACTCTGTCTGTAATGACTCTATATAATAGATCACTCTGTGTGTAACGACTCTATATAATAGATCCCTCTGTGTGTAATGACTTTATATAATAGATCCCTCTGTGTGTAATGACTATATAATAGATCCCTCTGTGTGTAAAGACTCTATATAATAGATCCCTCTGTGTGTAAAGACTCTATATAATAGATCCCTCTGTGTGTAAAGACTCAATATAATAGATCCCTCTGTGTGTAATGACTCTATATAATAGATCCCTCTGTCTGTAATGACTCTATATAATAGATCACTCTGTGTGTAATGACTATATAATAGATCACTCTGTGTGTAATGACTCTATATAATAGATCACTCTGTGTGTAATGACTCTATATAATAGATCTCTCTGTGTGTAATGACTCTATATAATAGATCACTCTGTCTGTAATGACTCTATATAATAGATCCCTCTGTGTGTAACGACTCTATATAATAGATTCCTCTGTGTGTAATGACTCTATATAATAGATCCCTCTGTGTGTAATGACTCTATATAATAGATCCCTCTGTGTGTAATGACTCTATATAATATATCACTCTGTGTGTAGTGACTCTATATAATAGATCCCTCTGTGTGTAATGACTCTATATAATAGATCCCTCAGTCTGTAATGACTCTATATAATAGATCCCTCTGTGTGTAATGACTCTATATAATAGATCACTGTGTGTAATGACTCTATATAATAGATCCCTCTGTCTGTAATGACTCTATATAATAGATCACTGTGTGTGTAATGACTCTATATAATAGATCACTGTGTGTGTAATGACTCTATATAATAGATCCCTCTGTGTGTAATGACTCTATATAATAGATCCCTCTGTGTAATGACTATATAATAGATCCCTCTGTGTGTAATGACTCTATATAATAGATCCCTCTGTGTGTAATGACTCTATATAATAGATCCCTCTGTCTGTAATGACTCTATATAATAGATCCCTCTGTGTGTAATGACTCTATATAATAGATCACTGTGTGTAATGACTCTATATAATAGATCCCTCTGTCTGTAATGACTCTATATAATAGATCACTGTGTGTGTAATGACTATATAATAGATCCCTCTGTGTGTAATGACTCTATATAATAGATCGCTCTGTGTGTAATGACTCTATATAATAGATCACTGTGTGTGTAATGACTCTATATAATAGATCCCTCTGTGTGTAATGACTCTATATAATAGATCACTGTGTGTAATGACTCTATATAATAGATCCCTCTGTCTGTAATGACTCTATATAATAGATCACTGTGTGTGTAATGACTCTATATAATAGATCCCTCTGTGTGTAATAACTCTATAGAATAGATCCCTCTGTAATGACTCTATATAATAGATCACTGTGTCTGTAATGACTCTATATAATAGATCCCTCTGTGTGTAATGACTCTATATAATAGATCCCTCTGTCTGTAATGACTCTATATAATAGATCATTGTGTGTGTAATGACTCTATATAATAGATCCCTCTGTGTGTAATGACTCTATATAATAGATCCCTCTGTGTGTAATGACTCTATATAATAGATCCCTCTGTCTGTAATGACTCTATATAATAGATCATTGTGTGTGTAATGACTCTATATAATAGATCCCTCTGTGTGTAATGACTCTATATAATAGATCCCTCTGTCTGTAATGACTCTATATAATAGATCACTGTGTGTGTAATGACTCTATATAATAGATCCCTCTGTGTGTAATGACTCTATATAATAGATCCCTCTGTGTGTAATGACTCTATATAATAGATCCCTCTGTCTGTAATGACTCTATATAATAGATCCCTCTGCGTGTAATGACTCTATATAATAGATCACTGTGTGTGTAATGCCTCTATATAATAGATCCCTCTGTGTGTAATGACTCTACAGTCATATGAAAAAGTTTGGTCACCCCTATTAATCTTAAGCTTAATGTTTTATAAAAATTGGTGTTTTTGCAACAGCTATTTCAGTTTGATATATGTAATAACTGTTGGACACAGTAATGTTTCTGCCTTGAAATGAGGTTTATTGTACTAACAGAAAATGTGCAATCTGCATTCAAACAAAATTTGAAAGGTGCATAAGTATGGGCACCCTTATCATTTTCTGGTTTTAAATACTCCTACCTACTTTTTACTGACTTACTAAAGCACTTTTTTTGGTTTTGTAACCTCATTGAGCTTTGAACTTCATAGCCAGGTGTATGCAATCATGAGAAAAGCTACTTAAAGTGGCCACTTGCAAGTTGTTCTCCTGTTTGAATCTCCTCTGAAGAGTGGCATCATGTGCTCCTCAAAACAACTGTCAAATGATCTGAAAACAAAGATTATTCAACATAGTTGTTCAGGGGAAGCATACAAAAAGCTGTCTCAGAGATTTAACCTGTCAGTTTCCACTGTGAGGAACATAGTAAGGAAATTGAAGAACACAGGGACAGTTCTTGTTAAGGCCAGAAGTGGCAGGCCAAGAAAAACATCAGAAAGGCAGAGAAGAAGAATGGTGAGATCAGTCAAGGACAATCCTCAGACCACCTCCAGAGAGCTGCAGCATCAACTTGCTGCAGATGGTGTCACTGTGCATCGATCAACTATACAAGGCACTTTGCACAAGGAGAAGCTGTATGGGAGAGTGATGCGAAAGAAGCCGTTTCTGCAAGCACGCCACAAACAGAGTTGGCTGAGGTATGCAAAAGCACATTTGGAGAAGCCAATTTCTTTTTGGAAGAAGGTCCTGTGGACTGATGAAATCAAGATTGAGTTATTTGGTCATACAAAAAGGCGTTATGCATGGTGGCAAAAAAACACAGCATTCCAAGAAAAACACTTGCTACCCACAGTAAAATTTGGTGGAGGTTCCATCATGCTTTGGGGCTGTGTGGTCAATGCTGGCACTGGGAATCTTGTTAAAGTTGAGGGACGCATGGATTCCACTCAGTATCAGCAGATTCTTGACAATAATATTCAAGAATCAGTGATAAATATGAAGTTACAAAGTGGATGGATCTTTCAGCAAGACAATGATCCAAAACACCGCTCCAAATCTACTCAGGCATTCATACAGAGGAACAACTACAATGTTCTGGAATGGCCATCCCAGTCCCCAGACCTGAATATCATTGAACATCTGTGGGATCATTTGAAGAGGGCTGTCCATGCTCGACGACCATCAAACTTAACTGAACTGGAATTGTTTTGTAAAGAGGAATGGTCAAAAATACCTTCATCCAGGATCCAGGAACTCATTAAAAGCTACAGGAAGCGACTAGAGGCTGTTATTTTTGCAAAAGGAGGATCTACTAACTATTAATGTCACTTTTCTGGTGAGGTGCCCATACTTATGCACCTGTCAAATTTTGTTTGAATGCAGATTGCACATTTTCTGTTAGTACAATGAACCTCATTTCAAGGCAGAAACATTACTGTGTCCAACAGTTATTACATATATCAAACTGAAATAGCTGTTGCAAAAACACCAATTTTAATAGAACATTAAGCTTAAGATTAATAGGGGTGCCCAAACTTTTTCATATGACTGTATATAATAGATCCCTCTGTGTGTAATGACTCTATATAATAGATCCCTCTGTGTTTAATGACTCTATATAATAGATCACTCTGTGTGTAATGACTCTATATAATAGATCCCTCTGTGTGTAATGACTCTATATAATAGATCCCTCTGTGTGTAATGACTCTATATAATAGATCCCTCTGTCTGTAATGACTCTATATAATAGATCACTGTGTGTGTAATGACTCTATATAATAGATCCCTCTGTGTGTAATGACTCTATATAATAGATCCCTCTGTGTGTAATGACTCTATATAATAGATCCCTCTGTGTGTAATGACTCTATATAATAGATCCCTCTGTGTGTAATGACTCTATATAATAGATCCCTCTGTCTGTAATGACTCTATATAATAGATCACTGTGTGTGTAATGACTCTATATAATAGATCCCTCTGTGTGTAATGACTCTATATAATAGATCCCTCTGCGTGTAATGACTCTATATAATATGAGTTTCACTTTTTGTATTGAAGAACTGACAAAGTAACTTTTTGATGATATTCTAATTTAGTGAGATGCACCTGTAGATAAAAGGGTTTCTTAACTTGAATTGACGTCATAGCACAGACCTGCATCAACTCAGCTTAAACGGAACAAAACCCCTAGGACCCTATTCATCATAGTTTTTACTCCAGAATTCTGTTATAAAATGCTCAATCGTATAATTTGGATGCAACTGAAGACTATGTAAAAATGTTGCAACTTTTTGCTTTCTAATGCCATTTTTATCGGCAACTTCATCATGAGCAGCGGTGGTCGCTACAAATCCTACTCCAGTAAGTGGCATAGCATGGAGGCGCTATAAATCCCACTTATTAAACCTGACAGGGCACACCTGTGAAGTGAAAACTATTTCCGGTGACTACCTCTTGAAGCTCATCAAGAGAATGCCAAGAGTGTGCAAAGCCGTCATCAAAGCAAAAGGTGGCTACTTTGAAGAACCTAGAATATAAGACATATTTTCAGTTGTTTCACACTTTTTTGTTAAGTATATAATTCCACATGTGGTAATTCATAGTTTTGATGCCTTCAGTGTGAATGTACAATTTCCATAGTCATGAAAATACAGAAATATCTTTAAATGAGAAGGTGTGTCCAAACTTTTGGTCTATACTGTATGTACACAGTGACTGCACCAGCAGAATAGTGAGCGCAGCTCTGGAATATAATACAGGATGTAACTCAGGATCAGTAATGTAATGTATGTACACAGTGACTGCTCCAGCAGAATAGTGAATGCAGCTCTGGAGTATAATACAGGAGGTAACTCAGGATCAGTAATGTAATGTATGTACACAGTGACTGCACTAGCAGAATAGTGAGTGCAGCTCTGGAGTATAATGCAGGAGGTAACTCAGCATCAGTAATGTAATGTATGTACACAGTGACTGCACTAGCAGAATAGTGAGTGCAGCTCTGGAGTATAATACAGGATGTAACTCAGGATCAGTAATGTAATGTATGTACACAGTGACTGCACCAGCAGAATAGTGAGTGCAGCTCTGGAGTATAATACAGGATGTAACTCAGGATCAGTAATGTAATGTATGTACACAGTGACTGCACCAGCAGAATAGTGAGTGCAGCTCTGGGGTATAATACAGGAGGTAACTCAGGATCAGTAATGTAATGTGTGTACACAGTGACTGCACCAGCAGAATAGTGAGTGCAGCTCTGGAGTATAATACAGGAGGTAACTCAGGATCAGTAATGTAATGTATGTACACGGTGACTGCACCAGCAGAATAGTGAGTGCAGCTCTGGAGTATAATACAGGATGTAACTCAGGATCAGTAATGTAATGTATGTACACAGTGACTGCACCAGCAGAATAGTGAGTGCAGCTCTGGGGTATAATACAGGAGGTAACTCAGGATCAGTAATGTAATGTATGTACACAGTGACTGCACCAGCAGAATAGTGAGTGCAGCTCTGGAGTATCTTACAGGAGGTAACTCAGGATCAGTAATGTAATGTATGTACACAGCGACTGCACCAGCAGAATAGTGAGTGCAGCTCTGGAGTATAATACAGGATGTAACTCAGGATCAGTAATGTAATGTATGTACACAGTGACTGCACCAGCAGAATAGTGAGTGAAGCTCTGGAGTATAATACAGGAGGTAACTCAGGATCAGTAATGTAATGTATGTACACAGTGACTGCACCAGCAGAATAGTGAGTGCAGCTGTGGAGTATAATACAGGATGTAACTCAGGATCAGTAATGTAATGTATGTACACAGTGACTGCACCAGCAGAATAGTGAGTGCAGCTCTGGAGTATAATACAGGATGTAACTCAGGATCAGTAATGTAATGTATGTACAGTGACTGCACCAGCAGAATAGTGAGTGCAGCTCTGGAGTATAATACAGGATGTAACTCAGGATCAGTAATGTAATGTATGTACAAAGTGACTGCACCAGCAGAATAGTGAGTGCAGCTCTGGAGTATAATACAGGATGTAACTCAGGATCAATAATGTAATGTATGTACACAGTGACTGCACCAGCAGAATAGTGAGTGCAGCTCTGGAGTATAATACAGAGGTAACTCAGGATCAGTAATGTAATGTATGTACACAGTGACTGCACCATCAGAATAGCGAGCGCAGCTCTGGAGTATAATACAGAAGGTAACTCAGGATCAGTAATGTAATGTATGTACACAGTGACTGCACCAGCATAATAGTGAGTACAGCTCTGGAGTATAATACAGGAGGTAACTCAGGATCAGTAATGTAATGTATGTACACAGTGACTCCACCAGCAGAATAGTGAGCCCAGCTCTGGAGTATAATACAGGAGGTAACTCAGGATCAGTAATGTAATGTATGTACACAGTGACTCCACCAGCAGAATAGTGAGTACAGCTCTGGAGTATAATACAGGAGGTAATTCAGGATCAGTAATGTAATGTATGTACACAGTGACTCCACCAGCAGAATAGTGAGTGCAGCTCTGGAGTATAATACAGGATGTAACTCAGGATCAGTAATGTAATGTATGTACACAGTGACTGCACCAGCAGAATAGTGAGTGCAGCTCTGGGGTATAATACAAGATGTAACTCAGTATCAGTAATGTAATGTATGTACACAGTGACTGCACCAGCAGAATAGTGAGCGCAGCTCTGGAGTATAATACAGAATGTAACTCAGGATCAGTAATGTAATGTATGTACACAGTGACTGTGTAGCGCCGGCGTCCCTGCCCTCTGCTAGGCAGGGACGCTGTTCCCCTCACCCCTCTGCTCCGAGCCCGGCGTCCTCCTCCCGCTCTGCTGGCAGCGCGCGCTCCTTCCCGGCCACCGTGCTTAGGGCGCGCGCGCGCTCCCTCCCTCTTAAAGGGGCCGCGCGCGCCGTCCTAAGGAGTCCCCGGCCAATGGCCGGAGGACTTCACCATATATAAGGCACCTCCTCCAAAATGGAGGTGCCCGAGCAATGTTGTTGCACTGTTCACTACTCTGCTTCAGCCCTCAGGTCCCGTTGCCAGTTACCTGCCAGATTCCTGCCAGTTGCTGTCTGATTCCTGCCTGATATTCCGCTTACCTGCCTGCTAGCCTGAGGTCCGACGGTCTGCCTACCGACTCCTGTCAGTCTGTCTAAGGACCAGCTTGCCCGCTCACCTGGGAGCGCTCTTCTGCTACCTGCCTGCTAGCCTGAGGTCCGACGGTCTGCCCTCCAACTCCTGTCAGTCTGTCTATGGATCAGCTTGCCCGCTCACCTGGGAGCGCACATCTGCTACCTGCCTGCTAGCCTACCTGGAGGCTCCGCCGTCACGTGCTGTGACCACCTGCCATTCCAGAGACTCCTGCCCGCTCACCTGGGAGCGCACACCTGCTACCTGCCTGCTAGCCTACCTGGAGGCTCCACCGTCACGTGCTGTGACCACCTGCCATTCCAGAGACTCCTGCCCGCTCACCTGGGAGCGCACACCTGTTACCTGCCTGCTAGCCTACCTGGAGGCTCCGCCGTCACGTGCTGTGACCACCTGCCATTCCAGAGACTCTCGCATGCTCACCTGGGAGCACACATCTACCATCTGCCTGCTAGTCTACCTGGAGGCTCTGCCATCACAGGTCGTACCTACCCTTTACCCAGAGACTGCCCCGGTCACTTGCCGTGACCTCCTGCCCGTTCATCCAGAGACTGCCCCGGTCACTTGCCGTGACCTCCTGCCCGTTCATCCAGAGACTGCCCCGGTCACTTGCCGTGACCTCCTGCCAGTTCATCCAGAGACTGCCCCGGTCACTTGCCGTGACCTCCAGCCCGTTCACTCAGACTGTCCCGGTCACCTGCTGTGACTGCCTGCCCGTCTTCCCTGGTTGCCACCCGCTCCCTTACAAGGACCGCCCCCTTGTATAGTAGCTCAGAGGTTCCGCCTCCCAGACCCGTTACAGTTTGCTCGGGCCATGGAACCCGGTGGCACCCAAGCTCCCTCACTCTCGGACCTGTGTCATGAACTGTCCCATCAGAGGTCCCAACAGGAGTCCATCCTGGGTCACCTGCGGAATGTCAATTCTCGCCTGGACACTCTGACTGCTCCACCAGCAACCACCGCCAGTGCCATGACTCGCAATCCGGCAGCTCCGCTGCCCACCAATACTATGGTATCCTACCCCGGACCCCGGCTTTCTGCACCTCCTCGCTTCGGAGGCGACTCCGCTCAGGCTCGGGGCTTTATAAATCAGTGCACCCTGCACTTTGAACTCCTGTCCCACCAGTTTAACTCCGACCGGGCCAAAATTGCCTTCATCATGTCCCATCTCACCGGGGAGGCCCTGGCCTGGCTAAATCCTCTATGGGAGAGAGGAGACCCCCTGGTGTCCGACTTGCCTGCCTTTCTCACGGCTTTCCGGAAAGTCTTTGACGAACCTGGACGGAAGACCTCATCCGCATCATCTCTGCTACGCCTCCGTCAGGGAAGTCTCACCGTGGGCCAATATGCCATAAGGTTCCGTACCCTTGCCTCGGAGCTGGCCTGGGATAACGACGCTCTGGTATCTGTCTTCTGGGAGGGTCTGTCCGGCCGTATTAAAGATGAACTTGCCGGTCGAGACATTCCTACCACTCTCGATGACCTAATAACTCTTGCCACCCGGATTGACCTACGGTTCCAGGAGCGTGCCAAAGAAGTCACCCGTGAGAGGAGGTTTCCACGTCTAGCTCCTTCTTTTCAGAAATCCGTCACTCCCTCCGTTTCTCCCCAGGTACACTCTCCTGAGCCTATGCAGGTCGACCAGACCAAGATGGTCAAAACCCGTCAGGACTTACGCCGTGCCGAGGGGAGCTGCTTCTACTGTGGCAGTAAGGAGCACCGGATCCGTACCTGCCCGGAGAGGTCGGGAAACGCCTGTGTCTAGGTTCGCTCAGAGAGGTCGACCTAGACAAGAATAAATCCTCTCCATCTCTGCTGCTGTCAGTCTCAATTATCTGCGGGGAGAATCGTTTTTTCGAACTAGCCCAAGTTGACTCTGGAGCGGCCGGGAATCTTATTTCACAGGCCCTGGTAGAAAAATACCGCATTCCCACCAAACCTCTGGCTATACAATTATCTGTCGCTGCTGTGGATGGGGGCCTCTTACCACGTCCCATCCAACTCATCACCGAATCCGTAACTCTGCAGGTGGGAATGCTGCATTCTGAGAGCATCTCTTTTCATGTTCTGCCTGGACTCTCTCACGCCCTCTTACTAGGTCTACCTTGGCTCCAGAGACATGCACCCGTGCTTGACTGGCAGACCGGAGAAGTCCTTCGCTGGGGACAGGACTGTCATAAGACTTGTTTGGTTCCTGTTCATCCCGCCCGTCCTTCTCCTACCCCAACTAATCTACCTGGACTTCCGATTCCCTATTGGTCATTTGCTGATGTCTTTAATAAAAAGGAGGCAGAGACATTACCCCCTCATAGACCATACGACTGTCCTATCGACCTGTTACCCGGTGCTACGCCTCCCCGTGGGCGTATTTACCCATTGTCCGCTGCTGAGACCCGGTCGATGTCCGAATATATTGAGGAGAATTTGGCCAGGGGATTCATCCGGAAATCTACCTCCCCGGCAGGAGCAGGCTTCTTTTTCGTAAAAAAGAAGGACGGCTCTCTCCGTCCCTGTATAGACTATAGAGGCCTTAACCAGATCACGGTGAAGAATAAGTACCCCCTTCCGCTCATTCCAGAATTATTTGATCGTCTGAGGGGGGCTAGAATCTTCACCAAACTGGACCTCCGTGGGGCGTACAACCTGGTCCGTATCCGTCAAGGGGATGAATGGAAGACTGCATTCAACACCCGGGACGGCCACTATGAATATCTGGTAATGCCCTTTGGTCTATGTAACGGTCCTGCCGTCTTTCAAGAGTTGGTCAATGACATCTTCCGGGACCTTCTCTACTCCTGCGTAGTGGTGTAACTGGACGACATCTTGGTCTTCTCTCCGGATCTCCAGACTCACCGGAGAGACGTTCGTCAGGTCCTGCTCAGGCTCAGGCAGAATCACCTCTTCGCTAAATATGAGAAGTGCCTCTTTGAGCAGACCTCGCTTCCGTTTTTGGGCTACATTATTTCTCAGACCGGCCTACGAATGGATCCAGAGAAACTGTCTGCCATCGAGAAATGGCCCCGACCGGAGGGGTTGAAGGCCATTCAGCGGTTCCTGGGCTTCGCCAACTACTACCGCCTCTTCATACCGCACTTCTCTTCCCGGACTGCCCCAATTTCCGCGCTCACCCGTAAGGGCACTAATCCCAGAGAGTGGCCGCCCGAAGCAGAGGAGGCCTTTCTTTCCTTAAAACAGGCCTTCTCATCCGCCCCGGTGCTGCATCGCCCAGATGGCAACAAGCAGTTCTTCCTGGAGGTTGACGCCTCCTCCTCTGGAGCCGGAGCGGTACTTACCCAAAAATCATCTTCCGGGAGAATGGTAACTTGTGGCTTCTTCTCCAAACTCTTCTCCTCTTCTGAGCGCAACTATTCCATCGGAGATCGAGAGTTATTGGCCATCAAGCTGGCATTGGAGGAGTGGCGTTACCTGCTCGAAGGGGCTCTTCACCCGGTAATAATTTACACTGACCACAAGAACTTGGCTTACCTCCAGCATGCCCAGAGACTTAACCCGCGCCAAGCTCGGTGGTCCTTGTTTTTTGCTCGCTTTGATTTTATTCTTCATTTTCGCCCGGCTGACAAAAACATCAAGGCGGATGCCTTATCCCGAACCTTTCTGGTGTCTGATCTCGAGGAAGAACCGAAACACATCATCGATCCCGCCAGAGTAATGCAGCTGGCTCCCGTGAGTCTAAATCGTCTCCCTCCCGGTAAGACGTTCGTATCAGTACCTGATCGGGAGAAGATCCTACACTGGGGTCACTCGTCTAAACTAGCTGGCCACGCCGGTCAGAAAAAGACCCTCCAGCTTATTACCCGGCACTACTGGTGGCCTACCCTGCACAAGGACGGAATAGACTTTGTTTCTGCCTGTGTGTCCTACGCCCGCAACAAGGTTCCGAGACATCTGCCAGCCGGTCGCCTCCTTCCGCTCCCAGTGCCTGCTGCCCCCTGGCAGCATATAGCAATGGACTTTATAACTGATCTCCCCGTCTCTGCCGGTTGTACGGTCATTTGGGTGGTCGCTGACCGCTTTTCCAAGATGGCTCATTTCGTTCCCCTGCCAGGCCTCCCGTCTGCACCCGAGCTGGCTAAAGACTTTATCCGCCACATCTTCCGTCTTCATGGCCTGCCCCTCCACATCGTGTCGGATCGTGGGGTACAGTTCACCTCACGCTTCTGGAGAACCACTTGTAAACTGCTAGACGTCACCCTGGACTTCTCCTCCGCTTACCACCCACAGTCTAATGGTCAAGTGGAGCGGATCAATCAGAACCTGACCAGTTACCTCCGGCACTTCGTTAATGCCCACCATTCAGACTGGGTGGATCTCCTGCCATGGGCCGAATTTTCTTACAACAATCACGAGAGCGAATCTTCCTCCAAATCCCCGTTTTTTGTAGTCTTCGGTCAGCATCCTCGGATCCCATTTCCCGTCTCCACCTCGGTGGACAATCCGGCTGCGGAATCTCTTGTTAACAAATTTTCCTCCATATGGGAGAGTACCCGATCCGCACTCCTTCTGTCATCCGAGCGTATGAAAAGACATGCTGACAAAAAACGTCTGGATCCTCCTCAATTCCGTCCAGGGGATAAGGTCTGGCTCTCGTCCAAGTATGTCCGGCTCAAGATTCCTTCCTATAAGTTAGGGCCTCGGTTCATCGGTCCTCTGGAGGTCATCAGTCAGATCAACCCGGTGGCCTATAAATTGAAACTCCCGGCCAACTTGCGGATCCCTAACTCCTTCCATGTATCTCTCCTCAAACCTGTGGTACTTAACTCTTTTTCCAAGTCTACAGGTACGCCTCCTGCTCCGGTTTCCGCTGAAAACGAATTTGAGGTAGAGAACATTCTGGCCACCAAAAGGGTAAGACCTTTTTTCTAGTAGATTGGAAGGGGTTTGGTCCTGAGGAGAGAACGTGGGAGCCCCGGGAGAACATCCATGCCCCTCTCATCCTAGCTAAATTTCTCTCTGGCCTAAAAAAGGGGGGGCCTAAAGGGGGGGGTACTGTAGCGCCGGCGTCCCTGCCCTCTGCTAGGCAGGGACGCTGTTCCCCTCACCCCTCTGCTCCGAGCCCGGCGTCCTCCTCCCGCTCTGCTGGCAGCGCGTGCTCCTTCCCGGCCAACGTGCTTAGGGCGCGCGCGCGCGCGCTCCCTCCCTCTTAAAGGTGCCGCGCGCGCCGTCCTAAGGAGTCCCCGGCCAATGGCCGGAGGACTTCACCATATATAAGGCACCTCCTCCAAAATGGAGGTGCCCGAGCAATGTTGTTGCACTGTTCACTACTCTGCTTCAGCCCTCAGGTCCCGTTGCCAGTTACCTGCCAGATTCCTGCCAGTTGCTGTCTGATTCCTGCCTGATATTCTGCTACCTGCCTGCTAGCCTGAGGTCCGACGGTCTGCCTACCGACTCCTGTCAGTCTGTCTAAGGACCGGCTTGCCCGCTCACCTGGGAGCGCACATCTGCTACCTGCCTGCTAGCCTACCTGGAGGCTCCGCCGTCACGTGCTGTGACCACCTGCCATTCCAGAGACTCCTGCCCGCTCACCTGGGAGCGCACACCTGCTACCTGCCTGCTAGCCTACCTGGAGGCTCCGCCGTCACGTGCTGTGACCACCTGCCATTCCAGAGACTCTCGCATGCTCACCTGGGAGCACACATCTACCATCTGCCTGCTAGCCTACCTGGAGGCTCTGCCATCACAGGTCGTACCTACCCTTTACCCAGAGACTGCCCCGGTCACTTGCCGTGACCTCCTGCCCGTTCATCCAGAGACTGCCCCGGTCACTTGCCGTGACCTCCTGCCCGTTCATCCAGAGACTGCCCCGGTCACTTGCCGTGACCTCCTGCCCGTTCATCCAGAGACTGCCCCGGTCACTTGCCGTGACCTCCAGCCCGTTCACTCAGAGACTGTCCCAGTCACCTGCTGTGACTGCCTGCCCGTCTTCCCTGGTTGCCACCGGCTCCCTTACAAGGACCGCCCCCTTGTATAGTAGCTCAGAGGTTCCACCTCCCAGACCCGTTACAGACTGCACCAGCAGAATAGTGAGTGCAGCTCTGGAGTATAATACAGGATGTAACTCAGGATCAGTAATGTAATGTATCCACACAGTGACTGCACCAGCAGAATAGTGAGTGCAGCTCTGGAGTATATTACAGGAGGTAACTCAGGATCAGTAATGTAATGTATTTACACAGTGACTGCTCCAGCAGAATAGTGAGTGCAGCTCTGGAGTATAATACAGGCGGTAACTCAGGATCAGTAATGTAATGTATGTACACAGTGACTGCACCAGCAGAATAGTGAGTGCAGCTCTGGAGTATAATACAGGAGGTAACTCAGGATCAGTAATGTAATGTATGTACACAGTGACTGCACCAGCAGAATAGTGAGTGCAGCTCTGGAGTATAATACAGGAGGTAACTCAGGATCAGTAATGTAATGTATGTACACAGTGACTCCACCAGCAAAATAGTGAGTGCAGCTCTGGAGTATAATACAGGATGTAACTCAGGATCAGTAATGTAATGTATGTACACAGTGACTGCACCAACAAAATAGTGAGTACAGCTCTGGAGTATAATACAGGATGTAACTCAGGATCAGTAATGTAATGTATGTACACAGTGACTGCTCCAGCAGAATAGTGAGTGCAGCTCTGGAGTATAATACAGGAGGTAACTCAGGATCAGTAATGTAATGTATGTACACAGTGACTGCACCAGCAGAATAGTGAGTGCAGCTTTGGAGTATAATACAGGATGTAACTCAGGATCAGTAATGTAATGTATGTACACAGTGAGTGCACCAGCAGAATAGTGAGTACAGCTCTGGAGTATAATACAGGAGGTAACTCAGGATCAGTAATGTAGTGTATGTACACAGTGACTGCACCAGCAGAATAGTGAGTGCAGCTCTGGAATATAATACAGGAGGTAACTCAGGATCAGTAATGTAATGTATGTACACAGTGACTGCACCAGCAGAATAGTGAGTGCAGCTCTGGAGTATAATACTGGATGTAACTCAGGATCAGTAATGTAATGTATTTACACAGTGACTGCACCAGCAGAATAGTGAGTGCAGCTCTGGAGTATAATACAGGAGGTAACTCAGGATCAGTAATGTAATGTATGTACACAGTGACTCCACCAGCAGAATAGTGAGCGCAACTCTGGAGTATAATACATGAGGAACTCAGTATCAGTAATGTAATGTATATACACAGTGACTGCACCAGCAGAATAGTGAGTGCAACTCTGGAGTATAATACAGGAGGTAACTCAGGATCAGTAATGTAATGTATGTACACAGTGACTGCACCAGCAGAATAGTGAGTGCAGCTCTGGAGTATAATTCAGGATGTAACTCAGGATCAGTAATGTAATGTATGTACACAGTGACTGTACCAGCAGAATAGTGAGTACAGCTCTGGAGTATAATACAGGAGGTAACTCAGGATCAGTAATGTAATGTATGTACACAGTGACTCCACCAGCAGAATAGTGAGCGCAGTTCTGGAGTATAATACAGGATGTAACTCAGGATCAGTAATGTAATGTATGTACACAGTGACTGCTCCAGCAGAATAGTGAGTGCAGCTCTGGAGTATAATACAGGAGGTAACTCAGGATCAGTAATGTAATGTATGTACACAGTGACTGCACCAGCAGAATAGTTAGCGCAGCTCTGGAGTATAATACAGGAGGTAAC
The DNA here is from genome assembly GCF_046119375.1 of Phyllobates terribilis. Classification (NCBI taxonomy): domain Eukaryota; kingdom Metazoa; phylum Chordata; class Amphibia; order Anura; family Dendrobatidae; genus Phyllobates; species Phyllobates terribilis. The sequence goes on along the minus strand of NW_027362768.1, from coordinate 395,221,985 downwards.
TCAGGATCAGTAATGTAATGTATGTACACAGTGAATGCACCAGCAGAATAGTGAGTGCAGCTCTGGAGTATAATACAGGAGGTAACTCAGGATCAGTAATGTAATGTATGTACACAGTGAATGCACCAGCAGAATAGTGAGCGCAGCTCTGGAGTATAATACAGGAGGTAACTCAGGATCAGTAATGTAATGTATGTACACAGTGACTGCACCAGCAGAATAGTGAGTGCAGCTCTGGAGTATAATTCAGGATGTAACTCAGGATCAGTAATGTAATGTATGTACACAGTGACTGTACCAGCAGAATAGTGAGTACAGCTCTGGAGTATAATACAGGAGGTAACTCAGGATCAGTAATGTAATGTATTTACACAGTGACTGCACCAGCAGAATAGTGAGTGCAGCTCTGGAGTATAATACAGGAGGTAACTCAGGATCAGTAATGTAATGTATGTACACAGTGACTCCACCAGCAGAATAGTGAGCGCAGCTCTGGAGTATAATACATGAGGAACTCAGGATCAGTAATGTAATGTATGTACACAGTGACTGCACCAGCAGAATAGTGAGTGCAGCTCTGGAGTATAATACAGGAGGTAACTCAGGATCAGTAATGTAATGTATGTACACAGTGACTGCACCAGCAGAATAGTGAGTGCAGCTCTGGAGTATAATACAGGAGGTAACTCAGGATCAGTAATGTAATGTATGTACACAGTGACTGCACCAGCAGAATAGTGAGTGCAGCTTTGGAGTATAATACAGAATGTAACTCAGGATCAGTAATGTAATGTATGTACACAGTGAGTGCACCAGCAGAATAGTGAGTACAGCTCTGGAGTATAATACAGGAGGTAACTCAGGATCAGTAATATAGTGTATGTACACAGTGACTGCACCAGCAAAATAGTGAGTGCAGCTCTGGAATATAATACAGGAGGTAACTCAGGATCAGTAATGTAATGTATGTACACAGTGACTGCACCAGCAGAATAGTGAGTGCAGCTCTGGAGTATAATACTGGATGTAACTCAGGATCAGTAATGTAATGTATTTACACAGTGATTGCACCAGCAGAATAGTGAGTGCAGCTCTGGAGTATAATACAGAAGGTAACTCAGGATCAGTAATGTAATGTATGTACACAGTGACTCCACCAGCAGAATAGTGAGCGCAGCTCTGGAGTATAATACATGAGGAACTCAGGATCAGTAATGTAATGTATGTACACAGTGACTGCACCAGCAGAATAGTGAGTGCAGCTCTGGAGTATAATACAGGAGGTAACTCAGGATCAGTAATGTAATGTATGTACACAGTGACTGCACCAGCAGAATAGTGAGTGCAGCTCTGGAGTATAATTCAGGATGTAACTCAGGATCAGTAATGTAATGTATGTACACAGTGACTGTACCAGCAGAATAGTGAGTACAGCTCTGGAGTATAATACAGGAGGTAACTCAGGATCAGTAATGTAATGTATGTACACAGTGACTCCACCAGCAGAATAGTGAGCGCAGCTCTGGAGTATAATACAGGATGTAACTCAGGATCAGTAATGTAATGTATGTACACAGTGACTGCTCCAGCAGAATAGTGAGTGCAGCTCTGGAGTATAAAACAGGAGGTAACTCAGGATCAGTAATGTAATGTATGTACACAGTGACTGCACCAGCAGAATAGTGAGCGCAGCTCTGGAGTATAATACATGAGGAACTCAGGATCAGTAATGTAATGTATGTACACAGTGACTGCACCAGCAGAATAGTGTGTGCAGCTCTGGAGTATAATACAGGAGGTAACTCAGGATCAGTAATGAAATGTATGTACACAGTGACTGCACCAGCAGAATAGTGAGTGCAGCTCTGGAGTATAATACAGGAGGTAACTCAGGATCAGTAATGTAATGTATGTACACAGTGACTGCACCAGCAGAATATTGAGTGCAGCTCTGGAGTATAATTCAGGATTTAACTCAGGATCAGTAATGTAATGTATGTACACAGTGACTGTACCAGCAGAATAGTGAATACAGCTCTGGAGTATAATACAGGAGGTAACTCAGGATCAGTAATGTACTGTATGTACACAGTGACTCCACCAGCAGAATAGTGAGCGCAGCTCTGGAGTATAATACAGGATGTAACTCAGGATCAGTAATGTAATGTATGTACACAGTGACTGCTCCAGCAGAATAGTGAGTGCAGCTCTGGAGTATAATACAGGAGGTAACTCAGGATCAGTAATGTAATGTATGTACACAGTGACTGCACCAGCAGAATAATGAGTGCAGCTCTGGAGTATAATACAGGATGTAACTCAGGATCAGTAATGTAATGTATGTACACAGTGACTGCACCAGCAGAATAGTGAGCGCAGCTCTGGAGTATAATACAGGAGGTAACTCAGGATCAGTAATGTAATTTATGTACACAGTGACTGCACCAGCAGAATAGTGAGTGCAGCTCTGGAGTATAATACATGAGGTAACTCAGGATCAGTAATGTAATGTATGTACACAGTGACTGCACCAGCAGAATAGTGAGTACAGCTCTGGAGTATAATACAGGATGTAACTCAGGATCAGTAATGTAATATATGTACACAGTGACTGCACCAGCAGAATAGTGAGTACAGCTCTGGAGTATAATACAGGAGGTAACTCAGGATCAGTAATGTAATGTATGTACACAGTGACTGCACCAGCAGAATAGTGAGTGCAGCTCTGGAGTATAATACAGGAGGTAACTCAGGATCAGTAATGTAATGTCTGTACACAGTGACTGCACCAGCAGCAAACTGGGTGCAGCTCTGATCAGCTGCTAGTCAGTGTGCTGATTACGGGTGTGGTGGCTGCAGATCCTGCTGTGAGCTCCTGATCTCTGAGAAGCCAACACCTCTCCACCTGGGGACCTGCTCTCTCTCTTTCCCAGAGAGAGAGCGGTTTTCTGGGATGAGTGAAAGATCCAAGTCCCAGTCTTCTGCTTCCCGAACCAGGCCGGCGGGGGGCAGAAGAAACCAGCAACCGGCCTGCACATCAGAGGACTCGGGGGTGAGACGCTGCACCAGGAGTCGCAGCAATGTGGCTCCTACTCCCCCCGGGATTGTGGAGACCCCTAGAAGCCGCAAGGCTTCCAGCATGGAGGAAAAGCCTAACAGCTGCGTGCATGATGGCGCTCCTTCCGGAGGAAAGCTGAATGCTCATGGAGGTGAGGCCGACCTCCCTGAGGGGGGGGTGGGCGCTGCAGGGATCCCGGGAGTCTGTGTCCACCTATGCCTCCCGGGTCATGATCCACCTCCGTGAGTATGAAGATGCCAGTAAGCTCATCAGGAGGTTCCGGGAGGAGCTGCGCTGCACAAGCGCAAAAGCTGCGGGGGCCTCCAAACCAAGGAAGGCCAAGCTCCAGGCTGAAGTAAAGAGGCTGACCAGCGAGATTCACCTGCTGGAAATAAGGAAAGCCACCATCAGAGAGCAGAGTGGTCCATTCAAAGAAAAACTAATAAATGAAGACTGCTTTAGAGAAATGGCTGATACCAGAGAGCAAAGGCAGATGGGGCTGCAGCCTGAGAGCCAGGTGAATGATGAGAGTGATGATGACCAGCAGGAAGCCCCACCTGGCAGCCTGCAAATCACCCGCAGGCCACGTGCAGCGAAGCTCCCTGCAGGACAGGCGACAGTGACATCCGGTCGCAGTTCTGCTGTCTCTGGGGAGGACAGTGACAGCTGCGGCCAGGGAGGGGCGCTAATGGTGGAGATTAAGCTCCTGGAGTCCCCAGTGTGCCTCCAAAACTTCCATCTTGGTGACGATCTACCAGAAGAGGCACCTGGGGGACACAAAAAGGCAAAGAAGACCAAGCCAAAGCTGCAGGAAGCGGTAAGATACGTATATGCCCCCCTCCCTGTACCCCCTGAGTCGGCGGCAGGCTCAGCTCGCTGTATAAGCCCCGTTGCCCAGCCCAGCCCGGGTTCTGCTGTGGATCCGGTGCAAAGGAGCGGGGAGATTACACAGCGTGGTCGTGAGGCGCAGAGCTCCGTCTCTGCTTGTAGTAGCGGGGACGCAGCAGGAGGTGCATCAGCCGAGAGGCTGGACAGTGAGGGCGGTCCAGCGGCGGGCGTTCCGTCAGGCCACGATGCTGTGGTGCGCTCCTCAGTGGGAGGGGGGAGCAGCCCGGTGTCGGGGGCAGCTCCGGTAGCCTCGGCGCCTCTGAATGCTGTTGCCGCTGATCACTTAGTTGAGAAGCGGCGGCAGTGTGAGGGGGCTGTCGGGGCTGAGCGTTCCGGTCCTCCCACCAAAGTGCTATTTTGTGTTGGCGTCGCTGGTCCGGAAGATCCTGATGCTAAAGATCAGCGGCGCCTAACAGCAGCTAAAGATCAGCGGCACATTATACCGAATGCCAAACAGCGGAAATTACCGACCAATGATGTGGAGGGCACACATGAGACCGGGGGTGAGGTCGCCTCCAGTTCTATGGAGGTGACTGAGCCCCTTGTGCCTGATGCGGAGGTCAAAATGTCATCCACCATTGTTACTGGTCCAGCAGGAATGAATGTGGTGGTGGGGGTGAATGAGGCTAATTCATTGTCTAGTGGTGTGGTTGCTGGTTTGGTGGAGGGTGAGATGGAGGTGGGTAATGGTGATGCTGTTGGGGCTGATGTGGTCACTGGTCCGGTTGCCCCCCCGGGGGTGGCAACACCTGTCCAGAGTTATCCCAGTGTCACCTCCGGGGCAAATAGGGCATCCTCCTCGTCTCCGGGCTTTGGGGATGGCATGTTGCAATGGCGCCTTCTGGGGGCTCTAAAGAAGGGGGAGAGATCACTAATGGTAGAGGGTCAGGAGGTTGATCTATCCTTCTGGATAGAGAGGCATGGCCTCGGGGCCTTCCGAGAGCAAAAAGGGGGGGATACAGTGTGGTCCCTCCCAACAGCCGGGCCAGGCAGTGTGCGTAGGAATGTGGTCCGTCTTCGGTGGAGGGGCAGTGATGCATGTCCTCCAAGGTCTAAAGTTGTGGAGCTCCTGCTGAGGATGGGCTTCAAGGCGATTGACATCTACGCCTTGATACATCCCTATTCCACGCCTGAGTTTGATGTCAGCTTTGTTCGGCCGGAGGGGCTTGAGCTCTTCTGGGCGAATTATGAGTTGGCAAAAAATGAGCCCGGCTGGCGAGACTTTGCCGTTCAGGCAGTGTCTCGCCAAAACCAGATCAAGAAAGTGACCGTGATGACTCGTAACGAGTCGCTTTCTTGCTATGACATCATGACGTGGCTTGGTCGGTATGGAGAGGTGGTGGAGATGCCAAAGAAAAACCGTGACGAGTTTGGTATCTGGTCAGGGGCCTGGACGTTTATGGTAAAACTTAAGCGTTCAGGTGGTACGGTTGCCCACATTCCATCGTCTGCCTTCCTGGGTAGGGATCGTATCCTGGTCTTCTACCAGGGGCAACCGAAGCTCTGTCACAGGTGCGGCGACCCCACACACTTCAGTGCAAACTGCACTGTGTAGAAATGCGCATTGTGTGGGGGTGTCGGCCATCTTGCTGCCTCTTGTGTGGAGATTAGGTGCCACCTGTGTGGTGAGTTAGGTCACCCATTCAGCCATTGTCCTCGCTCCTTCGCTAATGCAGTCGAGACCCCGGTGGGAGAAAGCCGTGAGGCCGATTCTGCTGGGGAGGGGACTAGCAGGGGTGGGGGAGCTGAGGGGCCAGGGAAGTAAAGCAATAAAAAGACGCCTGCCCAGCTGAGGCGTCTAGACAAGCGCAGACAGGAGAGGGAGCGGAGCGAGCCCCAGACTACCGGGGCAGCCCCTGTCCTGGATGCCAGTCTTGCTGCTGAGGCCCCGAGGGATGATGAGTTGGATGAGGAGGTCAGGAGGATCCACAGGGAGGAAACTGCCTCTGCCTTAGAATCCTCCCATTATGAAAGTATGGATGAGGATAATAAGCGGTGGCTATAGAACAAGCGTAAGCTCGGCACCAAAAAGAAGAAAAAGAAGGGAGATAAAACATCTTCTCCCGCTCTGACCAAGGTACCTAAGGAAGGTAAAACCGACTCCCCTCTAGTTGGTCTTTCTAACCGGTTCCAAGCCCTTGATAACATCTCTTCCTCTGAGGAGGAGGCTGAGGGTGAGGTTCCGGCTTCTGCGGAGCTTACAGGGGGCGCCGAGTCTCCTTCTCCTGGGGATGCAAGGTCCTTGGGGGGAGGGACTGGCCCAGAGTCCGGAGACGAGGACGAGAAAAGAAGGAAAAATGCTGAAATGGACACCTCTATGTCATTAAAGAGGGGGAAGTATTCCTCGTCTGAGGCAGAGGATAAGGGGAATGGGAAGAGGAAAGCCATCTAACTTAATCACCAATGATGGCGGTACCCACTCCGTTGACGCTGGCGTCCATTAATGTCGCCAGCATTAAGTCAAATATGGCTAGATTTGCGGCCTTTGATTTTCTCAGCCCGGTTGAAGCTGACATTTTCTTTTTGCAAGAGACCAGGCTGCCAAATATGGCAGAGGTGTTTATAGCTAAGAGGGAGTGGAGACTCGGGCCCTCCTATTGGTCTCTTGCGGCCGAGCCGTATAGCGGAGTGGCGGTCCTTTTTACCGCACCGGTAGAATGCCGACGGGTTATTGAGTTAGAAATGGGGAGGTGCCTGATATTAGATGTCCTCATGAAGGGACAGGAGCTTCGGCTCATTAACATTTATGGTCCCCAATCTAAGTGGGACCGGAAGTGTCTCTTTATGAGGATCAAGCCCTACCTTTTTACGAGTCGGCAGGTCGTCTTTGGAGGGGACTTCAACACTGTCACGAGGCCCCGGGATAGAGGAGGTTCCAGAGACAAGCTGACTTATGATAGCGTCGCCCTTAATAGTATAGCTAGTGAGGCTCGCCTGGTGGATGTGACGCACCCCTGGGCCTTCGTCGCGCGGCATCGCGCGCACGGGAGCTTACCCGGAGCCGGATCTGTTGAGGGTTGTTGTCTCGTGGCGGTGACCCGGTCCGTGCCCAGGGAGTCAAACTGAGCGGCGATGTATTAGCGGTAGATGTTGGACGACTACGCCACCCGTTGAATGCAGCGAAGGAGCTGCCGCTGCAGGGCAGACCGCTGAGGCCGGTGGTAGGATTGTGCAGCGTGATAGTATCACCCCCAACGGGAGGGGTATGGCCTCAGGGCAGCCGACGTGGATGATGGGGGTAGCAGGAATCACTCAGAGACGATGCGGTGTAATTCAGGGTCTTTACTGGTGATAAAGATAGACCCTCCCGGAGTACTGGCTAGCGATCGGGGCCTGGTCAGTCCTTGAGCAGATGGGATCTTCCCTGGCCAGGCGGAGTTGTAGGCCTCCCAAACTGACTGTACTCTTCTGGCTACCTTGCTAGAGGCGGGTATAAGTAGCCCACGTCCCTGAGTGTACCGTGTGGTGCTCACCCGTATGGCCGGTGACTCGGGGCCTTCTAGTGGCGTCCGCTCCACGACGGCGGTGCTGGTCCCACGCGTGTGACCGTGCCTTCGGGTTTCTTGGCCAGAGGACCTGAAATCCCCTGCCGGGCGGTTTCTGCTGCTGGGTAAAGATTAGTCCCCACAGCCTCGGACTCCGGGTCCGGTGATAGCTTCTCAGTCAGGGCGAGCTCTGCAGCTGCCAGCCCCTGACTCCTTATAGCACTGCTCCCACAGAGCTCCTGATGTTCTTTTCCTAGATCTGCTTCTCTTCTCTGTCTCTACTTCTTCTCTACTCACTAACCCTGCCTCAGCCCTAGGTTTATATAGGGGAAGTTCTTCCCCTCCCAGGACTGGGCAGGAGGTGTGGCATGCATAGGATCCCTGACCAAGAGACCTCCCACCTGCTCTCAGACATAACATTGCTGTTACTGTGGAAACCAGACCCCTGGGGTGCCACATTCCCCCCTAGTGAAATTTAGTACTCCGGGACTAAACATAACAAGGTATAAACAATAATAATACAATAAGAAAAACACAATAAGATGGTTACGGTGTGTCCGCAACCGGGTGCAGTTTTGAAGAAAACAAAGGTGTCCATTTCACCAAAACAGGGAGACGTAACCAGGTAGGGGTCTGTCCTGCCCCGAGTCCTTAACAGTCTTTAGTCCATTCCTGGGTTACGCTCCAACCAATTGTACAAGGATTCCCGGTAAATCCACCAAGGACTCCTAAAAATAACTAGAAACACATAATTATTTACAAGTAACAGACAGGTGACCACAAATAAAACAATTTAAACACTTCAAATCCTCCAACGTGCGGGTAACTGGCCTCTAGTGGCCCTAGTGGACCTACGGAGTTGACTGTCTGGCCCTGAACTACAGGGTGTAGGAGCTGTCAAGGGTAAACTGGGCAGCTGTCTACGGGCTCTTTGGCTCACTAGGGGTACGGCAGGCTCACTATGAGCAGAGGGTTGATCCTCCTGTTCTGCTTGTGTGGAGTCTGCTGCCTCCTGGACCGGCTGCTCTTCCAGCTCTACCTGTTGCTCCGTAGGCAAATGGGATGCTGGTTGGAGGAACGTGAGGACGGGTACCACAACTGCACCATTGACTTGAGTCCAGGATCGAGGGAAGTCTCCGAGCACAGTACTAACCATATCTTCCCTTTCCTCTACGGGTCGAGGGTCTTCTTGCTCTCCTTCTGGGTTCCGTAGCTGTTCGGGACACTTCTTCAGGTGATCCCGGGATACAATGGCTGTGGTTTCCCCTCCGTCTTTACTGATGGTACAAACCTTTGGGTTGTCGTGGCTTGAGGGCAGTACGGTGTACGGGTCCTTCTCCCACTGGTCGTCCAACTTGTGGAGCCGTCTCTTCCTCTTCAAGACCTGCTCTCCGGGTACCAGGGGAACAGCGGGAGCATACTGGTTGTAATTTTTCTCTTGTCTTTCCTTAGCGAGACAGAGACTTCGCTCCACGCTCTCCTGTACTTTCCGGTACTGCTGCTGCCTCTCTGTGTCCCAGTCTGCTTCCGGTGAAGTGTCCTCGGGTGTCAGGACTCCCATCTCCAGGTCAACAGGTAGCTTACCAGGCCTTGCCCTCATTAGGTAAGCCAGGGTACAGTTGGTGGAACCTACAGGGATGTAGTTATATAGGTCCACCAGGTCGGGCAGCTTCTCAGGCCACAGACTGCGTTCTTCCAGGGGCAACGTTTTCAGAAGATCCATTACCACCTGGTTCATTTTCTCACAAAGTCCATTAGTTTGCGGATGATAGGGTGTCGTCCTTATCTTCCGGCAGCCATACAGATTGCAGAATTCCTGGAAGACCTCCGCTTCAAAGGCAGGTCCCTGGTCCGTCAGCACTTGGTCCGGGTACCCGTGTGGACGGCAGAAGTGCTGCTGGAAGGCTCTAGCTGCTGTTTGAGCTGTTAAGTCCTTAACGGGGACGACAACCAAGAACCGGGAGTAATGATCTACAATGGTTAACGCGTAGACGTAGCCACTTCTGCTTGGGGTCAGTTTTACATGATCCAAGGCTACCAGTTCCAATGGCTGCTTGGTGACGATGGACTGAAGGGGGGGTCTTCTGGCTGGCACGGTCCTTCCTTCTTAGGTTGCACGGGCCACAGTCTCTGCACCACCTCTCGATGGTTCCCCTCATGCCTACCCAGTGGAACCGCCCGCGCAGCAGGAACTCCAGCTTCTTCCATCCGAAGTGTCCAGCCCCGTCGTGGTATGCCTCCATCACCATGGCTGCGTCTCTTCGTGGCACCACTACTTGCCAGATTAGTTCATGCGTCCGGGAGTTAACCATTCTGCGGCACAACTTCCCCTTGTAAAGGAACAGTCGACTCTTCTCAGCCCACAGTTGTTTGGCTTCCTCCGGAGCGTCTGGGTCAAGGCGAGCCTCTGGCCGAGTCAGCATCTCCTTCACCAGTCGGACGGCAGGGTCACTGTCTTGCGTTTCCTCCCAGTTGTAGTGAGGCAAGGGGTTAAACGTAGCGGCTTGCTTACTCCTTATCCGATGGGAATACTGGATAGTCCCATGACGGTGGAACGCGGGGAGTTCGACTTCTTCCAATCCCTCTGGATCTTCTCCTACGTCCGGTAGGTTTGGCATCCTGGACAGGGCGTCCGCGTTGGTATTGGAGCGTCCTGCCCGGTATTTGATTGTGAACTCGTAGTTGGACAGACGGGCCATCCATCTCTGCTCTAGGGCACCGAGTCTTGCCGTGTCCAGGTGTGTCAACGGGTTGTTATCCGTGTACACGGTGAACCGGGAAGAAGCGAGGTAGTGCTTAAAGCGTTCGGTGACTGCCCACACCACTGCCAGGAACTCTAGCTTAAATGAGCTGTAATTCTCAGGGTTTCTTTCGGTGGGTCGCAGTTTTCGACTGGCGTAAGCGATTACTCGTTCTTTCCCCTGCTGGATCTGGGACAGTACGGCTCCTAGCCTGATGTTACTTGCGTCGGTGTAGAGGATAAAGGGCTGGCTGTAATCAGGGTACGCCAGGATTTAATCCCCCGTGAGGGCCATCTTCAGCTGGCGGAAGGACTCTTCTTCTAACTTCTCCCATTTGAAGGGCGGCTTCTGGTTCTTGGCCTTCCGGGACTGGCCTATCAGGAGGTCCTGCATAGGAGCTGCCTTTTTGGTGAAACCGGGGATGAATCTGCGGTAATAGCCTACCAACCCGAGGAACTGCCGCACTTCCTTTACACTGGAGGGACTTGGCCATTCCTTAATTGCGGTGATCTTATCAGGGTCGGGAGCCACTCCGTCAGCGCTCACCACGTGTCCCAGGTACTGCACCTTTGGTTTTAGGAGGTGACACTTGAAGGGTTTTACCTTTAGGCCGTAGTTTGCCAGAGCTTCGAACACTTCCGCCAGGTGTTTCAGGTGGTCCTCATAAGTCTTGGAATATACGATGACATCGTCCAGGTACAACAGGACCGTCTCGAAGTTTCTGTGGCCCAGACAGCACTCCATTAATCGTTGAAAGGTTCCTGGTGCGTTACAGAGTCCGAACGGCATGCAGGTAAACTCGCTAAGTCCCATCTGGGTGGTGAATGCGGTCTTCTCCCGGTCCGCCTCTGCTACAGGAACCTGCCAGTACCCGCTAGTGAGATCCAAGGTAGAGAAGAAGTTAGCAGATCTTAAAGCAGCCAAAGACTCCTCTATCCTTGGTAAGGGGTACGCATCCTTGTGTGTGATACGGTTGATTTTCCGGTAATCTACACACATCCTCATGGTGTTGTCTTTCTTTTTGACTAAGACTAGTGGAGCTGCCCAGGGGCTACAGCTATCCCTGATCACCCCAGCCTCCTTCATGTCCCTAAGCATCCCCTTGGCGTGTTGGTAGTGTGCAGTGGGTACGGGTCGATACCTCTCTTTTATGGGAAGATGGTCTCCCGTGGGGATGTGGTGTTCTACCCCCTTGACTCGCCCGAAGTCTAACGGGTGTTTACTAAACACTCTCTCGTACTCTTGAACCACCCGATAGACTCCCTGTCTCTGGTGTGAGGGAGTGGAGTCAGTACCCAAATGTAGTTGCTGACACCAGTCCTCCATTGTTTCCCTAGAGCCGTTACTTTCCTCCGGGGAAGATGGAGGCAAGGGTTCTACGGACTGTATGGAATTTTGATTGATGGTATACAATTTGGCTAGCGTGGCATACCGGGGCAGGTACACTTCCCTCTTCCCGATATTTATTATGCGAACGGGCACCCTCCCATGGCGTACATTGACCACCCCCCGTGCTGTCAAAATGGTGGGCCTACTGTCTGAGTAAACTGGTTCTACCATTGCCTGGTAATCTCTACCTCTCAGACCAATAGCTGCCCGGCACCAAATCATCATTTCACTTTTTGGGGGCATGGCAATAGGAAAAGGGTCACACATTCTTACGCTACCAATCTCACCACCGGAGAGTTCTATCTGTTGCCGTCGCATCAGTGCCCGGATCTCTTTCTGGAGCACTCGCTGCTGGCCGGAGCTGGCGTTCTTGGCAACCTGCTGTAAAAGGAAAATCACCTCTGCAAGACAATTTTCAATCACATTAGTTCCTAGAGTTATCTTTGGGTGACTCTCGTGCTTGTCAATGTCGACAATGATCAGTCCCTGTGCCGCCAATTCGACTCTACCGATTTTAATGGTCACCTCTTTAAATCCAATCTGTGGCACGGGCTGATCATTGCAGGCGATGATACTCAAGTCTTCGTCAGGGTAGCGGGTGATATCCGAGTCATTCCAGTACTGCTTGAAGAGCACGTACGGGATAGTGGTAACCTGTGACCCGGTGTCCAGTGGGGCACTCATGGGGATGCCATCCAGTACCACAGGCAAGACTGGACGTCCTCCCACATATTTGTCGCGCCAGTTCGATGGGCCTGATGATCTTTTTCCTGGGGTTTGGCCCTCTACCCCAGGTTGCGCCAGTTTAAAGGACAGTACCTTGCCATATGTCCGGGTTGATTGCAGCGGCGGCAGATGGGTTGTCCGTCCTCGTTGTATCGGTCGCTGGGTCTTCCTCTGGCCGGTGGGGTCCTCCTTGGTCGACGCCACGGGATGTCCTCCGGTCCGGATGCCAGCTGGATCTTCCCTGGAGTGGAAACCTGTAAAGACTGCACAGTTCGGGTTAGCGCAGCAACGCTTTTAGATAGCTCTTGGACCTGATGGTGCAGGTCTGGAGCCGGGTCATTGTTCAAAGCCTGCGCATCAGCTCCCACAGGCCCTGCCGACAAGGGGGCCGCCCCCTGGTGGTAAGTGGTAGTGGAGCGTCTGTGGGTCACAACGCCACCTGGTGCCGGTTCTCGGAGCACCCGGATGGCTCTGTCCTTGAACTGTGCAAATCCCAGATGAGGGTCCTGTAAGGCCATTGCCCGCAACTGGGTTCGGTGGGCATTGCAATATAAACCCTCTATAAATTGTTCAGTCAACAGCCTGTCCTCGTCTCCCACGCCGTCAGGGTCGGTCTGCTTAATGGCTCTCAGGGCCTCTTGTAGGTTCAGGGCATAGTCCCTTATACTCTCGTGTGCTCGCTGCTTGCACCCGTAGAATCTAAGCTTGATCTCGGCTGAGGTGCGGGTATCAAAGGTGTCCCTCAGCCGGGTTAGTATCCCTGCAACAGTCCTTCCCCCAGGTGGCCAGGACTTTACCTCCCTTTGGGCTGCCCCGGTTAGTTGGGCCACCAGGATGCTCACTTTTTGCTCTTCTGTGAGGGGATACACCTGGAAGAGGCTATCCAGCTTTTCTCTAAAGTCATGCAGGGTATGTGACTCCCCTGAGTACTGGGGTAGCCAGGCCGCTCCCGGGATATAGGGCATGGTGAAAGGCATGACTGCAGCAGCGGTGGCGCTGGCGGGGGTTGAGGCAGTGAAGCTCTCCTCCGTATCCGACATCTTCCTCTCCCCTAGTGGACCGTGGCCTACCTTGCGATGATCCTCTTCCGTAGGCCGCGGCTCCGCAGTGGATCGTCAGGGTTGAGGACCTTCCGTCGCGCTCCTGTGACGTCGGCGTCTGCTGGGCTCCTTTCAGGACCTTACGCAACGTCCGGACGTGAGGCGGGGCTTCAGTTCTCGCGCGCTTTCGGAGTCCACGCCCCTCTTCTTCCCGCGCGGCGTCTTCAAGATGGCGTCCAACGGCGGGAAAACTCCACGGATGGCGGGAAGAAGGCAGAAGATGGCGCCGGATGGCGGGAAAACTTCGCGGATGGCGGGAAGAAGGCAGAAGATGGCGCCGGATGGCGGGAAAACTTCACCACTGGTAAGTTTGAACAGTCTTTTTCAGGCACGCAGTACCCGGTGGTTGCGGGCACGAAATCCTGCCGACTACGCCAAAAGTTGACGCACCCCTGGGCCTTCGTCGCGCGGCATCGCGCGCACGGGAGCTTACCCGGAGCCGGATCTGTTGAGGGTTGTAGTCTCGTGGCGGTGACCCGGTCCGTGCCCAGGGAGTCAAACTGAGCGGCGATGTATTAGCGGTAGATGTTGGACGACTACGCCACCCGTTGAATGCAGCGAAGGAGCTGCCACTGCAGGGCAGACCGCTGAGGCCGGTGGTAGGATTGTGCAGCGTGATAGTATCACCCCCAACGGGAGGGGTATGGCCTCAGGGCAGCCGACGTGGATGATGGGGGTAGCAGGAATCACTCAGAGACGATGCGGTGTAATTCAGGGTCTTTACTGGTGATAAAGATAGACCCTCCCGGAGTACTGGCTAGCGATCGGGGCCTGGTCAGTCCTTGAGCAGATGGGATCTTCCCTGGCCAGGCGGAGTTGTAGGCCTCCCAAACTGACTGTACTCTTCTGGCTACCTTGCTAGAGGCGGGTATAAGTAGCCCACTTCACTGAGTGTACCGTGTGGTGCTCACCCGTATGGCCGGTGACTCGGGGCCTTCTAGTGGCGTCCGCTCCACGACGGCGGTGCTGGTCCCACGCGTGTGACCGTGCCTTCGGGTTTCTTGGCCAGAGGACCTGAAATCCCCTGCCGGGCGGTTTCTGCTGCTGGGTAAAGATTAGTCCCCACAGCCTCGGACTCCGGGTCCGGTGATAGCTTCTCAGTCAGGGCGAGCTCTGCAGCTGCCAGCCCCTGACTCCTTATAGCACTGCTCCCACAGAGCTCCTGATGTTCTTTTCCTAGATCTGCTTCTCTTCTCTGTCTCTACTTCTTCTCTACTCACTAACCCTGCCTCAGCCCTAGGTTTATATAGGGGAAGTTCTTCCCCTCCCAGGACTGGGCAGGAGGTGTGGCATGCATAGGATCCCTGACCAAGAGACCTCCCACCTGCTCTCAGACATAACATTTCTGTTACTGTGGAAACCAGACCCCTGGGGTGCCACAGATGTCCACATCCGGCACACCGCAGGCCAAGAAGGGTTCACCTATCATAGAGGTAACTGTAGGTCCAGGATAGACAGGTTTTATTTAAAGGAGGAAGCCATCTCTTCAGCAGTATCTGTTGTTGAGGTGGAGTTCTCCGATCACTGTTTGATTTTGTTTTCCCTGAATGTTACAGAGACCCCCCGGATGGGAAGAGGCTTTTGGAGGCTCAATTCGTCTCTCTTGGAAGAAGCGGAGATAAGACAGTCCTTTGAGGATTTTCTTCAGAGCCAGGTACCCTTACTGGATCTTTGTAGTAGTAAGTCAGAGTGGTGGGAGATGTTTAAGAAAAGGGTGCCGAGATTCTTCCGCCAGCTCTCGAGCCTCAGGAGCCTGGACAGGTACCGCCTGTATCAGGGCCTGAGGAGGAAACTCGAGCATCTTGTCTCAACTGGAGGTAGTCGCGAGGAGATCTCCAGAGTGAAATCTTTGCTAATGAGGTGTCAGTATGATAGACACGCATCTTTGGTTTTTGAGAGGAATTACGGGAAGTACCGCTCGCCCGACCCTTACAGAAACTGCAAGATGTCAGTGAATAGTAAAGTTGTTACAGGACTGGTTGACACTGCGGGGTACCTGAAAAGATCCAGATCAGGGATCCTGGAGGTCGTCAGATCCTTCTACTCGCTCCTCTTGGGGAAGAGGGATCTGGATTGGGATGAGATGTCGGCTTTTCTGGCTGAAGCCGTCCCCGAACCAGGGGTAGACCCCTCTCTTGGCTTTTTGACAGAGATGATCAGGGAAGAGGAAGTTAAGTTGGCAATTGAAGGGCTTGCCCTGAAGAAATCTCCCGGTCCGGATGGCTTAACATCTGAATTCTATAAGACCTTTAAGGACGCCTTGGTTCCCCTCTTGACTGAGGTATTCAATGAGTGTCTTTCCTCGGGCACTCTGCCAAAGTCAATGAGGAGGTCTGCCCTGATCATCTTGTCAAAGGGTAAGGACCCATCTTGCATTGAGAATTGGCGTCCCATAGCGCTTCTCAATGCAGACAGGAAGGTTTTGGCAAAGGTGCTGTTTAATCGGCTGGTGAAATTTGCACCCCAGCTCCTTTCGGGGGCCCAGCATTGCTCTGTTCCGGGCCGCAGTACAATTAGTGCTGTACTCTGTGTCCGAGAGGCGGTGGAACAGGGTAGGGCTGGCCACTGGAAGGGGTACATGCTGTCATTGGACCAGGCAAAAGCGTTTGATCGGGTTAATCATGAGTACCTCTGGTCTGTCCTTCTGAGGTATGGCCTGCCGGGGGGGTTTGTTGATTGGCTTAAGACCTTGTACTCTGGGGCAGAGAGTTTCCCGCTTGTGAACGGTTGGATTGGCAGCTCTTTTGAGGTTGGGTGTGGTGTCCGCCAGGGTTGTCCCTTGAGCCCGCTACTGTACGTGTTTGCGATTGACCCACTTCTTAGGAGGGTGGAGCGTGGACCGTTGGCTGGGATCGGGATGGACCGGGCAGCACCGGAAGCCACTCTGAGAGTGGTGGCGTATGCCGATGACGTCACCGTTTTTGCTTCCTCTGATGGGGAGGCAGAATGGCTGATGTCAGAGGTAAATCGCTACTCGGAGGCATCCGGGTCCAAGATCAACCGGGATAAGTGTGAGAGTCTCTGGCTGGGAGGAGGAGATCCTGGTTTTGATCTCCCGGACACCCTTCCAGGACCCAGAGTCTCTGCAAAAGTTCTTGGCATCGAATTTGGCCAGGGGGATTACCCAAACAAAATTGGGACAGCAGGCTAGAGATCGCCACTCAGAAGGTGAACCAATGGAAGGGTTGGTCTTTGACCCTAAGGGAAAGGGTAAACCTGATCAAAACTTACCTGCTCCCTTTGCTGATCTATCTGGGCAGTGTGTGCATCTTGCCGGAGCCTCTCTGGACTCGGGTCTACAGTTTCTTCTTCCAACTGTTATGGGGGAATAGACTGAACCTGGTCAAGAGGGAGGTTACCTACCGTACGAGGAGACTAGGAGGGTTGGGTATGGTCAACCCTGTGGTATTCCTTGTGAATACCTTCATTAAGATCAATATTGCAAACCTCTGGAAAGAGAGGGCTCCTCCGTGGGTATTCTCCTGTAAGGGATGGTTTCAGCCTTTCTTCCAGGAATGGGAGACAGTAGGGCAAGTGAAGGATCTCCGCACACCGCATGGACATCTCCAGGCTTACGCTACCGTGGTTCTGAAGGTAATTCGCCGGTGGGGTCTGGGAATGTGGGAGGTCAGGACTCTGCCAAGGAAGCTCCTTGACAAAAGGGTTCTGTTGACCCATTTTCAGAGGCCTCTGGCACTCAGGGATTGCCCAAGTCGGGATCTTGGGGTGGGTCTGCATCTTTTGAATTCTATCAGGATCCCCTCGAAGGTTTGGGACTTGGCTTGGCGCTGCTTCCATGGGAAACTGTGTGTGAGGGACAATCTGAAGTGTAGGAGCTCTGAGGACAGGAACTGTCCTCGGGAGCATTGTGGTACCATGCTTGAAAGCATGGACCACTTCCTGCTTCGTTGTCCCTTTAACACAGAGGTGTACAACAGGGTGGGCGCCTCCATTGGCTGGCCCCGGCTGGCCGGTCTCTCTTATGCGGAATGGGCCTATGGAGCATTCGGGGACCTGGGTGGTCGGGACCGCTGCACCTTATTTCTGGTTAGCGCAGTGGTTAGGTATCACACGTGGAACGCACGGTGGTTAGTATCGACGCAGCGGAAAATCCTCCCAGTGGACGATGTGTTTAGGACCATACTCGGTGACCTGGTGAAGGTGCGTTCTCTGGAGTATGAGAGACTGGGTACACGGAGGGCCGCTCTCCTCTGGAGGGGCTTTTCTTTTAGTGTGCCCTAGTCTGGTCATCTCCTCTCCTGGTGGTGGGCTGCTGCTAACACCATAGATTTTTGTTTTTGATCAGTAGACAGTGATGTAGGGCTGCAGGCGCCGAACTTGGGCTTTGTCAGTTGTGGTTATTGTATTGTGTGTTATTCTATTGTTTGTTTCTGTATATATTGTATATATGGGTTTGGGTGGAGGCGTTAGGTTGGGTGGAGGGAAAAGGGGGGAGGTGGGTTCATCTTGTGGGACACTGGTTATTTGGGTGAAAAACTGGCACTGCCTGATCTGTCCTATGGACGTTGGACATGGACTGAGGCATGAGGCGCAGGACCAGCTCTCAGGTCAGTGCCGGGGAGGGACTGGTGGGCTTGAGTGTGGGGTGTTTTGTTTTGTCTTGTATATATTTGTATAGTTAGTATTTATTTTATTTTATTTATTTAAAAAAAAAAAAAGAATGTATATATTAGTTTGTATATAATTTGTCGGTTATTGTTTATTATATTGTTATTATTTGTTTGGTAACCGGACCAGATGTCATGGTTTAGGTAGTTATTATTGTGTATATATGTATAATATGTGTGTGAGGAGAGAGGGAGCGGCTGGACCAGCAGAATAGTGAGTGCAGCTCTGGAGTATAATACAGGAGGTAACTCAGGATCAGTAATGTAATGTATGTACACAGTGACTGCACCAGCAGAATAGTGAGTGCAGCTCTGGAGTATAATACAGGATGTAACTCAGGATCAGTAATGTAATGTATGTACACAGTGACTGCACCAGCAGAATAGTGAGTGCAGCTCTGGAGGATAATACAGGAGGTAACTCAGGATCAGTAATGTAATGTATGTACACAGTGACTGCACCAGCAGAATAGTGAGTGCAGCACCAGAGTATAATACAGGAGGTAACTCAGGATCAGTAATGTAATGTATGTACACAGTGACTCCACCAGCAGAATAGTGAGTGCAGCTCTGGGGTATAATACAGGAGGTAACTCAGGATCAGTAATGCAATGTATGTACACAGTGACTGCACCAGCAGAATAGTGAGTGCAGCTCTGGAGTATAATACAGGATGTAACTCATGATCAGTAATGTAATGTATGTACACAGTGACTCCACCAGCAGAATAGTGAGTGCAGCTCTGGAGTATAATACAGGAGGTAACTCAGGATCAGTAATGTAATGTATGTACACAGTGACTGCACCAGCAGAATAGTGAGTGCAGCTCTGGAGTATAATACAGGGTGTAGCTCAGGATCAGTAATGTAATGTATGCACACAGTGACTGCACCAGCAGAATAGTGAGTGCAGCTCTGGGGTATAATACAGGAGGTAACTCAGGATCAGTAATGTAATGTATGTACGCAGTGACTCCACCAGCAGAATAGTGAGCGCAGCTCTGGAGTATGATACAGGAGGTAACTCAGGATCAGTAATGTAATGTATGTACACAGTGACTCCACCAGCAGAATAGTGAGTACAGCTCTGGAGTATAATACAGGAGTTAATTCAGGATCAGTAATGTAATGTATGTACACAGTGACTCCACAAGCAGAATAGTGAGTGCAGCTCTGGAGTATAATACAGGATGTAACTCAGGATCAGTAATGTAATGTATGTACACAGTGACTGCACCAGCAGAATAGTGAGTGCAGCTCTGGAGTATAATACAGGATGTAACTCAGGATCAGTAATGTAATGTATGTACACAGTGACTGCACCAGCAGAATAGTGAGTGCAGCACCAGAGTATAATACAGGAGGTAACTCAGGATCAGTAATGTAATGTATGTACACAGTGACTGCACCAGCAGAATAGTGAGTGCAGCTCTGGAGTATAATACATGAGGTAACTCAGGATCAGTAATGTAATGTATGTACACAGTGACTTCACCAGCAGAATAGTTAGTGCAGCTCTGGAGTATAATACAGGATGTAACTCAGGATCAGTAATGTAATGTATGTACACAGTGACTGCACCAGCAGAATAGTGAGTGCAGCTCTGGAGTATAATACAGGAGGTAACTCAGGATCAGTAATGTAATGTATGTACACAGTGACTGCACCAGCAGCATACTGGGTGCAGCTCTGATCAGCTGCTAGTCAGTGTGCTGATTACGGGTGTGGTGGCTGCAGATCCTGCTGTGAGCTCCTGATCTCTGAGAAGCCAACATCACTCCACCTGGGGACCTGCTCTCTCTCTTTCCCAGAGAGAGAGCTGGTTTCTGGGATGAGTGAAGGAGCCAAGTCCCAGTCTTCTGCTTCCCGAACCAGGCCGGCGGGGGGCAGAAGAAACCAGCAACCGGCCTGCACATCAGAGGACTCGGGGGTGAGACTCTGCACCAGGAGTCGCAGCAATGTGGCTCCTACTCCCCCCGGGATTGTGGAGACCCCTAGAAGCCGCAAGGCTTCCAGCATGGAGGGAAAGCCTGACAGCGGCGTGCATGATGGCGCTCCTTCCGGAGGAAAGCTGAGTGCTCATGGAGGTGAGGCCGACCTCCCTGAGGGGGGGGGGGTGGGCGCTGCAGGGACCCCGGGAGTCTGTATCCACCTATGCCTCCCGGGTCATGATCCACCTCCGTGAGTATGAAGATGCCAGTAAGCTCATCAGGAGGCTCCGGGAGGAGCTGCGCTGCACAAGCGCAAAAGCTGCGGGGGCCTCCAAACCAAGGAAGGCCAAGCTCCAGGCTGAAGTAAAGAGGCTGACCAGCGAGATTCACCTGCTGGAAATAAGGAAAGCCACCATCAGAGAGCAGAGTGGTCCATTCAAAGAAAAACTAATAAATGAAGACCGCTTTAGAGAAATGGCTGATACCAGAGAGCAAAGGCAGATGGGGCTGCAGCCTGAGAGCCAGGTGGATGATGAGAGTGATGATGACCAGCAGGAAGCCCCACCTGGCAGCCTGCAAAGTCACCCGCAGGCCACGTGCAGCGAGCTCCCTGCAGGACAGGCGACAGTGACATCCGGTCGCAGTTCTGCTGGCTCTGGGGAGGACAGTGACAGCAGCGGCCAGGGAGGGGCGCTAATGGCGGAGATTAAGCTCCTGGAGTCCCCAGTGTGCCTCCAAAACTTCCATCTTGGTGATGATCTACCAGAAGAGGCACCTGGGGGCCACAAAAAGGCAAAGAAGACCAAGCCAAAGCTGCAGGAAGTGGTAAGATACGTATATGCCCCCCTCCTTGTACCCTCTGAGTCGGCGGCAGGCTCAGCTCGCTGTATAAGCCCCGTTGCCCAGCCCAGCCCGGGTTCTGCTGTGGATCCGGTGCAAAGGCGCGGGGAGATTACACAGCGTGGTAGTGAGGCGCAGAGCTCCGTCTCTGCTTGTAGTAGCGGGGACGCAGAAGGAGGTGCATCAGCTGAGAGGCTGGACAGTGAGGGCGGCCCGGCGGCGGGCGTTCCGTCAGGCTACGATGCTGTGGTGCGCTCCTCAGTGGGAGGGGGGAGCAGCCCGGTGTCGGGGGCAGCTCCGGTAGCCTCGGCGCCTCTGAATGCTGTTGCCGCTGATCACTTAGTTGAGAAGCGGCGGCAGTGTGAGGGGGCTGTCGGGGCTGAGCGTTCCGGTCCTCCCACCAAAGTGCTATTTTGTGTTGGCGTCGCTGGTCCGGAAGATCCTGATGCTAAAGATCAGCGGCGCCTAACAGCAGCTAAAGATCAGCGGCACATTATACCGAATGCCAAACAACAGAAATTACCGACCAATGATGTGGAGGGCACACATAAGACCGGGGGTGAGGTCGCCTCCAGTTCTATGGAGGTGACTGAGCCCCTTGTGCCTGATGCGGAGGTCAAAATGTCATCCACCATTGTTACTGGTCCAGCAGGAATGAATGTGGTGGTGGGGGTGAATGAGGCTAATTCATTGTCTAGTGGTGTGGTTGCTGGTTTGGTGGAGGGTGAGATGGAGGTGGGTAATGGTGATGCTGTTGGGGCTGATGTGGTCACTGGTCCGGTTGCCCCCCCGGGGGTGGCAACACCTGTCCAGAGTTATCCCAGTGTCACCTCCGGGGCAAATAGGGCATCCTCCTCGTCTCCGGGCTTTGGGGATGGCATGTTGCAACGGCGCCTTCTGGGGGCTCTAAAGAAGGGGGAGAGATCACTAATGGTAGAGGGTCGAGAGGTTGATCTATCCTTCTGGATAGAGAGGCATGGCCTCGGGGCCTTCCGAGAGCAAAAAGGGGGGGATACAGTGTGGTCCCTCCCAACAGCCGGGCCAGGCAGTGTGCGTAGGAATGTGGTCCGTCTTCGGTGGAGGGGCAGTGATGCATGTCCTCCAAGGTCTAAAGTTGTGGAGCTCCTGCTGAGGATGGGCTTCAAGGCGATTGACATCTACGCCTTGATACATCCCTATTCCACGCCTGAGTTTGATGTCAGCTTTGTTCGGCCGGAGGGGCTTGAGCTCTTCTGGGCGAATTATGAGTTGGCAAAAAATGAGCCCGGCTGGCGAGACTTTGCCGTTCAGGCAGTGTCTCGCCAAAACCAGATCAAGAAAGTGACCGTGATAACTCGTAACGAGTCGCTTTCTTGCTATGACATCATGACGTGGCTTGGTCGGTATGGAGAGGTGGTGGAGATGCCAAAGAAAAACCGCGACGAGTTTGGTATCTGGTCAGGGGCCTGGACGTTTATGGTAAAACTTCAGCGTTCAGGTGGTACGGTTGCCCACATTCCATCGTCTGCCTTCCTGGGTAGGGATCGTATCCTGGTCTTCTACCAGGGGCAACCGAAGCTCTGTCACAGGTGCGGCGACCCCACACACTTCAGGGCAAACTGCACTGTGCAGAAATGTGCGTTGTGTGGGGGTGTCGGCCATCTTGCTGCCTCTTGTGTGGAGATTAGGTGCCACCTGTGTGGTGAGTTAGGTCACCCATTCAGCCGTTGTCCTCGCTCCTTCGCTAATGCAGTCGAGACCCCGGTGGGAGAAAGCCGTGAGGCCGATTCTGCTGGGGAGGGGACTAGCAGGGGTGGGGGAGCTGAGGGGCCAGGGAAGAAAAGCAATAAAAAAACGCCTGCCCAGCTGAGGCGTCTAGACAAGCGCAGACAGGAGAGGGAGCGGGGCGAGCCCCAGACTACCGGGGCAGCCCCTGTCCTGGATGCCAGTCTTGCTGCTGAGGCCCCGAGGGATGATGAGTTGGATGAGGAGGTCAGGAGGATCCACAGGGAGGAAACTGCCTCTGCCTCAGAATCCTCCCATTATGAAAGTATGGATGAGGATAATAAGCGGTGGCTATAGAACAAGCGTAAGCTCGGCACCAAAAAGAAGAAAAAGAAGGAGAAGGGAGATAAAACATCTTCTCCCGCTCTGACCAAGGAAGGTAAAACTGACTCCCCTCTGGTTGGTCTTTCTAACCGGTTCCAAGCCCTTGATAACATCTCTTCCTCTGAGGAGGAGGCTGAGGGTGAGGTTCTGGCTTCGGCAGAGCTTACAGGGGGCGCCGAGTCTCCTTCTCCTGGGGATGCAAGGTCCTTGGGGGGAGGGACTGGCCCAGAGTCCGGAGACGAGGACGAGAAAAGAAGGAAAAATGCTGAAATGGACACCTCTGTCATTAAAGAGGGGGAAGGATTCCTCGTCTGAGGCAGAGGATAAGGGGAGTGGGAAGAGGAAAGCCGTCTAACTTAATCACCAATGATGGCGGTACCCACTCCGTTGACGCTGGCGTCCATTAATGTCGCCAGCATTAAGTCAAATATGGCTAGATTTGCGGCCTTTGATTTTCTCAGCCGGGTTGAAGCTGACATTTTCTTTTTGCAAGAGACCAGGCTGCCAAATATGGCAGAGGTGTTTATAGCTAAGAGGGAGTGGAGACTCGGGCCCTCCTATTGGTCTCTTGCGGCCGAGCCGTATAGCGGAGTGGCGGTCCTTTTTACCGCACCGGTAGAATGCCGACGGGTTATTGAGTTAGAAATGGGGAGGTGCCTGATATTAGATGTCCTCATGAAGGGACAGGAGCTTCGGCTCATTAACATTTATGGTCCCCAATCTAAGTGGGACCGGAAGTGTCTCTTTACGAGGATCAAGCCCTACCTTTTTACGAGTCGGCAGGTCGTCTTTGGAGGGGACTTCAACACTGTCACGAGGCCCCGGGATAGAGGAGGTTCCAGAGACAAGCTGACTTATGATAGCGTCGCCCTTAATAGTATAGCTAGTGAGGCTCGCCTGGTGGAACGGGTTATTGAGTTAGAAATGGGAAGGTGCCTGATATTAGATGTCCTCATGAAGGGACAGGAGCTTCGGCTCATTAACATTTATGGTCCCCAATCTAAGTGGGACCGGAAGTGTCTCTTTACGAGGATCAAGCCCTACCTTTTTACGAGTCGGCAGGTGGTCTTTGGAGCGGACTTCAACACTGTCACGAGGCCCCGGGATAGAGGAGGTTCCAGAGACAAGCTGACTTATGATAGCGTCGCCCTTAATAGTATAGCTAGTGAGGCTCGCCTGGTGGATGTCCACATCCGGCACACCGCAGGCCACGAGGGGTTCACCTATCATAGTGGTAACTGTAGGTCCAGGATAGACAGGTTTTATTTAAAGGAGGAAGCCATCTCTTCAGCAGTATCTGTTATTGAGGTGGAGTTCTCCGATCACTGTTTGATTTTGTTTTCCCTGAATGTTACAGAGACCCCCCGGATGGGAAGAGGCTTTTGGAGGCTCAATTCGTCTCTCTTGGAAGAAGCGGAGATAAGACAGTCCTTTGAGAATTTTCTTCAGAGCCAGGTACCCTTACTGGATCTTTGTAGTAGTAAGTCAGAGTGGTGGGAGATGTTTAAGAAAAGGGTGGCGAGATTCTTCCGCCAGCTCTCGAGCCTCAGGAGCCTGGACAGGTACCGCCTGTATCAGGGCCTGAGGAGGAAACTCGAGCATCTTGTCTCAACTGGAGGTAGCCGCGAGGAGATCTCCAGAGTGAAATCTTTGCTAATGAGGTGTCAGTATGATAGACACGCATCTTTGGTTTTTGAGAGGGATTACGGGAAGTACCGCTCGCCCGACCCTTACAGAAACTGCAAGATGTCAGTGAATAGTAAAGTTGTTACAGGACTGGTTGACACTGCGGGGTCCCTGAAAAGATCCAGATCAGGGATCCTGGAGGTCGTCAGATCCTTCTACTCGCACCTCTTGGGGAAGAGGGATCTGGATTGGGATGAGATGTCGGCTTTTCTGGCTGAAGCCGTCCCCGAACCAGGGGTAGACCCCTCTCTTGGTGTTTTGACAGAGATGATCAGGGAAGAGGAAGTTAAGTTGGCGATTGAAGGGCTTGTCCTAAAGAAATCTCCCGGTCTAGATGGCTTAACATCTGAATTCTATAAGACCTTTAAGGATGCCTTGGTTCCCCTCTTGACTGAGGTATTCAATGAGTGTCTTTCCTCGGGCACTCTGCCAAAGTCAATGAGGAGGTCTGCCATGATCATCTTGTCAAAGGGTAAGGACCCATCTTGCATTGAGAATTGGCGTCCCA
The DNA here is from genome assembly GCF_046119375.1 of Phyllobates terribilis. NCBI lineage: Eukaryota > Metazoa > Chordata > Amphibia > Anura > Dendrobatidae > Phyllobates > Phyllobates terribilis. The sequence continues at coordinate 395,196,918 of NW_027362768.1, read as the reverse complement.
TAGCGCTTCTCAATGCAGACAGGAAGGTTTTGGCAAAGGTGCTGTTTAATCGACTGGTGAAATTTGCACCCCAGCTCCTTTCGGGGGCCCAGCATTGCTCTGTTCCGGGCCGCAGTACAATTAGTGCTGTACTCTGTGTCCGAGAGGCGGTGGAGCAGGGTTGGGCTGGTCACTGGAAGGGGTACATGCTGTCATTGGACCAGGCAAAAGCGTTTGATCGGGTTAATCATGCGTACCTCTGGTCTGTCCTTCTGAGATATGGCCTGCCGGGGGGCTTTGTTGATTGGCTTAAGACCTTGTACGCTGGGGCAGAGAGTTTCCCGCTTGTGAACGGTTGGATTGGCAGCTCTTTTGAGGTTGGGTGTGGTGTTCGCCAGGGTTGTCCCTTGAGCCCGCTACTGTACGTGTTTGCGATTGACCCACTTCTTAGGAGGGTGGAGCGTGGACCGTTGGCTGGGATCGGGATGGACCGGGCAGCACCGGAAGCCACTCTGAGAGTGGTGGCGTATGCCGATGACGTCACCGTTTTTTGTTTCCTCTGATGGAGAGGCAGAATGGCTGATGTCAGAGGTAAATCGCTACTCGGAGGCATCCGGGTCTAAGATCAACCGGGATAAGTGTGAGAGTCTCTGGCTGGGAGGAGGAGATCCTGGTTTTGATCTCCCGGACACCCTTCCAGAACCTAAAGTCTCTGCAAAAGTTCTTGGCATCGAATTTGGCCAGGGGGATTACCCCAAACAAAATTGGGACAGCAGGCTAGAGATCGCCACTCAGAAGGTGAACCAATGGAAGGGTTGGTCTTTGACCCTAGGGGAAAGGGTAAACCTGATCAAAACTTACCTGCTCCCTTTGCTGATCTATCTGGGCAGTGTGTGCATCTTGCCAGAGCCTCTCTGGACTCGGGTCTACAGTTTGTTCTTTCAACTGTTATGGGGGAATAGACTGAACCTGGTCAAGAGGGAGGTTACTTACCGTACGAGGAGACTAGGAGGGTTGGGTATGGTCAACCCTGTGGTATTCCTTGTGAATACCTTCATTAAGATCAATATTGCAAACCTCTGGAAAGAGAGGGCTCCTCCGTGGGTATTCTCCTGTAAGGGATGGTTTCAGCCTTTCTTCCAGGAATGGGAGACAGGAGGGCAAGTGAAGGATCTCCACACACCGCATGGACATCTCCCGGCTTACGCTACCGTGGTTCTGAAGGTAATTCGCCGGTGGGGTCTGGGAATGTGGGAGGTCAGGACTCTGCCAAGGAAGCTCCTTGACAAAAGGGTTCTGTTGACCCATTTTCAGAGGCCTCTGGCACTCAGGGATTGCCCAAGTCGGGATCTTGGGGTGGGTCTGCATCTTTTGAATTCTATCAGGATCCCCTCGAAGGTTTGGGACTTGGCTTGGCACTGCTTCCATGGGAAACTGTGTGTGAGGGACAATCTGAAGTGTAGGAGCTCTGAGGACAGGAACTGTCCTCGGGAGCATTGTGGTACCATGCTTGAAAGCATGGACCACTTCCTGCTTCGTTGTCCCTTTAACACAGAGGTGTACAACAGGGTGGGCGCCTCCATTGGCTGGCCCAGGCTGGCCGGTCTCTCTTATGCGGAATGGGCCTATGGAGCATTCGGGGACCTGGGTGGTCGGGACCGCTGCACGTTATTTCTAGTTAGCGCAGTGGTTAGGTATCACACGTGGAACGCACGGTGCTTAGTATCGACGCAGCGGAAAATCCTCCCAGTGGACGATGTGTTTAGGACCATACTCGGTGACCTGGTGAAGGTGCGTTCTCTGGAGTATGAGAGACTGGGTACACGGAGGGCCGCTCTCCTCTGGAGGGGCTTTTCTTTTAGTGTGCCCTAGTCTGGTCATCTCCTCTCCTGGTGGTGGGCTGCTGCTGACACCATAGATTTTTGTTTTTGATCAGTAGACAGTGATGTAGGGCTGCAGGCGCCGAACTTGGGCTTTGTCAGTTGTAGTTATTGTATTGTTTGTTTCTGTATATATTGTATATATGGGTTTGGGTGGAGGTGTTAGGTTGGGTGGTGGGAAAAGGGGGGAGGTGGGTTCATCTTGTGGGACACTGGTTATTTGGGTGAAAAACTGGCACTGCCTGATCTGGCCTATGGACGTTGGACTGAGGCATGAGGCGCAGGACCAGCTCTCAGTCAGTGCCGGGGAGGGACTGGTGGGCTCGAGTGTGGGGGGTTTTGTTTTGTCTTGTATATATTTGTATAGTTAGTATTTTATTTATTTAAAAAAAAAAAAAGAATGTATATATTAGTTTGTATATCATTTGTCGGTTATTGTTTATTATATTGTTATTATTTGTTAGGTAACCGGACCAGATGTCATGGTGTAGGGGGAGGGGGAGCGGCTGGACCAGCAGAATAGTGAGTGCAGCTCTGGAGTATAATACAGGAGGTAACTCAGGATTAGTAATGTAATGTATGTACACAGTGACTGCACCAGCAGCATAGTGAGTGCAGCTCTGGAGTATAATACAGGAGGTAACTCAGGATCAGTAATGTAATGTATGTACACAGTGACTGCACCAGCAGAATAGTGAGTGCAGCTCTGGAGTATAATACAGGAGGTAACTCAGGATCAGTAATGTAATGTATGTACACAGTGACTGCACCAGCAGAATAGTGAGTGCTGCTCTGGAGTATAATACAGGAGGTAACTCAGGATCAGTAATGTAATATATGTACACAGTGACTGCACCAGCAGAATGGTGAGTGCAGCTCTGGAGTGTAATACACTAGGTAACTCAGGATCAGTAATGTAATGTATGTACACAGTGACTCCACCAGCAGAATAGTGAGTACAGCTCTGGAGTATAATACAGGAGGTAATTCAGGATCAGTAATGTAATGTATGTACACAGTGACTCCACCAGCAGAATAGTGAGTGCAGCTCTGGACTATAATACAGGATGTAACTCAGGATCAGTAATGTAATGTATGTGCACAGTGACTCCACCAGCAGAATAGTGAGCGCACCTCTGGAGTATAATACAGGATGTAACTCAGGATCAGTAATGTAATGTATGTACACAGTGACTCCACCAGCAGAATAGTGAGTGCAGCTCTGGAGTATAATACAGCATGTAACTCAGGATCAGTAATGTAATGTATGTACACAGTAACTGCACCAGCAGAATAGTGAGTGCAGCTCTGGAGTATAATACAGGAGTTAACTCAGGATCAGTAATGTAATGTATGTACACAGTGACTGCACCAGCAGAATAGTGAGTGCAGCACTGGAGTATAATACAGGAGGTAACTCAGGATCAGTAATGTAATGTATGTACACAGTGACTGCACCAGCAGCATAGTGAGTGCAGCTCTGGAGTATAATACAGGATGTAACTCAGGATCAGTAATGTAATGTATGTACACAGTGACTGCACCAGCAGAATAGTGAGTGCAGCTCTGGAGTATAATACAGGAGGTAACTCAGGATCAGTAATGTAATGTATGTACACAGTGACTACACCAGCAGAATAGTGAGTGCTGCTCTGGAGTATAATACAGGAGGTAACTCAGGATCAGTAATGTAATATATGTACACAGTGACTGCACCAGCAGAATGGTGAGTGCAGCTCTGGAGTGTAATACAGGAGGTAACTCAGGATCAGTAATGTAATGTATGTACACAGTGACTCCACCAGCAGAATAGTGAGAACAGCTCTGGAGTATAATACAGGAGGTAATTCAGGATCAGTAATGTAATGTATGTACACAGTGACTCCACCAGCAGAATAGTGAGTGCAGCCCTGGAGTATAATACAGGATGTAACTCAGGATCAGTAATGTAATGTATGTACACAGTGACTCCACCAGCAGAATAGTGAGCGCATCTCTGGAGTATAATACAGGATGTAACTCAGGATCAGTAATGTAATGTATGTACACAGTGACTCCACCAGCAGAATAGTGAGTGCAGCTCTGGAGTATAATACAGCATGTAACTCAGGATCAGTAATGTAATGTATGTACACAGTGACTGCACCAGCAGAATAGTGAGTGCAGCACTGGAGTATAATACAGGAGGTAACTCAGGATCAGTAATGTAATGTATGTACACAGTGACTGCACCAGCAGAATAGTGAGCGCAGCTCTGGAGTATAATACAGGATGTAACTCAGGATCAGTAATGTAATGTATGTACACAGTGACTGCACCAGCAGAATAGTGAGTGCAGCTCTGGGGTATAATACATGAGGTAACTCAGGATCAGTAATGTAATGTATGTACACAGTGACTGCACCAGCAAAATGGTGAGTGCAGCTCTGGAGTGTAATACAGGAGGTAACTCAGGATCAGTAATGTAATGTATGTACACAGTGACTGCACCAGCAGAAAAGTGAGTACAGCTCTGGAGTATAATACAAGAGGTAACTCAGGATCAGTAATGTAATGTATGTACACAGTGACTGCACCAGCAGAATAGTGAGTGCAGCTCTGGGGTATAATACAGGAGGTAACTCAGGATCAGTAATGTAATGTATGTACGCAGTGACTGCACAAGCAGAATAGTGAGTGCAGCTCTGGAGTATAATACAGGATGTAACTCAGGATCAGTAATGTAATGTATGTACACAGTCACTGTACCAGCAGAATAGTGAGTGCAGCTCTGGAGTATAATACAGGATGTAACTCACGATCAGTAATGTAATATATGTACACAGTGTCTGCACCAGCAGAATAGTGAGTGCAGCTCTGGAGTATAATACAGGATGTAACTCAGGATCAGTAATGTAATGTATGTACACAGTGACTGCACCAGCAGAATAGTGAGTGCTGCTCTGGAGTATAATACAGGAGGTAACTCAGGATCAGTAATGTAATATATGTACACAGTGACTGCACCAGCAGAATGGTGAGTGCAGCTCTGAAGTGTAATCCAGGAGGTAACTGAGGATCAGTAATGTAATGTATGTACACAGTGACTGCACCAGCAGAATAGTGAGTGCAGCTCTGGAGTATAATACAGGGTGTAACTCCGGATCAGTAATGTAATGTATGTACACAGTGACTGCACCAGCAGAATAGTGAGTGCAGCTCTGGAGTATAATACAGGAGGTAACTCAGGATCAGTAATGTAATGTATGTACACAGTGACTGCACCAGCAGAATAGTGAGTGCAGCTCTGGAGTATAATACAGGATGTAACTCAGGCTCAGTAATGTAATGTATGTACACAGTGACTGCACCAGCAGAATAGTGAGTGCAGCTCTGGAGTATAATACAGGATGTAACTCAGGATCAGTAATGTAATGTATGTACACAGTGACTGCACCTGCAGATTAGTGAGTGCAGCTCTGGAATATAATACAGGAGGTAACTCAGGATCAGTAATGTAATGTATGTACACAGTGACTGCACCAGCAGAATAGTGAGTGCAGCTCTGGAGTATAATACAGGATGTAACTCAGGATCAGTAATGTAATGTATGTACACAGTGACTGCACCAGCAGAATAGTGAGTGCAGCTCTGGAGTATAATACAGGATGTAACTCAGGATCAGTAATGTAATGTATGTACACAGTGACTCCACCAGCAGAATAGTGAGAGCAGCTCTGGAGTATAATACAGGAGGAACTCAGGATCAGTAATGTAATGTATGTACACAGTGACTGCACCAGCAGAATAGTGAGTGCTGCTCTGGAGTATAATACAGGAGGTAACTCAGGATCAGTAATGTAATATATGTACACAGTGACTGCACCAGCAGAATGGTGAGTGCAGCTCTGGAGTGTAATACAAGAGGTAACTCAGGATCAGTAATGTAATGTATGTACACAGTGACTCCACCAGCAGAATAGTGAGTACAGCTCTGGAGTATAATACAGGAGGTAATTCAGGATCAGTAATGTAATGTATGTACACAGTGACTCCACCAGCAGAATAGTGAGTGCAGCTCTGGAGTATAATACAGGATGTAACTCAGGATCAGTAATGTAATGTATGTACACAGTGACTCCACCAGCAGAATAGTGAGCGCATCTCTGGATTATAATACAGGATGTAACTCAGGATCAGTAATGTAATGTATGTACACAGTGACTGCACCAGCAGAATAGTGAGTGCAGCTCTGGAGTATAATACAGGAGGTAACTCAGGATCAGTAATGTAATGTATGTACACAGTGACTCCACCAGCAGAATAGTGAGTGCAGCTCTGGAGTATAATACAGCATGTAACTCAGGATCAGTAATGTAATGTATGTACACAGTGACTGCACCAGCAGAATAGTGAGTGCAGCACTGGAGTATAATACAGGAGGTAACTCAGGATCAGTAATGTAATGTATGTACACAGTGACTGCACCAGCAGAATAGTGAGCGCAGCTCTGGAGTATAATACAGGATGTAACTCAGGATCAGTAATGTAATGTATGTACACAGTGACTGCACCAGCAGAATAGTGAGTGCAGCTCTGGGGTATAATACATGAGGTAACTCAGGATCAGTAATGTAATGTATGTACACAGTGACTGCACCAGCAAAATGGTGAGTGCAGCTCTGGAGTGTAATACAGGAGGTAACTCAGGATCAGTAATGTAATGTATGTACACAGTGACTGCACCAGCAGAAAAGTGAGTACAGCTCTGGAGTATAATACAAGAGGTAACTCAGGATCAGTAATGTAATGTATGTACACAGTGACTGCACCAGCAGAATAGTGAGTGCAGCTCTGGGGTATAATACAGGAGGTAACTCAGGATCAGTAATGTAATGTATGTACGCAGTGACTGCACAAGCAGAATAGTGAGTGCAGCTCTGGAGTATAATACAGGATGTCACTCAGGATCAGTAATGTAATGTATGTACACAGTGACTGCACCAGCAGAATAGTGAGTGCAGCTCTGGAGTATAATTCAGGATGTAACTCAGGATCAGTAATGTAATGTATGTACACAGTCACTGTACCAGCAGAATAGTGAGTGCAGCTCTGGAGTATAATACAGGATGTAACTCACGATCAGTAATGTAATGTATGTACACAGTGACTGCACTAACAGAATAGTGAGTGCAGCTCTGGAGTATAATACAGGATGTAACTCAGGATCAGTAATGTAATGTATGTACACAGTGACTGCACCAGCAGAATAGTGAGTGCTGCTCTGGAGTATAATACAGGAGGTAACTCAGGATCAGTAATGTAATATATGTACACAGTGACTGCACCAGCAGAATGGTGCGTGCAGCTGTGGAGTGTAATCCAGGAGGTAACTGAGGATCAGTAATGTAATGTATGTACACAGTGACTGCACCAGCAGAATAGTGAGTGCAGCTCTGGAGTATAATACAGGGTGTAACTCAGGATCAGTAATGTAATGTATGTACACAGTGACTGCACCAGCAGAATAGTGAGTGCAGCTCTGGAGTATAATACAGGAGGTAACTCAGGATCAGTAATGTAATGTATGTACACAGTGACTGCACCAGCAGAATAGTGAGTGCAGCTCTGGAGTATAATACAGGATGTAACTCAGGATCAGTAATGTAATGTATGTACACAGTGACTGCACCAGCAGAATAGTGAGTGCAGCTCTGGAGTATAATACAGGATGTAACTCAGGATCAGTAATGTAATGTATGTACACAGTGACTGCACCTGCAGATTAGTGAGTGCAGCTCTGGAATATAATACAGGAGGTAATTCAGGATCAGTAATGTAATGTATGTACACAGTGACTCCACCAGCAGAATAGTGAGTGCAGCTCTGGAGTATAATACAGGATGTAACTCAGGATCAGTAATGTAATGTATGTACACAGTGACTCCACCAGCAGAATAGTGAGTGCAGCTCTGGAGTATAATACAGCATGTAACTCAGGATCAGTAATGTAATGTATGTACACAGTGACTGCACCAGCAGAATAGTGAGTGCAGCACTGGAGTATAATACAGGAGGTAACTCAGGATCAGTAATGTAATGTATGTACACAGTGACTGCACCAGCAAAATGGTGAGTGCAGCTCTGGAGTGTAATACAGGAGGTAACTCAGGATCAGTAATGTAATGTATGTACACAGTGACTGCACCAGCAGAAAAGTGAGTACAGCTCTGGAGTATAATACAAGAGGTAACTCAGGATCAGTAATGTAATGTATGTACACAGTGACTGCACAAGCAGAATAGTGAGTGCAGCTCTGGAGTATAATACAGGATGTAACTCAGGATCAGTAATGTAATGTATGTACACAGTGACTGCACCAGCAGAATAGTGAGTGCAGCTCTGGAGTATAATTCAGGATGTAACTCAGGATCAGTAATGTAATGTATGTACACAGTCACTGTACCAGCAGAATAGTGAGTGCAGCTCTGGAGTATAATAAAGGATGTAACTCACGATCAGTAATGTAATGTATGTACACAGTGACTGCACTAACAGAATAGTGAGTGCAGCTCTGGAGTATAATACAGGATGTAACTCAGGATCAGTAATGTAATGTATGTACACAGTGACTGCACCAGCAGAATAGTGAGTGCTGCTCTGGAGTATAATACAGGAGGTAACTCAGGATCAGTAATGTAATGTATGTACACAGTGACTGCACCAGCAGAATGGTGAGTGCAGCTCTGGAGTGTAATCCAGGAGGTAACTGAGGATCAGTAATGTAATGTATGTACACAGTGACTGCACCAGCAGAATAGTGAGTGCAGCTCTGGAGTATAATACAGGAGGTAACTCAGGATCAGTAATGTAATGTATGTACACAGTGACTGCACCAGCAGAATAGTGAGTGCAGCTCTGGAGTATAATACAGGATGTAACTCAGGATCAGTAATGTAATGTATGTACACAGTGACTGCACCAGCAGAAGAGTGAGTGCAGCTCTGGAGTATAATACAGGATGTAACTCAGGATCACTAATGTAATGTATGTACACAGTGACTGCACCTGCAGATTAGTGAGTGCAGCTCTGGAATATAATACAGGAGGTAACTCAGGATCAGTAATGTAATGTATGTACACAGTGACTGCACCAGCAGAATAGTGAGTGCAGCTCTGGAGTATAATACAGGATGTAACTCAGGATCAGTAATGTAATGTATGTACACAGTGACTGCACCAGCAGAATAGTGAGTGCAGCTCTGGAGTATAATACAGGATGTAACTCAGGATCAGTAATGTAATGTATGTACACAGTGACTCCACCAGCAGAATAGTGAGCGCAGCTCTGGAGTATAATACAGGAGGAACTCAGGATCAGTAATGTAATGTATGTACACTGTGACTGCACCAGCAGAATAGTGAGTGCAGCTCTGGAGTATAATACAGGATGTAACTCAGGATCAGTAATGTAATGTATGTACACAGTGACTGCACCAGCAGAATAGTGAGCGCAGCTCTGGAGTATAATACAGGAAGTAACTCAGGATCGGTAATGTAATGTATGTACACAGTGACTGCACCAGCAGAATAGTGAGTGCAGCTCTGGAGTATAATACAGGAGGTAACTCAGGATCAGTAATGTAATGTATGTACACAGTGACTGCACCAGCAGAATAGTGAGTACAGCTCTGGAGTATAATACAGGATGTAACTCAGGATCAGTAATGTAATATATGTACACAGTGACTGCACCAGCAGAATAGTGAGTGCAGCTCTGGGGTATAATACAGGAGGTAACTCAGGATCAGTAATGTAATGTATGTACACCGTGACTGCACCAGCAGATTAGTGAGTGCAGCTCTGGAGTATAATACAGGATGTAACTCAGGATCAGTAATGTAATGTATTTACACAGTGACTCCACCAGCAGAATAGTGAGTGCAGCTCTGGAGTATAATTCAGGATGTAACTCAGGATCAGTAATGTAATGTATGTACACAGTCACTGTACCAGCAGAATAGTGAGTGCAGCTCTGGAGTATAATACAGAATGTAACTCCGGATCAGTAATGTAATGTATGTACACAGTGACTGCACCAACAGAATAGTGAGTGCAGCTCTGGAGTATAATACAGGATGTAACTCAGGATCAGTAATGTAATGTATGTACACAGTGACTGCACCAGCAGAATAGTGAGTGCTGCTCTGGAGTATAATACAGGAGGTAACTCAGGATCAGTAATGTAATATATGTACACAGTGACTGCACCAGCAGAATGGTGAGTGCAGCTCTGGAGTGTAATCCAGGAGGTAACTGAGGATCAGTAATGTAATGTATGTACACAGTGACTGCACCAGCAGAATAGTGAGTGCAGCTCTGGAGTATAATACAGGAGGTAACTCAGGATCAGTAATGTAATGTATGTACACAGTGACTGCACCAGCAGAATAGTGAGTGCAGCTCTGGAGTATAATACAGGATGTAACTCAGGATCAGTAATGTAATGTATGTACACAGTGACTGCACCAGCAGAATAGTGAGTGCAGCTCTGGAGTATAATACAGGATGTAACTCAGGATCACTAATGTAATGTATGTACACAGTGACTGCACCTGCAGATTAGTGAGTGCAGCTCTGGAATATAATACAGGAGGTAACTCAGGATCAGTAATGTAATGTATGTACACAGTGACTGCACCAGCAGAATAGTGAGTGCAGCTCTGGAGTATAATACAGGATGTAACTCAGGATCAGTAATGTAATGTATGTACACAGTGACTGCACCAGCAGAATAGTGAGTGCAGCTCTGGAGTATAATACAGGATGTAACTCAGGATCAGTAATGTAATGTATGTACACAGTGACTCCACCAGCAGAATAGTGAGCGCAGCTCTGGAGTATAATACAGGAGGAACTCAGGATCAGTAATGTAATGTATGTACACTGTGACTGCACCAGCAGAATAGTGAGTGCAGCTCTGGAGTATAATACAGGATGTAACTCAGGATCAGTAATGTAATGTATGTACACAGTGACTGCACCAGCAGAATAGTGAGCGCAGCTCTGGAGTATAATACAGGAGGTAACTCAGGATCGGTAATGTAATGTATGTACACAGTGACTGCACCAGCAGAATAGTGAGTGCAGCTCTGGAGTATAATACAGGAGGTAACTCAGGATCAGTAATGTAATGTATGTACACAGTGACTGCACCAGCAGAATAGTGAGTACAGCTCTGGAGTATAATACAGGATGTAACTCAGGATCAGTAATGTAATATATGTACACAGTGACTGCACCAGCAGAATAGTGAGTGCAGCTCTGGGGTATAATACAGGAGGTAACTCAGGATCAGTAATGTAATGTATGTACACCGTGACTGCACCAGCAGATTAGTGAGTGCAGCTCTGGAGTATAATACAGGATGTAACTCAGGATCAGTAATGTAATGTATTTACACAGTGACTCCACCAGCAGAATAGTGAGTGCAGCTCTGGAGTATAATTCAGGATGTAACTCAGGATCAGTAATGTAATGTATGTACACAGTCACTGTACCAGCAGAATAGTGAGTGCAGCTCTGGAGTATAATACAGAATGTAACTCCGGATCAGTAATGTAATGTATGTACACAGTGACTGCACCAACAGAATAGTGAGTGCAGCTCTGGAGTATAATACAGGATGTAACTCAGGATCAGTAATGTAATGTATGTACACAGTGACTGCACCAGCAGAATAGTGAGTGCTGCTCTGGAGTATAATACAGGGTGTAACTCAGGATCAGTAATGTAATGTATGTACACAGTGACTGCACCAGCAGAATAGTGAGTGCAGCTCTGGAGTATAATACAGGATGTAACTCAGGATCAGTAATGTAATGTATGTACACAGTGACTGCACCAGCAGAATAGTGAGTGCAGCTCTGGAGTATAATACAGGGTGTAACTCAGGATCAGTAATGTAATGTATGTACACAGTGACTGCACCAGCAGAATAGTGAGTGCAGCTCTGGAGTATAATACAGGAGGTAACTCAGGATCAGTAATGTAATGTATGTACACAGTGACTGCACCAGCAGAATAGTGAGTGCAGCTCTGGAGTATAATACAGGATGTAACTCAGGATCAGTAATGTAATGTATGTACACAGTGACTGCACCAGCAGAATAGTGAGTGCAGCTCTGGAGTATAATACAGGATGTAACTCAGGATCAGTAATGTAATGTATGTACACAGTGACTGCACCTGCAGATTAGTGAGTGCAGCTCTGGAATATAATACAGGAGGTAACTCAGGATCAGTAATGTAATGTATGTACACAGTGACTGCACCAGCAGAATAGTGAGTGCAGCTCTGGAGTATAATACAGGATGTAACTCAGGATCAGTAATGTAATGTATGTACACAGTGACTGCACCAGCAGAATAGTGAGTGCAGCTCTGCAGTATAATACAGGATGTAACTCAGGATCAGTAATGTAATGTATGTACACAGTTACTCCACCAGCAGAATAGTGAGCGCAGCTCTGGAGTATAATACAGGAGGAACTCAGGATCAGTAATGTAATGTATGTACACAGTGACTGCACCAGCAGAATAGTGAGTGCAGCTCTGGAGTATAATACAGGATGTAACTCAGGATCAGTAATGTAATGTATGTACACAGTGACTGCACCAGCAGAATAGTGAGCGCAGCTCTGGAGTATAATACAGGAGGTAACTCAGGATCGGTAATGTAATGTATGTACACAGTGACTGCACCAGCAGAATAGTGAGTGCAGCTCTGGAGTATAATACAGGAGGTAACTCAGGATCAGTAATGTAATGTATGTACACAGTGACTGCACCAGCAGAATAGTGAGTACAGCTCTGGAGTATAATACAGGATGTAACTCAGGATCAGTAATGTAATATATGTACACAGTGACTGCACCAGCAGAATAGTGAGTGCAGCTCTGGGGTATAATACAGGAGGTAACTCAGGATCAGTAATGTAATGTATGTACACCGTGACTGCACCAGCAGATTAGTGAGTGCAGCTCTGGAGTATAATACAGGATGTAACTCAGGATCAGTAATGTAATGTATTTACACAGTGACTCCACCAGCAGAATAGTGAGTACAGCTCTGGAGTATAATACAGGAGGTAACTCAGGATCAGTAATGTAATGTATGTACACAGTGACTGCACCAGCAGAATAGTGAGTGCAGCTCTGGGGTATAATACAGGAGGTAACTCAGGATCAGTAATGTAATGTATGTACACAGTGACTGCACCATCAGAATAGTGAGCGCAGCTCTGGAGTATAATACATGAGGAACTCAGGATCAGTAATGTAATGTATGTACACAGTGACTGCACCAGCAGAATAGTGAGTGCAGCTCTGGAGTATAATACAGGAGGTAACTCAGGATCAGTAATGTAATGTATGTACACAGTGACTGCACCAGCAGAATAGTGAGTACAGCTCTGGAGTATAATGCAGGATGTAACTCAGGATCAGTAATGTAATATATGTACACAGTGACTGCACCAGCAGAATAGTGAGTGCTGCTCTGGGGTATAATACAGGAGGTAACTCAGGATCAGTAATGTAATGTATGTACACAGTGACTGCACCAGCACAATAGTGAGTGCAGCTCTGGAGTATAATACAGGATGTAACTCAGGATCAGTAATGTAATGTATGTACACCGTGACTGCACCAGCAGAATAGTGAATGCAGCTCTGGAGTATAATACAGGAGGTAACTCAGGATCAGTAATGTAATGTATGTACACAGTGACTCCAGCAGCAGAATAGTGAGCGCAGCTCTGGAGTATAATACAGGAGGTAACTCAGGATCAGTAATGTAATGTATGTACACAGTGACTCCACCAGCAGAATAGTGAGTACAGCTCTGGAGTATAATACAGGAGGTAACTCAGGATCAGTAATGTAATGTATGTACACAGTGACTGCACCAGCAGAATAGTGAGTGCAGCTCTGGGGTATAATACAGGAGGTAACTCAGGATCAGTAATGTAATGTATGTACACTGACTGCACCATCAGAATAGTGAGTGCAGCTCTGGAGTATAATACAGGATGTAACTCACGATCAGTAATGTAATGTATGTACACAGTGACTGCACCAGCAGAATAGTGAGTGGAGCTCTGGAGTATAATACAGGACGTAACTCAGGATCAGTAATGTAATGTATGTACACAGTGACTGCACCAGCAGAATAGTGAGTGCAGCTCTGGGGTATAATACAGGATGTAACTCAGGATCAGTAATGTAATGTATGTACACAGTGACTGCACCAGCAGAATAGTGAGTGCAGCTCTGGAGTATAATACAGGATGTAACTCAGGATCAGTAATGTAATGTATGTACACAGTGACTGCACCAGCAGAACAGTGAGTGCAGCTCTGGAGTATAATACAGGAGGTAACTCAGGATCAGTAATGTAATGTATGTACACAGTGACAGCACCAGCAGAATAGTGAGTGCAGCTCTAGGGTATAATACAGGAGGTAACTCAGGATCAGTAATGTAATGTATGTACACAGTGACTGCACCATCAGAATAGTGAGTGCAGCTCTGGGGTATAATACAGGATGTAACTCAGGATTAGTAATGTAATGTATGTACACAGTGACTGCACCAGCAGAATAGTGAGTGCAGCTCTGAGGTATAATACAGGATGTAACTCAGGATCAGTAATGTAATGTATGTACACAGTGACTCCACCAGCAGAATAGTGAGCGCAGCTCTGGAGTATAATACAGGAGGTAACTCAGGATCAGTAATGTAATGTATGTACACAGTGACTCCACCAGCAGAATAGTGAGTACAGCTCTGGAGTATAATACAGGAGGTAACTCAGGATCAGTAATGTAATGTATGTACACAGTGACTGCACCAGCAGAATAGTGAGTACAGCTCTGGAGTATAATGCAGGATGTAACTCAGGATCAGTAATGTAATATATGTACACAGTGACTGCACCAGCAGAATAGTGAGTGCTGCTCTGGGGTATAATACAGGAGGTAACTCAGGATCAGTAATGTAATGTATGTACACAGTGACTGCACCAGCGCAATAGTGAGTGCAGCTCTGGAGTATAATACAGGATGTAACTCAGGATCAGTAATGTAATGTATGTACACCGTGACTGCACCAGCAGAATAGTGAATGCAGCTCTGGAGTATAATACAGGAGGTAACTCAGGATCAGTAATGTAATGTATGTACACAGTGACTCCAGCAGCAGAATAGTGAGCGCAGCTCTGGAGTATAATACAGGAGGTAACTCAGGATCAGTAATGTAATGTATGTACACAGTGACTCCACCAGCAGAATAGTGAGTACAGCTCTGGAGTATAATACAGGAGGTAACTCAGGATCAGTAATGTAATGTATGTACACAGTGACTGCACCAGCAGAATAGTGAGTGCAGCTCTGGGGTATAATACAGGAGGTAACTCAGGATCAGTAATGTAATGTATGTACACTGACTGCACCATCAGAATAGTGAGTGCAGCTCTGGAGTATAATACAGGATGTAACTCACGATCAGTAATGTAATGTATGTACACAGTGACTGCACCAGCAGAATAGTGAGTGGAGCTCTGGAGTATAATACAGGACGTAACTCAGGATCAGTAATGTAATGTATGTACACAGTGACTGCACCAGCAGAATAGTGAGTGCAGCTCTGGGGTATAATACAGGATGTAACTCAGGATCAGTAATGTAATGTTTGTACACAGTGACTGCACCAGCAGAATAGTGAGTGCAGCTCTGGAGTATAATACAGGATGTAACTCAGGATCAGTAATGTAATGTATGTACACAGTGACTGCACCAGCAGAACAGTGAGTGCAGCTCTGGAGTATAATACAGGAGGTAACTCAGGATCAGTAATGTAATGTATGTACACAGTGACAGCACCAGCAGAATAGTGAGTGCAGCTCTAGGGTATAATACAGGAGGTAACTCAGGATCAGTAATGTAATGTATGTACACAGTGACTGCACCATCAGAATAGTGAGTGCAGCTCTGGGGTATAATACAGGATGTAACTCAGGATTAGTAATGTAATGTATGTACACAGTGACTGCACCAGCAGAATAGTGAGTGCAGCTCTGAGGTATAATACAGGATGTAACTCAGGATCAGTAATGTAATGTATGTACACAGTGACTGCACCAGCAGAATAGTGAGTGCAGCTCTGGAGTATAATACAGGATGTAACTCAGGATCAGTAATGTAATGTATGTACACAGTGACTGCTCCAGCAGAATAGTGAGTGCAGCTCTGGGGTATAATACAGGAGGTAACTCAGGATCATTAATGTAATGTATGTACACAGTGACTGCACCAGCAGAATAGTGAGTGCAGCTCTGGAGTATAATACAGGATGTAACTCAGGATCAGTAATGTAATGTATGTACACAGTGACTCCACCAGCAGAATAGTGAGCGCAGCTCTGGAGTATAATACAGGAGGTAACTCAGGATCAGTCATGTAATGAGTATCTTCTAGTGTCTTCATGCACAGTTGTCCATTATGCTCAGGTACGGGAGGATATGGGATGAGTCAGACGGTCGGTCACCTGGATTTCTTTCCAAATGGAGGAAGACAAATGCTGGGATGTAGGAAGGATGAAGTCATTCTTCATCTGAACGTTGATGACATTTCACCATGTAATTATAAAAACCATTCTAGATGTTTTTTTATATTGATATCTGTTGTAAGATTACATCCCAGAGTGAATGACATGGAAGAGGTATCCAGACCTATAGTGCACGGGATATAGGGGGACACACAGGTGTAGGATGGAAGTAGGGTCCTATGTACGGTGACTCAAGAGGCATATTATCAGATATAGGGTGACAGATGGGATGTAAGTTGACGGAGGAGGTGACGGATGAGATTCAGTGTGACACAAGTGGTGTAGGATTGAATGTAGAGGGACTAATCTGTAGTAGTAAGAGATCGAGGCTGATGTGTGGTCGAGGATGAGTTGAAAGGTGAAAAGTAGGGTGGGAGTTAGGAAGACAGGTAGAACATAGAATGGGATGTAAGGGGATATGTTAAGTAAAGGACGACATAGTGACAAGTGGGGTGTTGGATTAGATGTAGGGAAACACCAGGGATGGTTGGATGTAGGGTGGAAAGTAGGGTGTAGGATGTATGGGCATGGTACAGCGTGGAGGACATGGAACGTTGTGGAGGAAGTGGGAAGTTGCGGAGGATGTAGAATGGTGTGGATGACGTGGGTAGTTGTGGAGGATGTGGGATGGCGTGAAGGACGTGGGAAGTTTTGGAGGACGTGAGATGTTGTGCATGACATGGGACATTGTGGAGGACATGGGTCTAATGGAGAATGTGGGATGGCGTAGAGGACGTGAGTGTAGCGCCGGCGTCCCTGCCCTCTGCTAGGCAGGGACGCTGTTCCCCTCACCTCTCTGCTCCGTGCCCGGCGTCCTCCTCCCGCTCTGCTGGCAGCGCGCGCTCCTTCCCGGCCACTGTGCTTAGGGCGCGCGCGCGCGCTCTCCCTCCCTCTTAAAGGGGCCGCGCACGCCGTCCTAAGGAGTCCCCGGCCAATGGCCGGAGGACTTCACCATATATAAGGCACCTCCTCCAAAATGGAGGTGCCCGAGCAATGTTGTTGCACTGTTCACTACTCTGCTTCAGCCCTCAGGTCCCGTTGCCAGTTACCTGCCAGATTCCTGCCAGCTTGCTGTCTTATTCCTGCCTGATATTCTGCTACTTGCCTGCTAGCCTGAGGTCCGACGGTCTGCCTTACTACTCCTGTCAGTCTGTCTAAGGACCAGCTTGCCCGCTCACCTGGGAGCGCACATCAACTACCTGCCTGCTTGCCTGAGGTCCGACGGTCTGCCTTCCAACTCTTGTCAGTCTGTCTATGGACCAGCTTGCCCGCTCACCTGGGAGCGCACATCTGCTACCTGCCTGCTAGCCTACCTGGAGGCTCTGCCGTCACTTGCTGTGACCACCTGCCTGTCCAGTGACTCCTGCCCGCTCACCTGGGAGCGCTCATCTGCTGCCTGTCTGCTAGCCTACCTGGAGGCTCTGCCGTCACTTTTCAGAAACCCGTCACTCCCTCCGTCTCTCCCCAGGTACACTCTCCTGTGCCTATGCAGGTCGACCAGACCAAGATGGTCAAAACCCGTCAGGACTTACGCCGTGCCGAGGGGAGCTGCTTCTACTGTGGCAGTAAGGAGCACCGGATCCGTGCCTGCCCGGAGAGGTCGGGAAACGCCTGTGTCTAGGTTCGCTCAGAGAGGTCGACCTAGACAAGAATAAATCCTCTCCATCTCTGCTGCTGTCAGTCTCAATCGTCTGCGGGGAGAACCGTTATTTCGAACTAGCCCAACTTGACTCTGGAGCAGCCGGGAATCTTATTTCACAGTCCCTGGTAGAGAAATACCGCATCCCCACCAAACCTCTGGCTGTACCCTTGTCTGTTGCTGCCGTGGATGGGGGTCTCTTACCACGCCCCATCCAACTCATCACCGAATCCATTACTCTGCAGGTGGGAATGCTGCATTCTGAGAGTATCTCCTTTCATGTTCTGCCTGGACTCTCTCACGCCCTCTTGCTAGGTCTACCTTGGCTCCAGAGACATGCACCCGTGCTTGACTGGCAGACCGGAGAGGTCCTTCGCTGGGGACAGGACTGCCATAAGACCTGTCTGGTTCCCGTCCATCCCGTCCGTCCTTCTCCTACCCCAGCTAATCTACCTGGACTTCCGATTCCTTATTGGTCTTATGCTGATGTCTTTAATAAAAAGGAGGCAGAGACACTACCCCCTCATAGACCATACGACTGCCCTATCGACCTGTTACCCGGTACTACTCCTCCCCGTGGGCGTATTTATCCATTATCAGCTGCTGAGACCCGGTCGATGTCTGAATATATTGAGGAGAATCTGGCCAGGGGATTCATCCGGAAATCTACCTCCCCGGCGGGAGCAGGCATCTTTTTCGTCAAAAATAAGGACGGCTCTCTCCGTCCCTGTATAGACTATAGAGGCCTTAACCAGATCACGGTGAAGAATAAGTACCCCCTTCCGCTCATTCCGGAGTTATTTGATCGTCTGAGGGGGGCTAGAATCTTCACCAAACTGGACCTCCGTGGGGCGTACAACCTGGTTCGTATCCGTCAGGGGGATGAATGGAAGACGGCATTCAACACCCGGGACGGCCACTATGAATATCTGGTAATGCCCTTTGGTCTCTATAACGCTCCTGCCGTCTTTCAAGAGTTGGTCAATGACATCTTCCGGGACCTTCTCTACTCCTGCGTAGTGGTGTACCTGGACGACATCTTGGTCTTCTCTCCGGATCTCCAGACTCACCGGAGGGACGTTCGTCAGGTCCTGCTCAGGCTCAGGCAGAATCACCTCTTCGCTAAATACGAGAAGTGCCTCTTTGAGCAGACCTCGCTTCTGTTTTTGGGCTACATTATTTCTCAGACCGGCCTACGAATGGATCCAGAGAAACTGTCTGCCATCGAGAAATGGCCTCGACCGGAGGGGTTGAAGGCCATTCAGCGGTTCCTGGGCTTCGCCAACTACTACCGCCTCTTCATACCACACTTCTCTTCCCGGACTGCCCCAATTTCCGCGCTCACCCGTAAGGGTACTAATCCCAAAGAGTGGCCGCCCGAAGCAGAGGAGGCCTTTCTTTCCTTAAAACAGGCCTTCTCTTCCGCCCCGGTGCTGCATCGCCCGGACGGCAACAAGCAGTTCTTCCTGGAAGTTGACGCCTCCTCCTCTGGAGCCGGAGCGGTACTTACTCAAAAATCATCTTCCGGGAGGATGGTAACTTGCGGCTTCTTCTCTAAACTCTTCTCCTCCTCAGAGCGCAATTATTCCATAGGAGACCGAGAGTTATTGGCCATCAAACTGGCATTGGAGGAGTGGCGTTACCTGCTCGAGGGGGCTCTTCACCCGGTAATAATTTACACTGACCACAAGAACTTGGCTTACCTCCAGCATGCCCAGAGACTTAACCCGCGCCAAGCCCGGTGGTCCTTGTTTTTTGCTCGCTTTGATTTTGTTCTTCATTTTCGCCCGGCTGACAAAAACGTCAAGGCGGACGCCTTGTCTCGATCCTTTCTGGTGTCTGATCTCGAGGAAGATCCGAAACACATCATCGATCCCGCCAGAGTAATGCAGGTGGCTCCCGTGAGTCTAAATCGTCTCCCTCCCGGAAAGACGTTCGTATCAGTACCTGATCGGGAGAAGATCCTTCACTGGGGTCACTCGTCTAAACTGGCTGGCCATGCCGGTCAGAAAAAGACCCTCCAGCTTATTACCCGGCACTACTGGTGGCCTACCCTGCACAAGGACGTAATAGACTTTGTTTCTGCCTGTGTGTCCTGCGCCCGCAACAAGGTTCCGAGACATCTGCCAGCCGGTCGCCTCCTTCCACTTTCTGTACCTGCTGCCCCCTGGCAGCATATAGCAATGGACTTTATAACTGACCTCCCAGTCTCTGCCGGTTGTACGGTCATTTGGGTGGTCGCTGACCGCTTCTCCAAGATGGCTCATTTCGTTCCCCTGCCAGGCCTCCCGTCTGCACCCGAGCTAGCTAAAGACTTTATTCGTCACATCTTTCGTCTTCATGGCCTGCCCCTCCACATCGTGTCGGATCGTGGGGTACAGTTCACCTCACGCTTCTGGAGAGCCACTTGTAAACTGCTAGACGTCACCCTGGACTTCTCTTCCGCTTACCACCCACAGTCCAATGGTCAAGTGGAGCGGATCAATCAGAACCTGACCAGTTACCTCCGGCACTTCGTTAATGCCCATCATTCAGACTGGGTGGATCTCCTACCATGGGCCGAGTTCTCTTATAACAATCACGAGAGCGAATCCTCCTCCAAATCCCCGTTTTTTGTAGTCTTCGGTCAGCATCCTCGGATTCCTTTTCCTGTCTCCACCTCTGTGGACAATCCGGCTGCGGAATCTCTCGTTAGCAAATTTTCCTCCATTTGGGAGAGTACCCGATCCGCACTCCTTCAGTCGTCCGAACGGATGAAAAGACACGCTGACAAAAAACGCCTGGATCCTTCACAATTTCGTCCTGGAGATAAAGTCTGGCTCTCATCTAAATATGTCCGACTCAAGATTCCTTCCTATAAGTTAGGGCCTCGGTTCATCGGTCCTCTGGAGGTCATCAGTCAGATTAACCCGGTGGCCTATAAATTTAAACTCCCGGCCAACTTACGGATCCCTAACTCCTTCCATGTATCTCTCCTCAAACCTGTGGTACTTAACTCTTTTTCCAAGTCTACAGGTACGCCTCCTGCTCTGGTTTCTGCTGAGGACGAGTTTGAGGTAGAGAACATTCTTGCCACCAAAAGGGTAAGAGGAAAGACCTTTTTTCTAGTAGATTGGAAGGGGTTTGGTCCTGAGGAGAGAACGTGGGAGCCCCGGGAGAACATCCATGCCCCTCTCATCCTTGCTAAATTTCTGTCTGGCCTAAAAAAGGGGGGGCCTAAAGGGGGGGGTACTGTAGCGCCGGCGTCCCTGCCCTCTGCTAGGCAGGGATGCTGTTCCCCTCACCTCTCTGCTCCGTGCCCGGCGTCCTCCTCCCGCTCTGCTGGCAGCGCGCGCTCCTTCCCGGCCACTGTGCTTAGGGCGCGCGCGCGCGCTCTCCCTCCCTCTTAAAGGGGCCGCGCGCGCCGTCCTAAGGAGTCCCCGGCCAATGGCCGGAGGACTTCACCATATATAAGGCACCTCCTCCAAAATGGAGGTGCCCGAGCAATGTTGTTGCACTGTTCACTACTCTGCTTCAGCCCTCAGGTCCCGTTGCCAGTTACCTGCCAGATACCTGCCAGATTCCTGCCAGCTTGCTGTCTTATTCCTGCCTGATATTCTGCTACCTGCCTGCTAGCCTGAGGTCCGACGGTCTGCCTTACTACTCCTGTCAGTCTGTCTAAGGACCAGCTTGCCCGCTCACCTGGGAGCGCACATCAACTACCTGCCTGCTTGCCTGAGGTCCGACGGTCTGCCTTCCAACTCTTGTCAGTCTGTCTATGGACCAGCTTGCCCGCTCACCTGGGAGCGCACATCTGCTACCTGCCTGCTAGCCTACCTGGAGGCTCTGCCGTCATGTGCTGTGACCACCTGCCTATCCAGTGACTCCTGCCCGCTCACCTGGGAGCGCTCATCTGCTGCCTGTCTGCTAGCCTACCTGGAGGCTCTGCCGTCACGTGCTGTGACCACCCGCCTGTCCAGAGACTTCTGCCCGCTCACCTGGGAGCGCTCATCTGCCGCCTGTCTGTTGGTCTTCCTGGAGGCTCCGCCGTCACATGCTGTGACCACCCGTTTATCCAGAGACTCTCGCCTGCTCACCTGGGAGCTCACGTCTACCATCAGCCGCCACAGGTCGTACCAACCCTTTACCCAGAGACTGCCCCGGTCACTTGCCGTGACCATCTGCCAGTTCACCCAGAGACTGCCCCGGTCACTTGCCGTGACCATCTGCCCGTTCACCCAGAGACTGCCCCGGTCACTTGCCGTGACCATCTGCCCGTTCACCCAGAGACTGCCCCGGTCACTTGCCGTGACCATCTGCCCGTTTACCCAGAGACTGCCCCGGTCACTTGCCGTGACCATCTGCCCATTCACCCAGAGACTGCCCCGGTCACTTGCCGTGACCATCTGCCCGTTCATCCAGAGACTGCCCCGGTCACTTGCCGTGACCTCCTGCCCGTTCTTCTAGAGACTGTCCCGGTCACCTGCTGTGACTGCCTGCCTGGTCGCCACCTGCTCCCTTACAAGGACCGCCCCCTTGTATAGTAGCTCAGAGGTTCCGCCTCCCAGACCCGTTACAGTGAGACGCTGTGGATGATATAGGATGGCGTGGAGGACATTGGACGTTGTGGAGGATGTGGGACATTGTGGAGGACATGGGTCTAGTGGAGAATGTGGGATGGCGTAGAGGACGTGAGACGCTGTGGATGATATAGGATGGCGTGGAGGACATTGGACGTTGCGGAGGATTTGGGATGTTGGATGGAGGTGGGACATTGTGGAGGATGGGGTATCGTGTGGAGGACGTGGACATTATGGATGACATGGTACATTGTGGAGGACATCGGATGGCGTGGGATGTTATGGATGATGTGGGAAGGCGTGGAGGACATGGAATGGTGTGGAGGATGTGGGAAGTTCTGGAAGATGTGGGACATTGTGGAGAATGTGGGATAGTGTGCAGGATGTGGGTGTCAGGAACGACACCGTGGGGGGGATCACACAATATCCCACTGCTGCTGTCATTTTGTCAGGATTGT
This sequence comes from Phyllobates terribilis, assembly GCF_046119375.1. Lineage (NCBI taxonomy): Eukaryota > Metazoa > Chordata > Amphibia > Anura > Dendrobatidae > Phyllobates > Phyllobates terribilis. The sequence goes on along the minus strand of NW_027362768.1, from coordinate 395,173,760 downwards.
CAGGGATTTGCGCGCAAATGATCCCAATTACTCACTACGTAGCTATCGGCAAGTGAGCAGAGAGCTTATGGCGTACACACCTCCGGATTCCAACACATGGAATATGTGTATATGCCCCCATACGGTCACTGCCAGCTTCACAATAGCCCAATTACGATTATTCGCTGCCACCACCGATCAGCTGTAAAATACAATACAGGCCTGATCGGATGCCTGCTTTCTGGTAGCGTACGGCTTCGAGGGAGGAAAGATTACAGGACAGAAGGAACAGATTTTTAAATTTTATATTTAATCCAAAAGGGAGGCAGTATTTATGAAAAATATACAAAAGGTTTTACAAAAGGAGACAATACAATACAGAATATACAGTTACACAAAATAAAAAGGATTAATAGAAGACTTACTAGACCAATCGCAGAGACGATTCAGTTTAGCTGGAGGGGAGGCGCTACAATTGATTTGACCGTTATCGAACGGGACCCCTTGCTTATAGAATATATACCTCCCGGCAGTGAATATAGATCAATCTTCAGGTGGATCTTTTATGCCGAAGGGGGGACCTGCCCACATATGCCCCTGCTATGATCTCACGTGGGTTGGTCCCCGCCCTTCAAGGTTTTATTAAAATATCTAACTTCCATGATAACTTCTTGCTGATTGTTCGCATAAGCTTGCAAGTGATGCCATATTTTTTATTACGATTTCACCTTTCTTTAGAGACTAGACATGACGCGACTGCGGTTGGTTATCTATGTACTTTCGCATTATAGCTCACCAAAGGGGCATACAGCTACGGAAAAATATGCGCATTGTTCCTTAGCTAACCCTGTCACTAAAAATATGTGTCCCATTATTATCGGAAGTATAGAACTTCCGATATTACATATTTTGTGTCGTGTTGGCGAGACTGCAGATTTATGTTACACAAATGGGGGATGCCCTGGGGGTGAGAGAGAATTCTTTTGAAGCTAGGAGCTGCATCCTCCTCAACCAGGTGCATATTTATCACAGACCTCTGCCACTACAAGCTCCATTCATATGGTAATGAGTTTGCCACCTCTGGCCTGTACTGCTATTTGCATAGAAGCAACTGGTTAAAGAGTCCCCTCTTCTACTCTGACAAATGGTAAATAGGGGAGGAGGAAAGAGAGATTTCAGAAGGAGAGAGACATTCTTAATATTTTCTATGACAATGGGACATTGTGAAGGATATAGGATGGCGTGGAGGACATTGGACATGAAGGACGTGAGACATTGTGGAGGTCGTGGGACATTTGGAGAATGTGGGATGGTGTGAAAGACGTGACACATTATGGAGGATGTGGGATGGCGTGGAGGTCATGGAATGGTGTGGAAGACATGAGACGTTGTGGAGGATATAAGAAGGCATGGAGGACATTGGACATTGTGGAAGACGTGGGATGTTGTGGAGGATGTGGGATGTTGGGAGGACGTGGGACGTTGTGGAGGGTGGGGGATAGCGTGAAGGACATGGAATGGTGTGGAGGATGTGGGACATTGTGGAGGATGTGGGACATTGTGGCGGATGTGGGACATTGTGGCGGATGTGGAACATTGTGGATGATGTGGGACATTGTGGAGGATGTGGGAAGTTGCGGAGGATGTGGGATGGTGTGGAGAACGTGGGACATTGTAAAGGATATAGGATGGAATGGAGGACGTGGGACATTGTGGAGGTCGTGGGACGTTTGGAGGATGTGGGACATTGTGGAGGACATGGGACATTGTGGAGGATGTGGGATGGCGTGTAGGACATGGAATGGTGTGGAGAACATGTGACGCTATGGAGGACACGAGATACTGTGGACGAGACGGAATGTTGTGGAGGACGTAGGACATTGTGGAGGACATGGGATGTTGTGAAGGAGGTGGGACTAGTGGAGGACGTGGGATGGCGTGGAGAACATGGGACGCTGTGGAGGATATAGGATGGCGTGGAGGTCATTGGACATTGTGGAGGACATGGGACATTGTGGAGGACATGGGACATTGGGAGGATGTGGGAAGTTGTGGAGGATGGGGGATGGCATGGAGGACGTGGGGCAACATGGAATGTTGTGGAGGACGTGGGAATTTGTGGAGGATTTGGGATGGCATGGAATATGTGGGACGTTGTGAAGGACGTCGGACTAGTGGAGGATGTGGGATAGTGTGGAGGACGTGGGACATTGTGGAGGCTGTGGGACGTTTGGAGGATGTGGGACATTGTGGAGGATGTGGGACATTGTGGAGGATGTGGGATGGCGTGGAGGACATGGCATGGTGTGGAGGACGTCGTGGGACGTTATGGAGGACATGAGACGTTGTGGCTGACATGGAATATTGTGGAGGACGTGGGATGTTGTGGAGGATATGGGATGGAGTGGAGGACATGGGACGTTGTGGAGGATGTACTGTAGGATGGCGTGAAGGACATTGTAAGTTGTGGAGTGTGGACATTGTGGAGGACGTGGGATGGCGTGGAGGACATGGGACGTTGTGAAGGATGTACTGTAGGATGGCGTGAAGGACATTGTAAGTTATGGAGGAGTGTGGACATTGTGGAGGACGTGGGATGTTGTGGAGGATATGGCATGGCTTGGAGGACATGAGACGTTGTGAAGGATGTACTGTAGGATGGCGTGAAGGAGATTGTAAGTTATGGAGGAGTGTGGACGTTGTGGAGGATATGGGATGGCGTGGAGGACATAGGACGTTGTGGAGGATGTAGTGTAGGATGGCGTGAAGGACATTGTAAGTTGTGGAGTGTGGACATTGTGGAGGACGTGGGATGTTGTGGAGGATATGGGATGGCGTGGAGGACATGGGACGTTGTGAAGGATGTACTGTAGGATGACGTGAAGGACATTGTAAGTTATGGAGGAGTGTGGACATTGTGGAGGACGTGGGATGTTGTGGAGGATATGGGATGGCGTGGAGGACATGGGACGTTGTGAAGGATGTACTGTAGGATGGCGTGAAGGACATTGTAAGTTGTGGAGTGTGGACATTGTGGAGGACGTGGGATGTTATGGAGGATATGGGATGGCGTGGAGGACATGGGATGTTGTGAAGGATGTACTGTAGGATGGCGTGAAGGACATTGTAAGTTATGGAGGAGTGTGGAGGACGTGGAATGTTGTGGAGGATATGGGATGGCGTGGAGGACATGGGACGTTGTGGAGGATGTAGTGTAGGATGGCGTGAAGGACATTGTAAGTTATGGAGTGTGGACATTGTGGAGGACGTGGGATGTTGTGGAGGACGTGGGATGGCGTGGAGGACATGGGACGTTGTGAAGGATGTACTGTAGGATGGCGTGAAGGACATTGTAAGTTATGGAGGAGTGTGGAGGACGTGGGATGTTGTGGAGGATATGGGATGGCGTGGAGGACATGGGACGTTGTGGAGGATGTAGTGTAGGATGGCGTGAAGGACATTGTAAGTTGTGGAGTGTGGACATTGTGGAGGACGTGGGATGTTGTGGAGGATATGGGATGGCGTGGAGGACATGGGATGTTGTGAAGGATGTACTGTAGGATGGCGTAAAGGACATTCTAAGTTATGGAGGAGTGTGGAGGACGTGGGATGTTGTGGAGGATATGGGATGGCGTGAAGGACATGGGACGTTGTGGAGGATGTAGTGTAGGATGGCGTGAAGGACATTGTAAGTTATGGAGTGTGGACATTGTGGAGGACGTGGGATGTTGTGGAGGACGTGGGATGGCGTGGAGGACATGGGACGTTGTGAAGGATGTACTGTAGGATGGCGTGAAGGACATTGTAAGTTATGGAGGAATGTGGAGGACGTGGGATGTTGTGGAGGATATGGGATGGCATGGAGGACATGGGACGTTGTGGAGGATGTAGTGTAGGATGGCGTGAAGGACATTGTAAGTTGTGGAGTGTGGACATTGTGGAGGACGTGGGATGTTGTGGAGGATGTGAGTTGATAATAAGTTTTCTGCACAGGTGACATCTGCAGGACTTTGATACTTTTCTTCTTTTCCGTCCATCTTTTAGCGCTCAATGACTTTGTTGCCTGCAATCACCTGAGAAGTTACCACTACTACATCGAGAGCGTCCTCAGCCCTGATGGCTTCATCGGATTCCCGAGCTCCTCATAGAACGACTTTCTGGCTGTAAGTTTTAGAACATGTTCCTTTCATGAAAGAATCAGCGGTGCCATCCAACACCTAGGGGGTAAAGCAGGACATTGGGGGCTTCTAGCATATCCGAGCATTTCCTCATCTGCCGGTTTTGGGCGCTGGCTTTTGAGTGCAGACGGTGGGGGGATCCGTCCTCATACATAGCAGTGATAATGAGGGGCTTCCCCCAAATACAGAGATTTTATAGTGGACGTCTCTTCTCGCAGGGCGCAGGATTCCCGTGCTCCAGTGGAGGCTGTGCACGGATGGGACACGACGCAGATAAATACCGAGGAGTCACAGCCGAAACACAGACGTTTTACTTAAATACAGGAGACCAGGAAAACTTTTCACCTGAGAAACTTTCCAATTCTTACATAATGTAAAAGTGGTTAAAGCGCCGCTGTCAGCAGGATTGTGCTCAGGAACCACAAGCACTGTCAGGTGGGCGACATTGCACTGATTAATATGATACCTGGGTGATGAAATCCCTCCTGTGGGTCTTGTGTAATCTTTACTTTCAGTTTGGAGATAACGATATGCTCGTGCTCCGGGGCGGCCTGTGGGGGGCGCTCTATCTGGTGCTCTGTTTACATATTCATCTGTATGCTCTTATGGCAGCTCATTGTGCCTTCACTGACCGTCCTCCTATTTTATATAATGCATCTAGTAGTGCGGGGCTAGGTAATAGGAGACAGGTCAGTGACCGATCAGTGAGCTGCCATAAGAGCATACAGATGAATAAGTAATCAGAGCACCAGATAGAGCGCCCCCCACAGGCCGCCACAGAGCACAGGCATATCATTATCTCCAAAATGAAGGTAAAGATTACACAAGAACCACAGGAGGGATTTCACCAGCCCAGGTATCATATTAATCAGTGCAGTGTCACCCACCTGACAGTGTATGTGGTTACTGAGCACAATCCTGCTGACAGCTGCACTTTAATGTGCCATAACAGTGTGTCCTCCACAGATCCCCCATAAGAGTGCATCATGCACAGATCCCCCATAACAGAGCGTCCTCCACAGATCCTCCATAACAGTGTGTCCTCCACAGATCCCCCATAACAGCCTGTCATCCGCAGATCCCCCATAACAGTGCTTCCTCCACAGATCCCCATAACAGTGTGTCCTCCACAGATCCGCCATAACAGTGCGTCATCCACAGATCCCCCATAACAGTGCGTCATCCACAGATCCCCCATAACAGCCTGTCCTCCACAGATCCCCCATAACAGTGCGTCATCCACAGATCCCCCATAACAGTGCGTCCTCCACAGATCCCCCATAACAGCGCGTCATCCACAGATCCCCCATAACAGTGCGTCATCCACAGATCCCCCATAACAGAGCGTCCTCCACAGATCCCCCATAACAGTGCGTCATCCACAGATCCCCCATAACAGAGCGTCATCCACAGATCCCCCATAACAGCGCGTCCTCCACAGATCCCCCATACCAGAGCGTCATCCACAAATCCCCCATAACAGCGTGTCCTCCACAGATCCCCCATAACAGTGCGTCATCCACAGATCCCCCATAACAGCGCGTCATCCACAGATCCCCATAACAGTGTGTCCTCAACAGATCCCCCATAACAGCCTGTCCTCCACAGATCCCCCATAACAGTGCGTCATCCACAGATCCCTCATAACAGTGCGTCCTCCACAGATCCCCCATAACAGCGCGTCATCCACAGATCCCCCATAACAGCGTGTCCTCCACAGATCCCCCATAACAGTGTGTCCTCCACAGATCCCCCATAACAGTGTGTCATCCACAGATCCCCCATAACAGTGCGTCATCCACAGATCCCCCATAACAGCGCGTCATCCACAGATCCCCCATAACAGCGCGTCCTCCACAGATCCCCCATAACAGAACGTCATCCACAGATCCCCCATAACAGCACGTCATCCACAGATCCCCCATAACAGCGCGTCCTCCACAGATCCCTCATAACAGTGCGTCCTCTACAGATCCCCCATAACAGTGCGTCATCCACAGATCCACCATAACAGTGCATCCTCCACAGATCCCCCATAACAGCGCGTCATCCACAGATCCCCCATAACAGTGCGTCATCCACAGATCCCCCATAACAGAGCGTCCTCCACAGATCCCCCATAACAGTGCGTCATCCACAGATCCCCCATAACAGAGCGTCATCCACAGATCCCCCATAACAGCGTGTCCTCCACAGATCCCCCATAACAGTGCGTCATCCACAGATCCCCCATAACAGCGCGTCATCCACAGATCCCCCATAACAGTGTGTCCTCCACAGATCCCCCATAACAGCCTGTCCTCCACAGATCCCCCATAACAGTGCGTCATCCACAGATCCCCCATAACAGTGCGTCCTCCACAGATCCCCCATAACAGCGCGTCATCCACAGATCCCCCATAACAGCGCGTCCTCCACAGATCCCCCATAACAGAACGTCATCCACAATCCACAGATCCCCCATAACAGCACGTCATCCACAGATCCCCCATAACAGCGCGTCCTCTACAGATCCCCCATAACAGTGCGTACTCCACAGATCCCCCATAACAGAGCGTCATCCACAGATCCCCCATAACAGCGCATCTTCCACAGATCCCCCATAACAGTACGTCCTCCACAGATCCCCCATAACAGTACATCCTCCACAGATCCCCCATAACAGTGCGTCATCCACAGATCCCCCATAACAGAGCGTCATCCACATATCCCCCATGACAGCGCGTCATCCACAGATCCCCCATAACAGTGCGTCCTCCACAGATCCCCCATAACAGTGCATCCTCCACAGATCCCCCATAACAGTGCATCCTCCACAGATCCCCCATAACAGAGCGTCATCCACAGATCCCCCATAACAGCCTGTCCTCCACAGATCCCCCATAACAGTGTGTCCTCCACAGATCCCCCATAACAGTGTGTCCTCCACAGATCCCCCATAACAGCGCGTCATCCACAGATCCCCCATAACAGAGCGTCATCCACAGATCCCCCATAACAGCCTGTCCTCCAGAGATCCCCCATAACAGCCTGTCCTCCACAGATCCCCCATAACAGTGTGTCCTCCACAGATCCCCCATAACAGCCTGTCCTCCACAGATCCCCATAACAGTGTGTCCTCCACAGATCCCCCATAACAGTACGTCCTCCACAGATCCCCCATAACAGTGCGTCCTCCACAGATCCCCCATAACAGAGCGTCATCCACAGATCCCCCATAACAGCCTGTCCTCCACAGATCCTCCATAACACTGTGTCCTCCACAGATCCCCATAACAGCCTGTCCTCCACAGATCCCCCAAAACAGTGCGTCATCCACAGATCCACCATAACAGTGCATCATTCACAGATCCCATATAACAGTGCATCCTCCACAGATCCCCCATAACAGCCTGTCCTCCACAGATCCCCCATAACAGTGCGTCCTCCACAGATCCCCCATAACAGAGCGTCCTCCACAGATCACCCAAAACAGTGCGTCCTCCACAGATCCCCCATAACAGAGCGTCCTCCACAGATCCCCCATAACAGCGCGTCATCCACAGATCCCCCATAACAGTGCGTCATCCACAGATCCCCCATAACAGTGCGTCCTCCACAGATCCCCCATAACAGCCTGTCCTCCACAGATCCCTCATAACAGCCTGTCCTCCACAGATCCCCCATAACAGTGCGTCCTCCACAGATCCCCCATAACAGTGCGTCATGCACAGATCCCCCATAACAGTGCGTCCTCCACAGATCCCCCATAACAGCGCATCATCCACAGATCCCCCATAACAGTGCGTCATCCACAGATCCCCCATAACAGTGCATCCTCCACAGATCCCCCATAGCAGCCTGTCCTCCACAGATCCCCCATAACAGCCTGTCCTCCACAGATCCCCCATAACAGTGTGTCCTCCACAGATCCCCCATAACAGTGTGTCCTCCGCAGATCCCCCATAACAGTGCGTCATCCGCAGATCCCCCATAACAGTGTGTCCTCCACAGATCCCCCATAACAGCGCGTCCTCCACAGATCCCCCATAACAGCGCGTCATCCACAGATCCCCCATAACAGAGGGTCATCCACAGATCCCCCATAACAGCGCGTCATCCACAGATCCCCCATAACAGTGTGTCCTCCATAGATCCCCCATAACAGCGCGTCATCCGCCGATCCCCCATAACAGCGCGTCATCCACAGATCCTCCATAACAGTGTGTCCTCCACAGATCCCCCATAACAGCCTGTCCTCCACAGATCCCTCAAAACAGTGCGTCATCCACAGATCCCCCATAACAGCGCGTCCTCCACAGATCCCCCATAACAATGTGTCCTCCACAAATCCCACATAACAGCGCGTCATCCACAGATCCCCCATAACAGAGCGTCATCCACAGATCCCCATAACAGCGCATCCTCCACAGATCCCCCATAACAGTGTGTCCTCCACAGATCCCCCATAACAGCCTGTCCTCCACAAATCCCACATAACAGCGCGTCCTCCACAGATCCCCCATAACAGTGTGTCCTCCACAGATCCCCCATAACAGTGCGTCATCCACAGATTCCCCATAACAGCGCGTCATACACAGATCCCCCATAACAGTGTGTCATCCACAGATCCCCCATAACAGCACGTCATCCACAGATCCCCCATTACAGAGCGTCCTCCACAGATCCCCCATAACAGTGCGTCATCCACAGATCCCCCATAACAGCGCGTCCTCCACAGATCCCCCATAACAGTGTGTCCTCCACAAATCCCACATAACAGCGCGTCATCCACAGATCCCCCATAACAGAGCGTCATCCACAGATCCCCATAACAGCGCGTCCTCCACAGATCCCCCATAACAGTGCGTCATCCACAGATCCCCCATAACAGAGCGTCCTCCACAGATCCCCCATAACAGTGCGTCATCCACAGATCCCCCATAACAGCGCGTCATCCACAGATCCCCCATTACAGAGCGTCCTCCACAGATCCCCCATAACAGAGCGTCATCCACAGATCCCCCATAACAGCGCGTCATCCACAGATCCCCCAAATCAGAGCGTCCTCCACAGATCCCCCATAACAGCGCGTCATCCACAGATCCCCCATAACAGAGCGTCATCCACAGATCCCCCATAACATAGCGTCATCCACAGATCCCCCATAACAGAGCATCATCCACAGATCCCCCATAACAGTGCATCATCCACAGATCCCCCATAACAGTGCGTCATCCACAGATCCCCCATAACAGTGCGTCCTCCACAGATCCCCCATAACAGCGCGTCATCCACAGATCCCCCATAACAGCGCGTCCTCCACAGATCCCCCATAACAGAACGTCATCCACAATCCACAGATCCCCCATAACAGCACGTCATCCACAGATCCCCCATAACAGCGCGTCCTCTACGGATCCCCCATAACAGTGCGTCCTCCACAGATCCCCCATAACAGAGCGTCATCCACAGATCCCCCATAACAGCGCATCTTCCACAGATCCCGCATAATAGTGCGTCCTCCACAGATCCCCCATAACAGTACATCCTCCACAGATCCCCCATAACAGTGCGTCATCCACAGATCCCCCATAACAGAGCGTCATCCACATATCCCCCATGACAGCGCGTCATCCACAGATCCCCATAACAGTGCGTCCTCCACAGATCCCCCATAACAGTGCATCCTCCACAGATCCCCCATAACAGTGCATCCTCCACAGATCCCCCATAACAGAGCGTCATCCACAGATCCCCCATAACAGCCTGTCCTCCAGAGATCCCCCATAACAGCCTGTCCTCCACAGATCCCCCATAAGTGTGTCCTCAACAGATCCCCCATAACAGCCTGTCCTCCACAGATCCCCATAACAGTGTGTCCTCCACAGATCCCCCATAACAGTACGTCCTCCACAGATCCCCCATAACAGTGCGTCCTCCACAGATCCCCCATAACAGAGCGTCATCCACAGATCCCCCATAACAGCCTGTCCTCCACAGATCCTCCATAACAGTGTGTCCTCCACAGATCCCCATAACAGCCTGTCCTCCACAGATCCCCCAAAACAGTGCGTCATCCACAGATCCACCATAACAGTGCATCATCCACAGATCCCCCATAACAGTGCATCCTCCACAGATCCCCCATAACAGCCTGTCCTCCACAGATCCCCCATAACAGTGCGTCCTCCACAGATCCCCCATAACAGAGCGTCCTCCACAGATCACCCAAAACAGTGCGTCCTCCACAGATCCCCCATAACAGAGCGTCCTCCACAGATCCCCCATAACAGCGCGTCATCCACAGATCCCCCATAACAGTGCGTCATCCACAGATCCCCCATAACAGTGCGTCCTCCACAGATCCCCCATAACAGCCTGTCCTCCACAGATCCCTCATAACAGCCTGTCCTCCACAGATCCCCCATAACAGTGCATCCTCCACAGATCCCCCATAACAGTGCATCATCCACAGATCCCCCATAACAGTGCGTCCTCCACAGATCCCCCATAACAGCGCGTCATCCACAGATCCCCCATAACAGTGCGTCATCCACAGATCCCCCATAACAGTGCATCCTCCACAGATCCCCCATAGCAGCCTGTCCTCCACAGATCCCCCATAACAGCCTGTCCTCCACAGATCCCCCATAACAGTGTGTCCTCCACAGATCCCCCATAACAGTGTGTCCTCCGCAGATCCCCCATAACAGTGCGTCATCCGCAGATCCCCCATAACAGTGTGTCCTCCACAGATCCCCCATAACAGCGCGTCATCCACAGATCCCCCATAACAGAGGGTCATCCACAGATCCCCCATAACAGCGCGTCATCCACAGATCCCCCATAACAGTGTGTCCTCCATAAATCCCCCATAACAGCGCATCATCCGCCGATCCCCCATAACAGCGCGTCATCCACAGATCCTCCATAACAGTGTGTCCTCCACAGATCCCCCATAACAGCCTGTCCTCCACAGATCCCTCAAAACAGTGCGTCATCCACAGATCCCCCATAACAGCGCGTCCTCCACAGATCCCCATAACAATGTGTCCTCCACAAATCCCACATAACAGCGCGTCATCCACAAATCCCCCATAACAGAGCGTCATCCACAGATCCCCATAACAGCGCATCCTCCACAGATCCCCCATAACAGTGTGTCCTCCACAGATCCCCCATAACAGCCTGTCCTCCACAAATCCCACATAACAGCGCGTCCTCCACAGATCCCCCATAACAGTGTGTCCTCCACAGATCCCCCATAACAGTGCGTCATCCACAGATTCCCCATAACAGCGCGTCATACACAGATCCCCCATAACAGTGTGTCATCCACAGATCCCCCATAACAGCGCGTCATCCACAGATCCCCCATTACAGAGCGTCCTCCACAGATCCCCCATAACAGTGCGTCATCCACAGATCCCCCATAACAGCGCGTCCTCCACAGATCCCCCATAACAGTGTGTCCTCCACAAATCCCACATAACAGCGCGTCATCCACAGATCCCCCATAACAGAGCGTCATCCACAGATCCCCATAACAGCGCGTCCTCCACAGATCCCCCATAACAGTGCGTCATCCACAGATCCCCCATAACAGAGCGTCCTCCACAGATCCCCCATAACAGTGCGTCATCCACAGATCCCCCATAACAGCGCGTCATCCACAGATCCCCCATTACAGAGCGTCCTCCACAGATCCCCCATAACAGAGCGTCATCCACAGATCCCCCATAACAGAGCGTCATCCACAGATCCCCCATAACAGCGCGTCATCCACAGATCCCCCAAATCAGAGCGTCCTCCACAGATCCCCCATAACAGCGCGTCATCCACAGATCCCCCATAACAGAGCGTCATCCACAGATCCCCCATAACAGAGCGTCATCCACAGATCCCCCATAACAGAGCATCATCCACAGATCCCCCATAACAGTGCATCATCCACAGATCCCCCATAACAGTGCGTCATCCACAGATCCCCCATAACAGTGCGTCATCCACAGATCCCCCATAACAGAGCGTCATCCACAGATCCCCCATAACAGAGCGTCATCCACAGATCCCCCATAACAGTTCGTCATCCACAGATCCCCCATAACAGAGCGTACTCCACAGATCCCCCATAACAGTGCATCCTCCACTGATCCCCCATAACAGTGCGTCATCCACAGATCCCCCATAACAGAGCGTCATCCACAGATCCCCCATAACAGCGCGTCATCCACAGATCCCCCATAACAGTGTGTCCTCCACAGATCCCCATAACAGTGTGTCCTCCACAGATCCCCCATAACAGTGTGTCCTCCACAGATCCCCCATAACAGCGCGTCATCCACAGATCCCCATAACAGAGCGTCATCCACAGATCCCCCATAACAGCGCGTCATCCACAGATCCCCCATAACAGAGCGTCCTCCACAGATCCCCCATAACAGTGCGTCATCCACAGATCTCCCATAACAGCGCGTCATCCACAGATCCCCCATAACAGAGCGTCCTCCACAGATCCCCCATAACAGTGCGTCCTCCACAGATCCCCCATAACAGCCTGTCCTCCACAGATCCCTCATAACAGCCTGTCCTCCACAGATCCCCCATAACAGTGCGTCCTCCACAGATCCCCCATAACAGTGCGTCATCCACAGATCCCCCATAACAGTGCGTCCTCCACAGATCCCCCATAACAGCGCGTCATCCACAGATCCCCCATAACAGTGCGTCATCCACAGATCCCCCATAACAGTGCATCCTCCACAGATCCCCCATAGCAGCCTGTCCTCCACAGATCCCCCATAACAGCCTGTCCTCCACAGATCCCCCATAACAGTGTGTCCTCCACAGATCCCCCATAACAGTGTGTCCTCCGCAGATCCCCCATAACAGTGCGTCATCCGCAGATCCCCCATAACAGTGTGTCCTCCACAGATCCCCCATAACAGCGCGTCATCCACAGATCCCCCATAACAGAGGGTCATCCACAGATCCCCCATAACAGCGCGTCATCCACAGATCCCCCATAACAGTGTGTCCTCCATAAATCCCCCATAACAGCGCGTCATCCGCCGATCCCCCATAACAGCGCGTCATCCACAGATCCTCCATAGCAGTGTGTCCTCCACAGATCCCCCATAACAGCCTGTCCTCCACAGATCCCTCAAAACAGTGCGTCATCCACAGATCCCCCATAACAGCGCGTCCTCCACAGATCCCCATAACAATGTGTCCTCCACAAATCCCACATAACAGCGCGTCATCCACAAATCCCCCATAACAGAGCGTCATCCACAGATCCCCATAACAGCGCATCCTCCACAGATCCCCCATAACAGTGTGTCCTCCACAGATCCCCCATAACAGCCTGTCCTCCACAAATCCCACGTAACAGCGCGTCCTCCACAGATCCCCCATAACAGTGTGTCCTCCACAGATCCCCCATAACAGTGCGTCATCCACAGATTCCCCATAACAGCGCGTCATACACAGATCCCCCATAACAGTGTGTCATCCACAGATCCCCCATAACAGCGCGTCATCCACAGATCCCCCATTACAGAGCGTCCTCCATAGATCCCCCATAACAGTGCGTCATCCACAGATCCCCCATAACAGCGCGTCCTCCACAGATCCCCCATAACAGTGTGTCCTCCACAAATCCCACATAACAGCGCGTCATCCACAGATCCCCCATAACAGAGCGTCATCCACAGATCCCCATAACAGCGCGTCCTCCACAGATCCCCCATAACAGTGCGTCATCCACAGATCCCCCATAACAGAGCGTCCTCCACAGATCCCCCATAACAGTGCGTCATCCACAGATCCCCCATAACAGCGCGTCATCCACAGATCCCCCATTACAGAGCGTCCTCCACAGATCCCCCATAACAGAGCGTCATCCACAGATCCCCCATAACAGAGCGTCATCCACAGATCCCCGATAACAGCGCGTCATCCACAGATCCCCCAAATCAGAGCGTCCTCCACAGATCCCCCATAACAGCGCGTCATCCACAGATCCCCCATAACAGAGCGTCATCCACAGATCCCCCATAACAGAGCGTCATCCACAGATCCCCCATAACAGAGCATCATCCACAGATCCCCCATAACAGTGCATCATCCACAGATCCCCCATAACAGTGCGTCATCCACAGATCCCCCATAACAGTGCGTCATCCACAGATCCCCCATAACAGAGCGTCATCCACAGATCCCCCATAACAGAGCGTCATCCACAGATCCCCCATAACAGTTCGTCATCCACAGATCCCCCATAACAGAGCGTCCTCCACAGATCCCCCATAACAGTGCATCCTCCACTGATCCCCCATAACAGTGCGTCATCCACAGATCCCCCATAACAGAGCGTCATCCACAGATCCCCCATAACAGCGCGTCATCCACAGATCCCCCATAACAGTGTGTCCTCCACAGATCCCCATAACAGTGTGTCCTCCACAGATCCCCCATAACAGTGTGTCCTCCACAGATCCCCCATAACAGCGCGTCATCCACAGATCCCCATAACAGAGCGTCATCCACAGATCCCCCATAACAGCGCGTCATCCACAGATCCCCCATAACAGAGCGTCCTCCACAGATCCCCCATAACAGTGCGTCATCCACAGATCTCCCATAACAGAGCGTCCTCCACACATCCCCCATAACAGTGCGTCATCCACAGATCCCCCATAACAGTGCGTCATCCACAGATCCTCCATAACAGCGCGTCATCCACAGATCCCCCATAACGGAGCGTCCTCCACAGATCCCCATAACAGCGCGTCATCCACAGATCCCCCATAACGGAGCGTCCTCCACAGATCCCCCATAACGGAGCGTCATCCACAGATCCCCCATAACAGAGCATCCTCCACAGATCCCCATAACAGCGCGTCCTCCACAGATCCCCCATAACAGAGCGTCATCCACAGATCCCCCATAACAGAGCGTCATCCACAGATCCCCCATAACAGCGCATCTTCCACAGATCCCCCATAACAGTGCGTCCTCCACAGATCCCCCATAACAGTACATCCTCCACAGATCCCCCATAACAGTGCGTCATCCACAGATCCCCCATAACAGAGCGTCATCCACATATCCCCCATGACAGCGCGTCATCCACAGATCCTCCATAACAGTGCGTCCTCCACAGATCCCTCAAAACAGTGCGTCATCCACAGATCCCCCATAACAGCGCGTCCTCCACAGATCCCCCATAACAATGTGTCCTCCACAAATCCCACATAACAGCGCGTCATCCACAGATCCCCCATAACAGAGCGTCATCCACAGATCCCCATAACAGCGCGTCCTCCACAGATCCCCCATAACAGTGTGTCCTCCACAAATCCCACATAACAGCGCGTCATCCACAGATCCCCCATAACAGCGCGTCATCCACAGATCCCCCATAACAGCGCGTCATCCACAGATCCCCCATAACAGCGCATCCTCCACAGATCCCCCATAACAGTGTGTCCTCCACAAATCCCACATAACAGCGCGTCATCCACAGATCCCCCATAACAGCGCGTCATCCACAGATCCCCCATAACAGAGCGTCCTCCACAGATCCCCCATAACAGTGCATCATCCACAGATCTCCCATAACAGCGCGTCATCCACAGATCCCCCATAACAGCGCATCATCCACAGATCTCCCATAACAGCGCATCATCCACAGATCCCCCATAACGGAGCGTCCTCCACAGATCCCCCGTAACAAAGCGTCATCCACAGATCCCCCATAACAGAGCATCCTCCACAGATCCCCATAACAGCGCGTCCTCCACAGATCCCCCATAACAGAGCGTCATCCACAGATCCCCCATAACAGAGCGTCATCCATAGATCCCCCATAACAGCGCATCGTCCAGAGATCCCCCATAACAGTGCGTCCTCCACAGATCCCCCATAACAGTACATCCTCCACAGATCCCCCATAACAGTGCGTCATCCACAGATCCCCCATAACAGAGCGTCATCCACAGATCCCCCATAACAGCGTGTCCTCCACAGATCCCCCATAACAGTGCGTCATCCACAGATCCCCCATAACAGTGCGTCATCCACAGATCCCCCATAACAGCGCGTCATCCACAGATCCCCCATAACAGCGCGTCCTCCACAGATCCCCCATAACAGAACGTCATCCACAGATCCCCCATAACAGCACGTCATCCACAGATCCCCCATAACAGCACGTCATCCACAGATCCCCCATAACAGTGTGTCCTCCACAGATCCCCATAACAGTGTGTCCTCCACAGATCCCCCATAACAGTGTGTCCTCCACAGATCCCCCATAACAGCGCGTCATCCACAGATCCCCATAACAGAGCGTCATCCACAGATCCCCCATAACAGCGCGTCATCCACAGATCCCCCATAACAGAGCGTCCTCCACAGATCCCCCATAACAGTGCGTCATCCACAGATCTCCCATAACAGCGCGTCATCCACAGATCCCCCATAACAGAGCGTCCTCCACAGATCCCCCATAACAGTGCGTCATCCACAGATCCCCCATAACAGCGCGTCATCCACAGATCCCCCATAACGGAGCGTCCTCCACAGATCCCCATAACAGCGCGTCATCCACAGATCCCCCATAACGGAGCGTCCTCCACAGATCCCCCATAACGGAGCGTCATCCACAGATCCCCCATAACAGAGCATCCTCCACAGATCCCCATAACAGCGCGTCCTCCACAGATCCCCCATAACAGAGCGTCATCCACAGATCCCCCATAACAGAGCGTCATCCACAGATCCCCCATAACAGCGCATCTTCCACAGATCCCCCATAACAGTGCGTCCTCCACAGATCCCCCATAACAGAGCGTCCTCCACAGATCCCCCATAACAGTACATCCTCCACAGATCCCCCATAACAGTGCGTCATCCACAGATCCCCCATAACAGAGCATCATCCACATATCCCCCATGACAGCGCGTCATCCACAGATCCTCCATAACAGTGTGTCCTCCACAGATCCCCCATAATAGCCTGTCCTCCACAGATCCCTCAAAACAGTGCGTCATCCACAGATCCCCCATAACAACGCGTCCTCCACAGATCCCCCATAACAATGTGTCCTCCACAAATCCCACATAACAGCGCGTCATCCACAGATCCCCCATAACAGAGCGTCATCCACAGATCCCCATAACAGCGCGTCCTCCACAGATCCCCCATAACAGTGTGTCCTCCACAAATCCCACATAACAGCGCGTCATCCACAGATCCCCCATAACAGCGCGTCATCCACAGATCCCCCATAACAGAGCGTCCTCCACAGATCCCCCATAACAGTGCGTCATCCACAGATCTCCCATAACAGCGCGTCATCCACAGATCCCCCATAACAGAGCGTCCTCCACAGATCCCCATAACAGCGCGTCATCCACAGATCCCCCATAACGGAGCGTCCTCCACAGATCCCCCGTAACGGAGCGTCATCCACAGATCCCCCATAACAGAGCATCCTCCACAGATCCCCATAACAGCGCGTCCTCCACAGATCCCCCATAACAGAGCGTCATCCACAGATCCCCCATAACAGAGCGTCATCCATAGATCCCCCATAACAACGCATCTTCCACAGATCCCCCATAACAGTGCGTCCTCCACAGATCCCCCATAACAGTACATCCTCCACAGATCCCCCATAACAGTGCGTCATCCACAGATCCCCCATAACAGAGCGTCATGCACATATCCCCCATGACAGCGCGTCATCCACAGATCCCCCATAACAGTGCGTCCTCCACAGATCCCCCATAACAGTGCATCCTCCACAGATCCCCCATAACAGTGCATCCTCCACAGATCCCCCATAACAGAGCGTCATCCACAGATCCCCCATAACAGCCTGTCCTCCACAGATCCCCCATAACAGTGTGTCCTCCACAGATCCCCCATAACAGTGTGTCCTCCACAGATCCCCCATGACAGCGCATCATCCACAGATCCCCCATAACAGAGCGTCATCCACAGATCCCCCATAACAGCCTGTCCTCCACAGATCCCCCATAACAGTGTGTCCTCCACAGATCCCCCATAACAGCCTGTCCTCCACAGGTCCCCATAACAGTGTGTCCTCCACAGATCCCCCATAACAGTGCGTCATCCACAGATCCCCCATAACAGTGCATCCTCCACAGATCCCCCATAACAGAGCGTCATCCACAGATCCCCCATAACAGCCTGTCCTCCACAGATCCTCCATAACAGTGTGTCCTCCACAGATCCCCATAACAGCCTGTCCTCCACAGATCCCCCAAAACAGTGCGTCATCCACAGATCCACCATAACAGTGCATCATCCACAGATCCCCCATAACAGTGCATCCTCCACAGATCCCCCATAACAGCCTGTCCTCCACAGATCCCCCATAACAGTGCGTCCTCCACAGATCCCCCATAACAGAGCGTCCTCCACAGATCACCCAAAACAGTGCGTCCTCCACAGATCCCCCATAACAGAGCGTCCTCCACAGATCCCCCATAACAGCGCGTCATCCACAGATCCCCCATAACAGTGCGTCATCCACAGATCCCCCATAACAGTGCGTCATCCACAGATCCCCCATAACAGTGCGTCCTCCACAGATCCCCCATAACAGCCTGTCCTCCACAGATCCCTCATAACAGCCTGTCCTCCACAGATCCCCCATAACAGTGCGTCCTCCACAGATCCCCCATAACAGTGCATCATCTACAGATCCCCCATAACAGTGCGTCCTCCACAGATCCCCCATAACAGCGCGTCATCCACAGATCCCCCATAACAGTGCGTCATCCACAGATCCCCCATAACAGTGCATCCTCCACAGATCCCCCATAGCAGCCTGTCCTCCACAGATCCCCCATAACAGCCTGTCCTCCACAGATCCCCCATAACAGTGTGTCCTCCGCAGATCCCCCATAACAGTGCGTCATCCGCAGATCCCCCATAACAGCGTGTCCTCCACAGATCCCCCATAACAGCGCGTCCTCCACAGATCCCCCATAACAGCGCGTCATCCACAGATCCCCCATAACAGAGCGTCATCCACAGATCCCCCATAACAGCGCGTCATCCACAGATCCCCCATAACAGTGTGTCCTCCATAGATCCCCCATAACAGCGCGTCATCCGCCGATCCCCCATAACAGCGCGTCATCCACAGATCCTCCATAACAGTGTGTCCTCCACAGATCCCCCATAACAGCCTGTCCTCCACAGATCCCTCAAAACAGTGCGTCATCCACAGATCCCCCATAACAGCGCGTCCTCCACAGATCCCCCATAACAATGTGTCCTCCACAAATCCCACATAACAGCGCGTCATCCACAGATCCCCCATAACAGAGCGTCATCCACAGATCCCCATAACAGCGCGTCCTCCACAGATCCCCCATAACAGAGTGTCCTCCACAGATCCCACATAACAGCGCGTCATCCACAGATCCCCCATAACAGCGCGTCATCCACAGATCCCCCATAACAGAGCGTCATCCACAGATCCCCATAACAGTGTGTCATCCACAGATCCCCCATAACAGTGTGTCCTCCACAAATCCCACATAACAGCGCGTCAGCCACAGATCCCCCATAACAGAGCGTCATCCACAGATCCCCATAACAGCGCGTCCTCCACAGATCCCCCATAACAGTGCGTCATCCACAGATCCCCCATAACAGCGCGTCATCCACAGATCCCCCATAACAGTGTGTCATCCACAGATCCCCCATAACAGCGCGTCATCCACAGATCCCCCATTACAGAGCGTCCTACACAGATCCCCCATAACAGTGCGTCATCCACAGATCCCCCATAACAGCGCGTCCTCCACAGATCCCCCATAACAGTGTGTCCTCCACAAATCCCACATAACAGCGCGTCATCCACAGATCCCCCATAACAGAGCGTCATCCACAGATCCCCATAACAGCGCGTCCTCCACAAATCCCCCATAACAGTGCGTCATCCACAGATCCCCCATAACAGAGCGTCCTCCACAGATCCCCCATAACAGTGCGTCATCCACAGATCCCCCATAACAGCGCGTCATCCACAGATCCCCCATTACAGAGCGTCCTCCACAGATCCCCCATAACAGAGCGTCATCCACAGATCCCCCATAACAGCGCGTCATCCACAGATCCCCCATATCAGAGCGTCCTCCACAGATCCCCCATAACAGCGCGTCATCCACAGATCCCCCATAACAGAGCTTCATCCACAGATCCCCCATAACAGAGCGTCATCCACAGATCCCCCATAACAGAGCGTCATCCACAAATCCCCCATAACAGTGCATCATCCACAGATCCCCCATAACAGTGCATCCTCCACAGATCCCCCATAACAGTGCGTCATCCACAGATCCCCCATAACAGAGCGTCATCCACAGATCCCCCATAACAGAGCATCCTCCACAGATCCCCATAACAGCGCGTCCTCCACAGATCCCCCATAACAAAGCGTCATTCCCAGATCCCCCATAACAGAGCGTCATCCACAGATCCCCATAACAGAGCGTCATCCACAGATCCCCCATAACAGTGTGTCATCCACAGATCCCCCATAACAGAGCGTCATCCACAGATCCCCTATAACAGAGCGTCATCCACAGATCCCCCATAACAGCACATCATCCACTGATCCCCATAACAGAGCGTCATCCACAGATCCCCCATAACAGAGCGTCATCCACAGATCCCCCATAACAGAGCGTCA
The DNA here is from genome assembly GCF_046119375.1 of Phyllobates terribilis. Classification (NCBI taxonomy): domain Eukaryota; kingdom Metazoa; phylum Chordata; class Amphibia; order Anura; family Dendrobatidae; genus Phyllobates; species Phyllobates terribilis. The sequence goes on along the minus strand of NW_027362768.1, from coordinate 395,152,879 downwards.
TCCACAGATCCCCCATAACAGAGCGTCATCCACAGATCCCCCAAAACAGTGCATCCTCCACAGATCCCCCATAACAGTGTGTCCTCCTCAGATCCCCCATAACAGCGCGTCATCCACAGATCCCCCATAACAGTGCATCCTCCACAGATCCCCCATAACAGTGTGTCCTCCTCAGATCCCCCATAACTGTGCGTCATCCACAGATCCCCCATAACTGTGCGTCATCCACAGATCCCCCATAACAGTGCATCCTCCACAGATCCCCCATAACAGCGCGTCATCCACAGATCCCCCATAACAGCGCATCCTCCACAGATCCCCCATAACAGCGCATCATCCACAGATTCCCCATAACAGCGCATCATCCACAGATCCCCCATAACAGAGCGTCATCCACAGATCCCCCATAACAGCGCGTCATCCACAGATCCCCCATAACAGTGTGTCCTCCACAGATCCCCCATAACAGTGTGTCCTCCACAGATTCCCCATAACAGTGTGTCCTTCTCAGATCCCCCATAACAGCGCGTCATCCACAGATCCCCCATAACAGAGCGTCATCCACAGATCCCCCATAACAGAGCGTCATCCACAGATCCCCCATAACAGCGCGTCATCCACAGATCCCCCATAACAGAGCGTCCTCCACAGATCCCCCATAACAGAGCGTCCTCCACAGATCCCCCATAACAGTGCGTCATCCACAGATCCCCCATAACAGCGCGTCATCCACAGATCCCCCATAACAGAGCGTCCTCCACAGATCCCCCATAACAGTGCGTCATCCACAGATCCCCCATAACAACGCGTCATCCACAGATCCCCCATAACAGCGTGTCATCCACAGATCCCCCATAACAGAGCATCCTCCACAGATCCCCCATAACAGCGCGTTATCCACAGATCCCCCATAACAGAGCGTCATCCACAGATCCCCCATAGCAGTGTGTCATCCACAGATCCCCCATAACAGAGCGTCATCCACAGATCCCCCATAACAGAGCGTCATCCACAGATCCCCCATTACAGCACATCATCCACAGATCCCCCATAACAGTGTGTCCTCCACAGATCCCCATAACAGAGCGTCATCCACAGATCCCCATAACAGTGCATCATCCACAGATCCCCCATAACAGAGCGTCATCCACAGATCCCCCATAACAGAGCGTCATCCACAGATCCCCATAACAGTGCGTCATCCACAGATCCCCCATAACAGTGTGTCCTCCACAGATCCCCCATAACAGAGCGTCATCTGACTCGCCCCCTGGGCCGTGGGGCACTCGGATCCGGGCAGTAGGGAAACGATGGGGTAGTAGTGGCAAACCGGTTCCATGGCTCAGGGTGGTCAGACCAACGGCATGCAGACCGCTGGGGCTGATGAGGTGTGCAGCTAGGGTAGTGTGACTCCCCACGGGAAGAGTGCGGCCCTAGCGCAGTATAATGGATGTTGGGAGTGATGGTGGTGAGAGTCCCAGTACCGGTAGTGCTGGAGGCGCGAAGGAGCACACAGACATCAGGTTGCAGTCCAGGGTCTTTACTAAAACAGGTAAACATAAACAGTCCCGGCTAGGAGGGGACCTGGATGTCTGAGAGCAATTGGGAGATTGGCCCTGGTCAGGGTGAGGGTGTAGGCCTACTGTGCTTTCTGCGCTCCTTCTGGCTATCTCCTCCTTATGGGGTAACAGCCCACGTTTCCGAGCTCTCCGTGTACTCTCGCCTGTATGGTCTGCAACGTGGGTTCCTTTCTGCTCCCGGCCTGGTACGGCTTTCCTGGTCCCTTCTGTTGTGGCAGGGCCTTCAGGCTTCTTAGGCCAAGGAATGTACAGTCCCCTGCGGACTGGTTATCTGCTGGGGGATGTGGAATCCTTCCAGCCTCAGACACCAAAGTCTGGTAAATTAAGTCCTTTATCTGCCAAGACAGGCTCACTTCGCCTCTTGTCTCTGGCTTGTGGCTCTCCTGCCACACTTCCTCTTAGGTGCAATACAACTTTCTGTCCCTGCTCTGCTCCGGGACACGTCTCAGTGCTGAGACAGGTCATCCAGTTCTCTCTAACCCTGCCCCCAGCACCAGCTTTTATAGGGGCAGCCTGCTCCCCCTACTGGCCTGAGACAGGAGGTACTGCATGCTAATGTTCCCCTGACTAGAGAACCTCCCCCTTGCTTTCAGACACAGCTTTATTAGATTTTGTGGCATCCAGGCCAGGGTGACACACTCCCCCCTAGTAAAATTTAGTACTCCGGGACTAAACAATAAACAAAGACAATATACATGACCATAAAACATTATCAGGAAAGTGACGCACAGGATGAGTTCTTAAGGTCACAGTGTGGTCTGTGACCGGGTGTCCATATCACCAAAACAACGGGGAGCCTTAACCAGGTGGGGGTCTGTCCTACCCTAAGTCCTTTACAGTCTTAGTTCATTCCTTGGTTAGGCTCCGAACGCAGTCCATACAAAGTCCCGGTTATCAAAAGTCCATAACCTTTGAGTCCGTACGGTAACTGCAAGAAACTGAAACATAGAATTACCAAACATGCATCTAACTTTGCAAACACTTCAACATTTGGCAACAGGGTTATTTACAATTTTAGTGCACCCTATATTCTCCAGCGAGCGGGTATCTGCCCCTTTGTGCTCCTGGTTGATCTCCTTAACCCACTATCTGGTGGTGGACCGACCTGGCTTTCCCCACTAGCGTTAGGGGTACAGCTACCAGCTGGGTGTACAGGTAGGGCAGGCAGCTGTCTGCGGGTCCTTTGGCTTACCGCAGGCATGGCAGGCTCACTCTCAGCAGAGGGTTGACTCTCCTGGGCTGCTGGTACAGGCTCTTCTGCCTCTGGAACCACTTGCTCCTCTTCACCTTCCGGCTCTGGTGTTGGTTGTTGCTGTGCCGGTTGCAGGAAATGCAGGACGGGTACCACTATGGCATCATTTATTCGAGTCCAGGACTGAGGGAACTCTCCGAGAACGGTGCTGATCATTTCTTCCTTGTCCTCTGCGGGTTCAAGGTCACTCTGATCCTCTTCTGCACTACGGAGTTGCTCGGGGCACCTTTTTGGTCTCTGGAGACGGTACTAGTGGTTTCTCCTCCGTCCTTGGTGATCACGCACACCTTCGGGTTGTCGTGGTCAGACTGCAGTACGGTGTAGGGTTCCCCTTTCCCAACTTATGTAGCCTTCTCTTCCGCTTCAGGACCTGCTCACCAGGTTCCAGGGGACCAGCAGGGGCGTGTTGGTTGCAGAGTTTTTCTTGCCTCTCTCTCACCTGAGCCAGGCTCTTCTCCACACTCTCCTGTACCTTCTTGTACTGCAGTTGCCTTCCGTATCCCAGTCCGCATCCGGGGAGGTGTCCTCAGGTGTTAGGACTCCCATCTCCAGGTCTACGGGCAGCTTACCTGGTCTGGCTCGCATCAGGTAAACCGGGGTGCAGTTTGTAGCATTCACCGGGATATGGTTGTATAGGTCTATCAGGTCCGGCAGTTTTTCTGGCCACAGGCTGCGTTCCTCCAGGGGCAACGTCTTCAGGAGGTCAATGACTATATTGTTCATTTTCTCACACATCCCGTTGGTTTGTGGGTGGTAAGACGTTGTCCGAATCTTCTTACAGCCATAGAGGTTGCAGAACTCTTGTAAGATTTCAGCCTCGAACGCTGGACCCTGGTCTGTCAGGACCTGTTCCGGATACCCGTGTGGACGGCAGAAGTATTGCTGGAAGGCTCTGGCCGCTGTTTGGGCTGTCAAGTCCTTTACCGGGACCACCACGAGAAAACGGGAATAGTGGTCAACGATTGTCAGGGTGTAGATGTACCCTGACCGGCTTGGAGCCAACTTGACGTGGTCTAGAGCTACCAGCTCAAGAGGCTGCGTGGTGACGATGGGCCTCAAGGGTGTCTTCTGGCTGGCACGGTCCTTCCTCCTTAGGTGACAAGGGCCACAGTCTCTGCACCACTTCTCTACAGCCCCTCTCATGCCGACCCAAAAGAACCGTCCTCTTAGCAGTTTCTTCCAACCGAAGTGCCCCGCTCTGTCATGGTAAGCCCCCAGGACCATAGCTGCATCCCGCCTTGGGACCACGACTTGCCAGGTCAGCTCGTGCGTCCGGTGGTTGACAATCCTTCTGCACAGCTTGCCTTCGTAGAGGAACAGCTTGCTCTTCTCCTTCCACAGCTGCTTGGCTTCCTCTGGAGCATCCGGATCCATGCGGGCGTCCTACTGGGTCAGCAGATCTTTCACCAGGCTTATGGCAGGGTCACTATCTTGGGTCTCGGCCCAGCTGTGGTGAGGTAGGGGATTGATCATCACGGTTGTTAGATCCTCCTCCTTCACGCGGTGGGAGTATTGAGCGGCTCCATACCGGTGAAACGCGGGGAGTTCTACCTCCTCCAGCTCTTCTGGGTCTTCGTCACCTTCAGGTAAGTGAGGCAACCTCGATAGGGCGTCAGCATTGGCATTGGTTTTGCTGGCCCGGTACTTGATCATGAAGTCATAGTTGGAGAGACGGGCCATCCACCGCTGTTCTAGGGCACCCAGTCTTGCATTGTCCAGGTGTGTCAACGGGCTGTTGTCCGTGGACACGGTGAACTTTGCGGAGGCCAGGTAATGCTTGAAGCGTTCCGTCACGGCCCACACCACCGCCAAGAATTCTAGCTTGAAGGAGCTGTAATTCTCCGGGTTCCTCTCGGTGGGCCTCAGCTTCCGGCTGGCGTACGCGATCACCCTTTCTCTGCCCTGTTGGTTTTGGGACAGTACTGCTCCCAGTCCCACATTACTGGCGTCCGTGTGGAGAATAAAAGGCTGACCATAATCAGGGTAGGCCAGGATCTCATCCCCCGTCAGGGCCATCTTCAACTGGCGGAAGGACTCCTCTTCCGGTTTATCCCACTTGAAGGGCGGCTTTTGGCTCCTGGACTTAGACTGTCCGATTAGGAGGTCCTGCATAGGAGCTGCCATCCTAGTGAACCCGGGGATGAACCTTCGGTAGTAGCCTACCAATCCGAGGAACTGTCTCACATCTTTGATATTCGAGGGGCTTGGCCAGCTCTTGATTGCCGTGACCTTGTCAGGGTCGGGGGCCACTCCTTCCGCGCTTACCACGTGCCCTAGGTACTGGACCTTTGGTTTCAGCAGGTGACACTTCGATGGTTTCACCTTCAGGCCATAGCCTGCCAGGGCTTCGAACACCTCGGCCAGGTGCTTTAGATGGTCCTCGTAGGTTTTCGAATAGACGATCACGTCGTCCAGGTAAAGGAGGACCGTCTCGAAGTTTCGGTGCCCTAGACAGCATTCCATCAGCCGCTGGAAGGTCCCTGGTGCGTTGCAGAGCCCGAAAGGCATGCAGTTGAACTCGCTCAGTCCCATCGGGGTGGTGAAGGCGGTCTTCTCCTTGTCAGCCTCTGCCACAGGAACCTGCCAGTACCCGCTAGTAAGGTCCAAAGTAGAAAAGAAGTTAGCTGATTTTAGTGCGGCTAAGGACTCCTCTATTCTAGGCAGCGGGTATGCGTCTTTATGGGTGATACGGTTGATTTGTCTATAGTCTACGCACATTCTCATGGTGCCGTCCTTCTTTTTCACCAGAACCAAGGGGGCTGCCCAGGGGCTACAGCTATCTCTAATGACCCCGGCTTCTTTCATTTCTTTTAGCATGCCCTTTGCGTTCTGATAATGTGCAGGGGGTACAGGTCTGTGTCTTTCTTTTATCGGTGGGTGGCTCCCTGTGGGGATGTGGTGTTCTATCCCCTTTACTCTGCTGAAGTCTAGCGGGTGCTTACTAAAGACTCTCTCGTACTCCTGTACCACCCGGTAGACTCCTTGTTTTTGGTGCAGGGGAGTGGAGTCAGCACCCACATGGAGTTTCTGGCACCAGTCCTCCTTTTGTTTCTGGGAGCCATTACCCTCCGCCTGTGGAGATGGAGGAAAGGGTTCCACGGCCCTGATAGCTTTGTGTTCGACAACAAACAGTTTGGCGAGTGTAGCGTACCTGGGTAAGTGTACTTCCCTCTCCCCAATGTTGAGGATGCGGACGGGCACCCTCCCATGGCGGACATCAACCACCCCCCTGGCTGTCAAAATGGTGGGCCTGCTGTCTGAGTACAAGGGTTCTACCATGGCTTGATAGTCTCTACCTCTCAACCCGATTGCAGTCCGACACCAGATCATTTCACTTTTGGGAGGCATGGAAATGGGGAATGGGTCACTCAGTCTTACGGTACCGATCTCACCACCAGACAGTTCTACCTGCTGCTGTCTCATCAGGGCTTTTATCTCCTTGTTGAGGACTCTCTGTTGGCTGGAACTAGCATTCACCGCCACCTGTTGTAGAATTACAATTACCTCTGAAAGACAATTTTCAATCACGTTAGTACCCACAGTTATTTTAGGGTGACTTTCACGACGGTCAATGTCCACAACAATTACTCCCTGTGCTGGCAGTTCAACTTTACCAATTTTAATGGTCATCTCCTTGAATCCCATCTGCGGCACGGGCTGGCCATTACTGGCGATGATGCTCAAGTTACTGTCTGGATACCGTGTGATATCAGCATCAGTCCAATACTGCTTAAAAAGTACATAAGGGATAGTGGTTACTTGCGACCCAGTATCCAGCAAGGCGCTCATGGGGATAACGTCCAGCACCACGGGTAAAACCAGGCGCCCCCCAACGTACTTATTACGCCAATTGTAAGGGCCTGGTGATCTTATGCCTGGGGGTTGGCCCTCTGCCCCAGGTTGGACCCGTTTAAATTACAGTACCTGGAAATGTGTCCGGGCTGGTTGCATCGACGGCAAATGGGCTGTCCATCCTCTGCTTAGCGGTCTGTGGGCCTCCCTCGGAACGACGGGATCCTCCTCTGTCGACGCAACGGGACATCCTCCGGACTTGAAGCCAGCTCGATGGGTCTTGACGGGTCCACTTGTAACGCCTGGACGGTCCTGGTCAACGCCGCGACGCTCCTGGTCAGCTCCTGGACTTGGTGGTGCAGGTCTTTCGACGGGGCTTGGTTCAGGGCCTGTGCATCAGCCCCCACGGAGTCCATAGAGGAGGGCGCCGCCTCCTGGTGGTAGGTGAGAGCAGGGCGCCGGGGTTTATAGCGCCACTTGTTGCGGATTCACGGAGCACCCTTATGGCCCTGTCCTTGAATTGGGCAAAGGTCAGATCAGGGTTCTGAAAGAACATGAGGCGCAGTTGGGCCCTGTGGGCGCTAGACAGCAGACCTTCTATAAACTGTTCTGTTAGTAGCTTATCCGTTTCCTGCACGCTGCCAGGGTCAGCTTGTTGGATGGCCCTCAAAGCTTCCTGCAAATTTAGGGCATAGTCTCTGATGCTGTCCTGTGCCCGCTGCTTACATCCATAGAACCTCATTTTAATTTCAGCGGAGGTACGTGTGTCAAAGGTACCCCGCAGCCGGGCCAGAATACCCTTCACGGTCCTTTTCTCCTCAGTGGGCCATGATTTTACCTCCCTTTGGGCTGCACCAGTTAACTGCCCTGTTAATATGCTGACCTTCTGTTCCTCTGTCAGGGGGTAGAATTGGAACAAACTGTACAGCCTTTCCTTAAAGTCAGTTAGGGCATGGGGCTCCCCTGAGTACTTGGGCAGCCAGGCCGCTCCAGGGATGTAGGGCAGGGAAAATGGCATCACCGCTGCTGCAGCTGCGTTGGTGGTAGTGGGCGTGTCTGTGTCCGACATCTTCCTCCCCCCTAGTTAAGCGTGGCCTACCTTCCGACGATCCTCTTCTGTAGGCCGGGGCTCCGCTGATGCTGCTCTGGACGAGGACCTTGCGTCGCGTCCTGGTGACGTCAGCGTCGCCCTCTCTCCCTTCCAGGATCTTGCGCAGCGTCGGTGCGTGGGGCGGAGTTTCGAGTCTTGCGCGGTTTGGACGTCCACGCCCCTCTTCTTCCCGCGCGGCGTCCTGAAGATGGCGTCCGATGGCGGGAAAATGGCTGAAGATGGCGGGAACCGATGGAAGATGGCGGGAGACGGCTGGAAATGGCGGGAAACGGCTCCGGACGGCGGGAAACCTCTTTTCAGGTAAGTGCAAAGTCTTTTTCAGGCACGCAATACCCGTTTTTGGCGGGTTGGTTGCAATCCTGCCGACTACGCCAAAGCTGACTCGCCCCCTGGGCCGTGGGGCACTCGGATCCGGGCAATAGGGGAACGATGGGGGTAGTAGTGGCAACCCGGTTCCGTGGCTCAGGGTGGTCAGGCCAGTGGTAGTCCGTTATGTGCTGATGATTATGTCCGACTACGCCACCCGTGGATTTGCGGTCATTAGGAACCGCCGCTGCAAGGCAGACCGCTGGGGCTGATGATGTATGCAGCTGGGATGGTGTGACTCCCCACGGGAAGAGTGCGGCCCCAGGGCAGTATAATGGATGGTGGGAGTGATGGTGGTGAGAGTCCCAGTGCTGATAGTGCTGGAGGAGCAAGGAGCACACAGACAACAGGTTGCAGTCCAGGGTCTTTACTAAAAAAGATAAACTGACCCACAAACAGTCCAGGCTAGGAGGGGACCTGGATGTCTGAGAGCAATTGGGAGATTGGCCCTGGTCAGGGTGAGGGTGTAGGCCTACCGGGCTTTCTGTGCTCCTTCTGGCTATCTCCTCCTTATAGGGTAACAGCCCACGTTTCTGAGCTTTCCGTGTACTCTCGCCTGTATGGCCTGCGACGTGGGTTCCTTTCTGCTCCCAGCCTTGTACGGCTTTACTGGTCCCTTCTGTTGTGGCAAAGCCTCCAGGTTTCTTAGGCCAAGGAACATACAGTCCCCTGCTGACTGGTTATCTGCTGTAGGATGTGGAATCCTCCCAGCCTCAGACACCAAAGTCTGGTAAATTAAGTCCTTTATCTGCCAAGACAGGCTCACTTCGCCTCTTGTCTCTGGCTTGTGGCTCTCCTCCTGCCACACTTCCTCTTAGGTGCAATACAGCTTTCTGTCCCTGCTCTGCTCTGGGACAAGTCTCAGTCCTGAGACAGGTCGTCCAGTTCTCCCTAACCCTGCCCCCAGCACCAGCTTTTATAGGGGCTGCCTGCTCCCCCTACTGGCCTGAGACAGGAGGTACTGCATGCTAATGTTCCCCTGACTAGAGAACCTCCCCCTTGCTCTCAGACACAGCTTTATTACACTTGTGGCATCCAGGCCAGGGTGACACACATGTCCTTGCCTGAGCCGCCCTAACTCTCTACCATGCTGCTGATGCCGCAGCCACTGCACCGCCATGCTAGCCACACACCTCCTGGCTGCCCACTGTGATTCATAGTGCTTGACTGTACAGCTGCCATTTCTGGCCCTAAACTGCTAAGCATATCCTTTCCTGAGCCGTCCTAACTCTCTACCGTGCTGCTGATGCCGCAGCCACTGCACCTCAATGCTAGCCACACACCTCCTGGCTGCCTACTGTGTTTCATAGTGCTTGACTGTACAGCTGCCATTTCTGGCCCTAAACTGCTAAGCATATCCTTGCCTGAGCCGTCCTAACTCTCTACCGTGCTGCTGATGCTGCAGCCACTGCACCGCCATGCTAGCCACACACCTCCTGGCTGCCTACTGTGTTTCATAGTGCTTGACTGTACAGCTGCCATTTCTGGCCCTAAACTGCTAAGCATGTCCTTGCCTGAGCCGCCCTAACTCTCTACCGTGCTGCTGATGCTGCAGCCACTGCACCGCCATGCTAGCCACACACCTCCTGGCTGCCCACTGTGTTTCATAGTGCTTGACCGTACAGCTGCCATTTCTGGCCCTAAACTGCTAAGCATGTCCTTGCCTGAGCCGTCCTAACTCTCTACCGTGCTGCTGATGCCGCAGCCACTGCACCGCCATGCTAGCCACACACCTCCTGGCTGCCCACTGTGTTTCATAGTGCTTGACTGTACCGCTGCCATTTCTGGCCCTAAACTGCTAAGCATGTCCTTGCCTGAGCCGTCCTAACTGTCTACCGTGCTGCTGATGCCGCAGCCACTGCACCGCCATGCTAGCCACACACCTCCTGGCTGCCTACTGTGCTTCATAGTGCTTGACTGTACAGCTGCCATTTCTGGGCCTAAACTGCTAAGCATGTCCTTGCCTGAGCCGTCCTAACTCTTTACCGTGTTGCTGATGCCGCAGCCACTGCACCGCCATGCTAGCCACACACCTCCTGGCTGCCCACTGTGTTTCATAGTGCTTGACTGTACAGCTGCCATTTCTGGCCCTAAACTGCTAAGCATGTCCTTGCCTGAGCCGTCCTAACTCTCTACCGTGCTGCTGATGCCGCAGCCACTGCACCGCCATGCTAGCCACACACCTCCTGGCTGCCTACTGTGTTTCATAGTGCTTGACTGTACTGCTGCCATTTCTGGGCCTAAACTGCTAAGCATTTCCTTGCCTGAGCCGTCCTAACTCTCTACCGTGCTGCTGATGCCGCAGCCACTGCACCGCCATGCTAGCCACACACCTCCTGGCTGCCTACTGTGTTTCATAGTGCTTGACTGTACAGGTGCCATTTCTGGCCCTAAACTGCTAAGCATGTCCTGCCTGAGCCGTCCTAACTCTCTACCGTGCTGCTGATGCCGCAGCCACTGCACCACCATGCTAGCCACACACCTCCTGGCTGCCCACTGTGTTTCATAGTGCTTGACTGTACAGCTGCCATTTCTGGCCCTAAACTGCTAAGCATGTCCTGCCTGAGCCGTCCTAACTCTCTACCGTGCTGCTGATGCCGCAGCCACTGCACCGCCATGCTAGCCACTCACCTCCTGGCTGCCCACTGTGTTTCACAGTGCTTGACTGTACAGCTGCCATTTCTGGCCCTAATCTGCTAAGCATGTCCTTGCCTGAGCCGTCCTATCTCTCTACCGTGCTGCTGATGCCGCAGCCACTGCACCGCCATGCTAGCCACACACCTCCTGGCTGCCCACTGTGTTTCATAGTGCTTGACTGTAGAGCTGCCATTTCTGGCCCTAAACTGCTAAGCATGTCCTGCCTGAGCCGTCCTAACTCTCTACCGTGCTGCTGATGCTGCAGCCACTGCACCGCCATGCTAGCCACACACCTCCTGGCTGCCCACTGTGTTTCATAGTGCTTGACTGTACTTCTGATGCTGGGAAATGTACTCTCATGTGTTTGCACCCTCAAAAAGAGTTCTGAAAATAGGGCTAATTTTTAAAATGACTTAATGAAAACAAGCCAGGACTTTTTCATTCTCAAAACAGTGCCACTTTAGGGATCATTTTTGGATGGCTTGATAAAAAGCCTTTGTAATTCCCAAATGATTTTGTAACTAGCAGACCAATTGCAGGCCACAAGAAAAGGGATATTTTTTTCACTTCTGGTTGGGAGGCCATTATTTCTTCACAATTAAAACAGCACAGTACACCTGTTTTGTCTCCCTATTAAATATTATTATTATTATTTATTATTATAGCGCCATTTATTCCATGGCGGTTTACATGTGAAAAAGGGGGTATAATACAAGAACAATTACAATAATCTTGAACACAATGTGACAGCGACTGGTACAGGAGGAGCGAGGACCCTGCCCGCGAGGGCTCACAATCTACGAGGGATGGGTGAGGATACAGTAGGTGAGGGTAGAGCTGGTCGTGCAGCGGTATGATGGAGCGGTGGTTACTGCAGGTTGTAGGCTTGTCGGAAGAGGTGGGTCTTCAGGTTCCTTTTGAAGGTTTCCACGGTAGGCGATAGTCTGATACGTTGGGGTAGAGCGTTCCAGAGTAGGGCGGAAGCACGGGAGAAATCTTGTATACGGTTGTGGGAGGAGGACATAAGAGGGGAGTAGAGAAGGAGATCTTGTGAGGATCGGAGGTTGCGTGCAGGTATGTACCGGGAGACTAGGTCAGAGATATATGGAGGAGACAGGTTGTAAATGGCTTTGTATGTCATGGTTAGGGTTTTGAACTGGAGTCTCTGAGCAATGGGGAGCCAGTGAAGAGATTGACAGAGAGGAGAGGCCGGGGAATAGCGTGAGGGGGCAGGTTGATTAGTCGAGCAGCAGAGTTTAGGATAGATTGGAGGGGTGCGAGAGTGTTAGAGGGGAGGCCACAGAGCAGGAGGTTGCAGTAGTCAAGGCGGGAGATGATGAGGGCGTGCACTAGTGTTTTTGCAGATTCATGGTTTAGGAATGTGCGGATCCGGGAGATATTTTTGAGTTGGAGTCGGCAGGAAGTGGAAAGGGCTTGGATATGTGGTTTGAAGGAGAGTTCCGAGTCCAGGGTTACCCCAAGGCAGCGAGCTTGAGGGACTGGGGAGAGTGGGCAGCCATTGACGTTGATACATAGGTCAGATGGGGGATATGAATGAGATGGCGGAAAGATGATGAATTCTGTTTTGTCCATGTTAAGTTTTAGAAATCTGGCAGAGAAGAAGGATGAAATAGCAGACAGACATTGTGGGATTTTGGTTAATAAGGAGGTGATATCGGGTCCAGAGAGGTAGATCTGTTTGTCATCGGCATAGAGGTGATAATGAAACCCATGAGACTCTATGAGCTGTCCCAGGCCAAAGGTGTAGATGGAGAAGAGCAGGGGTCCTAGAACTGAACCTTGGGGGACACCGACAGATAGGGGGCGAGATGAAGAGGTGGTGTGTGAGTGGGAGACACTGAATGTCCGGTCTGTTAGGTATGAGGAGATCCAGGATAGGGCCAAGTCTGTGATGCCGAGAGATAAGAGAGTCTATAGTAAGAGGGAATGGTCCACTGTGTCAAAGGCAGATGACAGGTCTAGAAGGAGGAGGACAGAGTAGTGTCGCTTAGATTTGGCGGTTAGTAGGTCGTTGGTGACTTTAGTCAGTGCAGTTTCAGTAGAATGGTGCGGTCGGAAACCAGATTGTAGGCGGTCAAAGAGGGAGCAGGAGGAGAGGTGGGAGGACAGCTCAGATATTATTTGGACATTGCTTATTCATTTAGAAAAGGGCAAAGCCACTCAAACAGGGATAATTATTCCACTTAACGATGTGAAAATGCCACGGCTACTTCCATTGTGAAATACGCTGCTGCTTACCTTTGTCTGCCATCTCTAGTGAGATAGGGGGCTTCTCCGGAAGGTAAGCCCTGAAGTGGATTGGCCTTTTTTTGCCATTACACATCACTATGTGGCATTGCTGAAGTTAGAGCTAAGTGTAGACACCTACTTTAGTGCTGATTTTCGGCAGTATCCGTACGAGGATACTAATGCCAGTGCAGGGCGCTGTTCACTGCCTTATTGTGTCGGGGAAAAAGAGAATATATATATTTGTAACTTTTATATTCTTGTAACTTTTATACGCTTTTTTGCTAATGTACTAACCACCATTTTGTGTCATATAACAATAAGCTTTCCTTGCTACGTAATACTCAAATCGAAACTTAAACTAAGACATTTCCAGTGTTGCCAGGACTTATTTCAGAGAAACGAAACAAGATTATAAGCTGACGGCTGCAATATCTGCCCAGAGACTGAGATAAGGAGATGTGGACCAATCAGGAGTGGCCAGACACTGGACTTTCATGGTTTACCCCGCCCCGGACAACCCCTTTTCCCTCCCATTATGTAGTGTATTTAGATTTGTGTATGTAAAAATAAACGCAGAACATTGCTGAGGACGTTGACTGTAGTAGTCTTCTGAGCATGCTCTGAGCTTGAACCAGCTTGTTGTCTGACTCATTCTTTGAATGGTTGACCCATGCTCATAGTTTGAATTTGGAGTGACTGGAGGACGAGTGGAATGTCATCACGACCCCCACAATTGAAGGGCAACACCACAAAACTTACTGGCCCTAATTATATGGCAAGAACAATCTGCATATTGTAACTAGCCATCAGATTGTAGGACACTCTTTCCTCACTCGCTATACTTCCTCCCATCTAGGTTTATGGTTAGGTTGGATCCACAGCAATCAACAAGTTTTCTTGGTTGTGCAACACCTCTGTACGTACAAGACGTATGCATAGTGAGAAGACATCACAGCTCACAGCCTAGCCATCCAGATACGGAGAAAAAGCCATAAAACACTGAAAAATTGTACAGATAGTGTGTGACAACACAACTGGGAGGAGAATAGTGAGGGAGGAGAATAGTGAGGACTGTCATATATGTTTTATCAGGGCATCTAGGGGATTTGAAGTGCCATTGATTTGGATGATTTGGATGAAATCAATTGTCTTGGAGAAGTTTGGTGAAGCTGGTAAATGTAAATGTAATCTGCTCGTCTGTATTCATTATTTTATGTTCTTACACACACACCCCTTTTCTAACCCTAGCTAGGGTTGGGTTAGAGTTAGGGTAAGGTACAGGGTCAGATATAGGGCTAGTGATAGAGCTAGGTTATCAGGTCCCTCAGCAGTTGAACAACCATTACACAATGGAGTTGTGCTGTTCCAGCTCCATACATTGAATAAATTCTGCTACCAGGGACCTGCTAACATCGGATCTCCAAGGGTGACTGTTGCCTGATCCACAACTGATCTGAAATTGATTTCCTGATTTGCGTGCATGCTCTGAAGACCGTCGGTGATCTGAAGACGACCGGACAGGTTACAATGAGGAGCGGAGGAGCCGGTATATATTTTTTTACATTTTGATGGCCTTTTATGGTTCTGCAAAATAAATTTTGCTGAATCCGCTTGGAAGCAAATTACAAACACTCTACATTTTGGTGAATGTGGATTTTTGTAAAATTCAAGTAGAATTCCACTCCAATTTATTCGCTCATCTCTACAATATAGGTACAGTTTCAAAATGTAGAAGACATAGCTAGTTACTATCAGCAATAAAACAAACAAAGAGTATTTTTTATAATATTTATTTAAAAAAATATACATTTGGGGACTATCAAGTTTTCTCCATCCTGCTAACAGTCCCAGTACTTCTCCACTTTGTGCCCAGGATGTCCATTGATAGATGTTTCACACTGAAGTCTCGTAAAATATTACTTCCACTCTTTCCAGTTTTTCATAGATCTCGTTACTGCGTGTTCCAACTTTAACTACTTTAACAGTTCCAATGCTTTTCCACTTGGTGGCCAGGATGTCCACGGCACGGTTACTTGCCTCCTTCAGCCCTGGATTATAGATTTGACTTGTGAGTCTCCTCAAACCTTTAAACACATCTTCTAATTTTGACGGATAGAGTTCTTCATAGGGTAAAGCGTCTCTTATCATAGTGAGGTGTTTCAGGACAGCGTCTACCTCGTCTACCATATACAGCATTTCGGTACTGTGGATCATCATCTTCACCAGGAGGGCAGGTTCTTTTTGCCCGAGTTGTTCATATATTTTGCAGGACTTTCCGCCATCAGCACATAACAGTTCTTCTACGTTGTTACATCCGATGTAAGGCAGACAATGCAACAAGGCTGCAATACCGGATGCCTTAACCTGGCATCTCCTGACGTGGTGACGGAAGCCTCTCTTGTCCCTGTTGCAGTTCTGGGCGAGATCTGCAAATAGTGAAGTAGAGTATGTGCGGATCAGTGGGTTTGGGATGTTTAGGTAGTCTGTACAACGATTGACAATTCTCCCAAAAGCACTGCCAAGTTTTGATCTTTTCAGCAATGTGACAAACTTTGATAGGGCTTGTAAGCTTTTGATGACAACTTTTAGCTTCCTATGATCCGTTAGTTTACTGTAAAGGCAGCCATAGATGACGTCTTTCAGTTGATGCACCTGTCTTGGTGCACCTATACTAGCATTTCCCATAGCTTCTACAGCAAGACAGACCTCAAGCTCGTCCGAGCTGTCCATCTTTGAAGCCATGAATAAGATCAAGTCTTTTGCCATTTTCCCCTCCAGGAGCTCAGGATGAAGTAGGAGCTCCGAGAAGAACATGATGCTGATGAGTTTGCTGGTTCTTACAGCAGATCTCATTGCTATAAGCAGGTAATGGATGACCTTTTTCCTTTCCTCATCAGTTAAGACACAAGTAATGTAACGACACATCGCAGCCTGGGTTGTGTCTGTGTCTTGGAGGACATGAGAGTCATCCTGATGGTTAATGAACCCATAGCTAGGGTGCAGAAGATGGTAATAAAAATCAAAGCTGTCAGATGGTCCAGCTTGGTGTTGTGTATGGACAATCAAGTCATCCACTGTCAGTATATTCTGCGCTGCACTTATCTCATTCCAAACTCTGATGGTTTTGGTGGAAATCAGATCCAGTGTTTTCAGTTCGCTGCTCTGTAGATGTTCCTCATCGATTTCCAAGAGCTCCATGACGTCTTTGGAGCGGTATACAGCAATGTTAGCCAGGAGCGTCATAGCTGCACCGGTTATTCCCTGATGTCTCTCACTTTCTGCTTTGAGCATCAGACAGTAGGTCTCATCAATCAGCTCATCAGTTCTCAGCGTCCGCTCTGGCAGATGTTACGGTTGCCAAGAACAGGAGGGCATTCACCAAATCCTGTCCATCCAGATCATGCAGATGTTCTATAAGCACACTGGTCATGGTCTTCATTTCTTCAGGCTCATATGATGTGACAATGCCTGGAATAGTGTCCTCCAGGAGTGGGACAGCGAGCAGATCCAGCAAGGCCAACAGGTCTTTATGTTGATCGCTGGATGCCATGCTGGAATGCTTCATCATGTAATCAGAGGAAATCTGCCAAGAAAGGAATATTATGTTAGAAGAAATGTCATGTAAATTATCAATGGAATTAACATTCATTAATTGAAGGTAAATTATCATTATTTCTACAATATAAATGCAAATAATAAAATGATATTTCACATTACAGCTGGAGAACAGGGGAGGATGCTGCCAACGCCATATTGAAAACCAATGGATGCTGTGGGTTTTCGTTACATCCATTACCCATTGGCACAGGGGGCTTCACCGTGCAGGGTAAGGTAAGCCCTCGGCCTTCTTATTCCATTACACATCACTATGTGGCATTTCTGAAGTTTGAGCTAAGAGCAGACTCCTTTAGTAATGTTGGTTTTTGGCAGGATCGGTACAAGGATACTAATGCCGATACAGTGATCTGTTCACCTCCTTATGGGAGGACAACACAAAACTTACTGGACTTAATGATATGGAAAGAACAATCTGCATATTGTAGAGATCAGAACCCGTCAGTAGTTACTAATCTGCGGTTTATCACTTTTTGGCATTACTCTAGTGGGGGGAGCCCAGGTAATTTACGGAGTGCGTGTCTCCAGAAGCACAAGCTGGATACAATGTATTGGGCGCTACAATGTACCAGCACAACACTATTTGCAATTTTTACTCTGTAATATCCACTGAAAAATAACCCATAGAGTCAAAGTTGTTTCTTCACAGTAGGTGAATTTCTAGAGATGTGTAATGTCTAAATGGGGTCACTTGAAGGAGGATTCTGCTGTTCTGGCACTTAGGGCCTCTGCAAACTATTCCAGTAGAAAACCTGCTCCAAAAATCATATCGTGCTCCTTCCCTCTGGAGCCCTGCCGCGTTACCATAGAGTAGATTCTGCCCACATATGGGAGATCACTGCACTCAGGAGAAATTGTACCACTCATTGTGGCTTCCAGTTTCTCCTGTTACCCTTGTGAAAATGAGAAGTTTAGGACTAAAGCAACATCTATGTTAAACAGAAAATGTAATTTTTCATTTCTTTCTAAAGGGTTAACAAGCTTTCTGAAGGTTCTGAATACAATCAAGGGTGCAGATTTTAAAATTGGGTCTTGTTTGCTGGCTTTCCTGACATATAGGCCCCTCTAAGTTACTTCAAAGGTGAAATGGTCCCGAAAAATCTAGGTTTTGTCAATTTCATTAAAAAAATGAAAAATTGCTGCTAAACTTTTAACCCTTCTAACTTCCTAACAAAGAATTTTTTTTTTATGAATGATGCAAATGTAAAGTAGATATGTGCAAGGGCGTCCATAGAAATCATGGAACCCATAGGAAAAGTCTGAAAGGGCACCTACATCACCCCCACCATAAAAACAAGAAAAAAGCTAAAATAATCAACAGGTCCTCTTAAACCCAGGCATGCATGTATTGGTTATAGGCCAAACCTTGTATAAGGAAAAGATTGTCTGGAAATAGAAGGCAATGGCATTTTTACAGCTCGGCTTTGATTTTTTTCACATTTGAGTAAAGTAAAACACTTACATCTAATAAGATATGTTCCTTGTAACAGTCAAAATAAGTAGCAGGGATGAGAAGATAAAGGAGGACAACCTGAAACAGCCAAATATATAGAAAGTATTTACTTTACATGGGAACTGAACCTTCAACAAATTGTATCAATCACTGATAAAATGATCAATGAGCGCTATTCCTCCCATCAAGTGCACACATTGCCACTTATGCTTAAATGTTACTCAATATTATAGTTACCCTTTAACTACTTTTACATGTGATGTCAATAGTAGCAATAAAGAATTCAGCTGATATCTTAGTAATAGACAGGGATCTTCTTGTCAAGATTTCAGCTCTGTAGTAGTTTATCCACCCTAAAATGAAGAATAGATTGGTCAGATTTTATTCTTTTATTTTTCAGCAGGAAATGTTTGTTCTATTAACCTCAGAATACTTACAGTAATAGCTGGTGAATTCCACAATGTAAATCAGGTTTCTTAGCCAAAAACAAACTTTAAAGTAGCGTTTTCACTGCTCCAGAAGGAAAAGTGTGATAAATTCCGAGCAGTAGAGTGTTATTCCAACCTATAATCCAAGTCACAGATTAGATTTTACCATTTTATTTCCCCCAGTCCTGTGTGTACAGCGATGGTAGACCCCATCAGCACAAACCACAACTTGACACAGGTTTTATTTTAGATCTAAACCAAATAATTTTCAGCTTTAAGCCACGTTCACACGTCCAGTATTTGGTCAGTATTTTACAGCAATAAGAAATGCTCAAATAGGCAATTAAGTGACACAATCAGCCAACAAGTAACCGAATGATAGTCGTTAAATGCCATAAGTTGGCTTGTACAACCCCGGCCTAAATCAATGGTCGGTGCCAACAGCCAGCACCTCCGCCATTATACTCACCCTAAAGATGTCCGGCTCTCTGCTGTGTCTTGTACACGCTGAAGGTCTCTTCTCAGCTGATGGACGGTGGTGAGTGACGTCCTCTCTGTGGTCCTTGACCAGACAGAGTCAGGAGTAAAATCTGAAGAAGTTGAAAACATATTGATGCCATTTTACATCATGCCATAACAAATGGTGTCATGTACCACAATACGTGGTACCATGTGCCATAATACTTGGTGCCAACAGCCATGGTCCGACCTCCTCCACTTATCTAATCAGTCTAAGTAAGAGGGACACAGGAGCCCAGCACCTCCGCCATTATACTCACCCTAAAGATGTCCGGCTCTCTGCTGTGTCCTGTACACGCTGAAGGTCTCTTCTCAGCTGATGGACGGTGGTGACTGACGTCCCCTCTGTGGTCCTTGACCAGACAGAGTCAGGAGTAAAATCTGAAGAAGATGAAGATATATTGATGCCATTTTACATCATGCCATAACAAATGGTGTCATGTACCACAATAAGTGGTACCATGTGCCATAATACTTGGTGCCAACAGCCATGGTCCGACCTCCTCCACTTATCTAATCAGTCTAAGTAAGAGGGACACAGGAGCCCAGCACCTCCGCCATTATACTCACCCTAAAGATGTCCGGCTCTCTGCTGCGTCCTGTACACGCTGAAGGTCTCTTCTCAGCTGATGCACGGTGGTGACTGACGTCCCCTCTGTGGTCCTTGACCAGACAGAGTCAGGAGGAAGATCTGAAGGAGATGAAGATATATCGATGCTATCATACATGGGGTCATAATACGTTGAGCAGCTTGCCATGCCCCATACACAGTAAATAGCTGGCTGCCATTATTATTACTATTCTTTATTTCTAAAGGGAACCTGTCACCTGATTTCTCCGGCCCAAACCCCGGGAGCATGAACTGCAGTCTGCCAGCACAATTGCAGCAAGGTACATTATGTACAATGAAGAGCGAGCCGGAAACCATAGCCAGAGACAAGACTAGTCCAGCACTAGTCACTCGCCCACTGGCGGAGAATCATAGAGTGACTGCAGACTTGTAGAGCGGACCACCCTGGTAATTCCAGAGTGCTGTACATGTGGAGAGGGTTCACATATATACGTACAGTACAGCAAGAGATGAAGGCATTTTTGCACTTTATCCCCCCTCCCACCTTATAATCTCCATCTATCTATCAACGTTCACATCAGCGATGTTGTCACGTGATCGCAGGGCATCAGTGGGCTGTCATGACAAACCGGAGTCTGCAGAAGACCCCCGTGCCTTTCATTGTGAATCTCCTGAGATCGCCGGCTCATAAAAAAAAATACACATATTTGGTATCATCGCGTTAAGAAATGTTCAATCTATCAAAATATTAAGTAATCAGGTCAGTAAACGGCGTAACGAGAAAAAAATCCAAACTCCAGAATTACGTTATTTTGGCCACCGCAATATTGCAATAAAATGCAACTAGAGGCGATCAAAACATTGTATCTACCCCCGAAATAATTAAAAATGACAGCTCCGTGCACAAAAAATAATCCCTCACCCGGCCCCAGATCCCAAAAAATGATAACGTTACGGGTCTTGGAAATAATAATATGGAAAAAATAATGATGGGATAAAAACGAGCAGTCTTATAATTACCAGCACAGAATAGATTTACCTCCAGATGGAGAAGTCCTCAGTCAATGACTTCAAGAAAATCCAGAAATAATCCGATAATCCAGAAGTAATCCGATAATCCAGATGTAATCCACTAATCCAAAAGTAAACCGCTAATCCACTAGGAAATCGCAAATAATTCGCTAATCCACAAGTAAACCGCTAATCCACAAGTAAATCGCAAATAATTCGCTAATCCACAAGTAAACCGCTAATCCACAAGAAGAAGATCTAAGTAAGTGCTGTCAGAAGACGAACAAATACCAAGTCTGACTGGTGTGAGATGGGACGGAATGTTTATAGGTTCCGCTCTATTGTGACATCACTCACCAGTGTGACATCACTGCCAGCTTCCATATAAGGTAAGTGATGATGTCACAATGCAACGTAGTAACCAATACTTTTTAACCCCTTAGATACCGCCATCAATTGTGACAGCGGAATCTAGATGGGTATTGCAGGGGAAGGGCTTACTCTTAAACCTATGGTAACCTGAGGCCAAGTAATGGCTTTAGGTTAGCCATCTTTGGGGCCTGGAATATGCAGGGTCCTACATGTGAACTGTCAATATAAAACAGACAGACCTAATATTCTGCAGTACTGAAGTATTGCAGGATATTAGATCAGTGACTGTAAAGTAAAAGTTAAAGCTACGTAAAAAATAAATCTAAATAAAGTATGAAATAAAAGTATTCTGCTACTAAACTTGAAAGTGAAAAAAAAAAAGTACACATTTGTGGTATCTTCCCATATGAAATGATCCAAACTGTAAATCTGTACTATATCCCTGGCTTACTGTGCTTTCACATTACGCTCAAGGTCCCCGTCGGGGGATATGTCCAGACCCCCCCCAAAACGGGATTCAGACATATGTGCCTATGGGGCCATATACTGTAATGGTGCTGACAGAGCGAACGTGCGTTCTGCTGGCATTATTTTCGGAAGTGTACACTTACTGGAAGCGGACTTTCAGATGCAGTCTATTATGTCTGGGTGTCCGCCTCCTGTAGGCGTGCACTCACGAAAATTATGCACAGCGCACGTTTGCTCTGCCGGTATCATTACAGTCTATGGCACATATATCCGTATCCCTTTTTCTTGTAGGTTCAAACGTATGCCCCAACGGGGGCATTGAACATAAGAGTTTTTGCAGCGTTTTTCACCCATAGCAATAAGAAAGTGGGAAAACACTGATTTTGCAGCTTTTTTGATGAATAAAACTGACTTTATTAAACGTACTGTAGATTCCTATAATCTCCACCAAAAAACACCACAATACCTGTTTTTTAGGCCGGTTTCACATATATTTCCTTTACTGAAGATATCCGTGTCCGTGTGCGTTTTACATGTTGCATCCGTGTGCGGCCCATGTGCCGTATCAGGATCACACATACTGGCTCCTGAGAATCAGCGTGCAGTTAGCGCTGTTCCCAAGCGCCAGGTACTGAGCGCTGCCCTCATCATCATTCCTTTCCTGCGCTGCAATCAGCCCCAACAGGGACAAGGATGAGGTTAGTGGTAGTGTCTGCTCCCGCTGTGTCCCTGTGTAAAACTAAGAATAAAATAATACTATCCATATACTCACCTCTCCTAGGTGTCCCCCGGGGAGAATGAGTGGCTCCGGAGCTGAGCTCAGGAGCCGTGTCCTGTCACTCACTGAGCGCAGCTCCGGAGCCGCTCATTCTCCCCGGGTTATCGGCATCAGCGGTCAGAGGATTATAGCGGGGGACACCTAGGAGAGGTGAGTATATGAATTTGATTATTTTTATTCTTATTTTCACAGGTGGACACTGCGATATCAGACACTACTACCCTCATCATTGTCCCTGCTGGTGCTGATCACAGTGCTGAATGGGAACCATGATGAGGGCAGCATTCAGGATCCAGCCTTTATAGTTTATAGTTTATAAGGCCGAAAAAAGACAAGCGTCCATCCAGTTCTGCCTATTTCTTGTGTACTGCAGCTATTCCGCAGCGTTGATCCAGGGGAAGGCAAAAAAAAAACATGCGGTATAGGCCAATTTACATCATTGAGGAAAAATTCACTTCCCGACTCCAATCTGGCAGTCAGATTAAATCCCTGGATTAATGAACTATCACTAAGCATAAGATGTAATTTTATTGTTCTCAAGAAAGGCGTCCAGGCCTCTCTTGAACTAATTAAGTGAGTTGGACATCACCAATTCCTCTCCCAGAGAGTTCCAGAGTCTCACGGCTCTGACCGTAAAGAATCCCCTTCTATGCTGGTGCAGGAACCTCCTTTCCTCCAGACGCATAGTGTGCCCCCTCGTCTTTGTCACCATCCTTGGTATAAACAGGTCATGGGAGAGATCTCTGTACTGCCCCCTGATGTATTTATACATGTTTATGAGGTCTCCCCTAAGCCTTCTCTATTCCAATGTAAATAGGCCTAATTTTGACAACCTCTCTGGGTATTCTAGTCCCTCCATTCCCTTTATTACCTTAGTCGCCCTCCTTTGTACCCTCTCTAGCTCCAATATGTCTTTCCTGAGCACCGGAGGCCAGAACTGTGCACAATATTCTAAGTGCGGCCTTACCAGCGCTTTATACAGAGGAAGAACAATGTTCTCATTGTAGCACCCTGAGGATTCGGCTGCTACAGGGGTATTGCACCTCAAGCCAGAGGTGTGATATTCCACGCCCGGGTAAGGATGGAGTGTGGAACTGAGCTCAGTCAGCTGCATGCACTACACACATCCCATTTCCGAGGAGCAGACCAACGGTACTCCCACTTAGAAATGTGCAGGTACGACCGAGTCTGTTCCTGGCTGGAGTGGGAGGGGGGTGGTACATCCCAGTAGTGTAGGGGCAGATAGGGGGAGCAGCCTGGGTAAAGATAGGAGCTCATTGGGTGCTGGTCACCTGAGCTCACACATAGAGGGAGTATTTAAGGTGGGCACCATCTAAGATCAGGGTCAGTCAGTCAGTCAGCCAGTCTTTGCAGAGAAGTCAGAGGAAGAGGAGCAGAGCAGCCCCAGGCCCAGAGAGAGTGAGAGAGTGGAGCAAGAAAGGCCCAGAGGGGGAGAAAGAAGGAACTCTGAGAACCCAAGTACAACCCCAGGGTGAAGAGTTGGCAATAGGGTACCGGATCCCAAACTGGTGGGGGCTAAAGCATACCTCAGCCAGAGACCGGAGGCCGTGGGCAGGATCTGCCACGGCCACCCACCACATCCACCCTGAAGGCAAACCACATGTAGGGTCAGGGAACCCAAGGCCAAGGGTCTCCCAACAGAAGGCCCGAGGGAGCTGGACCTAGGTGGATCCCTGGTGGGGACGGCCAGAAGAAAGGACAAGAAGGAGGGCTCAGGGACACGCTCCGGACTTGCTTGGGGGTTGGCTGAATCCAGGACCTGGTGGACGCAGCACGGCTCGGGTGGTCACTCAAGGCCGGAGTGACCGGAATATCTGCAGTAAGTAAACACCCTGAACTGCACAACCCGACTCTGTCTTTACTTATCATCTACGCTGCACCACCACAACCCCCATCCTCTGCACCTGACCCCCTGAGGCCATACCCCTCCCGTTGGGGGTTATACTATCTAAAGCTGCACCAACACCATCAGCCTCAGCGGACCCTGCTGCAGCGGCGGCCGTAGTGACCGCAATCCAACGGGTGGCGTAGTCGACATAACGAACTTTGTAACATCAGTAGGACTGCCACATACTCTGAGCTTGACACCCTGGGCACGGACCGGGTCACAGCCACTCGGAGACTACAACCCCCATCTGATCCGGCTCCGGGTATTCCCCTAAAGAATATGGCCCAGGGGGCGCGTCAACTTCATATGCCCCTATTCCTCTTCTGATGCATGCCATGACTCTATTTGCCTTCGCAGCTGCTGCCTGACACTGGGCACTCCAATATAATTTGCTGTTAACCAAGACGCCCAGGTCCTTCTCCATGTCAGATTTCCCCAACGGTTTCCCATTTAATATGTATGGGTGACTGCTGTTTTTCTTTCCCATGTGCATGACCTTACATTTATCGGCATTGAACCCCACTTGCCATTTTTTGGCTCAACTCCCCAATTTATCTAAATCCTCCTGTAGCTGTGCCCTATCCTCATCTGTATTAACTACTTTACAAAGTTTAGTATCATCTGCAAATATTGCTATTTTACTAGATCATTAATAAATATATTAAATAATATAGGGCCCAAGACAGACCCTTGAGGCCCCCCGCTAGTAACCCTGACACCCCCTGAGCTTACTCCATTGATAACCACCCTCTGCTTTCTATCACTCAGCCAGCTATTTACCCACTTGCACACATTATCCCCCAGACCAAGCATTCTCATTTTATATACCAACCTTTTGTGTGGCACGGTATCAAACTCTTTGGAGAAGTCAAGGTATACAACATCCACTGACTCTCCCCGGTCCAGCTGTGAGCTCACCTCCTCGTAGAAGGCCATCAGGTTTGTTTGGCAGGAGCGATCCCTCATGAATCCATGTTGATATGGAGTTAGACAGTTATTATCATTAAGATATTCTACAATAGCATCTCTAAGAAATCCTTCAAACAATTTACCCACAACAGACGTTAAGCTGACTGCTCTATAGTTCCCAGGGTCACTTTTAGACCCCTTTTTGAATATTGGTACCACATTTGCTCGGTGCCAGTCAAGTGGGACAGCCCCTGTCCATAAAGAGTGCTTGATTATAAGATACAGCGGCCTGTCTATCACATTACTTAATTCTTTTAGTACCCGGGGGTGTATGCCATCTGGGCCTGGTGACTTGTCTATTTTGATATTATTTAGGTGTTTCTGAACTTCCTCCTGGGTTAGGTGGGTGATATTTAGCAGAGGGTTTACTTTATCACTCTGCATTTCCTCCAATAAATTGTTTTCTTTTGTGAACTATAAAAAACTATAAACTATAAACTACTAGGTTAAGAGGAAGACCGTTAGAGGCATACACAGAGAGGTTCAGGGCTGGCGAGTGGAGTTCATCTATGGACCAGTATCTTTTGTAGAGGACATCTTGTACGATGGTTACCTGTGAGCCGGTGTCCAGTAACACAGGTGTTGCTATGCCGTCCAGCACGATGGACAGGAAAGGCCTTCCTCCTACGAACCGGTCGTACCAGCTGGATGGGCCTGGTTGAGTTACTCCTGGGTGTCGGCCCTCGGCCACAGGGTTTGCCCGTTTAAAGGACAGCTCCGCGCGGTGTGGCCTGCCTTGTGGCAACGGTAGCAGATAAAGTCTCCTGGAGGGCGACGTTGGTCGTTGGTCCTCCCACGGGGTGGCATTGTCCTCCTACATGGTGGCGTTGTCCTCCTTCTTCTTCTCCTCATCCAGGGGACATCCTCAGTACTGTCGACGAGTAGGATCCTTCCTTCCGGCTCAGGCTCTGTCTGTAGCTGCAGGGTGCTCAGGATAGTTGCCAGGGTTTTACTTAGCTGACGCACTTCAGAGATCAGACTGTCCAGCTCACTAGGGGGCACTGTTTGTGTAGCACCCTGAGGACTCGGCTGCTACAGGGGTGTTACACCTCAAGCCAGAGGTGTGGTATTCCACTCCCGGGTAAGGATGGAGTGTGGAACTGAGCTCAGTTAGCTGCATACACTACATACATCCCATTTCCGGGGGACAGATCGACGGTACTCCCACCAATATATGTGCAGGTACGACAGTGTCTGTCCCTGGCTGGAGTGGGAGGGGGGTGGAACATCCCAGTAGTGTAGGGGCAGATAGGGGGAGTAGTCTGGGTAAAGCTAGGAGCTCATTGGGTGCTGGTCACCTGAGCTCACACATAGAGGGAGTATATAAGGTGGGCACCATCTTAGATCAGGGTCAGTCTGTCAGAGTTTAGTCAGAGGAGCAGAGCAGAGAAGCTCAGCCAGAAGGGCTGACAGGGAGTTGTGGTTCCGGCTGGGCCCAGCTCCAAGGCCAAGTCTGAGAGAGAGAGAGAGGAGTCAGAAGGACCCAGAGAGAAGAAGAAGGAACCCCAAGACCCCAGAATACAAACAGCAGGGTGAAGGGTTGGCACCCAGGGTACCGGATCCCAAGCTGGTGGAGGCCACTAATCCTCAGCCAGAGACCGGAGGTCGTGGGCAGGATCTGCCACGACCCTCACTAAATCCACTAGGAAGGCATACCAAGTATAGGGTCAGGGAACCCAGAAGAAGTGTACCCACCAAGAGACCTCAGGGAGCCGGACATAAGTGGATCCCTAGTGAGAACGGCCAGAAGAGAGGGAGAGTCAGACAGGAGCTCAGGACCACGCTCCAGAATTGCTTGGGGGTTGGCCGAGTCCAGGACCTGGTGGACGCAGCACGGCTCGGGTGGTCGCTTCAGGCCAGAGTGACCATAAGAACACCCGTAAGTAAAAACCCCTGAACTGCACAGCCCGACTCTGAGTCTTCTTGCTTGATCATCCTGCACCTTCACAACCACCATCCTCTACATCTGACCCCCTGAGGCTATACCCCTCCCGTTGGGGGTTATACTACCACAGCTGCACACATACCAACAGCCTCAGCGGACCCTGCTGCAGCGGCGGCCTTTTGACCGCAAATCAACCGGTGGCGTAGTCGACACTAAGAACAACTATAACATCTGTAAAGACTGCCACACACTGAGTTTGACACCCTGGGCACGGACCGGGTCGCCGCCACTCGGAGACTACAACCCCCATCTGATCCGGCTCCGGGTAATCCCCAAACAGCACTGGCCCAGGGGGTGCGTCAACTTTGGCGTAGTCGGCAGGATTTCGTGCCCGCAACCACCGGGTACTGCGTGCCTGAAGAAAAGTTCAAATTTACCTCAAGAAGAAGTCTCCCGCCGGTTCCAGAGGGTCCCCGCCATGGGGCGCCATCACGGATCGTTTCCCGCCGGTTGCCCGCCATCTGCAGTTTTTTCCCGCCATCCACGGAGTTTCCCGCCACTGGGAGATGATTCCCGCCATTTCCAGAAGATTTCCCGCCTTGGAAGAGCGGACGCCATTATGGGCGTGCCAGAGGGTGGCAAGAGGTCACCTCCCATCGTGGGCCAGGTCAAGGAATGGCGCCAAAAGCGGAAACCGCCCCCACCAACAGAGACTGTGATGCTGGAGATGTCCATCAGCGTGAGAGAACTGCCCCTGGAACTGACAATCACAAAGTTGCCCCGGGACCACCTTCAATGTGGGCGGAGACAGAACAAAAGAGAGAAGATGGGTGCAGCCTGGAGGAGTCTGGAGAGAGCGCACCCGGAGACAAGAAGTCTGGAGAGGACTCCGGAGAAGTCGTACCCGGAGATGGAAGTAGAGTCAGGCAGCACCGACCCTGTGGTCAGGAGCCTGCTGCAAGCAACAACCCCACTAGGCTTAGTGGAGATCCTGGCACAGCTCCCCCGAGACCGGGAGTGTGCGCAGACCGCGCTGGAGCGCCTCGCATGGAGGATGGCCCAGGTGCAGCGAGAGACGCTGACGGAGTGGAGCCGAGAGATGGCCCTGCAGGCAAGAACCCGCCAGCGAAGCACGCCACCCGAGACGAGGAGACAGACCGCCTCTGAGGATGGTGCAGGAGGAGTGAAGGCCGGAGACGGCGCCGAAGAGGGAGCTGAACAGATGGAGGCAGGTAAAGGGGACGTCACTACCCCGAGCCGAGAAACCGCGTGCCTGCCCCAGCTCCCCATCGCAGAGCCCGAAATTCCCCCTGCCGTGCCCGTCGCTGCATCGTCACCGCTCCAGATAAGGCCTCAAGCAGAAGCCGTGGCCGCGACCCCTGTGACGTCACGCGCCTCAACCCTGAGCGCGGCAAAGCAGGAAACACCACCGGCCTGGTCGCAAGGCCTGGTCAATCCGGGCGCCGCTACCACCACCGCGCCCTCAACATCCACAGCGCCACACCTGGGTGAAAACCTATTTGCCCAGCATACGTGCCCGGATGGGCAGCCCTTTATATGGCCACCGGAGTATTACCAACTGGAACTCCAAAAAGCAAGGCCCCTGTGCGAGCCCCTGATTCCGGCTCCGAAGCCCGTTAAGAGGACCCCGCTCCCGCTGGAAGAAGCGCAGTTCGAGTGGGACCCCACCGGAGGAGACCTCATGGGATTCACCCAAGAGACTCGGGCAGCCGCAGCTGAGCGTGCGGAGTGCTGCCGGCAGCAGTTAGAGGTCTTCGACCGGGAGAGGAGAGAGAGGTGGGTCCGTGAGCAGCGGCTGCAGGAACAGAGCGCAGGGCAGAAGAGCAGGACCAGGAGAGACCCCCGTGCAGCTCATGGTCCCCGTGCCACCGGGACTGTGATTAAATTCCAACTGCAGCACGGTTGGGGTTTCATCAGGGATCACCACACCCCCGGCGACGTCTTCGTGACCAGGAGAGACGTCGAGTCCCATCTGCCGGAGGGACACAGAGGTCGTGACCTATATGTAGGGGACGAGGTCACATTCACCCGGCACAAGTGTGCCAAAGGACCCTACGCCCTCCATGTACACCGGCTGACGGAGGAGGAGCTACGGTGTGAAGAGGAGCAAGAGGATCCGGACGGGTCTGAAGGAGGAGCAGGAGTACGCCGTCATTAAAGTACGGTAAAGAGACTGTACATAGTTACCCGTCAGGGTATAAGAACTGTTACTGCTGCTAGTTAAAATATAGTCCCCGTTGGGACCAGCAAATTGAACTGAAACCCGTGTGTCCCTATTCCCACTGACCGAGGACTGAGAGCGGTCATTCCTTTCCTAATACCTGGCCGAGGACTGAGAGCGGCCATATTTCCCCTTGTATACAGTTGCGCTTTCTAAGGCGCCCCCTACCGGTTTTATAGGAAACTGTTGTTTTTCTACAAGAGACTGTTGCACTTTACCCGGTCACAAGTTGCACCGTGGCTGGAGGAACAAGAAAGTTTACAAAAATGTTTATATGAAAAAGTTTTATGCTGATAGTATATATATTGTTTTATATGTTTATGTTTTATGAAAAAAAAAAAAAAAATTGTATGTTTATGGATGTTTATTCTTTTACAGCCCGAGGACGTGCTGTGATTTACCAGGGGGGAATGTAGCACCCTGAGGACTCGGCTGCTACAGGGGTGTTACACCTCAAGCCAGAGGTGTGGTATTCCACTCCCGGGTAAGGATGGAGTGTGGAACTGAGCTCAGTTAGCTGCATACACTACATACATCCCATTTCCGGGGGACAGATCGACGGTACTCCCACCAATATATGTGCAGGTACGACAGTGTCTGTCCCTGGCTGGAGTGGGAGGGGGGTGGAACATCCCAGTAGTGTAGGGGCAGATAGGGGGAGTAGTCTGGGTAAAGCTAGGAGCTCATTGGGTGCTGGTCACCTGAGCTCACACATAGAGGGAGTATATAAGGTGGGCACCATCTTAGATCAGGGTCAGTCTGTCAGAGTTTAGTCAGAGGAGCAGAGCAGAGAAGCTCAGCCAGAAGGGCTGACAGGGAGTTGTGGTTCCGGCTGGGCCCAGCTCCAAGGCCAAGTCTGAGAGAGAGAGAGAGAGGAGTCAGAAGGACCCAGAGAGAAGAAGAAGGAACCCCAAGACCCCAGAATACAAACAGCAGGGTGAAAGGTTGGCACCCAGGGTACCGGATCCCAAGCTGGTGGAGGCCACTAATCCTCAGCCAGAGACCGGAGGTCGTGGGCAGGATCTGCCACGACCCTCACTAAATCCACTAGGAAGGCATACCAAGTATAGGGTCAGGGAACCCAGAAGAGGTGTACCCACCAAGAGACCTGAGGGAGCCGGACATAAGTGGATCCCTAGTGAGAACGGCCAGAAGAGAGGGAGAGTCAGACAGGAGCTCAGGACCACGCTTCAGAATTGCTTGGGGGTTGGCCGAGTCCAGGACCTGGTGGACGCAGCACGGCTCGGGTGGTCGCTTCAGGCCAGAGTGACCATAAGAACACCCATAAGTAAAAACCCCTGAACTGCACAGCCCGACTCTGAGTCTTCTTGCTTGATCATCCTGCACCTTCACAACCACCATCCTCTACATCTGACCCCCTGAGGCTATACCCCTCCCGTTGGGGGTTATACTACCACAGCTGCACACATACCAACAGCCTCAGCGGACCCTGCTGCAGCGGCGGCCTTTTGACCACAAATCAACGGGTGGCGTAGTCGACACTAAGAACAACTATAACATCTGTAAAGACTGCCACACACTGAGTTTGACACCCTGGGCACGGACCGGGTCGCCGCCACTCGGAGACTACAACCCCCATCTGATCCGGCTCCGGGTAATCCCCAAACAGCACTGGCCCAGGGGGCGCGTCATTTGCATCTTTGTTTCAGCCGTTAATGAAGGAGCAGTGGGTGCTGCGGGCACTGGGGTGGCCCCACCCTGGTAACGCTGGATAGCAGTATCTGATGGTTCCAGGGGCTGCAGACCCTTAATAGCCATGTCCTTCAGGGTGTCAAAGATGGCATTTGGATGATCGAAGGCCCGCCACCGTACAGTTCTGCTCTCCTCCTGCGACCTCAACCCCCGGATGAACTATTCTGTCAGCATTTTATTCTCAACTTGTATGCTGGCTGGACTAACCTGTTTAAGGGTCCGCAAGGCTTCCTGTAAGTGCCAGGCATAGTCCCGGATACTGTCCTCAGGTTTCTGGGTACAGTGGTAGAACCTCATCCAGAGCTCTGTCTCAGTGCGGTTTTCAAAGACAGTTTGCAGTCTCTAAAAGATAATGGATACTGATTCCTGGTCTGCGGCACCAGTCAATTGTCCCAGCACAACAGCAGCTCTCTGCTTACCAGTTATTGAATACATGTCCAATACACCGCATATCTTTCTCTTGAATCCA
Organism: Phyllobates terribilis; assembly: GCF_046119375.1. Lineage (NCBI taxonomy): Eukaryota > Metazoa > Chordata > Amphibia > Anura > Dendrobatidae > Phyllobates > Phyllobates terribilis. The sequence goes on along the minus strand of NW_027362768.1, from coordinate 395,121,489 downwards.
GACAGCGTGTCTGGTTTTCCATCATACTGGGGAAGCCATTTTGCTCCAGGGATATATGGCAGGGCCATGGGTATTAACTGAGTCACGACCCCTGCTGGTAGGGCGGCCGCTCCGGCCTGAGCAGCGCCGGGCGCAAGTTGAGCATCTGCAGCGTCATCCGGTGCTACAGCGTCTCGCTGGTCGTCGGCCATGGTTGCGCCCCCCTAGTGAACCATAGTCTACTTCCTGTTTCTTTAATCGGGTAGGCCACAGCTCCGCAGATGACGGTCTCCTTCCAGGACCTGACGCTTCCTGGTGCTGCATCAGAGCGCGAGGCGGGGCTTGAGCTTCGCGCGCTTCTAGCAGTCACGCCTCTCCGATTCCAGCGGTTACGCCCCTCTTCTTCCCGCGCGGCGACGCGGTAATGGCGGCGATGTTCACCACAATAAAAAGACAGTTCAATACGGCACACAGTATCCGGTGGCAACGGGCATGAAATCCTGTTCGTGACGCCAGAAGTTGTCGCGCCCCCAGGGCAATGGGGTACTCGGAGTCCGAGCCGATAGATGCTGGGGGAAAGGGATATGTCACAGTGGCTGGCCCAGTCCGTGGCCCAGGGCGGTCAACTAAAAAGGGGGGAAAGTTTATATGGGGTTTATAGTTCGATCGTGACGCCACCTGTGGTTTCTGATAATTTGTACCAGCGCTGTAGACCTCTGAGGCAGTTGATAAGGCAGCTGGGATGGAACGGCTCCCCACAGGTGGAGCGGGCCTCAGGGCAGGGTAGAGTTTGATGGTGGGTGGTGATACTGGGACCTGTAGTGCAGGCGGAATGGCGCAGCAGGAGTAACTGACAGAGACAGAGGATTCGCTTCAATACCTTTACTGGTGCTTATGTCAGGTACGGTCCAGGGTACTCAGTAGGATGGGTGCACTTCAGGACTTCTCCCCAGTGACTGGATATAAGGCCTACTGGTCCGTGTCTGCCTCTCTGTATGCTCCTGGCCAGCCTGCAACTGGGCCTAGCTTATGTGTCGTGCTGTTCCTTCACCTGTCTCTTGGTAGTAGGACCTTCTGCTGGCAACCACTATCCCTGGTAACGCTGGGGCCTTCGTGGTTCCTGATCCTGTTAAGGGTTTAGCTTCAGGTCGGCCAGGGACTTGTAGTCCTCCTGGTATGCCGGTGATCCCTACTGGGTATAAAGGACCCTGTAGGCGTGGACCCGGTGTCCGGTTTGTATATTTGGGGTGAGCCTATGATGCTCCTCTGCCCCCTCAACTCCTCTCTCCTCTCCTCCTCTCCTTCGGCCACACTCGGGGCCCTCAGAACCCAGCAGCAGACGTGCTGCGTCTTCGCTGCTCTCAGCATCAGCACGCTCTCAGACTCTCTGACTCTGTCTGACCGACTCTCTCTTCTGACTGACTCCCTGGCTCCACTCTCCATATATACACCGCGTGCAGAATTATTAGGCAAATGTCTATTTTGATCACTTCGATACTTTTTATACATGTTGTCCTACTCCAAGCTGCATAGGCTTGAGAGCCAACTACCAATTAAGAAAATCTGGTGATGTGCATCTCTGTAATGAGCAGGGGTGTTGTCTAATGACATTAACACCCTATATAAGGTGTGCTTAATTATTAGGCAACTTCCTTTCCTTTGGCAAAATGGGTCAGAAGAGAGATTTGACTGGCTCAGAAAAGTCCAAAATTGTGAGATGTCTTGCAGAGGGAGGCAGCAGTCTTGAAATTTCCAAACTTATGAAGCGTGATCACCGAGCAATCAAGCGTTTCATGGCAAATACCCAACAGGGTCGCAAGAAGCATGTTGGCCAAAAAAGGCGTAAAATAACTGCCCATGAATTGAGGAAAATCAAACGTGAAGCTACCAAGATGCCATTCGTCACTAGTTTTGCCATATTTCAGAGCTGCAACGTTACTAGAGTATCAAAAAACACAAAGTGTGCGATGCTCAGGGACATGGCCAAGGTAAGGAAGGCTGAAAAACGACCACCTTTGAACAAGAAACATAAGATAAAACATCAAGCATGGGCTAAGAAATATCTTAAGACTGATTTTTCAAAGGTTTTATGGACTGATGAAATGAGAGTGACTCTTGATGGGCCAGATGGATGGGCCAGAGGCTGGATCAGTAAAGGGCAGAGAGCTCCACTCCGACTCAGACGCCAGCAAGGTGGAGGTGGGGTACTGGTATGGGCTGGGATCATCAAAGATGAACTTGTGGGACCTTTTCGGGTTGAGGATGGAGTGAAGCTCAACTCCCAGACCTACTGCCAGTTTCTGGAAGACAAGCAGTGGTACAGGAAGAAGTCGGTATCGTTCAAGAAAAAGATGATTTTCATGCAGGACAATGCTCCATCACATGCATCCAACTACTCCACAGCATGGCTGGCCAGTAAAGGTCTAAAAGAAGAAAAAATAATGACATGGCCCCCTTGTTCACCTGATCTGAACCCCATAGAGAACCTGTGGTCCATCATAAAATGTGAGATCTACAGGGAGGGAAAACAGTACACCTCTCGGAACAGTGTCTGGGAGGCCGTGGTGGCTGCTGCACGCAATGTTGATGGAAAACAGATCAAGCAACTGACAGAATCTGTGGATGGAAGGCTGTTGAGTGTCATCATAAAGAAAGGTGGCTATATTGATCACTAATTTTTTTTGTTTTTGTTTTTGCATGTCAGAAATGTTTATTTCTATATTGTGTGCACTGATATTGGTTTACCTGGTGAAAATAAACAAGTGAGATGGGATTATATTTGGTTTCTATTAAGTTGCCTAATAATTCTGCACAGTAATAGTTACCTGCACAAACAGATATCCTCCTAAAATAGCCAAATCTAAAAAAAAAAACCACTCCAACTTCCAAAAATATTAAGCTTGGATATTTATGAGTCTTTTGGGTTGATTGAGAACATAGTTGTTGATCAATAATAAAAATAATCCTCTAAAATACAACTTGCCTAATAATTCTGCACACAGTGTATATCCCTAACGGGCTCCCTCTGGTGGTATGAGGTGGAAGGGTGGAGGTGTGTGTATGTAATGAGGGCCTCTTGTGGAGAAGTCCGTCCATGCACCCTGGGTCCTGTGGTACCTGTGAACAGCAGGGTGACACACTTACTGCCGGTGCCGTGCCAGCAGCACCGTCGGTGAGTATAAGTGCTGTTATTTTACAGGGGGGAAAGACACAGATTGAGATGGGGTTGTCTGAGTTGTGGAAAACCCCTTTAAAAGGAGTTAACAGCAGCCGATGGAGCTCAGCTCCACCCTTGGCTGCGAAAGACAGATCCTGGCTGTAACTGCGCCCTGGTACTGACAGCCCGCTCAGCATTGGCGCCGGCTGTCAGTCAGTGCAAGGGCACCGTTACAGCTGAGCAGTTACTGAAGCCGCCCAGCAGCACCTCTATGACTGAAAGGCTGAAGCTGCCGGGAGGATGAAAGTTGGTTTCCTCCAGGCAGCGGGATTCTGAGAGCTGCTCCCACTTGTGATTAAATCGGACGAATGCAATCCGATAAAAAACGGATTGCATTCGATCCAATGTTAATCAATGATTCTGTGCTCATATGTGGTTTTTTTTTCACCTCTGATCAGATCAAGATCAGACTGAAAAAAAACCTCGCAGTATGCTGCGATTGAATGCGAAATTTGGATCGCATACACCCATAAAAGTCTGTGGGTACATGTGAAACATCGCACTGCACTCGGATATCACACGAGTGGAGTGCGATTCCCCCAGATGCTAGCAAGAGGAGATGGAGAAATTACTTTCTCCGCCTTCTCTGCTGTGATTCTCTCATACGAGAGGATCGGAGCACGGAGCACTGACACTCGGCTCAGGCTCGCAGCAGAGCAGGAGCCGAGTGTCATTAACATATCATATCGCATCGAATGCCATACGCTAATGTGTCTGTAGCCTAAGTGGTGGCCGCACGTTCTCAGAATGCTATTAGCCTGCAGATTAACCCTATATCTGCAGGTTAATAGTGTATATTTTACTAGACAGTTTCCCTTTAAAAGACTTCTCATTGCCTAACATTAGTCCGCAGTCACTCTATGTGACTGTTGACCATGAAACCCTGACAGTAGTATATTTGTGTAGAAGGAGAATTTGCAGTGGCGCTCTGTATCTAAGGGCAAGCGGCCTTTTCTGCTACGTGCCCACAATCCGTGATAGCAGCGTTTTGGACGCAGCTCACCTGCACTGCGTCCAAAATGCTGTGTTCTACATTACAAGCACAGAGGATGGGATTTATAGAAATCCCATGCCCTCTGTATTATTATTGACCTCCGCTTAAACTCACTGGCGGCGTGGTTTTACGAGCCACAGCATGTCAATCATCTGCAGCGGAGACGCAACAGAAGTTTCCAGAATAGAATGTATAGGGTGCGGTAATTCCACATGTGTTCAATGAACATGTGTGGATTTACCTGCGTGATTGGACAGAGCGAAAATACGCTGGGTCCAAAGCGCTACTATAGCCTAATCATGGGCACATACTCTTATTGTTGTGTATAAAATGTGGGGGATGGGAGTATACTGAAATTACATGGGGAAAATGCCACTGTGCACTATGTGCCTTGGAAATGTTGCTTGTATCATACATATAAATGCATAAGGCAAGCAAAATTTCCAAAGTGGAGGGGCGCATTACCCCATGTAGTCTCAGTATACTCCCATCCCCCACATTTTAAAAATGAAAATAATGGCCCCCCTGCACTTTTACACAGAACACTGCTGCTTGCTACCACTGCCTGTCTGCCACATTGCCCACATTATACATACTTTACATAGTGGCAGACGAGCAGCAGCTACAGGAGGAGCGAAGGAGGAGGGAGACCAGGAGGAGTAGGAGCAGCAGCTTGTCTCCAGTCGTCAGGCACGGGAGCCGGCAGAGCCCCCATCAACTAAAGCAGAAGCTCTTTGGTAGGCGTGGCTTCAGCCGCAGCGACCGCGCTCTGTATGCTGGGTACGTCCTGCCAGACGTAATGCGGCAGCGCGGGCCCAGCATAAAGGACCTGCGACACTGGCGGTTACAATACATACGAATTATAATGGGGGCAATAAATTCTCGGACCATGGGCCTCCGTGGAGCCTCGGGCCCCGGGCGGTAGCCCAGATTGCCCTCACTATAATCCGCCTATGGTTTCAAACATTGCACTGGACTTGCAACATCTGCTTGGATCATCGATCTTCTGGATCCAGCAGGACATGTTTCCCTTGTTTCTCATCTATCATTTTGTGCATCCCATAAAATTGACCATTTTTTCTGTGACCTTTCACCTCTCCTTAAGATCTCTTGCAGTGATACTTATAAAGTGGAAATGATGAATTACATAGTTGGCAGTCTTTTGACTCTTTCTACATTCTTGCTGACATTGATCTCTTACGTTTTCATAATTGTTACGATCTTGAAGATCAAATCTACGGAAGGACGCTATAAAGCATTTTCAACCTGTTCTTCCCACCTCACATGTATCAGCATTTTCTATGGGACCATCATTTTCCTGTACATGTGACCAGCATCGAGTTATTATCCAGAACAAGATACGTTTTTTGCCCTTTTATTCATTGTTTTGGTGCCGTTATTTAATCCTATCATTTACAGCTTGAAAAAAACATGATTTTAAAGATGGGGTTAAGAAGATGATACAAAAGTTGACCTTATAAATAATACTTTTTTTTCCAACTAATGTGAAAAGGTATATGAATTTTAAATTGTGTACTAAAGCCTTGATGAATTTTACAAGTCCATAGTCAATAATTAAGTGCAATGGAGAAAATGAGATAGGATAGGACCTTATTGTTTTAAATACAATCTCTTCATTCCCTTGTGGCTGAAGCTCCAAACCCTCCGGTCGATTATTTGCAAAGGATATCTACAGACTTGTCCAGTTTCCCAACATTGGGTCACATCTAAAAATCAAGATTGGCTAGCTGACCTAATTAGACTACCAGTCCAATGTTGGTTGACATCTAATATATTGGTATTCGGAATACTTGGGGATATAGAACAGTGGCACTAAAGGGATCTTGCCAGCAGGACTGCTGCGAATTCAGAGGCAATGCCACAGTTTGCCCAAAGAGTAGGGTAAATGGATATAATATATTGAATTCGCCCTGAACTGTTGTGTGAATGAGCTAAAAAATTAAATAATTTAGATAATTGATTAAAAAATGCTTTATTGATATAAAATCATACAACTAAAATTGATAAAATATTTGTATAGGACGGGGATAGAGGGATAAATTGTCCTCCGGTGTTGAGTATTCTCGACTTGATGGATTTAGGTCCTATTGCTAGAGGTAGTATTGTAGATTTGCAGCCGATGATGGTTAATGGTGGGCCCTAAATGGAGGGAGAAATGTTCTTAGATATAAGGATAGTGATTACATCCTGATAGAAGGCCTAAGTAGGAAGGTATACGTTACTTCCCCGCATGGGGTAGTGGGGGGATGGTCCCCGTAATGATGCCTGTTGTTGTAAGGGTGTGCAGATTAGAGTGCAGAAGTGCTGAATGCTAGAATATGAAAGGTACAACTGTTATTTAATAAGGTGTAGGAATATCTCCATAACAATGTGCCTATTGGTATGGTAATGATACTACCTGATTATCTGTGCAGTAGCGTATGATAGGCTGCTGAGGTGTTACAGGAATTAGGCTTTTTCATTCATAGGCAGTAGTTAATACTGGGGTGATCCGCATGGATCCCTACAGATGGTTGGAGATTCTGTTCGGTCAATATAGTATAGACCTCTTTCCAGGATGATTGGGGCTGGATAGATAGTGCGGAGCTGAACTGTGTCAGGCAGACCCTTGTAGCAGCGTGATACTATTATGGCTGCTGTGGGAGAGAAGGAGACACAAAAGGGACGTTTCCAATATCAGGTGCCGCAATTAGAGTTTATTGTGCGCTCATCAGTGTTGGCCCAGTCTATGAAGAAAGTCTTACCTTCAACAGGTGCACTTATTATTCATCTATGTTTAAGGACCAGTTCACACTGGTGTCATGACTTACATTTACAAGAAAAAAACGTTACATGCTCCAAGATCATCATGCAACTACTGTACAGGGTGGGCCATTTATATGGATACACCTAAATTAAATGGGAATGGTTGGTGATCTCTACTTCCTGTTTGTGGAACATTAGTATATGGGAGGGGGAAAACTTTTCCAGATGGGTGGTGACCATGGAGGCCATTTTGAAGTCGGCCATTTTGGATCCAACTTTATTTTTTTCAGTGGGAAGAGGGTCATGTGACACATCAAACTTATTGAGAATTTCATAAGAAAAACAATGGTGTGCTTGGTTTTAACGTAACTTTATTCTTTCATGAGTTTTTTTGCACGTTTATGACCACTATGACTTTTTCAATCGTTTTTGATGCAGATTTTCCACAGCATAAACACTTGCAAAACGCTTGCTAATCCGTGCCCCATGATCGCCAATGAAAATCCACATGTTCTGTGACCATGCTGCGGAATTTTCCGCAGTGGATTTTCCTTGCGGAAAAATCCACAGCATGTCCATTATTTTTGCATTTCTGCATTCGGATTTGAGGTCCCAATGCACTTGAAAAACGCAAGTCAATTCCCCTGACGAAGCCGTGTGGGTCACGGCGATACGCGTGGGGCTCTCCCTCCTGCTCCCCACTCCATACTACGGACCCTCCAGAATAAAGGAAGTGCGGCAGTTCCTCGGGTTGGTAGGCTACTACCGAAGATTCATCCCCGGTTTCACCAAAATGGCAGCGCCTATGCAGGACCTCCTGATAGGCCAGTCCAGGAAGGCCAAAAACCAGAAGCCGCCCTTCAAATTGGACAAGCTGGAGGATGAGTCCTTCTGCCAGCTGAAGATGGCCCTCACGGGGGATGAAATCCTGGCGTACCCTGATTACAGCCAGCCTTTTATTCTCCACACAGACGCGAGCAACATCGGGCTAGGAGCCGTACTGTCCCAGATCCAGCAGGGGAAAGAACGGATAATCGCTTATGCCAGCAGGAAGCTCCGGCCCACGGAAAGGAATCCTGAAAATTACAGCTCCTTCAAGCTAGAGTTCCTCGCAGTGGTATGGACAGTGACCGAGCGCTTTAAACATTACCTTGCCTCTTCCAAGTTCACCGTGTACACGGACAACAAACCGTTGACACACCTGGACACTGCAAAACTAGGTGCCCTGGAGCAGAGATGGATGGTCCGCCTATCCAACTATGAGTTCACCATCAAATACCGGGCGGGACACACAAATGCCAACGCAGACGCCCTGTCCAGGATGCCGAACTTGCCGGACGGAGGGGAAGATCCAGAAGAACTGGAAGAGATTGAAGTCCCTGCGTTCTACCGTCGTGGGATTACCCAGTGTTCCCACCGAGTAAGGGACAGGCACTCCACCACGTTCAATCCCTTACCCCACTACAGCTGGGTGGAGATGCAAGACAGTGACCCAGCCATCCACCTGGTAAAAGAGATGCTGACACAGGCTGATGCCCGCCTTGACCCAGACACTCCGGAAGAGACCAAACAGCTGTGCAAGGAGAAGAGTAAACTTTTTCTCTACAAGGGGAAGCTGTGCCGGAGAATTGTCAACTCCCGGACACATGAGCTGACCTGGCAGGTAGTGGTCCCGAGACGAGACGCGGCTATGGTCCTGGAGCCATACCACGACGGAGCAGGGCACTTTGGATGGAAGAAGTTGGAGTACCTGTTGCGTGAACGGTTCTTCTGGGTAGGCATGAGAGGGGCCATTGAGAGATGGTGCAGAGACTGCGGCCCGTTCAAGCTGAGAAGAAAGGACCATGCCAGCCAGAAGACTCCCCTGCAGTCCATCGTCACCAAGCAGCCACTAGAACTGGTAGCCCTGGACCATGTGAAGCTGGCTCCAAGTAGGTCCAGGTACATCTACGCCCTCACCATCATAGACCATTACTCCCGGTTCCTGGTGGTGGTCCCTGTCAAGGACTTAACAGCTCAGACAGCAGCTAGAGCCTACCAGCAGCACTTCTGCCGTCCACACGAGTATCCGGAGCAAGTGTTGACTGACCAAGGTCCAGCCTTCGAAGCAGAGGTCTTCCAGGAGTTCTGCAACCTCTATGGCTGCAAGAAGATAAGGACAAAACAACGGATTGTGCGAGAAGATGAACCAGGTGGTGATAGACTTGCTGAAAACGTTACCCCTGGAAGAACGCAGTCTGTGGCCTGAAAAACTGCCTGATCTGGTAGACTTGTATAACCACATCCCAGTAAATTCCACCAACTGCACCCCGGCTTACCTAATGAGAGCAAGACCTGGTAAGCTGCCTATTGACCTGGATATGGGAGTCCTGACACCTGAGGACACCTCGCCAGAGGCAGACTGGGATACAGAACGGCAGCAGCAGTACCGGAAAGTGCAGGAGAGCGTTGAGAGAAGTCTGTCTCAAGCAAGAGAAAGGCAAGAGCAGACTTATAACCAGCATGCTCCTGCTGCTCCCCTGGCACCTGGAGAGCAGGTCTTGAAGAGGAAGAGGCGGCTCCATAAGTTGGATGACCAGTGGGAGAAAGACCCGTACACAGTACTGCCCTCAAGTCAGGACAATCCGAAAGTATGTATTATCAGTAAGGATGGAGGAGAGACCACAGCCACTGTCTCCAGAGACCACCTGAAGAAGTGTCCCGAGCAGCTGCAAAATGCTGATGAAGACCAACATAGCCCTCAACCCGCAGAGGAAAGGGAAGAAATGGTCAGTACAGTACTCGGAGAATTTCCCCGGTCCAGGACACAAATTAACAACTCTATTGTGGTACCCGTCCTTACCTTCCTCCAGCCAGCCCCTCAAGGGCCTACAGAAGAGCAAGTAGTGTTGGGGAGAGCAACCGGCCCCGGAGGCAGAAGATTCCATACCAGCAGCTCGGGAGAATCAACCCTCTGCTAGTAGTGAGCCTGCCGTGCCCGTGGTAAGCCAAAGAGTACGCAGAAAGCTGCCCAACCTACCCGTAACATCTCCAAACACCTGTAGTGCAGACACTAGCAAGCCCACTACACAAGGGGTGGAATCAGGGGACCTAGAAAGAACACCACCAGATAGTGTGTTATGAAGGTCCACCAGGGGCACTAGGGGTCAAATGCCCGCTCGCTGGAGAATTTAGAATGTGATATAAATACCTGTATTTTGCAAATGTTAAAATGTTTGTTGCCTGCATACTAATTGTGTTTTTCTAGTTACCCGACAGGGTCTATGGACTGGCAGGTTATGGACAATGAATAACCGGAACTGTACCTTGTATATAGTTGCACCTGTAAAGTGCCCCTTTTTGTCCCAGACCACAGAACAAAAACCTGTGGAGGTGGCTGAAGATGTGGTCCAACGCCGGATCATCGATGCCTTGTAGCCACCCCAGGGCCTATGTGGAGGGTTTGGGACGGGTCCCTCAAAATGCATCTCGGGTGACATGGACACCTGGTCACGGAAGCGCCGTGACCTCAAAAGACTAAACTCCTTGTACATATGTTGTTGTGTTATTGTTTATACCCTGTTATGTTATGTTTTCTTAAAATGTGTTTAGTCCCGGAGTACTAAAATTTACTAGGGGGGAATGTGGCACCCCAGAGGTCTGGTTGCCACAGTGGTAGAAATACCATGTCTGAGAGCGAGCATGGGTTTTCCTTGTCAGGAGCACATTTGCATGCAACGCCTCCTGCCCCAGTCCAGGGAGGGGAGGAACCTGCCCTTTATAAACTGGATCTGGGGCGGGGTTAGTAAAGAAAGAGCTAGTTCCAGAGAAGGGACAGAGCAGCAGCAAGGAGCTCTGTAGGAGCCAGGAGCTGAAGACCAGGGACTGGAGCAGAGCTCGTCCTGGCAGAAAGACGCAGAGAACCGGACACCAGAGTCCGAGGCTGTGGGGATTATACATCCAGCAGCAGAAACCACCTGGCAGGGGATTTCAGGTCCTCTGGCCATAGAAAGCCCGGAGGCTCAGTCACAAGCAAGGGACCAGCACCGCCATCGAGGAGCGGAAGGCACCGAAGGCCCCAAGTCACCAGCCATACGGGTGAGCACCACACGGTACACTCAGGGACGTAGGCTACTACACGACTACAGCAGGGTAGCCAGGAAGAGTGCAGTTAGACGGGAAGGCCTACACCTCCACCTGGCCAGGGGAACTCTTGTTCGCTCACAGACTGACCAGGCCTCTAATGTTAGCCAGTACTCCCTGCAGGGCCTTCTTCATTACCAACAGTAAAGACCCTGAACTGCACTACACGGACTCTGAGTAATTTCTGCTGCGCCCCGGCACCACAATCCTCACCATCTACACACACTGCCCTGAGGCTATACTCCTCCGGTGGGGAGTTATACTACCCTCTGCTTGCGCACACAACATCAGCCTCAGCGGTCTTCCCTGCAGCGGCGGTTCTCAGTGACCGCAATCTACGGGTGGAGTAGTCGGACATTTAACGTTACAAAACCCAATAAACAGATCCGCCACTGGTTTGACCACCCTGAGCCACGGGACCGGGTCGCCGCCACGGAGACTACTACCCCCAGTATTGCACAGAGACCCGGCTCCGGGTATTCCCCCACACACGGCCCATGGGGAGCGTCATATGCGGAAGGGATAACATCTGCAAGGTCCAGACGGTCGGCAGCACCAAGGCGGCAGGCATGGGAGGGTGGGGGAGAGGGATTAACCAGGGCGCATGGTAGCAACCAAACTAGTGAGGAAGGTGCAGGAGCCCAGGAAGAAGTGGAGGACGAACTGGCGATGGGCATGGAAGACTCATCAGATGAGGGAGACCTTGATCACATTTCTGTTGTGCGAGGTTGGGGGGAGAGGAAGGAAGCATGAATCTTACCTCGCCACCAACACAACAGGGACTTGGTCCTCCTGGATGCGCAAAACACATGAGTGCCTTCTTGCTGCACTACCTGCAACATGACCCTTGAATTGTCAGAATTCGAAATATTCCTGACTACTGGGTAGTCACACTCTTAGATCCCCGGTACAAAAGTAAATTTGCCGAAATAATTCCTGCCATAGAAAGGGATTCATGCATGCAGGAGTATCAGCAGAGACTGTTGCAGAATCTTACATGTGCTTTTCCACAAAACACCAGTGGTGCACCTAGTGAATCTCACAGTTCTAACTTGCCAACCGTGGGACTGTCGAGTCTTCATCACTCAAACCGTAACAGAAACACAGTATCTGCTGGTAACAGCAATTTTGCGGAATCCTTTCACCACTTTTTTAGCCCATCCTTTGCAAGGCCACAGGAGACAAGAAGTCAGACACATAGTCAACGCCTAGAGACGATGGTACAGGAGTATCTCCAAGTGAACATTGAAGCCATGACTGTGTGACTGGACCCTTGTTCTTTTTGGGCTTCCAATCTGGATAAATGGCCGGAGCTCGCCACTCATGCCTTGGAGATCTTGTCGTGCCCCGCAACCAGCGTTCTGTCTGAACGTGTGTTCAGCGCTGCTGGTGGTGTGCTGACAGATAAGCGCACGCGGCTGTCCACTGACAATGTAGACAGACTCACGTTCATAAAGATGAACAAATCACCTCACCAACCGTTTTAAGCAACTCTGGGGCAATTGATGCCACTTAAGTGGTGTTTGTGCCACAATTTTTGGAAAAAATGGAGACTCTTTTTGGAGTCCCCTTGCTGTGTTTTACGTGACGTGGTCTTTACAGGTGGGTTGGGTCTCCCCCTCCCCCCCTTTTAACCGTAAGAAACTACATACACTATGGCTTGGGGTAACACAGATGGTTGAGTCTGAAGAGCTGTTTACTCAGAGGTCTGCTCCAAAGCTTCAGTGTCTGCTAGTCAGCACAGTAACCCAGCTGCGAAGCAAGCTGCACCGCCCGTGTATCTAATAATGATTTTTAACTGCATCTAGCCTAGGCAGACTGTGGTGACCCCCAACCAAACCCAGACGCTAAGCCCCCTACCGCCCCCCTTTCATTGACAATACAATCATGTAACTCTTACAACTGGATGGGTGAGGATCGGTCACAGCTTTATTAACTGTTTATACTCATTAGATTAGAAAGGCATTTTATTTCTAAAATAATTCAGCTTGTTGCAGCATGCCCTGTGTCTCCAGTCTCCACAATGGCAAGTTGGCCAACAAGTGTAACTCTCCAACATGTCCTTTCTATTTCCAGGCCACGGAGGATCCTGCGTACTTGTATGCAGGCCTCTGGCCCCCATCCATCACTCTTAACGCTTGTTCCACTCCGTCCTGGAGTCCTGACAGGAATATGTCCAGTCCAATATCCATTAAGTGAACACAGTCGGGCCGTATGAGGCCTGCTTTATCTCCTTCCAGTTGTCCGCCTCTGTCTCTTATAAATTTTGGCATCCAAATATTTATTAGCCGCCTTGTCCGTTCGATGGCCGTGATGTCTCGGGCACCTTGCCATACCGCGCTCGGCACAATCTCTGACTATTTTTGTGAAAAATTCTCTGAAGCGCTCAGTGTCGTTTCATTATTGCCATTAGTTATGCGCTCTTGTGATAAGCTATGTCGTTTCCCCCGGCCTGTATAACTAAGATGACCGGACCTCTTGCCTCTCTCCCTACCTTGATTACCTCCATTAGTACCTGTGGCCATAGCAGGCCTCTAATACCTCTCCAGTTCAAATATGTGTTATCAAACTCTAATTTCCTCCCGCCTGGGTGGACTTTCGCCCTTTTTTCTGCCCAATATATATACGAGTGGCCTATCACCCACACTGTTGGCTTAGCGTCACCTGTAAAAGAAACAAACCACGTTAGGATAACAAGTCTGGTCTTATGTATGCCGCCAAACACGTGGATCACCATCTCCCTATCCTCTGAACTTCCGTTTGTGACAGTCCTGCTCTTGCTGCTTCCGTGGCCGCGCCTATGCGGAATGAGTGTGTCCCGTAATCTTTGGGGTGGTTCCCTGCCGATGTTATGCATTTATTAAATATAGCTTGGAACTGGTATCTTGATAATGGCATTCCATCAATGTGTGATAGGAAGAAATTACTTTGTGATCTGATGGTTATATATGTTTTTACTATTGTTACCCGACTCAGCGTACCATTTGTGGGTTGTAGAAGAACCCAAGTGCCCCTGCCCGCTGGAACCGTTTTCGATTTGCATATGCGTAGACGTATTGCATTATTGGCTATGACTACGTCCTGGTGGAATAAGCCCCCACTGGTGTTAATTTTGGATTGAGGGACTAATTCGCTTATGCATAGCGCCCCGAAGAAGGCGATCGCAAATACAGTAGACAGTAGTGTCGCTTCAAATTGTGAGTGTCATGTTAATGGTGTTAGGGATATGATGTGAGAAATCGGTTTTAGTGACACGGGACGGGACGTCTACACTCCTGACTTGGCTGACCCCTTTTCCACCCTTTTATGGATTGTCTGATGATGAATCTCTTTGTCACATGTCGCCAATTCAGTAGTTGGAAGTGAAATTCTACTCCGGTCAGACACCGCTGCGCTGACGCCCCTGATATGCCCCTCATCATTAGCTGGTGGAGGAATTCTATGGTGACTTGTAATCTGGCTTGTTCACATTGGTCAACCCGTCTGCCTGCTACTAGTCGTGTCCACTCTTCCCATGCCTTACCGTATGCTTGCCACGTTGACGGGGAAACTGGTGCTCTGATTAATGGCATCAACTGTTCTCCACTAGATCCCATAGGGAGGGTGGGCAACTGTTGCCCGATGGGTGGGCGTTGGGGAGGAGCTCTGTGAAAATCTGCCAATTGAATTGTGATAAAGCGTTAGCAGCAGCTTTAGACCCCTCAGCATTGTGGCTAGCGCAGACCCATGCATTGTGTTTTAGGCACAGGAATGCTAGCCGGCGTAGTAGGCCTAGCACTGGGAGAGACGATGATGCCATCTTATTAATGCAATGCGCTAGGCTGGTGTTTTTTGTTATGAAGAGTATATTTTTGTTAGCCAGGCACGCGCTCCATATTTCTATTGCTACCACTATTGGAAACAGTTCCAGGACTGTCAGCACTTGTTCTGCCCAATACGGAGGCCATAAGCTTGTGCACCATTGGTTATTTAGTATCGCTGCATATCCGCCTGATTCTGCCGCCCCGGTGAATAATCTTAGTTGAATGTTGGACTGTTCTGCTGACATAAATAACGTGTGACCGTTGAATGATTATAAGAAGGTTTTCCACACCTCTAAGTCCGCCCATAGCTTCCTGCTGATTCTGATTCTATGACTCGGTTTAGATGCCCCTTTTGTTGCGGGCGATAAATGAAGAGAAAAAACCCTTCCGACTGGCATCACCCGGCTCGCAAACACGAGGAGACCTAGTAATACTTGCATCTGCTGTAGTGTTACTTTCCATACTGCGCAAAAAACCTAGATCAGGTGTAATGTTTTGGCATTTTTTCCCATGGGAGGCGGAACAACCTTGCTGTGGTGTCGATTTCGATGCCTAAGAACGATTTTTTTTAGTTGTGGGGCCTATGTTTTTGGTTGGCCATAATGGGACTCCAAACCGACGGGAGATGTTTGTGAATTCGTTGAGTAAGGGGCAGCGAAAGTGGATGACCAATCGCCACATGGCAGAAAAAGAAAGGAAAAAATCAGCTCACCCACCTAGAAGATCAACAGCACGGAGCCAGGAGTGCTACCGGACGAACATGAGGAACCAGGAAGATCCAGCTGAACAATTCTTCTAAAATCCACCATTTATTGGGTCATACAAAAAATATTTTAAAAGTCCACCTTGGAGAAGAACAGCAAACGCGTTTCGAACTAAAGGTTCTTAATCATTACATAGCAAAAAAACAGCAAGGAAGTGGTATTTATATGTCATGTCCTGCTATGCACCTGTTCAAGGCTGAGTTCATCAGAAATTTAAACACACATACCATGTTAAAATCGTATAGCATAGAAACAATGCATATAAATGTACAGTACAGACCAAAAGTTTGGACACACCTTCTCATCTAAAGATTTTTCTGTATTTTCATGACTATGAAAATTGTACATTCACACTGAAGGCATCAAAACTATGGATTAACACATGTGGAATTATATACTTAACAAAAAAGTGTGAAACAACTGAAAATATGTCTTATATTCTAGGTTCTTCAAAGTAGCCACCTTTTGCTTTGATGACTGCTTTGCACACTCTTGGCATTCTCTTGATGAGCTTCAAGAGGTAGTCACCGGAAATGGTCTTCCAACAATCTTGAAGGAGTTCCCAGAGATACTTAGCACTTGTTGGCCCTTTTGCCTTCACTCTGCGGCCCACCTCACCCCAAACCATCTCGATTGGGTTCAGGTCTGGTGACTGTGGAGGCCAGGTCATCTGGCGTACCCGGTACCATCTAGAGATAATTTTGAAGGAGGTTTCCTGAGCTTTAGACCCTATTGAGGTTTTATGTGTTAGGAAGAAACATTTATCCCATTGTGAGTCAGAGAAGGACTTCCCCAGTTCCCTTTCCCATGCACCGCAGAATCCTGGCCTATTGTCAGTTACCTGGGCAATGAGGAGATTATACAGTAGGGAGATGGAGTGTGTAGGGGGTGACAATGATAGGCTCAATTTTTCAAAGTTTGTGAGATCTCTGAAGATGTGTGCGCTTCTTCACAGTTGAATAGAAGTGTTGTAACTGGCTATATTCAAAATTAGCCTTCGGGGAAGTGGCTCTTCCCTGTAACAAGTCATTGAGGGGGAGCAGCGAAGTGTTGGAGATGACATGAGAAAATAATATCGGATAGGATTTATTTGAACCGAGAAATCTATTTGCAGATAGTCCTGGTGGGAAATCTGGATTGTCTGAAATCGGGAGCAAGGGGCCCTGGGGGTCGATTGAGGATAAGCTTTTTTTTGGGGATCTCAAAGCCAAAGCAGTGGCATAAGTACTATATGACATGAGGCCAAGAGAGGGGACAATTAAATGGGCGCACCATGGGAGAGTGGTAAGAGCTTTAGGACTAATGGATTGAGCTATTTTGACGCACAATTTCCCCTCCGAATGATGGAAGAAGTCCAGGATTCTAGTGTGTACTGCTGCCATGTAATACCTTCTACAATCCAGAAGGCTAAGGCCCCCCTTTTGTTTGTGTCTGATCAGAACGTCCCCCCGAATGCGTGGACGCCCACTTGCCCAGATAAATCTGCAAAAGCTACTGCGTTGTCTTTTCCAAAAATTTGAGGGAATTACCACGGGAATGGTTTGGAAGAGGTATAAGAGTTTAGGTAGGACATTCATTTTTAGTATATTTATTCTGCCGAACCAGGAAAAATCCTTCACCGTCCAAGAAGTAAGATCTCTATGGAGTTGTTCAATAAAGGGCCCAAAATTAAGATAAAATAGACGGGAGAGGTCTCTATGAATCCGAATTCCTAAGTATTTGATACTCTGTGAGGGCCAGGCAAAGGGAAAGTTGGACTGGATGGAATCCTGTATGGATTTGGGGAGGGAGACATCGAGGGCCTCAGACTTCGCTGCATTGATTTTAAAATTTGACTATGTACCAAAGTGACCTATTTCAGCCATAACAGCAGGGATGGATATATGTGATTGAGTGATATACATTGTGTGCAGAATTATTAGGCAAGTTGTATTTTAGAGGATTATTTTTATTATTGATCAACAACTATGTTCTCAATCAACCCAAAAGACTCCTAAATATCCAAGCTTAATATTTTTGGAAGTTGGAGTGTTTTTTTTTTAGATTTGGCTATCTTAGGAGGATATCTGTTTGTGCAGGTAACTATTACTGTGCAGCATTATTAGGCAACTTAATAAAAACCAAATATAATCCCATGTCGCTTGTTTATTTTCACCAGGTAAACCAATATCAGTGCACACAATTTAGAAATAAACATTTCTGACATGCAAAAACAAAATCCCAAAAAATTAGTAAGCAATATAGCCCCCTTTCTTTATGATGACACTCAGCAGCCTCCATCCATAGATTCTGTCAGTTGCTTGATCTGTTTTCGATCAACGTTGCGTGCAGCAGCCACCACAGCCTCCCAGAGACTGCTCCCAGAGGTGTACTGTTTTCCCTCCCTGTAGATCTCACCACAGCCTCCCAGACACTTCTCCCAGAGGTGTACTGTTTTCCCTCCCTGTAGATCTCACATTTTATGATGGACCACAGGTTCTTTATGGGGTTCAGATCAGGTGAACAAGGGGGCCATGTCATTATTTTTTCTTCTTTTAGACCTTTACTGGCCAGCCACGCTGTGGAGTAGTTGGATGCATGTGATGGAGCATTGTCCTGCATGAAAATCATGTTTTTCTTAAACGATACCGACTTCTTCCTATACCACTGCTTGAAGAAGGTGTCTTCCAGAAACTGGCAGTAGGTCTGGGAGTTGAGCTTCACTCCATCCTCAACCCGAAAAGGTCCCACAAGTTCATCTTTGATGATACCAGCCCATACCAGTACCCCACCTCCACCTTGCTGGCATCTGAGTCGGAGTGGAGCTCTCTGCCCTTTATTGATCCAACCTCTGGCCCATCAAGAGTCACTCTCATTTCATCTGTCCATAAAACCTTTGAAAAATCAGTCTTAAGATATTTCTTGACCCATTCTTGACATTTTATCTTATGTTTCTTGTTCAAAGGTGGTCGTTTTTCAGCCTTCCTTACCTTGGCCATGTCCCTGAGTATCGCACACCTTGTGCTTTTTGATACTCCAGTAACATTGCAGCTCTAAAATATGGCAAAACTGGTGGCGAATGGCATCTTGGCAGCTTCACGCTTGATTTTCCTCAATTCATGGGCAGTTATTTTGCGCCTTTTTTGGCCAACACGCTTCTTGCGACCCTGTTGGCTATTTGCCATGAAACACTTGATTGTTCGGTGATCACGCTTCAAAAGTTTGGAAATTTCAAGACTGCTGCATCCCTCTGTAAGACATCTCACAATTTTGTACTTTTCAGAGTCCGTCAAATCTCTCTTCTGACCCATTTTGCCAAAGGAAAGGAAGTTGCCTAATAATTAAGCACACCTTATATAGGGTGTTGATGTCATTAGTCAACACCCCTCCTCATTACAGAGATGCACATCACCAGATTTACTTAATTGGTAGTTGGCTCTCAAGCCTATGCAGGTTGGAGTAGGACAACATGTATAAAAAGTATCATGTGATCAAAATACTAATTTGCCTAATAATTCTGCACGCGGTGTATACTAGGACATCATCAGCAAATGCAGAGCACTTGTACTCGGTGCCTCCCACCTCAATCCCCCTAATATTGGGGTTATCGCGAGTTGATGAGAGCAGGTGCTCCATCACTAGCATGTATAAGAGAGGGGACAGAGGACATCCCTGCCTTGTCCCATTGGTGCTTATGAAAGGTAATGATAATGTTCCATTTATCTTCAGCCTAGGTGACGGATTGCGATACAGGGCCATGATTTTGGCTATAAAAGGGTCCCCTACCCCAAGCTTTTTAAGAGAATAATATATGGGGTGCCAGGAGACTCTATGGAATGCTTTCTCAGCATCCAACGAGAGTATCTAATTACAAATTTTTAACTGCATCTAGCCCAGGAAATACTTTGGACCCAGTAGCAGTGTCTGCTAGTCAGCGGAGTAGTGTCACGGGTGTGTCGCCACGAAGATCGTCACGATTACACAGCCTGACTTCTCGCAGCTGACTTTTTGGTGCTTTGTGTTTTCGGCAGTGAGGGAGTTAATTCTCTCTCTCTCTGTGCTAGACGAGGTCCAGCCTCGCCCAGCTGCAATCAATGCTGCTGTAGTGAGACTCCTTCAAATGCCTGCTGGTCTGTTTGGGAAGTGTCGGTGAAAGCATTTCATACAGACTAACAGAGCGGATCGTGGTATTTGGAGTTTCTGAGATAAGTGTATTTGGAGTGTTTTTTCCCTTCCTCGCTTTATCATTTATCTCCTTTCCCGTTGGTGTTCCCTCTGTTGTAGTTGTGTAGTTTTTGTATGCAAGGTGGTTTTGGTTTTTCCCTTGTACTGTCTCGTTCGTCTAAGTACTGTGTGTGGGCATATTATTACTTGTCCTCTTTTGTTGTGATCGGGGTCCTTCTCAGGACTAGGTTACTTAGGTGCAGGGATCCTCAGGAGGTAGGGGTTACGCTGGCGGCCTGGACCTCTGTACCTTTAACAGTACCTCCAGGTTGAGGGATTAGTCAGGGCCCCAGCTTAGGGTCAGCTTAGGCCCCCTACCTCCAGTATACAGAGACAGCGTGACATTTTCACCGACCCACTTAGTTTTTCTCCAGCTACCATGGATCCAGTAGCCGGTCTAGCTCGGCAGTTGCAGAGTTTGTCCATGGAGCTGGCGGACGTTAGGTCCAAGGTTTTGCATCCTCAGGAGCAAGCCGGACCAGAACCTAAAGTAGCTCTCCCTGACAGGTTCACTGGGGGGCGGGACAAGTTTTTTGTTTTCCGGGAGGCATGCAAATTGTACTTTTGGCTGCGGCCTCGGTCATCGGGGAGTGAAGAACAAAGGGTGGGAATTGTCATCTCGCTCCTACAAGGGGACCCACAATCTTGGGCGTTCTCTCTTCCCCCCGGGCTCCCCGGCTCTCCAGTCAGTGGATAGGTTTTTCGCTGCTCTGGGACTCGTATATGATGACCCAGATCGGATCTCCCTTGCTGAGTCTAAGTTACGTAGGATCCAGCAGGGAGATCGTCCGGCGGAGGAATTCTGTTCGGAGTTCCGTAGGTGGGCCACGGACACCCAGTGGAATGACCCGGCTCTTAGGAGCCAGTTTTGTCAAGGTTTATCCGACAAATTACAGGATGTGTTGGCACAGTATGACTCTCCCGCGTCACTGGAAGCCGCTATGGCCCTGGCTATTCGCGTTGACAGACGGCTTCGGGAGAGGTGCGGGATAACTCGACCCCCTGTGATGACTCCACCTCCTACAAGGTCCCCTCATATGGTGGTTCCCCTGGTCAGTCCAGAGGAGCCTATGCAATTAGGAGGGACATCATTTCGGGGGAGGGGACCGGTGGTGCGCCATAAGACAGGAAGGTGTTTCTTCTGCGGGAGAAAGGGACATTTTATTGGGGGGTGTCCATCCCGTCCCTTGCAGAGTGAAGAGTCGTCGGAAAACTGTTGATCCCAGGTTGTGTGGTGGACGGCAATCTGGGAGTAGGTATTTCGTCCCTAGGTTCGTCTCAGTTTCTCATACCGGCGGAGGTGGTGGTGGGTACGAGAACTGAGAGGATATCTGTTCTTCTGGATAGTGGGGCCGGGGCTAATCTGGTTGATGCTCGGTTTGCCCGGGTTCAAGGTATGCGATTGAGTGAGTTGGCTAAACCCATCCCCATATTCTCGATCGATGCCAGGCCTCTCGGTCAGGGAAGTTTTTTGCAAGCTGTGCATGACGTAAAACTTCAAGTGGGGGCGATACATAAAGAACTGTTGTCTTGCTACGTGTTGGAGGGTCTTCCCACTCCTATAGTGTTGGGCCTTCCTTGGTTAACTAAGCATAACCCGGTTATTAATTGGCAAACCAGAGAGATAAGCCAATGGAGTAAATTCTGTAATAAAAACTGCATGAACACGGTCATCGGTGCGGTTACTCCTTGGGTCTTACCTCCATTTCTGGCGGACTTTGAGGATGTATTCTCGGAGAAAGGGTGTCAGGAACTACCTCCTCATCGCGAGTATGACTGTTCTGTAAAACTGCTCCCTGAGGCCAAGTTACCTAAAGCTAGGTTGTATAACCTTTCTGGTCCTGAGAGGCAGGCCATGAAGGATTATATTTCAGAAAGTCTGGCTAAGGGGCATATTAGACCTTCATCTTCACCGGTGGCTGCGGGGTTCTTCTTTGTTAAGAAGAAAGATGGAGGCCTACGCCCTTGCCTGGATTTCCGTGAACTTAATCGGATTACGGTCCGAGATCCGTATCCACTCCCACTTATTCCCGATCTCTTTAATCAGATCGTGGGCGCCAAATGGTTCTCTAAATTGGATCTCAGGGGGGCGTACAATCTGATTAGGATGAAGGAGGGGGATGAGTGGAAGACGGCGTTTAACACTCCGGAGGGGCATTATGAGAACCTTGTCATGCCATTCGGTCTGACTAATGCCCCGGCGGTGTTCCAACACTTTGTTAATGACATTTTTCGCCGCCTGGTGGGACAGTTTGTTGTCATATATCTGGATGATATCTTAATTTACTCGCCGGATCTGGTGTCTCATCAGGAGCACGTTAGGCAGGTGTTACAGATCTTGCGGGATAATAAACTGTATGCCAAATGGGAAAAGTGTGTGTTCGCCGTACAGGAACTCCAATTTTTAGGCTTCCTGGTTTCAGCGTCCGGTTTTCGTATGGACCCTGGGAAAGTGCGGGCAGTTCTTGAGTGGGATCGGCCAGAGAATCTTAAGGCACTACAACGTTTCCTGGAGTTTGCTAATTATTACCGGAAGTTCATTCGTAATTTCTCGTCCATGGTTAAGCCTCTCACAGACATGACTAAAAAGGGGACGGATTTTTCTAGGTGGTCTGACAAGGCTTGTCAAGCATTCTCCTCCTTGAAAAAATGTTTTGCCTCGGCACCCATACTCATTCAACCTGATGCGTCACAGCCATTCATTGTAGAGGTAGACGCTTCCGAGGTAGGGGTGGGAGCAGTATTGTCACAGGGTTCGTCCCCTGGTAAGTGGCATCCGTGCGCCTTTTTCTCTAAAAAATTGTCGTCCGCTGAGAGGAATTACGATGTCGGCAATAGGGAACTCTTGGCCATTAAGTTAGCTTTTGAGGAGTGGCGCCATTTTTTGGAGGGGGCAGTCCATCCGGTCACCGTCATCACCGATCACAAGAACCTGCTATATCTGGAGTCCGCGAAACGTCTGAATCCCAGACAAGCTAGGTGGTCATTGTTTTTTACCAGGTTTAATTTTGTCGTTACATATCGTCCTGGGTCAAAAAATGTAAAGGCGGATGCCTTATCTCGTAGTTTCCCTGGGGCCGGGAATACAGACGACCCGATTCCTATCCTTCAGGAGGGGGTGGTGGTTTCGGCAGTATGCTCTGAGCTGGAGGAGGAGGTATTGGAGGCTCAGGGGGACGCCCCTGTTGGACCTCCGGGGAGACTGTTTGTTCCAGATCAGTTGCGACAAAAGGTGATCGAGGCACACCATAACTCAGTTTTGGCAGGACACCCGGGGAGTAAAGCAACTGTGGATCTCCTCTCGCGTCGGTTTTGGTGGCCTAACTTACATAAGGAGGTGGTAACTTTTGTCGCGTCCTGTGGGGTTTGTGCGCGCTCTAAGACCTCACATACCCGTCCGTCTGGGGCCCTCTTACCTTTGAAGATCCCGGAGCGTCCTTGGACTCATCTGTCTATGGACTTTATTACGGACCTCCCTCCGTCTTCGGGTAAAACGGTCATACTCGTTGTAGTGGACAGGTTCAGCAAGATGGCACATTTTATCGCTCTTCCGGCTCTCCCTAATGCTAAAACTCTTGCGCAGGTGTTCATTGGGGAGATTGTGAGGCTTCACGGGGTACCCTCCGATGTGGTGTCTGATCGGGGGTCTCAGTTTGTGTCCAAGTTCTGGAAGGCGTTTTGTGCACGGCGGGGGATGCATTTGTCATTCTCATCGGCTTTTCACCCTCAGACCAATGGTCAGACGGAACGTATGAACCAGAGCTTGGAGACATATCTCCGGTGTTTTGTGTCAGAGAACCAGGAGGACTGGGCTTCTTTCTTACCTCTGGCAGAGTTTGCTCTTAATAATAGGCGGAGCGAGTCCACTGGTAAGTCCCCGTTTTTTGGGGCATATGGTTTTCACCCCCAGTTTTGTACTTTCAGTAGGGGGGGCTCTTCGGGGGTTCCTGAGGAGGAACAATTTTCCTCATCACTCGCTTCAGTATGGAGAGGGGTGCTGAAGAATCTGAATACTATGGGGAACCGATACAAACGTATGGCTGATAGGAGGAGAGTGTCTGGTCCGGACCTAAGTGTGAACGATCGGGTATGGTTGTCTACCAGGAATATTAAACTTAAGGTTCCCTCCTGGAAACTGGGTCCCAGGTTCATCGGGCCATACAGGATCAGTTCTATAATTAATCCGGTGGCATTCCGTCTTGACCTCCCCCCTACGTTTAAAATTCACAACGTGTTCCACAGATCGTTGCTTAAGAGGTATGTGGCGCCGGTGGTACCGTCACCTTTACCTCCCCCTCCAGTGGTGGTCAATGGTAACTTGGAGTTCCAGGTATCAAGGGTCATCGATTCACGTTTTAATCGCCGGTCCCTTCAGTACCTGGTTCATTGGAAAGGGTATGGTCCTGAGGAGAGGATGTGGGTTCCTGCGTCAGATATTAACGCAGACCGATTAGTTCGGGCCTTCCACACGACTCACCCGGATAAACCTGGCCCTGAGGGTCCGGAGGCCCCTCGTAGAAGGGGGGGTACTGTCACGGGTGTGTCGCCACGAAGATCGTCACGATTACACAGCCTGACTTCTCGCAGCTGACTTTTTGGTGCTTTGTGTTTTCGGCAGTGAGGGAGTTAATTCTCTCTCTCTCTGTGCTAGACGAGGTCCAGCCTCGCCCAGCTGCAATCAATGCTGCTGTAGTGAGACTCCTTCAAATGCCTGCTGGTCTGTTTGGGAAGTGTCGGTGAAAGCATTTCATACAGACTAACAGAGCGGATCGTGGTATTTGGAGTTTCTGAGATAAGTGTATTTGGAGTGTTTTTTCCCTTCCTCGCTTTATCATTTATCTCCTTTCCCGTTGGTGTTCCCTCTGTTGTAGTTGTGTAGTTTTTGTATGCAAGGTGGTTTTGGTTTTTCCCTTGTACTGTCTCGTTCGTCTAAGTACTGTGTGTGGGCATATTATTACTTGTCCTCTTTTGTTGTGATCGGGGTCCTTCTCAGGACTAGGTTACTTAGGTGCAGGGATCCTCAGGAGGTAGGGGTTACGCTGGCGGCCTGGACCTCTGTACCTTTAACAGTACCTCCAGGTTGAGGGATTAGTCAGGGCCCCAGCTTAGGGTCAGCTTAGGCCCCCTACCTCCAGTATACAGAGACAGCGTGACAAGTAGCCACCACCTGTAGATCTAATTACAAATTTTTAACTTCATCTAGCCCAGGCAATACTTTGGGCCTAGTAGCAGTGTCTGCTAGTCAGCGGAGTGGCCACCACCTGTAGATCTAATTACAAATTTTTAACTGCATCTAGCCCAGGAAATACTTTGTGCCTAGTAGCAGTGTCTGCTAGTCAGCGGATTATCCCACCTGTTAAGCAAGCTACACCACCTGTAGTTTGGACACTTAATTTTTTCAAAGGAAATGGTTCGGGCCCCCGGGACACTCAGTAAAGAGCATCGGGGAGGCACCCCAAGGCACAGGGCCTGGGACTGGCGGTAGGACGCTTTGCGGTGGACCGCCAAGCTCGATCCTTATAAAAGTTTTTTAACTGCAGCAGCTTTAGTGGACGCTACTGGAGCTGAAATTCCCGCGGCTGCTGGCATCAGACTTGCCCTCCAATAGATCCTTGTAAAAGGATTTAAAGTGTACTCATTCAAATTACAAAGACAATTTAAATTAAAAAGATTATACCTGCCTCCGCTGCAGGGGGGCTCGCTCGACCCACCAGCGGACAGGCACCAGTATTGGGAGAGGGGGGCTGGCCGTCAGGGTCCACCGCAGCTCTGGCACAAACCCGGCGACACGGAGGTCGCACGGGCAGGAACGGACTTGCCATGTCGGCTTCGCACTTTTTTGGTTTTAGAAGGGCATGACATGCCTATATCTGTGTCTCCCCCTCCTTTTACTCCTCCACCTCTTTTCTTTTCGCATGACTATATATACTTGTCACTTTTCCATGTGTTAGTTGTGTTTTCTGAGCAGTTTGTCAGGTTTTGGACACCTTTTGAAGTGTTTTCTATGTGTTTTCTATGTGTTTCTATGTGTTTTTGTTTGCCTGCCATTGGTTTTAACGGTGTTCGAAGGTGTTCGACGAACAGTTCGACGAACAGTTCGACGAACATACGGGTGTTTTACGAACCGAACCAAACTCGAACACTACGGGGGTGGCTCAACACTACTGCCCAGGCCGGACTGCTAATCTGCCTTATCAGGCTGATGCCCGGTAGGCTGGTCTGTTAGGTCATAAAATGGGCTGCCTGGTTTTGTCATCAGTGTACCATTGTGTATCAGTCAGTCATGCATTCTGTGTGGAGTCTGAGGTTATCCGCTTATCTACTTATCTTTAAGGTAAATAAACAAATGACTGGACAACTCAGAGTTCAAAGAGTTTAGGATGGGCAATCCAGACACAGATTTGACTTTGAAAAGCGGGTCTTGTATATTGTGCACTAATTAATAGCTTCTAATGCCTCTAAAGGCCCCGTCACACTTAGCGACGCTGCAACGATCCCGACAACGATATGACCTGTCAGGGATCGTTGCTGCGTCGCTATGTGGTCGCTGGTGAGCTGTCAAACAGGCAGGCTCACCAATGATCAGTGGAGCAGCGACATCGTGGAAAGAATCTTTCCACAATGTCCTGCTCCTGGTTACCAGCCTGCTGCTGAAGCAGGAGCAGGCTGGTAACCATGGTAAACATCGGGTTACTAGGGGCACATGCGCACCTAGTAACCTGTTGTTTACCATGGTTACCACTCTGCTACAGTGAGCGGGAGGTTACCGCTCACTTTAGCAGGCTCGTAACCATGATAAACAACGGGTTACTAGGTGCGCGTGTGCCCCTAGTAACCCGATGTTTATCATGGTTACCAGCCTGATCGCTGCTCCCGCTGGTCACACACAGCAATGTGTGCTGACCAGCGGGAGGGCAACGACCAAAAAATGGTCCAGGACACTTTGCAGCGATCAGCGACCTCACAGCAGGGGCCTGATCGCTGCAAAGTGTCACACATATCGACATCGCTGGTGAGGTCGCTGTTGCGTCACCAAAACCGTGACACAGCAGCGATCTCGCTAGTGATCTCGCTATGTGAGACGGGGGCTTTACTGCAGAGTTTGCTCTGAAGAGTTTGTCACTGCACAGTACCACTTCTCTTGACCTGTATATATACACTGCACAGTACCACTCCTCCTGTCATGTATATATACACTGCACAGTACCACTCCTCCTGTCCTGTATATATACACTGCACAGTATCACTTCTGTCCTGTATATATACACTGCACAGTACCACTTCTCCTGCCCTGTATCTATACACTGCACAGTATCACTTCTGTCCTGTATATATACACTGCAAAGTACCACTTCTCCTGTCCTGTATATATACACTGCACAGTACCACTTCTCCTGTCCTGTATTTATACACTACACAGTACCACTCCTCCTGTCCTGTATATATACACTGCACAGTACCACTTCTCCTGTCCTGTATATATACACTGCACATTACCACTCCTCCTGTCCTGTATATATACACTGCACAGTACCACTTCTCCTGTCCTGTATATATACACTGCACAGTACCACTTCTCCTGTCCTGTATATACACTGCACAGTACCACTTCTCCTGTCCTGTATATACACTGCACAGTACCGCTTCTCCTGTCCTGTATATACACTGCACAGTACCACTTCTCCTGTCCTGTATATACACTGCACAGTACCACAGAAAATTTCTGCCGCGTTTCTGCATGTTCTTGGCAGTCAAAAATGCTTGCGGATTTTACACTCGTTTTTGGCGCGTTTTTGCAGCATTTTTACATGTGGATTTGACTTGCGTTTTTCAAGTGCATTGGGACCTCAAATCCGTATGCAGAAATGCACAAATAATGGACATGCTGCGGATTTTTCCACAAGGAAAATGCGCTGCGGAACATTCCGCAGCATGGGCACAGAACATGCAGATTTTCATTGGGGATCATGGGGCACGGATTACCAAGCGTTTTTAAAGCGTTTCTGCAGCGGAAATTACGCATCAAAAACGCCTGAAAAACGCATAGTGGGCACACAGCCTTACTGGCAAAACAACAAAACAAAAGATAAACGATAGCACAGTCCATAGCAGTGTGGGATTAGCCACACAGGTTGTAGTCCCAGCTTTTAGCTCCTCTCTGAGCTATGGCTGTCCAGTCTGGAGTCTTTGCCACTTTAAACTCAACAGCCGAGATAAAAAAACAAGACTGAACATTTAAACGTTGCTCAGCCACACCCTGAGGTGGAGGTATGGGGAATGACGTCCCTCCCATCTCTATGTCATTCCCATAAAACCACGCTCTTTAAAAGAGTTAACCTCCCAGCATATAACATGCTGGCTGGAAGTATATTGGTTCTAGTTCACACAGGCTATCAACCTGCGTGACACATACCTCCCCTCATGTACCATACCAGTGACTATGTCACATATTCCCCCCTCTGCCCAAAGCCAGGGGTTTGGGCACCTTCTGATACGAGACAGGGAATTCTAGACAGGGCATCAGCGTTCCCATGTAACTTCACGGGCCTATACTCTACATGAAAGTTGAGGTCCTGAAGAGCTAGGAACCATCTAGTTATCCTGGCATTTTTACCCCTCTTTTCCCTCAACCATCTCAACGGGGCATGGTCTGACACCAACTTAAACTTCTGGCCTAGTAGGTAGTATCTTAGTGTATCTATGGCTCACTTTATGGCTAAACTCATGCCGCGCCAGTTTTCTGGAATGCACTGCCCCAAACGATCCGACTGATATCTAGCCCCCATGTCTTCAAATGTGCTTTAAAAACACATCCGTTAAGACAAGCCGATCACCTCAACTCACCAACTTAACTCTCCCCTGTTCCCTCTTAAATATTAATCTTAATCTGCCCCCTGCGTATTCATCTGTCTCCACATCCTCCGTGTACCAAATACCACACGGTAACTGTCCTCAGACGGATACTGGCTGATGACCATGTCCCTCCTTCTAACTTTTGGCAGACCTTGCACTTATAGATTGTAAGCTTGCGAGCAGGGCCCTCACTCCTCCTGTAACTGTTGAAATGTGATACATTGTATTGTTTATATTGCCTGTATATGTCCCTACTTAATTGTAAAGTGCTGCGGAATATGTTGGCGCTATATAAATAAAAAATATTATTATTAAACACTCCTTTTCTACTGTTGCGTAGTTTTTCTTGCAGGAGGACAGCTTCCGGCTCAGATAGAGAATGGGATATTCTTCCCCATTTATCTCTTGAGAGGGTATGGCTCCTAGACCAACCTCTGAAGCGTCTGTCTGGACCACAAACTCTTTCTTAAAGTCTGGTGCGACGAGGACCGGCTGTTTACACAGTGCTGACTTCAACAGTTGAAACGCAGTCTCTGTTTCCTCCGTCCATTTCACCATGGTTGACCTGGTGCCTTTTAGGAGATCCGTCAGTGGCGCAGCCATCATGGCAAAATTTGAGATAAACCGCCGGTAATATCCCACCATTCCCAGGAATGCTTTCACTTGCTTCTTGGAGAGCGGTTGCGGCCAGGTCTGGATTGCCTCCACTTTATTAACTTGCGGCTTTATTTAGCCTCTCCCGACGATATAGCCCAAGTACTTGACCTCCTCTTTTCCAACGGCACATTTTTTCAGATTTATTGTAAATTCTGCCTTCCTTAGAGCATCCAGAACGGCCTTTAGTTTAGGTAGATGACTAGCCCAGTCTGGGCTAAAATCTACAATGTCATCAAGGTAGGTTGCGGCATACTTCTTATGTGGGGCTAGGATCCGATCCCTTGCACTCTGGAAGGTGGCTGGGGCCCCGTTTAGCCCGTACGGCATTCGAGTGTATTGAAAGCACCCATCCAGTGTCGAGAAAGCCGTCTTCTCCTTGGCCGTCTGGGACATGGGGATCTGCCAATAGCCCTTCGTCAGGTCGAGAGTGGTGATGTATCTTGACGGTCCAAGCCTCTCGATGAGTTCGTCGACGCGGGGCATCAGGTCAGCCGGCGGTAGTCATTACAAAACCTCCACTCTCCGTTGAGTTTTGGCACGAGGACGATTGGGCTTGACCACCAACTCTTTGACTTGTCTATTACACCGAGGTCTAACATCCTCTTCACCTCGGCCGAGATCACCTCCCGGCGTGCTTCCGGAATGCGATACGGTTTCAGATTCACTCTTACATGTGGTTCTGTTAGCACGTCATGCTCACCTGAGTATGCCCCGGCAACTCTGAGAACAGCTCCCGATTTCGCTGAAGTAGTTCTCGACACTGTTGCTTCTGGGCTGGCGATAGAGTCTCTGCTATAGTGACCTCTTCCACCTTGCCTTTGGGAGCGGCTCCCAGGCAAGGAGTTTCCACAGGCTCCCGGTCCCGCCACGGCTTGAAAAAGTTCACATGGTATACTTGGTGCGGCTTTCTTCGGCCAGGCTGGTGGACTCGGTAGTTCACTTCACTGAGTTTCTCCACCACCTCATACGGGTCTTGCCACTTGGCCAGGAACTTACTTTCGACAGTGGGAATGAGAACCAGAACGCGATCCCCAGGGTGGAATTGTCTCAGTCTTGCCGACTGGTTATACATCCTTGCCTGGGCTTCCTGCGCCCGGAGGAGCTGTTCCTTCACGATGGGCATAATTTTCGCCATTCTCTCCTGTAACAAGGCGACATGTTCGATGATGCTCCAGTGGGGCGTGACCTCGGCCTCCCAGGTTTCCTTGGCGATGTCTAGGAGACCCATTGGATGCCGGCCATATAGAAGCTCGAACGGAGAGAAGCCAGTGGAAGCTTGGGTAACTTCTCTGACGGAGAAAAGTAGAAACGGAAGCAAGTAGTCCCAGTCTCGACCATCCTTCTCAATGACCTTTTTGAGCATTGTTTTCAGGGTCTTATTGAAGCGCTCCACCAGGCCATCAGTCTGCGGATGGTAAATGGAGGTTCGCAGCTGGGTAATCTGAAGCATTTTACACAGCTCCTTCATCACCTTGCTCATGAATGGAGTTCCTTGGTCCATCAGGATTTCCTTCGGCAGGCCGGTCCTGGCAAAGATGTGGACAAGTTCCTGAGCTATGCTCCTACTGGACAAGTTCCTTAAGGGTACCGCTTCGGGTACCGGGTCACATAGTCTATGACGACCAAGATGTATTGATGGCCCCGGGCCGATTTAACTAAGGGACCCACGAGGTCCATGGCAATCCTCTCAAAGGGAATTTCTATCACAGGTAGTGGAACTAAGGGACTACGGAAGTGGGAGGTGGGCGCGGTTATCTGGCAGGTGAAGCAGGACCTGCAATAGTTTAAGATCTCTCGGTAACATCCTGGCCAATAAAACCTCATCACTATTCGCTCCTGAGTTTTTTCAACCCTTAGGTGTCCCCCCAGAATATGTGAGTGGGCAATGTCTAATACCCTCCGACGGTATGGCCCTGGAACTAACAGCTGTTCCACTACCTCTTCACCTTTCAGTTTGGTTACCTGGTATAACAGCTTCCCCTGAACTGCAAAGTGTGGGTACCTGGTGTCCACACCCGGCTCTTGGGCAACACCATTACAAACTGTATCATTGTCCCACGCCCCTTTCAAGGTCAAGTCCTGAACTTGAGCTGCCCTAAAGTTCTCTCTAGGCACCTCTAACTCAGGGAGATCGGCCTCCTCAGTAACAGTCTCGTTCTCGTCACCGACAAGGACACACAGTGGAAATCCATCCACTTCCGATGTTGACCGGGGTATTTCTCTAGGGTCCTGGCTTTTGTCCCCGTGACTGAGTCTGGATCCCTTCCCCCACAAATCCCAGAACAAGGGAAAATCGCGCCCCAATATGACGGGATGTATCAGGTCATTGACCACCCCAACCTCGTGGGTTTGGGTGCCACAGTCTGTTCCGAATGTCACTCTGGCCACCGGGTAGTTCTTGGCATCCCCATGTATGTAGCGGATGCCCACAGATCTGGCGGGGATCAGCTGGTGGGGAAGGGTGGCACTGATCAAGGTCACCAGACTCCCGGAGTCCAACAGCCCCAGGACCATCACTCCATTAACGGACACAGCACACACTTGCGGCCCCTCGACAGGTTGACAGTCCACACTGCAGGCTGGGTAAGCATAGTATGAACATTGTCTGCCTAGACTGCAATCCATTGGCTCAGCAGACGTATGACACTGGGCGGCTACGAGTCCCAGATTGCGACATCGCCAACAGATCACATCCTTCACAACAGACCTTGCAGCCCCTTCAGTGGAAGTGGAACGCCCCCCAGTTGTGGCTCTGAACCCCTTCTGTGGTGAACCCACCCCCTTTTGGGCACTCCAGTAAGAGGAGGTGGGTATGTCAGGTTTCCCCAGGGATTTTTCGACCACTTGGTGTCTCTCTACCAGACCTACGAGGTCATCTTCATTCCAAGGTTCGCCCTGGGCAACCCAGATCTGCACCGGCCTGGGTAGGGAATGGATGAACCTGTCCATCACTGTCAGGCAAAATGTATTTTTGTCCTAGTTTTAAAAATGAGAGATGTCTTAAATCTCCACCCCCTGCTCATTTGGAAGAGGCTACATAGAACTCACTCTTGCTTTCCCCCTAACAAGGAATTTTTATTACCGCCATAAAACCTCAGCTAAAGAACAAGCATTCAGGTATAAACTGGAACTCCCTCCAAAATCCTATTGTCTAACTGTACAAACTTTTAATGTCGATTTTAATAATGCCCATGACTGTCACAAACGCAGGGACCACATTTTTGGAATGTTCACCTTTTTCCGATTATAATAGTATATCTTGCATAACTGAGAAACCACCGGAAACCCTGGAAATGGGTTCTGAGCTTCTGAGCGTCATAGATATATCATATTTGATATCCATCTTCATGAATATTGGTGACGGCAAACATGATGTCTCCATCTTGGATGTGGGACCCCCCCATACCAAGATATGAAATCTGAAGGATTTTTATGTCTTGTGCAGCTGGGTGGGTTCACAAAACCGAGCCCTCGTGTGAGGTAAACAACATGGGTGTCTCCTAGGGTTTTGGCCCCTTAGTAAAAATCAGAACGGACATTTTAATTTATTCTTACCCCGGGACGTCAGATGCATGCACTCCTCGCTGCGTGGAGGAATCACACCTAATTTCCGGGGAGCCGTCCCCCCCCCCCACAGAATCTGAGACCATCACCTCGTGGCGCAGGTTTTGCTATTATTTACCCCTTTTATTTTAATAACTGTTTTATGCATATATGTAAATTGTCTCTTTTATAATATCTTGTATATATTTTGTAAACACTGCTCACTTTCGGTAGTAAATCATTATTATTTACCAGCTTCGTTCTTCTTGTCGTATGTCGAGCAAACACGTTCCTCACCCGCTAATTCACGTTACCTAACGGGTACCCGATCCACCTGTTAAGCGATCGGTGGTGGCAGTATACCAGTATTTATGTGATATTGTGGTTTGAGGGTGGCTGGACGGAGGTATATATACGGTCCTGGAAGGAACTGGTGGTATATATACGTCCTGTCACATCACGTGCCACATAAATTAGAGAAGCTGCGCCCGTGCTTATCCTCGGTCAATACCGTGTTTGACCAGTAGGATAAGGGGGCGCCAGAGGACTGCAAGGTCTGACCAAGTGTGGTTTTCGTGACAATTGGTGGCAAGCGGTGGGATCATAGGACATTAGTGATCTGGTTTGAGCAATCATTCCTCTCACTAAAAACTTGCACGGTT
Source organism: Phyllobates terribilis (assembly GCF_046119375.1). Classification (NCBI taxonomy): domain Eukaryota; kingdom Metazoa; phylum Chordata; class Amphibia; order Anura; family Dendrobatidae; genus Phyllobates; species Phyllobates terribilis. Next base: position 395,087,926 of record NW_027362768.1, on the reverse strand, counting down.
CTTACCTGGACCCTGCTCAAAAGTTTCGAAGATCGAACTCAGTGTTTATTAGATCTGAGACAATACTGTATGTGTAGCAGTTACCCCTACCCTTCTTCGTTTTTTTTTTCTTTTCTATCTGTATTTTGGTGATCATGGTCATCGTTGGGGAGCTCTGGTACAGCCAGCAGAAAAAGGACACTCTTATTGGAATATGTATAACCAGAGGCATTGACCCAATCGGCAAAAACAAAGAACAAATGGCTGCTGCACTAGCGCAACTGGAGGATGAGCAAGCCCGTCTCCAGACCTCAGCAGGGCCAGGGGTCAGCCGAGATATGGACAGTACTGCTGCAGGGGTCCCACCTGTAGACGCACGCCGCGTCAGCGACCAGGGCAGCGTGGACCCCTATCTGCAGATGGCTCTACAGCAACTTCCTGCAGAGGATCATGAAGGACGGCTGAAAGTAATTCAGCAGCACCAGGAGGCTGCCGACCAGAGATCCGAGCGAGAGGCTGCCGAGCGGCGAGCGGAGGCCCAAGCTCAGAGGGCCCATAAACTGCAGATGGCCTAACTCGGGATCCCAGCATCCACCTCACGGAACGGTGAGACCAACAATGCGACCCCGTTTAAACCCCGTCCAGAGCATTTTCCGGTGATGGAAAAGGACGGCGACCTCGACACCTTTCTGAGGGGTTTTGAAAAGACTAGTGTAACGGGTCCGGGAGGCGGAACCTCTGAGCTACTATACAAGGGGGCGGCCCTTGTAAGGGAGCGGGTGGCAGTCTCTGGGTGAACGGACAGGGAGTTACGGCAAGTGATCAGGGCAGTCTCTGGGTAAGGGGTAGGTACGACCTGTGATGGCAGAGCCTCCGGGTAGGCTAGCAGGCAGATGGTAGATGTGTGCTCCCAGGTGAGCAAGCGAGAGTCTCTGGAATAGCAGGTGGTCACGGCACGTGACGGCGGAACCTCCGGGCTGGCAGGCAGGTAGGTAACGGAGAAGCGCTCCCAGGTGAGCGGGCAAGAGTCTCTGGAATAGCTGGTGGTCACCGCACGTGACAACGGGACCTCCGGGCTGGCAAGCAGGCAGGTAACGGAGATGCGCTCCCAGGTGAGCGGGCAAGAGTCTCTGAGATAGCTGGTGGTCACAGCACGTGACAACGGAGCCTCCGGGCTGGCAAGCAGGCAGATAACGGAGAAGCGCTCCCAGGTGAGCGGGCAAGCTGGTCCATAGACAGACTGACCGGAGTAGTAAGGCAGACCGTCGGACCTCAGGCAAGCAGGCAGGTAGCTGATATGCGCTCCCAGGTGAGCGGGCAGGCTGGTCCTTTAGACAGACTGACAGGAGTAGTAAGGCAGACCGTCGGACCTCAGGCTGGCAGACAGGTAACAAGTATTCAGGCAGGAATCAGGCAGGTAACTAGCAGGAAACTGGCAGGAAACTGGCAGGTAACTGGCAGGTAACTGGCAGGTAACTGGCAACGGGACCTGAGGGCTGAAGCACAGGTGAGACACAGGTGCAAACAACATTGCTCGGGCACCTCCATTTTGGAGGAGGTGCCTTATATATGATGAAGTCCTCCGGCCATTGGCCGGGGACTCCTTAGGACGGCGCGCGCGGCCCCTTTAAGAGGAGGGGAGCGCGCGCGCGCGCGCCCTAAGCACAGGGGCCGGGAAGGAGCGCGCGCTGAGAGCAGAGCGGGAGGAGGACGCCGGGAAGGAGCGCGCGCTGACAGCAGAGCGGGGAGAGGACGCCGGGCACGGAGCAGAGCGGTGAGGGGAGCAGCGTCCCTGCCTAGCAGAGGGCAGGGACGCCAGCGCTACAGTACCCCCCCCTTTAGGCCCCCCCTTTTTTAGGCCAGACAGAAATTTAGCTAGGATGAGAGGGGCATGGATGTTCTCCCGGGGCTCCCACGTTCTCTCCTCAGGACCAAACCCCTTCCAATCTACCAGAAAAAAGGTCTTTCCTCTTACCCTTTTGGTGGCAAGAATGTTCTCTACCTCAAACTCGTCCTCAGCAGAAACCGGAGCAGGAGGCGTACCTGTAGACTTGGAAAAAGAGTTAAGCACCACAGGTTTGAGGAGAGACACATGGAAGGAGTTAGGGATCCGTAAGTTGGCCGGGAGTTTCAATTTATAGGCCACCGGGTTGATCTGACTGATGACCTCCAGTGGGCCGATGAACCGAGGCCCTAACTTATAGGAAGGGATCTTGAGCCGGACATATTTGGACGAGAGCCAGACTTTATCCCCAGGGCGGAATTGAGGAGGGTCCAGACGTTTTTTGTCAGCGTGTCTTTTCATACGCTCGGATGACAGAAGGAGTGCGGACCGGGTACTCTCCCATATGGAGGAAAATTTGTTAACAAGAGATTCCGCAGCCGGATTGTCCGCCGAGGTGGAGACGGGAAACGGGATCCGAGGATGCTGACCGTAGACTACAAAAAACGGGGATTTGGAGGAAGACTGGCTCTCGTGATTGTTGTACGAGAATTCGGCCCATGGCAGGAGATCCACCCAGTCAGAATGGTGGGCATTAACGAAGTGCCGAAGGTAACTGGTCAGGTTCTGATTGATCCGCTCCACTTGACCATTAGACTGTGGGTGGTAAGCGGAGGAGAAGTCCAGGGTGACGTCCAGCAATTTACAAGTGGCTCTCCAGAAACGGGAAGTGAACTGTACCCCACGATCCGACACGATGTGACGGGGCAGGCCATGAAGACGGAAGATGTGGCGGATAAAGTCTTTAGCCAGCTCGGGTGCAGACGGAAGACCTGGCAGTGGAATGAAGTGAGCCATCTTGGAGAAGCGGTCAGCGACCACCCAAATGACCGTACAACCGGCAGAGACGGGTAGATCAGTAATGAAGTCCATCGCTATATGCTGCCAGGGGGCAGCAGGTACTGGCAGAGGTAGGAGGCGGCCGGCCGGCAGGTGTCTCGGAACTTTGTTGCGGGCGCAGGACACACAGGCAGAAACAAAGTCTATTACATCCTTGTGCAGGTTAGGCCACCAGTAGTGCCGGGTAATAAGCTGGAGGGTCTTTTTCTGACCGGCGTGGCCAGCTAGTTTAGAAGAATGACCCCAGTGTAGGATCTTCTCCCGATCAGGTACTGGTACGAACGTCTTACCAGGAGGAAGACGATTTAGACTCACGGGAGCCACCTGCATTACTCTGGCGGGATCGATGATATGTTTCGGATCCTCCTCGAGATCAGACACCAGAAAGGACCGAGACAAGGCGTCCGCCTTGACGTTTTTGTCAGCCGGGCGAAAATGAAGGACAAAATCAAAACGAGCAAAAAACAAGGACCACCGGGCTTGGCGCGGGTTAAGTCTCTGGGCATGCTGGAGGTAAGCCAAGTTCTTGTGGTCAGTGTAAATTATTACCGGGTGAAGAGCCCCCTCGAGCAGGTAACGCCACTCCTCCAATGCCAGTTTGATGGCCAATAACTCTCGGTCTCCTATGGAATAGTTGCGCTCAGAGGAGGAGAAGAGTTTAGAGAAGAAGCCACAAGTTACCATCCTCCCGGAAGATGATTTTTGAGTAAGTACCGCTCCGGCTCCAGAGGAGGAGGCGTCAACTTCCAGGAAGAACTGTTTGTTGCCATCTGGGCGATGCAGCACCGGGGCGGAAGAGAAGGCCTGTTTAAGGGAAAGAAAGGCCTCCTCTGCTTCGGGTGGCCACTCTTTGGGATTAGTACCTTTACGGGTGAGCGCAGAAATTGGGGCCGTCCGGGAAGAGAAGTGTGGTATGAAGAGGCGGTAGTAGTTGGCGAAGCCCAGGAATCGCTGAATGGCCTTCAACCCCTCCGGTCGGGGCCATTTCTCGATGGCAGACAGTTTCTCAGGATCCATTTGTAGGCCGGTCTGAGAGATAATGTAGCCCAGAAACGGAAGCGAGGTCTGCTCAAAGAGGCACTTCTCAAATTTAGCGTAGAGATGGTTCTGCCTTAGCCTGAGCAGGACCTGACGAACGTCCCTCCGGTGAGTCTGGAGATCCGGAGAGAAGACCAAGATGTCGTCCAGGTACACCACTACGCAGGAGTAGAGAAGGTCCCGGAAGATGTCATTGACCAACTCTTGAAAGACGGCAGGAGCGTTACAGAGACCAAAGGGCATTACCAGGTATTCATAGTGGCCGTCCCGGGTGTTGAATGCCGTCTTCCATTCATCCCCCTGACGAATACGAACCAGGTTGTACGCCCCACGAAGGTCCAGTTTGGTGAAGATCCTAGCCCCCCTCAGGCGATCAAATAATTCTGGAATGAGCGGGAGGGGGTACTTATTCTTCACCGTGATCAGGTTTAGGCCTCTATAGTCTATACAGGGACGGAGAGAGCCGTCCTTCTTTTTGACGAAAAAGAAGCCTGCTCCCGCCGGGGAGGTAGATTTCCGGATGAATCCTCTGGCCAGATTCTCCTCAATATATTCGGACATTGACCGGGTCTCAGCAGCGGATAAAGGATAGATACGCCCACGGGGAGGAGTAGTACCGGGTAGCAGATCGATGGGACAGTCGTATGGTCTATGTGGTGGTAATGTCTCTGCCTCCTTTTTATTAAAGACATCTGCATAAGACCAATAAGGAATCGGAAGTCCAGGTAGATTAGCTGGGGTAGGAGAGGGACGGACGGGATGGACGGGAACCAGGCAGGTTTTATGACAGTCTTGTCCCCAGCGAAGGACCTCTCCGGTTTGCCAGTCTAGCACGGGTGCATGTCTCTGGAGCCAGGGCAGACCTAGCAAGAGGGCGTGAGAGAGTCCAGGCAGAACATGAAAGGAGATACTTTCAGAATGCAGCATTCCCACCTGCAGGGTAATGGATTCGGTGATGAGTTGAATGGGGCGAGGTAAGAGGCCCCCATCCACGGCAGCGACAGACAAGGGTACAGCCAGAGGTTTGGTGGGGATGCGGTATTTCTCAACCAGGGACTGTGAAATAAGGTTCCCGGCTGCTCCAGAGTCAAGTTGGGCTAGTTCGAAATAACGGTTCTCCCCGTAGATGATCGAAACTGACAACAGCAGGGATGGAGAGGATTTATTCTTGTCTAGGTGGACCTCTCTGAGCGAACCTAGACACAGGCGTTTCCCGACCTCTCCGGGCAGGCACGGATCCGGTGCTCCTTACTGCCACAGTAGAAGCAGCTCCCCTCGGCACGGCGTGAGTCCTGACGGGTTTTGACCATCTTGGTCTGGTCGACCTGCATAGGCTCAGGAGAGTGTACCTGGGGAGAGATGGAGGGAATGACGGGTTTCTGGAAAGTAGGAGCTAAACGTGGAATCCTTCTCTCACGGGTGACCTCTTTGGCACGCTCCTGGAACCGTAGGTCAATCCGGGTGGCAAGGGTTATTAGATCATCGAGAGAGGTAGGAATGTCCCGACCAGCAAGTTCATCTTTAATACGACCGGACAGACCCTCCCAGAAGACGGATACCAGAGCGTCGTTATCCCAGGCCAGCTCCGAGGCAAGGGTGCGGAACCGTATGGCATATTGGCCCACGGTGAGACCCTCCTGACGGAGGCGTAGCAGAGAGGATGCGGATGAGGTCTTCCGTCCGGGTTCGTCGAAGACTTTCCGGAAAGCCGAGAGAAAAGCAGGCAAGTTGGACACCAGGGGGTCTCCTCTCTCCCATAGAGGATTTAGCCAGGCCAGGGCCTCCCCGGTGAGATGGGACATGATAAAGGCAATTTTGGCCCGGTCGGAATTAAACTGATGGGACAAAAGTTCAAAGTGCAGGGTGCACTGATTTATGAAGCCCCGAGCCTGGACGGGGTCGCCTCCGAAGCGAGGAGGTGCAGAAAGCCGGGGTCCGGGGTAGGATACCATAGTATTAGTGGGCAGCGGAGCTGCCGGATTGCAAGATATGGCACTGGCGGAGGTTGTTGGTGGATCAGACAGAGTGTTCAGGCGAGTATTAACATTCCGCAGGTGACCCAGGATGGCCTCCTGTTGGGACCTCTGACGGGACAGTTCAAGACAGAGGTCCGAGAGCGAGGGAGCTTGGGTGCCACCGGGTTCCATGGCCCGAGCAAACTGTAACGGGTCCGGGAGGCGGAACCTCTGAGCTACTATACAAGGGGGCGGCCCTTGTAAGGGAGCGGGTGGCAGTCTCTGGGTGAACGGACAGGGAGTTACGGCAAGTGATCAGGGCAGTCTCTGGGTAAGGGGTAGGTACGACCTGTGATGGCAGAGCCTCCGGGTAGGCTAGCAGGCAGATGGTAGATGTGTGCTCCCAGGTGAGCAAGCGAGAGTCTCTGGAATAGCAGGTGGTCACGGCACGTGACGGCGGAACCTCCGGGCTGGCAGGCAGGTAGGTAACGGAGAAGCGCTCCCAGGTGAGCGGGCAAGAGTCTCTGGAATAGCTGGTGGTCACCGCACGTGACAACGGGACCTCCGGGCTGGCAAGCAGGCAGGTAACGGAGATGCGCTCCCAGGTGAGCGGGCAAGAGTCTCTGAGATAGCTGGTGGTCACAGCACGTGACAACGGAGCCTCCGGGCTGGCAAGCAGGCAGATAACGGAGAAGCGCTCCCAGGTGAGCGGGCAAGCTGGTCCATAGACAGACTGACCGGAGTAGTAAGGCAGACCGTCGGACCTCAGGCAAGCAGGCAGGTAGCTGATATGCGCTCCCAGGTGAGCGGGCAGGCTGGTCCTTTAGACAGACTGACAGGAGTAGTAAGGCAGACCGTCAGACCTCAGGCTGGCAGACAGGTAACAAGTATTCAGGCAGGAATCAGGCAGGTAACTAGCAGGAAACTGGCAGGAAACTGGCAGGTAACTGGCAGGTAACTGGCAGGTAACTGGCAACGGGACCTGAGGGCTGAAGCACAGGTGAGACACAGGTGCAAACAACATTGCTCGGGCACCTCCATTTTGGAGGAGGTGCCTTATATATGATGAAGTCCTCCGGCCATTGGCCGGGGACTCCTTAGGACGGCGCGCGCGGCCCCTTTAAGAGGAGGGGAGCGCGCGCGCGCGCGCGCCCTAAGCACAGGGGCCGGGAAGGAGCGCGCGCTGAGAGCAGAGCGGGAGGAGGACGCCGGGAAGGAGCGCGCGCTGACAGCAGAGCGGGGAGAGGACGCCGGGCACGGAGCAGAGCGGTGAGGGGAGCAGCGTCCCTGCCTAGCAGAGGGCAGGGACGCCAGCGCTACAACTAGCAGACAGTACCAGCTGCCTGTGGACCAGTGGGCCCAGTACTTAGCTGCAGGGCTGCGAGGCAAAGCTCTGGATGTGTTTGTGGCTCTTCCTCCGAGCCTCGATGGGAACTATGACGCCATTAAGCAGGCCCTAATCCAGAGGTTCCAACTGACTCCTGAGGTGTACCGTAAAAAGTTCCGGAACCTCCAACGTGGACCGCACTACAGTTACAGCGATGTGGTGCATGGGCTCCGAACCAACTTTGACGAGTGGATCCAAGGACTGTCAGCGACCACCAATAAAGCAGCGCAGATCGCAGACACCTACGAGGCCAACCGGAGACCGGAGGTACGGAAGCTGGTTGTCGCCAGCTGGAAAGGGGGTAAGACATCACCCACTGTCAGGACGACACCGGCAGGATCATACAATATCCCACCGCTGCCACCAATTTGTCAGGGAATACCCAACACACACAGAGGGAGACGACACCGGGGAGATCACGCAATATCTCACCGTGCCGTCACGCTGTCCGTATTTCGTCCGGAGTCACGAGCACTTGATCCAGACTACTCTCTACGTAGGTATCGGTAAGCGACCAGTGAGAGTATGGCTCAACACCCTGGGTTCCACAGCCTGGAATCCGTGTTTAACGCCCTCCGTACGGTCACTGTCAGCTTCACGATAGCCCAATTATTAATACTCTCTGCCACCACCGGCCGAGTTTAAAATATAATACAGGCCTGGCCGGACGCCTGCGTTTTGGTACCGTATATGGCTTCGGGGGAGGGAACGATTACAGAACAAAAGAAACAGAACTATTAAATTTTATATTTAATCCAAAAGGGAGGCAGTGTTTAGGAAAAATATATACAAGGATGTTACAAAGGGGACATTAAAATACATAGGCAGTTACATAAAATAAACAGGGTAAAAGGAAGACAACTTACTCTATACGATCGTGGAGACGATTCAATATAGGTGGAGGAGGGGCTCTCTGGTTGGAATATGCTGTTATTGAACAGGACCCGTTGCTTATAATTCTTATTTCCCCCTGGCAATGAGTGCTCCTGTACTGTCCATGGGTTCTCTTATACCTGAGGGGAGATCTGGCCACACGCCCCTTGTGGTGACATCATGTGGGCCGGTCTCCAGCCTGTACATTTTTATTAGAAACGCTAACTTCTGCGATAACGCATCGCTCGTTGATCGCAGAAGCTCGCAAACTATGCCATTTTTCCCTTATGATTTTATCTTTATTTTGATATCACACTTCACATAGCTGCAGTCTGCTATTCTGGTGTTTTTGCGCTACAGCTCCCTGATTTTGGTTACAACCCTGGAAAGCTACCTATACATTCCTGGGCTGATTTGGTCACTACACATATGGGTCCCATTACTGTCGGACCTTTGGAACTCACAAGATTTCATATTTCATATCGGAGTCAGTGCGTATAGAAATTTACCTTTGAGGCTCGGGAAGCAGCTTCAACAGTTACACGCAAATTAGTGCAAGCCTGCGTTTTAATTACCTCCTGCGTCTTTCAGAGACAAGATGCTCACTTCCTAATGAAGTTATAACAATCCTTGGCTGGTCGTGTTTGCATAAACTATTTACCAGGCGTGTGTTAATTGGGGCTTTTGTGCTGAGCAGAAGGGGAATAAGGGAGGGGGGTGAACATTTATGTCAGGCAGATACGGACGAACATTTTCCTGATATTAATATTTTATACTATTCCTGACATCTTCCCCTCTTTGAGGTGGCATAAGGGGTGATTTACAGATCGCCCCTTGAGCCCACCCTTCCTGCTGCTCCGACAAGCCGCAGATCCACTTGCCCACCAATCTGAGGGTCCAGCTTTCCGATCATCCTGACCGGTTTGGGATATATTTTCCCCACACCTCTGACAGGCTATGGGTACCTTCCTCCCATACTCCTGACAGACAGGGGGACACACTTTCCTGTTACCTCGCCTGGTTATGTGGCCTACCTTTTTACCTGCCATCTCTTTTACCTTGAGAGCTGTGCTCTCTAGGGGGGAGCTATGACCAGCCATGTCACAGTCCGTCGTGAGACTGGTCGTCGGCACGGGACCACTTTCCCTATGATCCCCGTGTTTCTCCCCATCCTTCCACATCACCTCTGGAGCCGTGCTAGTCATGGGGCAGCTACCACTGACCATGTCACTATCTGGCATGACATTGGTCACCTGCACGGGACGACCTGCTTCCTGGTGTCCGTGCCTGCTCCCCTTGCCCCTAGCACTTATACTGGCTCTCTTTAGGGGATCCTCAGCATCAGCACCCTGCAGGATGAGGCGGCTGAGTTCCCCTTTACCACAACACACACTTTTATTATACATGACATTGACATCTTTGACAGTGACATTACATGACATATCAGATCTGGGAGGGTTGTCAGGGATGTATCGAGCAACCAACCGTCCCAGATCAGTTCCCAATAGCACATTAGTGGGGAGATTCTCCGACACCCCCACTTCCCTTAATCCCCTCTCCGCACCCCAGTCAAGGAAAACTTGGGCCATCCGTATGGGACGGCGAACACCCCCAAACCCGGTGACAGTCAGGGTCTTCCCAGGAATGAGTTCCTCTGGTAACACAAACTCAGGGCGGATCAGGGTGTGTTCGGCGCCAGTGTCCTTAAGGCCGACAGTGACAGTGTTGCCCACAGTAACGGGTTGTAAGTTCTCCCGGGCCCGACGAACCGCCCCACCCACAAAAAGAATGGCTGCAGTAGGCCCTGTGGCCTCAGGTGTGGGGTCCATCTTCTGCCTCTCCGGGCAGACAAGGCTGATGTGACCCGTTTGGTCACAAGTATAACACCTACAGGAGTCAAATGCGGGCCGGGTGCTAAAAGATGGGGCAGGACCCGCTGAGGGCCGGCTGGCTGGAACACTGGGGGTGGTCGTTGGCTTACCCCCTTTCCATCTGGTGGTGGCTGACTTCCGCAGCTCTGGTGTGCGGTTGGCCTCATAGGTATCCGCGATCTGGGCTGCTTTGGCGGCTTCCCTCGGCTCCCGGTCAAGCACAAACTGTCTCACTTACACTGGGCAAAGATGAAGAAACTGGTCCTTCACCATCAGATCCTTCAGGTCCTCGAAGGTCGTGACTGACAGTCCTCGGATCCACTGCTCAAAGTTGGTTCTGAGCCCATCTACCACATCGCTGTAGGTGTCATGTGGTCCACGTTGGAGGGCTCTGAACTTTTTCCGGTAAACCTCCGGAGTCAGCTGGTACTTTTTTATCAGGGCCTGCTTGACGGCCTCATAGTCTCCATCTTGTTCGCGAGGGAGGGAAGCGAACACCTCCAAGGCTTTTCCTCGGAGCCCTGGAGTTAAGTATCTTGCCCACTGGTCCGTGGGCAGCTGATACTGCCTACAGGCCTTTTCAAAGCCTTGCAGAAATGTGTCCAAGTCCCCATCCTTTTCCATCACAGGGAAGAGCTCAGGACGGGGTTTAAAGCAGTTGGTGCTCACGGGTCTGCGTGGATGACTCCGTCGGGATCCGGGCTAGCTCCAGCTGGTGTTGTCGGTCAGCTTGGGACTGGCGCTCAGCAGCCTCTCGGTCAGCTTGTCGCTCAGCTCTCTCAGCCTCTCGGTCCTGGAATTTCAGGATCAGCTGCAGTCGTCCGTCATGATCGTCTGCATCGAGCTGCTCCAAGGCCATCTGCAGGTGGGGGTCCACACTACCCTGTTTGTGGGTATGGCTGGCAATCGCAGGTGGGACCCCTGCAGCAGCGCCTTGGCTGGCCGCCCCATCATCAGGGCTCTGCTGTCGGACGGGCTCTGCATCACCTTGCAGCGGTTCAGCAATCATTTGGACCTTGGTTTTGCCTGTGGGGTCAATCTGCCTCAGCTCACAGAGGACGATGATAGTGGTCTTCACCTGCTGGTGATACCAGTTCTCTCCACGTGTAGCCATTATTGCCAAATAAAAGATAGGACAGAAAAACAAGAGAAGGGGGGGATGCAACTGCTACACGTACAGTAAGGTCCCAGATAAAAAAAAATTAGAACACTGAGTCTGATTTCTTAAAACTTTGTACAGAATTCTCGCGAGAACCGTGCAAGTTTTCAGTGACAGGAATGATTGCTCAATCCAGCCACTGATGTTCTGTAATATCCCACCGCTGCCACCAATTTGTCAGGACGACACCGGCAGGATCATACAATATCCCACCGCTGCTACCAATTTGTCAGGGAATACCCAACACACACAGAGGGAGACGACACCGGGGAGATCACGCAATATCTCACCGTGCCGTCACGTTTTCCGCATTTCGTCCAGAGTCGCGAGCACGTGATCCAGACTGCTTTCTACGTAGGTATCGGTAAGCGACCAGTGAGAGTATGGCTCAACACCCTGGGTTCCACAGCCTGGAATCCGTGTTCAATGCCCTCCGTACGGTCACTGTCAGCTTCACGATAGCCCAATTATTAATACTCTCTGCCACCACCGGCCGAGTTTAAAATATAATACAGGCCTGGCCGGACGCCTGCGTTTTGGTAGCGTATATGGCTTCGGGGGAGGGAACGATTACAGAACAAAAGAAACAGAACTATTAAATTTTATATTTAATTCAAAAGGGAGGCAGTGTTTAGGAAAAATATATACAAGGATGTTACAAAGGGGACCTTAAAATACATAGGCAGTTACATAAAATAAACAGGGTAAAAGGAAGACAACTTACTCTATACGATCGTGGAGACGATTCAATGTAGGTGGAGGAGGGGCTCTCTGGTTGGAATATGCTGTTATTGAACAGGACCCGTTGCTTATAATTCTTATTCCCCCCTGGCAATGAGTGCTCCTGTACTGTCCATGGGTTCTCTTATACCTGAGGGGAGATCTGGCCACACGCCCCTTGTGATGACATCATGTGGGCCGGTCTCCAGCCTGTACATTTTTATTAGAAACGCTAACTTCTGCGATAACTCATCGCTCGTTGATTGCAGAAGCTCGCAAACTACGCCATTTTTTCCCTTATGATTTTATCTTTATTTTGATATCACACTTCACATAGCTGCAGTCTGCAATTCTGGTGTTTTTGCGCTACAGCTCCCTGATTTTGGTTACAGCCCTGGAAAACTACCTATACATTCCTGGGCTGATTTGGTCACTACACATATGGGTCCCGTTACTGTCGGACCTCTGGAACTCACAAGATTTCATATTTCATATCGGAGTCAGTGCGTCTAGAAATTTACCTTTGAGGCTCGGGAAGCAGCTTCAACAGTTACACGCAAATTAATGCAAGCCTGCGTTTTAATTACCTCCTGAGTCTTTCAGAGACAAGATGCTCACTTCCTAATGAAGTTATAACACTCCTTGGTTGGTCGTGTTTGCATAAACTATTTACCAGGCGTGTGTTAATTGGGGCTTTTGTGCTGAGCAGAAGGGGAATAAGGGAGGGGGGTGAACATTTATGTCAAGCAGATACGGACAAACATTTCCCTGATATTAATATTTTATAATATTCCTGACAACCACCATCCCTGCCCCTGCCAGCCGACCGTCCGGAGGCCTTTTCCCCGTTACCAATGCCCGGCCTGCATCTGATGCCCGCAGGTGTTATTTCTGCAACCAGACTGGTCATCTCAGCGCTACTTGCCCAGAGAAGCAGAGGAAGAACCCCCCATCCAAGGCCCCAGGGCCTAATGCATCAGTTCTTTTGGTGGGTGGGCCGGTTGGGAAGGCCTGTGAAAACTTGCAGTCTGTCATGGTGGGGAACACTGTCAATGTAGGCCTCAAGGACACTGGAGCCGAACGAACCATCATCCGACCCGAACTGGTGTCCACTGAAGAGCTTATTCCTGGAAAGACCCTGACTGTCACCGGGATTGGGGGCGTCCGATGCCCCTTGCCCATGGCCCGGGTTTTTATTGATTGGGGTGCGGGGAGTGGGATGAAGGAAGTGTGAGTATCTGAAAACCTACCTGCAAATGTTTTGTTGGGAACTGATTTGGGGAGGATGTTTGCTTATTATGTCCCTGACACCCCTCCCCGATCTGATACGGTTGGTAAGGTTAATGCTGATAATGTGAATGTCAATACTTTACTTGCTGATGATGATGATGATGATGATGATAATGATGATGATGATGTATTGGAAGGTACAGGAGAACTCAGCCATGTCACGCTGCGGGGTGATATTACTGAGGATCCCCTAGCAGGAGCAAATGTCAGTGCTAAGGGTGATGGGGAGAGGCACGGGGACCATGAAGCAGGTGGTGCTGTGCCAGCGACCAGTGTCACAACAGATGGTGAGCTGGCTGATGGTAGCTGCCCCATACATAGCACTGTGCATGAGGTAATGGAGGAGGATGGGGAAGTAGTACTCCTAGCCGCGCAGGCTGATGGGACGGTGTTATTCCTCGGGGAGACGGCCTATATAGCTGCTGTTACCCGCAGTCAGAGTGCCCAGAACGCAAGTAACGCCCTGCCTTCTGGACCCTCCTCGGACAGAGGAATAACAGAATCAGGTATGGACCCAGAGCCGGCCCAGAGGGTCCAAGTGAGGACGTGGCCTTAACCTCACTTCTGGCTTCCTCCAGCCAGGAGTTTCAGGCAGCTCTGCACTCAGATGCTAGCCTGGAGACGTTAAGGAGCCTCGCTGAGAAACCCACCTCCGAGTCGGATAAGGAGAGGGTATTCTGGGACCAAGGGAGGTTGTACCGGGAGACAGTTCCCTGTACACCCCAACAGGAGTGGCTGAGGGAAAGACAGCTAGTCGTCCCCTACCAATTCAGGGATGAGTTGTTGCGGAACGCCCATGAGATTCCACTCGCTGGAAACTTGGGGGTTAGCAAAACCAAGGCCTGGCTGTCTCACCACTTTTATTGGCCCAAAATGAGGACGGATGTGGTGAACTACTATCGCTCCTGTACCACGTGTCAAAGAGTGGGAAAGTCACGTCCGGCTCCCAAAGCCCCCCTGATCTCTTTGCCAGTGATAGAGGAGCCTTTCCAGAGGATTGCTGTGGACATTGTGGGACCACTGTCCATACCCAGCAACTCTGGAAAACGTTTCATCCTTACCGTGGTAGACTTTGCTACCCGGTATCCGGAGGCAGTAGCCCTCTCCTCAATTAGGGCGGATAAGGTGGCGGATGCCCTCTTGGCCTTCTTTTCGCGAGTAGGCTTTCCCAGGGAGATGCTTACCGACCAGGGGACCCAGTTCATGTCTCGCTTAATGGAGGCCCTATGCAGGTGCAGCTTCTGGTATCGAGCGCGTATCATCCCCAAACCAATGGTTTGTGTGAGCGATTCAACGGTACCCTCAAACAGATGTTAAAAATGCTGGTTGAGACCCAGGGATGCGACTGGGAGCGTTACCTCCCACACCTGCTATTTGCTTACAGAGAGGTTCCACAGGCCTCGACGGGGTTCTCCCCCTTTGAGCTCCTGTATGGCAGGCGTGTCCGAGGACCCCTTGGGTTGATAATGGAATTCTGGGAAGAAGAGCCGGGCTCCCCAGGAGTGTCCATCGTGGAGTATGTCATGCGCTTCCGTGAAAAGATGCAGACCTTGACGCTGTTGGTGCATGACAACATGGCGCAAGCCCAGGCTGACCAGAAGCATTGGTACGACCAGAATGCCCGGGAGCGGACCTACCAGGTGGGTCAGAAGGTGTGGGTGCTGGTCCCCGTACCAAAGGACAAGCTTAAGGCAGCCTGGGAAGGCCCGTACGTCATTCACCAACAGCTCAACCCGGTCACCTACGTGATCACTCTTGACCAGGCGCGAGGTAGGCGGAAGGCTTTTCACGTTAATATGATGAAGGCTCATCAAGAACGTGCAGCCTGCGTCCTACCGGTCTGCAGCCTGCCCGAGGATGGGGAGGACGACCCCCTCTTGGACATGCTGGCCCAAGCGAAGGCCAGCAGGTCCCTAGAGGATGTAGAGATGAGCGCCTTGCTATCCGCAGACCAGAGGTCTCAGATGCGAGCAGTGCTGAAACCCTTCCAAGCAGTGTTCACCAACCTGCCTGGCAGGACTGAAGTGGCGGTTCATGAAGTGGACACCGGGAATCATGCCCCAATCCGGCGGACAGCCTATCGAATCTCCGACGAGGTGCAGCATGTCATGCGCCAGGAGGTCGAGGAGATGCTGAAGTTGGGGGTGATTAAGCGGTCCAAGAGCGCGTCGGCCTCACCTGTAGTCCTGGTGCCAAAGAAGGACAGGACCACCCGGTTCTGTGTGGACTACAGGGGGCTCAACGCTATCACAGCCACTGATGCACAACCAATGCCACGCATTGAGGAGCTGCTGGAGCGGTTAGCCAGTGCGAGCTATCTCTCCATTATGGATATGAGTCGGGGATATTGGCAGATTCCCTTGAGCCCCGGGGCCCTGGAGAAGTCCGCCTTTATCACCCCCTTCGGATTGTATGAATCCACGGTCATGCCTTTTGGCATGAAAAATGCCCCTGCCACTTTCCAGCGAATGGTCAACCACCTGCTCCAGGGACTGGAGAGGTACGCAGTGGCGTACCAGGATGACATTGCCGTCTTCAGTCCCACCTGGGAGGATCACATCGAGCATCTGCAGCAGGTGCTCAGGCGCATTCACCAGGCGGGCTTGACCATCAAGCCAGGAAAGTGCCAGATGGGCATGAACGAGGTCCACTACCTGGGGCACCAGGTAGGTGGGGGTACTCTGAAGCCAGAGCCTGGGAAGGTGGACGCTATCGTGTCCTGGCCCACCCCCAGGACCAAGAAGCAGGTGCAGTCCTTCTTGGGCACCGCAGGGTACTATAGACGCTTTGTACAAGACTATAGTAGCCTTGCGAAACCCTTGACAGACCTCACCAGGAGGAGCCTACCCCATTCAGTGAAATGGACAGAGGAATGTGAGGTGGCCTTTCGGGCTTTGAAGACTGCCCTGAGCAGCTCTCCTTTGCTAAAGGCGGTCGACGACACACGGACACTCTTTGTACAGACCGACGCCAGTGAGTTTGGCCTCGGTGCTGTACTCAGCCAGGTCGACTCAGGGAACCAAGAACACCCCGTGTTGTACTTAAGCCGGAAACAGCTGTCGAGGGAAGTGGCCTATTCCACCATAGAGAAGGAGTGCCTGGCCATTGTATGGGCCCTGCACCGCTTACAGCCTTACTTGTACGGGCGCCCCTTCACTGTCGTGACTGACCACAACCCCCTGAGTTGGCTGCACACCATGTCTGGTGCCAACGGAAGGTTGTTACGCTGGAGCCTCACCCTCCAGCAGTACGACTTTACCGTTCAACACCGCAAAGGCAGCGAGCATGGCAATGCCGATGGGTTGTCCCGGCGAGGGGAGCCTCCAGAGATACGCCTGGAGGAGTACTAGAAGGTCCTACCTCCATAGCGCAGTCTAAAATGGGGGAGGTGTCAGGCAAAATGTATTTTTGTCCTAGTTTTAAAAATGAGAGATGTCTTAAATCTCCACCCCCTGCTCATTTGGAAGAGGCTACATAGAACTCACTCTTGCTTTCCCCCTAACAAGGAATTTTTATTACCGCCATAAAACCTCAGCTAAAGAACAAGCATTCAGGTATAAACTGGAACTCCCTCCAAAATCCTATTGTCTAACTGTACAAACTTTTAATGTCGATTTTAATAATGCCCATGACTGTCACAAACGCAGGGACCACATTTTTGGAATGTTCACCTTTGTCCGATTATAATAGTATATCTTGCATAACTGAGAAACCACCGGAAACCCTGGAAATGGGTTCTGAGCTTCTGAGCGTCATAGAGATATCATATTTGATATCCATCTTCATGAATATTGGTGACGGCAAACATGATGTCTCCATCTTGGATGTGGGACCCCCCCATACCAAGATATGAAATCTGAAGGATTTTTATGTCTTGTGCAGCTGGGTGGGTTCACAAAACCGAGCCCCCGTGTGAGGTAAACAACATGGGTGTCTCCTAGGGTTTTGGCCCCTTACTAAAAATCAGAACGGACATTTTAATTTATTCTTACCCCGGGACGTCAGATGCATGCACTCCTCGCTGCGTGGAGGAATCACACCTAATTTCCGGGGAGCCGTCCCCCCCCACAGAATCTGAGACCATCACCTCGTGGCGCAGGTTTTGCTATTATTTACCCCTTTTATTTTAATAACTGTTTTATGCATATATGTAAATTGTCTCTTTTATAATATCTTGTATATCTTTTGTAAACACTGCCCACTTTCGGTAGTAAATCATTATTACCAGCTTCGTTCTTCTTGTCGTATGTCGAGCAAACACGTTCCTCACCCGCTAATTCACGTTACCTAACGGGTACCCGATCCACCTGTTAAGCGATCGGTGGTGGCAGTATACCAGTATTTATGTGATATTGTGGTTTGAGGGTGGCTGGACAGAGGTATATATACGTTCCTGGAAGTAACTGGTGGTATATATACGTCCTGTCACATCACGTGCCACAATAGTCGACATAAATTAGAGCACCTGCGCCCGTGCTTATCCTCGGTCAATACCGTGCTTGACCAGTAGGATAAGGGGGCGCCAGAGGGCTGCAAGGTCTGACCAAGTATGGTTTTCGTGACAATCACCACACACTCAACCATCAGGATAGGAGAGGAAGACTCTGGCTGGAGCCATTTCTGTACAAGATGTAACAAGTCAAACATCTGTGAGCGTGGAGGTCTGTCGCCAGCATACGCCCAGTGGTGGACCCTTTGTGTTCTGACAGACATAGTCACTCCTGAGTGTGCCAATATTTTGGTTTTTCATTTGGCGTATTCCTTTGCGTCCTGTAAAGTCAGATAGTAATAAGCCTTCTGCGGCTCCCCAGTCAAATATGGCGCCAGAACCTTTGCCCACTGCTCCAGCGGCAATTTCTCCTGTTCCACCACCCTCTCAAAAACAATCAGGAATGCCTCAACATCATCCCCTGGGGTCATCTTCTGTAACGCTCTGCTTACTGTCTTCCTGACGTAGGCGTCATCACCTGGACTTGTTGGAGCCGTCGCCTTGCCACAGATCGCCTCTGCAAGTAACTCGATCTGCTGTTGGCAATGCTGATCCTGTTGCTGCTGTTTCTGGAGCTGAACCGGTTCTATCAACAGCTTAGTGGTCTCTTGTTGCTGCTGTAGGGTGCTGCTGCATGCTCTGCAAGTGCTGTTGCTGCATGCTCTGCACCAGGTGCTTAATTAGCTGTTTCATGCTGCCGTACTCCTGCTGCAAGCCTTCACCCAAGACATCCACCGGTCTCTGTAGAAGGTACAAGTGTATCGGGAATTTTGCCCGTATTCTCCACCAACTGTGGTAAGACGCCTCACTCGGCCGCTTCCGGAAGTAGACTCAGGAACTGTGTTTTCTCTGCAAGCTTTATTTAGTGGCATAAAGCCCTGCAGATTCAGCAAAAATAAACACAGCCTTAGTGGCAATACAACAAAAGATAAACGATAGCACAGTCCATAGCAGTGTGGGATTAGCCACACAGGTTGTAGTCCCAGCTTTCAGCTCCTCTCTGAGCTGTGGCCTTCCAGTCTGGAGTCTTTGCCACTCCAAACTCAACAACCGAGAAGAAAAAAACAGGACTGAACATTTAAACATTGCTCAGCCACACCCTGAGGTGGAGGTATGGGGAATAACATCTCTCCCATCTCTATGTCATTCCCATAAAACCACGCTCTTCAAAAGAGTTAAACCCCTAGCATATAACATGCTGACAGAAAGTTTATTGGTTCTAGTTCACACACAGGCTAGCAACCTGCATAACACATACCTCCCCTCATATACCATACCAGTGACTCTGTCACAATATATGCACTGCACAGTACCACTTCTCTTGTCCTATATATATACACTGCACAGTACCACCCCTCCTGTTCTGTATATATACACTGCACAGTACCACTCCTCCTATATCTATACACTGCACAGTACCACTTCTCCTGTCCTGTATATATACACTGCACAGTACCACTCCTCCTGTATATATGCACTGCACAGTACCACTTCTCCTGTCATGTATATATACACAGCACAGTACCACTTCTCCTGTCCTGTATATATGCACTGCACAGTACCACTTCTATCCTGTAGATATACACTGCACAGTACCACTCCTCCTGTATATATACACTGCACAGTACCACTTCTCCTGTCCTGTATATATACACTGCACAGTACCACTTCTCCTGTCCTTTATATATACACTGCACAGTACCGCTCCTCCTGTATATATACACTGCACAATAACACTTCTCCTGTCCTTTATATATACACTGCACAGTACCGCTCCTCCTGTATATATACACTGCACAGTACCACTTCTATCCTGTAGATATACACTGCACAGTACCACTCCTCCTGTATATATACACTGCACAGTACCACTTCTCCTGTCCTGTATATATACACTGCACAGTACCACTCCTCCTGTATATATACACTGCACAGTACCACTCCTCCTGTATATATACACTGCACAGTACCACTTCTCCTGTCCTGTATATATACACTGCACAGTACCACTTCTCCTGTCCTTTATATATACACTGCACAGTACCGCTCCTCCTGTATATATACACTGCACAGTACCACTTCTCCTGTCCTGTATATATACACTGCACAGTACCACTTCTCCTGTCCTTTATATATACACTGCACAGTACCGCTCCTCCTGTATATATACACTGCACAGTACCACTTCTTGTGTCCTGTATACAGTGGGTAGGGAAAGTATTCAGACCCCTTTAATTTTTTCACTCTGTTTCATTGCAGCCATTTGGTCAATTCTAAAAAGTTCATTTTTTTCTCAGTAAAGTCCACTCTGCCCCATCTTCACTGAAGAAAACAGAAATGTAGAAATTTTTGCAAATTTATTAAAAAAGAAAAACTGAAATCTCACATGGTCATAAGTATTCAGCCCCTTTGCTCAGTATTGAGTAGAAGCCCCCTTTTACATAGTTACATAGTTTATAAGGCCGAAAAAAGACAAGCGTCCATCCAGTTCAGCCTATTTCTTGTGCACTGCAGCTATTCCGCAGCGTTGATCCTTTTGAGCTAGTGCAGCCATGAGTCTTCTTGGGAATGATGCAATAAGTTTTTCACACCTGGATTTGGGGATCCTCTGCCATTCTTCCTGGCAGATCCTCTCCAGTTCCGTCAGGTTGGATGGTGAACGTTGGTGGACAGCCATCTCTCCAGAGATGCTCAATTGGGTTTAGGTCAGGGCTCTGGCCGGGCCAGTCAAGAATGGTCACAGAGTTGTTCTGAAGCCACTGCTTAGTTATTTTAGCTGTGTGCTTAGGGTCATTGTCTTTTATTTTAACTGTGTGCTTAGGGTCATTGTCTTTTATTTTAACTGTGTGCTTAGGGTCATTGTCTTAGGGCGATAGATAACAGCCAGTAAATATTTTCAATATTACTATGGCCAAACAAAAATAAATATTGGAAAATCTGGTTAAATTGATTATCCCAAGTAATCTCCTCTCCTCTGGATAGGGGATAACTGTCCAATCGCTGGAGATCCGACTGTTGGGACCCCCATGATCCCGAGAATCGGAGCTCTGTAGAGCACCATGTAAATGGCGCTGTGACCGATCATACGCCCTGTGGCGACATTCACAAGCGGCTCTTCAAATAACTTGTTTTAGGAGTGAGGGGCACGACAAAGTAAAGCAAAATTCACTGATCGGGGGAATGAGTGTTAGGGTAAGTGCACACAATCAGTAATGGCTGCAATCCGCAGCGGCCAGATGGTACAGCATAGGGGATTTGTAGAAATGTCCACTACGCGTCTCCGTGCTCCTGCGGACATGTGGAGCCTCTTCCAGGCCGCAGCTATCAGTGCAATGTATAGGATGCGGTGAATGCTTCAATGAACACATGCAGCTTCACCTGCGGGCAGCGCTGCCAATACCGACCGTGGGCATATAGCCTTACAGTATGAGGCTGGTGGGGTCTGTGTGGCAGGGCTGCCAATACCGACCGTGGGCACAAAGCCTTACAGTATGAGGCTGGTGGGGTCTGTGTGGCAGGGCTGCCAATACCGACCTTGGGCACATAGCCTTACAGTATGAGGCTGGTGGGGTGTGGGGGGCAGGGCTGCCAATACCGACCGTGGGCACAAAGCCTTACAGTATGAGGCTGGTGAGGTGTGGGGGGCAGGGCTGCCAATACCGACCGTGGGCACAAAGCCTTACAGTATGAGGCTGGTGGGGTCTGTGTGGCAGGGCTGCTAATACCGACCGTGGGCACAAAGCCTTACAGTAGGAGGCTGGTGGGGTCTGTGTGGCAGGGCTGCCAATACCGACCTTGGGCACATAGCCTTACAGTATGAGGCTGGTGGGGTGTGGGGGGCAGGGCTGCCAATACCGACCGTGGGCACAAAGCCTTACAGTATGAGGCTGGTGGGGTCTGTGTGGCAGTGCTGCCAATACCGACCGTGGGCACATAGCCTTACAGTATGAGGCTAGTGGGGTCTGGGGGGCAGGGCTGCCAATACCGACCGTGGGCACATGGCCTTACAGTATGAGGCTGGTGGGGTCTGGGGGGCAGGGCTGCCAATACCGACCGTGGGCACATGGCCTTACAGTATGAGGCTGGTGGGGTCTGTGTGGCAGGGCTGCCAATACCGACCGTGGGCACATAGCCTTATAGTATGAGGCTGGTGGGGTCTGTGTGGCAGGGCTGCCAATAAGGACCGTGGGCACATAGCCTTATAGTATGAGGCTGGTGGGGTCTGTGTGGCAGGGCTGCCAATACCGACCGTGTGCACATGGCCTTACAGTATGAGGCTGGTGGGGTCTGGAGGCAGGGCTGCAAATACCGACCGTGGGCACATAGCCTTACAGTATCAGGCTGGTGGGGTGTGGGGGGCAGGGCTGCAAATAACGACCGTGGGCACATGGCCTTACAGTATGAGGCTGGTGGGGTCTGGGGGCAGGGCTGTCAATACCGACCGTGGGCACATGGCCTTACAGTATGAGGCTGGTGGGGTGTGGGGGGCAGGGCTGCCAATACTGACCGTGGGCACATAGCCTTACAGTATGAGGCTGGTGGGGTGTGGGGGCAGGGCTACCAATACCGACCGTGGGCACATAGCTTTACAGTATGAGGCTGGTGGGGTCTGGGTGGCAGGGCTGTCAATACCGACCGTGGGCACATGGCCTTACAGTATGAGGCTGGTGGGGTCTGGGGGGCAGGGTTGCCAATACCGACCGTGGGCACATAGCCTTACAGTATGAGACTGGTGGGGTCTGGGGGCAGGGCTGTCAATACCGACCGTGGGCACATGGCCTTACAGTATGAGGCTGGTGGGGTCTGGGTGGCAGGGCTGTCAATACCGACCGTGGGCACATGGCCTTACAGTATGAGGCTGGTGGGGTCTGGGTGGCAGGGCTGTCAATTCCGACCGTGGGCACATGGCCTTACAGTATGAGGCTGGTGGGGTCTGGGGGGCAGGGTTGCCAATACCGACCGTGGGCACATAGCCTTACAGTATGAGGCTGGTGGGGTCTGGGGGCAGGGCTGCCAATACCGACCGTGGGCACATAGCCTTACAGTATGAGGCTGGTGGGGTCTGGGGGGCAGGGCTGCCAATACCGACCGTGGGCACATAGCCTTACAGTATGAGGCTGGTGGGGTCTGGGGGCAGGGCTGCCAATACCGACCGTGGGCACATAGCCTTACAGTATGAGGCTGGTGGGGTCTGGGGGGCAGGGTTGCCAATACCGACCGTGGGCACATGGCCTTACAGTATGAGGCTGGTGGGGTGTGGGGGGCAGGGCTGCCAATACCGACCGTGGGCACATGGCCTTACAGTATGAGGCTGGTGGGGTGTGGGGGGCAGGGCTGCCAATACCGACCGTGGGCACATGGCCTTACAGTATGAGGCTGGTGGGGTGTGGGGGGCAGGGCTGCCAATACCGACCGTGGGCACATAGCCTTACAGTATGAGGCTGGTGGGGTCTGGGTGGCAGGGCTGCCAATACCGACCGTGGGCACATAGCCTTACAGTATGAGGCTGGTGGGGTCTGGGTGGCAGGGCTGTCAATTCCGACCGTGGGCACATGGCCTTACAGTATGAGGCTGGTGGGGTCTGGGGGGCAGGGTTGCCAATACCGACCGTGGGCACATAACCTTACAGTATGAGGCTGGTGGGGTCTGGGGGCAGGGCTGCCAATACCGACCGTGGGCACATAGCCTTACAGTATGAGGCTGGTGGGGTCTGGGGGGCAGGGCTGCCAATACCGACCGTGGGCACATAGCCTTACAGTATGAGGCTGGTGGGGTCTGGGGGCAGGGCTGCCAATACCGACCGTGGGCACATAGCCTTACAGTATGAGGCTGGTGGGGTCTGGGGGGCAGGGTTGCCAATACCGACCGTGGGCACATGGCCTTACAGTATGAGGCTGGTGGGGTGTGGGGGGCAGGGCTGCCAATACCGACCGTGGGCACATGGCCTTACAGTATGAGGCTGGTGGGGTGTGGGGGGCAGGGCTGCCAATACCGACCGTGGGCACATGGCCTTACAGTATGAGGCTGGTGGGGTGTGGGGGGCAGGGCTGCCAATACCGACCGTGGGCACATAGCCTTACAGTATGAGGCTGGTGGGGTCTGGGTGGCAGGGCTGCCAATACCGACCGTGGGCACATAGCCTTACAGTATGAGGCTGGTGGGGTCTGGGGGGCAGGGCTGCCAATACCGACCGTGTGCACATGGCCTTACAGTATGAGGCTGGTGGGGTCTGGGGGGGCGAGGCTGGTGGGGTCTGGGGGGCGAGGCTGGTGGGGTCTGGGGGGGCGAGGCTGGTGGGGTTTGGGGGGGCGAGGCTGGTGGGGTCTGGGGGGGCGAGGCTGGTGGGGTCTGGGGGGGCGAGGCTGGTGGGGTCTGGGGGGTGAGGCTGGTGGGGTCTGGGGGGCGAGGCTGGTGGGGTCTGGGTGGGCGAGGCTGGTGGTTGTGGGGGGGCGAGGCTGGTGGGGTCTGGGGGTTGAGGCTGGTGGGTGTGGGGGGCGAGGCTGGTGGGGTCTGGGGGGCCAGGCTGGTGGGTGTGGGGGGGCGAGGCTGGTGGGGTCTGGGGGGGCGAGGCTGGTGGGTCTGGGGGGGCGAGGCTGGTGGGGTCTGGGGGGGCGAGGCTGGTGGGTCTGGCGGGGCGAGGCTGGTGGGGTCTGGGGGGGCGAGGCTGGTGGGGTCCGGGGGGGCGAGGCTAGTGGGTGGGGCGAGGCTGGTGTGGTCTGGGGGGGCGAGGATGGTGGGGTCTGGGTGGGCGAGGCTGGTGGTTGTGGGGGGGCGAGGCTGGTGGTTGTGGGGGGGCGAGTCTGGTGGGGTCTGGGGGTTGAGGCTGGTGGGTGTGGGGGGCGAGGCTGGTGGGGTCTGGGGGGGCGAGGCTGGTGGGGTCTGGGGGGGCGAGGCTGGTGGGGTCTGGGGGGGCGAGGCTGGTGGGTCTGGCGGGGCGAGGCTGGTGGGGTCTGGGGGGGCGAGGCTGGTGGGGTCCGGGGGGGCGAGGCTAGTGGGTGGGGCGAGGCTGGTGTGGTCTGGGGGGGCGAGGATGGTGGGGTCTGGGGGGGCGAGGCTGGTGGGGTCTGAGGGGCGAGGCTGGTGGGGTCTGGGGAGGCGAGGCTGGTGGGGTGTGCGGGGCTAGGCTGGTGGGGTCTGGGGGGCAGGGCTGCCAATACCGACCGTGGGCACATAGCCTTACAGTATGAGGCTGGTGGGGTCTGGAGGGCAGGGCTGCCAATACCAACCGTGTGCACATGGCCGTACAGTATGAGGCTGGTGGGGTGAGGCTGGTGGGGTCTGCGGGGCAAGGCTGGTGGGGGTGAGGCTGGTGGGTGTGGGGAGCGAGGCTGGTGGGGTCTGGGGGGGTGAGGCTGGTGGGTGTGGGGGGCGAGGCTGGTGGGGTCTGGGGGGGTGAGGCTGGTGGGTGTGGGGGGCGAGGCTGGTGGGGTCTGGGGGGGCTATGCTGGTGCCTGTGGGGGGCAGGGCTGCTCTGCCTGAAGGCTCTCTAATGGGATCTGACATAACATCTCTTTAGCTTCATAGCAGGCTTTCTGGCCACAGACACAGATAAGACATGAGGAGGCTGAGCCCGTCTGCACCTCTTCCGGCATCAGTCGGTGGTGGAGCAGATGGAACTACAACTCCCATAACACCACAGTAATTTTCTTACGTCACGACCCTGTGAACACGTGGTGCTGGCATAATTATCACGTGTCTCAAGCATTAACTACTTGGGCACCGGAACTGCTCGTGTGACCTGAGGCCTTTAGAATCTCGAAGCCAGAAGTGACCTGCGCGCAGAGGTGACGCGAGCTCCGCTCTTGGGGGAAGTCACGTGATCATATGCCCACCTGTTGACGAAAGTCACGTGTCTCTCGCCTGTCTGAAGTCACGTGATCGCGTGTCTTTCCTGGCGGAGGTGACGTTACTATGCTTTACTCCTGGCGGAAGTTTCCGAGAGCTCTTGACGTAGCTGAGTATGGAGGAGGAGAGTCTAGAAGCCCGGATCAGTAAGTGCGGGTCTGGGGGGCTGCGGTCACAAGACTGAAGCTGCAGATTACACGCGGCGCCCCCTGTACAGAGATGAGTCCCCAGAAGACCTTCATCAGCTCCATAATGACATCACTGAGCCATGAAATCCAGCACAGTGACAGGAGGTGACGGGTCTGTGTCACGATATTACAGTACAGTGACAGGAGGTGACGGGTCTGTGTCACGATATTACAGTACAGTGACAGAAGGTGACGGGTCTGTGTCACGATATTACAGCACAGTGACAGGAGGTGACGGGTCTGTGTCACGATATTACAGTACAGTGACAGGAGGTGACGGGTCTGTGTCACGATATTACAGCACAGTGACAGAAGGTGACGGGTCTGTGTCACGATATTACAGCACAGTGACAGGAGGTGACGGGTCTGTGTCACGATATTACAGCACAGTGACAGGAGGTGACGGGTCTGTGTCACGATATTACAGTACAGTGACAGGAGGTGACGGGTCTGTGTCACGATATTACAGCACAGTGACAGGAGGTGACGGGTCTGTGTCACGATATTACAGCACAGTGACAGAAGGTGACGGGTCTGTGTCACGATATTACAGCACAATGACAGAAGGTGACGGGTCTGTGTCACGATATTACAGTACAGTGACAGGAGGTGACGGGTCTGTGTCACGATATTACAGTACAGTGACAGGAGGTGACGGGTCTGTGTCACGATATTACAGTACAGTGATAGGAGGTGACGGGTCTGTGTCACGATATTACAGTACAGTGACAGGAGGTGACGGGTCTGTGTCACGATATTACAGCACAGTGACAGGAGGTGACGGGTCTGTGTCACGATATTACAGCACAGTGACAGGAGGTGACGGGTCTGTGTCACGATATTACAGCACAGTGACAGGAGGTGACGGGTCTGTGTCACGATATTACAGTACAGTGACAGAACGTGACGAGTCTGTGTCACGATATTACAGTACAGTGACAGGAGGTGACGGGTCTGTGTCACGATATTACAGCACAGTGACAGGAGGTGACGGGTCTGTGTCACGATATTACAGTACAGTGACAGGAGGTGACGGGTCTGTGTCACGATATTGCAGCACAGTGACAGGAGGTGACGGGTCTGTGTCACGATATTACAGTACAGTGACAGAAGGTGACGGGTCTGTGTCACGATATTACAGTACAGTGACAGGAGGTGACGGGTCTGTGTCACGATATTACAGCACAGTGACAGGAGGTGACGGGTCTGTGTCACGATATTACAGTACAGTGATAGGAGGTGACGGGTCTGTGTCACGATATTACAGTACAGTGACAGGAGGTGACGGGTCTGTGTCACGATATTACAGCACAGTGACAGGAGGTGACGGGTCTGTGTCACGATATTACAGCACAGTGACAGGAGGTGACGGGTCTGTGTCACGATATTACAGTACAGTGACAGGAGGTGACGGGTCTGTGTCACGATATTACAGTACAGTGACAGGAGGTGACGGGTCTGTGTCACGATATTACAGTACAGTGACAGAACGTGACGAGTCTGTGTCACGATATTACAGTACAGTGACAGAAGGTGACGGGTCTGTCACGATATTACAGCACAGTGACAGAAGGTGACGAGTCTGTGTCACGATATTACAGTACAGTGACAGGAGGTGACGAGTCTGTGTCACGATATTACAGTACAGTGACAGGAGGTGACGGGTCTGTGTCACGATATTACAGTACAGTGACAGGAGGTGACGGGTCAGTGTCACGATATTACAGCACAGTGACAGGAGGTGACGAGTCTGTGTCACGATATTACAGCACAGTGACAGGAGGTGACGGGTCAGTGTCACGATATTACAGCACAGTGACAGGAGGTGACGAGTCTGTGTCACGATATTACAGCACAGTGACAGGAGGTGACGGGTCTGTGTCACGATATTACAGTACAGTGACAGAAGGTGACGGGTCTGTGTCACGATATTACAGCACAGTGACAGGAGGTGACGAGTCTGTGTCACGATATTACAGCACAGTGACAGGAGGTGACGAGTCTGTGTCACGATATTACAGCACAGTGACAGGAGGTGACGGGTCTGTGTCACGATATTACAGTACAGTGACAGAAGGTGACGGGTCTGTGTCACGATATTACAGTACAGTGACAGGAGGTGACGGGTCTGTGTCACGATATTACAGTACAGTGACAGGAGGTGACGGGTCTGTGTCACGATATTACAGTACAGTGACAGGAGGTGACGGGTCTGTGTCACGATATTACAGTACAGTGACAGAAGGTGACGGGTCTGTGTCACTATATTACAGTACAGTGACAGAAGGTGACGAGTCTGTCACGATATTACAGTACAGTGACAGGAGGTGACGAGTCTGTGTCACGATATTACAGTACAGTGACAAAGTGAAGAGTCTGTCACGATATTACAGTACAGTGACAGGAGGTGACGAGTCTGTGCCACGATATTACAGTACAGTGACAGAAGCTGACGGGTCTGTGTCACGATATTACAGTACAGTGACAGAAGGTGACGGGTCTGTGTCACGATATTACAGTACAGTGACAGAAGGTGACGGGTCTGTGTCACTATATTACAGTACAGTGACAGAAGGTGACGAGTCTGTCACGATATTACAGTACAGTGACAGGAGGTGACGAGTCTGTGTCACGATATTACAGTACAGTGACAAAGTGAAGAGTCTGTCACGATATTACAGTACAGTGACAGGAGGTGACGAGTCTGTGCCACGATATTACAGTACAGTGACAGAAGCTGACGGGTCTGTGTCACGATATTACAGTACAGTGACAGAAGGTGACGGGTCTGTGTCACGATATTACAGTACAGTGACAGGAGGTGACGGGTCTGTGTCACGATATTACAGTACAGTGACAGGAGGTGACGAGTCTGTCACGATATTACAATACAGTGACAGGAGGTGACGGGTCTGTGTTACGATATTACAGTACAGTGACTGAAGCTGACGAGTCTCTCACGATATTACAGTATAGTGACAGAAGGTGACGAGTCTGTGTCACGATATTACAGTACAGTGACAGGAGGTGACGAGTCTGCCACGATATTACAGTACAGTGACAGGAGGTGACGAGTCTGTGACACGATATTACAGTACAGTGACAGAAGTTGACGGGTCTGTGTCACGATATTACAGCACAGTGACAGGAGGTGACGGGTCTGTGTCACGATATTACAGTACAGTGACAGAAGGTGACTGGTCTGTGTCACGATATTACAGTACAGTGACAGGAGGTGACGGGTCTGTGTCACGATATTACAGTACAGTGACAGGAGGTGACGGGTCTGTGTCACGATATTACAGTACAGTGACAGGAGGTGACGGGTCTGTGTCACTATATTACAGTACAGTGACAGGAGGTGACGGGTCTGTGTCACGATATTACAGTACAGTGACAGAAGGTGACTGGTCTGTGTCACGATATTACAGTACAGTGACAGAAGGTGACGGGTCTGTGTCACGATATTACAGTACAGTGACAGGAGGTGACGGGTCTGTGTCACGATATTACAGTACAGTGACAGGAGGTGACGGGTCTGTGTCACGATATTACAGTACAGTGACAGGAGGTGACGAGTCTGTGCCACGATATTACAGTACAGTGACAGAAGCTGACGAGTCTGTCACGATATTACAGTACAGTGACAGGAGGTGACGGGTCTGTGTTACGATATTACAGTACAGTGACGGGTCTGTGTTACGATATTACAGTACAGTGACTGAAGCTGACGAGTCTGTCACGATATTACAGTACAGTGACAGAAGGTGACGGGTCTGTCACGATATTACAGTACAGTGACAGAAGGTGACGAGTCTGTGTCACGATATTACAGTACAGTGACAAAGTGAAGAGTCTGTCACGATATTACAGTACAGTGACAGGAGGTGACGAGTCTGTGCCACGATATTACAGTACAGTGACAGAAGCTGACGGGTCTGTGTCACGATATTACAGTACAGTGACAGAAGGTGACAGGTCTGTGTCACGATATTACAGTACAGTGACAGGAGGTGACGGGTCTGTGTCACGATATTACAATACAGTGACAGGAGGTGACGAGTCTGTCACGATATTACAGTACAGTGACAGGAGGTGACGGGTCTGTGTTACGATATTACAGTACAGTGACTGAAGCTGACGAGTCTGTCACGATATTACAGTACAGTGACAGGAGGTGACGAGTCTGTGTCACGATATTACAGTACAGTGACAGAAGGTGACGGGTCTGTGTCACGATATTACAGCACAGTGACAGGAGGTGACGGGTCTGTGTCACGATATTACAGCAGAGTGACAGAAGGTGACTGGTCTGTGTCACGATATTACAGTACAGTGATAGGAGGTGTGCAAAGCAGTCATCAAAGCAGAAGGTGGCTACTGTGAAGAACCTAGAATATAAGACATATTTTCAGTTGTTTCACACTTTTTTGTTAAGTATATAATTCCACATGTGTTAATTCATAGTTTTGATGCCTTCAGTGTGAATGTACAATTTTCATAGTCATGAAAATACAGAAAAATCTTTAAATGGGAAGGTGTGTCCAAACTTTTTGTTTGTACTGTACATCACATAGGAGAAGATGAGACTACAGTATATACATCACAGGAGACAGTGGGGCTGGAGCAGGTACATCACAGGAGACAGTGAGGCTGGAGCAGGTACATCACAGGAGACAGTGAGGCTGGAGCAGGTACATCACAGGAGACAGTGAGGCTGGAGCAGGTACATCGCAGGATACAGTGGGGCTGGAGCAGGTACATCACAGGAGACAGTGGGGCTGGAGCAGGAGCATCACAGGAGACAGTGGGGCTGGAGCAGGTACATCACAGGAGACAGTGAGGCTGGAGCAGGTACATCACAGGAGACAGTGAGGCTGGAGCAGGTACATCACAGGAGACAGTGAGGCTGGAGCAGGTACATCACAGGAGACAGTGAGGCTGGAGCAGGTACATCACAGGAGACAGTGAGGCTGGAGCAGGTACATCGCAGGATACAGTGGGGCTGGAGCAGGTACATCACAGGAGACAGTGGGGCTGGAGCAGGAGCATCACAGGAGACAGTGGGGCTGGAGCAGGTACATCACAGGAGACAGTGAGGCTGGAGCAGGTACATCACAGGAGACAGTGGGGCTGGAGCAGGTACATCACAGGAGACAGTGGGGCTGGAGCAGGAACATAACAGGAGACAGTGAGGCTGGAGCAGGTACATCACAGGAGACAGTGAGGCTGGAGCAGGTACATCACAGGAGACAGTGAGGCTGGAGCAGGTACATCACAGGAGACAGTGAGGCTGGAGCAGGTACATCACAGGAGATAGTGAGGCTGGAGCAGGTACATCACAGGAGACAGTGAGGCTGGAGCAGGTACATCACAGGAGACAGTGAGGCTGGAGCAGGTACATCACAGGAGACAGTGAGGCTGGAGCAGGTACATCACAGGAGACAGTGAGGCTGGACCAGATACATCACAGGAGACAGTGAGGCTGGAGCAGGTACATCACAGGAGACAGTGAGGCTGGAGCAGGTACATCACAGGAGACAGTGAGGCTGGAGCAGGTACATCACAGGAGACAGTGAGGCTGGAGCAGGTACATCACAGGAGACAGTGAGGCTGGAGCAGGTACATCACAGGAGACAGTGAGGCTGGAGCAGGTACATCACAGGAGACAGGCTGGAGCAGGTACATCACAGGAGACAGTGAGGCTGGAGCAGGTACATCACAGGAGACAGTGAGGCTGGAGCAGGTACATCACAGGAGACAGTGAGGCTGGAGCAGGTACATCGCAGGTGACAGTGAGGCTGGAGCAGGTACATCGCAGGAGACAGTGAGGCTGGAGCAGGTACATCGCAGGAGACAGTGAGGCTGGAGCAGGTACATCGCAGGAGACAGTGAGGCTGGAGCAGGTACATCGCAGGAGACAGTGAGGCTGGAGCAGGTACATCGCAGGAGACAGTGAGGCTGGAGCAGGTACATCGCAGGAGACAGTGAGGCTGGAGCAGGTACATCGCAGGAGACAGTGAGGCTGGAGCAGGTACATCGCAGGAGACAGTGAGGCTGGAGCAGGTACATCGCAGGAGACAGTGGGGCTGGAGCAGGTACATCACAGGAGACAGTGGGGCTGGAGCAGGTACATCGCAGGAGACACTGAGCTGCTGTCACTAGTACCTTCATCTGTGGGATGGGAGTGCATGGCGCACTGAGTTCGTCCACAAAGTATGTCCAGAAGCAGGCACTGGCTATCATCAGGACATAATTCTTTAATGCAAGCGCCCCAGCATTCCGTAGTAAATGCTGCTTGCACATGTTTGTTGCAGTGTAAGAAGGAATTTAAAGGACAGGCAGCTGGCAAAATGTGGCCGCCAGTCTGAGCACTGCGATCCCTGGGAATCTGCCCAGGGGCCGGAGAAAAGGTCGCCTCCCCATGTTATACAGCGTCAAGCACCACCATCAGAGGATATGTCCAAGACTTTAGGGAAAAACAAAAATTGTGGCTAAGCACTAACAGTCAGATAATTGCAACCTGTCTTTTGTGTCCGGCGCTATTCGTCCCCGCCACAGAGCCGTCACAGACTGCTTGGGACGGGGATTCAGCTGCGACGCAGCATGACGACGTCATTCTGATGGACCGTCGGCTCCCCCAGTTAGGAAGCGGGGATCTGACTGTCAATCAGAATGATGCCAGAAGTCCTGCCCCATCTGCAGAGTGAAGCGGAAAAGAAGCCATTGCTCTGTAGACGTGACGTCAGCAGCGGCCTCAGGAGCGGTCCGCTCTGTGCCGGGGAAAAACGGCGCCATGCACAACAAGCAGGCAAGTTGCAATGGCCTGAAACCAAAGACAAGAAAAATACCCAAATAATTAAAAGTAAATATATAAATCGCACAGTGCAAAAATAATAATAAATAATAAAGGGTATTTAGTTAACATAATTTTGATCAAAATAATGTAAAAGCTGTCCCGCCACTTCACGGCATCCCTTGTGGGACAGTCCTAACTCTAATATTAAAAACCTTACCATTTGTCAAGTGACATACAGTTATATGAAAAAGTTTGGGCACCCCTATTAATCTTAAGCTTAATGTTTTATAAAAATTGGTGTTTTGGCAGCAGCTATTTCAGTTTGATATATGTAATAACTGTTGGACACAGTAATGTTTCTGCCTTGAAATGAGGTTTATTGTACTAACAGAAAATGTGCAATCTGCATTCAAACAAAATTTGTCAGGTGCATAAGTATGGGCACCCTTATCATTTTCTTCTTTTAAATACTCCTACCTACTTTTTAATGACTTACTAAAGCACTTTTTTTGGTTTTGTAACCTCATTTAGCTTTGAACTTCATAGCCAGGTGTATGCAATCATGAGAAAAGCTACTTAAAGTGGCCACTTGCAAGTTGTTCTCCTGCTTGAATCTCCTCTGAAGAGTGGCATCATGGGCTCCTCAAAACAACTGTCAAATGATCTGAAAACAAAGATTATTCAACATAGTTGTTCAGGGGAAGGATACAAAAAGCTGTCTCAGAGATTTAACCTATCAGTTTCCACTGTGAGGAACATAGTAAGGAAATGGAAGAACACAGGGACAGTTCTTGTTAAGGCCAGAAGTGGCAGGCCAAGAAAAACATCAGAAAGGCAGAGAAGAAGAATGGTGAGATCAGTCAAGGACAATCCTCAGACCACCTCCAGAGAGCTGCAGCATCAACTTGCTGCAGATGGTGTCACTGTGCATCGGTCAACTATACAACGCACTTTGCACAAGGAGAAGCTGTATGGGAGAGTGATGCGAAAGAAGCCGTTTCTGCAAGCACGCCACAAACAGAGTCGGCTGAGGTATGCAAAAGCACATTTGAAGAAGCCAATTTCTTTTTGGAAGAAGGTCCTGTGGACTGATGAAACCAAGATTGAGTTGTTTGGTCATACAAAAAGGCGTTATGCATGGCGGCAAAAAAACACAGCATTCCAAGAAAAACACTTGCTACCCACAGTAAAATTTGGTGGAGGTTCCATCATGCTTTGGGGCTGTGTGGCCAATGCCGGCACCGGGAATCTTGTTAAAGTTGAGGGATGCATGGATTCCACTCAGTATCAGCAGATTCTTGACAATAATGTTCAAGAATCAGTGATAAAGTTGAAGTTACGCAGAGGATGGATCTTTCAGCAAGACAATGATCCAAAACACCGCTCCAAATCTACTCAGGCATTCATGCAGAGGAACAATTACAATGTTCTGGAATGGCCATCCCAGTCCCCAGACCTGAATATCATTGAACATCTGTGGGATCATTTGAAGAGGGCTGTCCATGCTCGACGACCATCAAACTTAACTGAACTGGAATTGTTTTGTAAAGAGGAATGGTCAAAAATACCTTCATCCAGGATCCAGGAACTCATTAAGAGCTACAGGAAGCGACTAGAGGCTGTTATTTTTGCAAAAGGAGGATCTACTAAATATTAATGTCACTTTTCTGGTGAGGTGCCCATACTTATGCACCTGTCAAATTTTGTTTGAATGCAGATTGCACATTTTCTGTTAGTACAATAAACCTCATTTCAAGACAGAAACATTACTGTGTCCAACAGTTATTACATAGATCAAACTGAAATAGCTGCTGCCAAAACACCAATTTTTATAAAATATTAAGCTTAAGATTAATAGGGGTGCCCAAACTTTTTCATAGAACTGTACATATGGACAAGGGCAGAGAGACTGGATCCCTGGTGCAAGCATAAAACCGAGGCAGGATCAGCGTCACAGCCCAGACAAAGGGTGGCCACACCCTTTTATATGCACTAAAGCATACTAACTGCAAAGAAAAAACCTGAAGGTGTGAATTGGAACATAAATTGATGTGCATGCAAAATGTAAATGCATGTTCACACAAGGCCATTAAACAATGGCCTGCCTGTTAATGCTTAGCCACATTTGTTGTTTTTAATAAAGTCCCGGATATCCCCTTCAAGGTTGTACAGTGGGGAAAAAAGTCTTTAGTCAGCCAGCAATTGTGCAAGTTCTCCCACTTATAAAGATGAGGTCGGCCTGTAATTGACATCATAGGTCGACCTCAACTGTGAGAGACAAAAGGAGAAAACAAATCCTGGAAATCACATTGTCTGATTTGGAAAGAAATTTTTTAAAATTCTGGTGGAAAATAAGTATTTGGTCAATTACAAACAAGCAAGATTTCTGTCTCTCACAGACCTGTAACTTCTTCTTTAAGAGGCTCCTCTGTCCTCCACTCATTACCTGTAGTACTGGCTCCTCTGTCCTCCACTCATTACCTGTAGTACTGGCTCCTCTGTCCTCCACTCATTACCTGTAGTACTGGCTCCTCTGTCCTCCACTCATTACCTGTAGTGCTGGCTCCTCTGTCCTCCACTCATTACCTGTAGTGCTGGCATCTCTGTCCTCCACTCATTACCTGTAGTACTGGCTCCTCTGTCCTCCACTCATTACCTGTAGTACTGGCACCTCTGTCCTCCACTCATTACCTGTAGTACTGGCTCCTCTGTCCTCCACTCATTACCTGTAGTGCTGGCTCCTCTGTCCTCCACTCATTACCTGTAGTACTGGCTCCTCTGTCCTCCACTCATTACCTGTAGTACTGGCTCCTCTGTCCTCCGCTCATTACCTGTAGTACTGGCTCCTCTGTCCTCCACTCATTACCTGTAGTACTGGCTCCTCTGTCCTCCACTCATTACCTGTAGTACTGGCTCCTCTGTCCTCCACTCATTACCTGTAGTACTGGCTCCTGTTTGAACTTATTATCAGTATAAAAGACACCTGCCCGCAACCTCAAACAGTCACACTCCAAACTCCACTATGGTGAAGACCAAAGAGCTGTCGAAGGACACCAGAAACAACATTGTAGCCCTGCACCAGGCTGGGAAGACTGAATCTGCAATAGGCGAGCAGCTTGGTGTGAAGAAATCAACTGTGGGAGCAATAATTAGAAAATGGAAAACATACAAGACCACTGATAATCTCCCTCGATCTGGGGCCCCACACAAGATCTCACCCCGTGGGGTCAAAATGATCTCAAGAATGGTGAGCAAAAATCCCAGAACCACACAGGGGACCTAGTGAATGACCTGCAGAGAGCTGGGACCAACATCACACAGCCTACCATCAGTAACACACTACGCCGCCAGGGACTCAGATCCTGCAGTGCCAGACGTGTCCCCCTGCTTAAGCCATTACATGTCCGGTCCCGTCTGAGGTTTGTTAGAGAGCATTTGGATGATCCAGAAGAGTATTGGGAGAATGTTATATGGTCAGATGAAACCAAAGTAGAATTGTTTGGTAGAAACACAACTCGTCGTGTTTGGAGGAGAAAGAAGGCTGAGTTGCATCCAAAGAACACCATACCTACTGTGAAGCATGGGGGTGGCAACATCATGCTTTGGGGCTGTTTCTCTGCCAAGGGACCAGGACGACTGATCCGTGTACATGAAAGAATGAATGGAGCCGTGTATCGTGAGATTTTGAGTGCAAACCTCCTTCCATCAGCAAGGTCATTGAAGATGAAACGTGGCTGGGTCTTTGAGCATGACAATGATCCCAAGCACACCGTCAGGGCAACGAAAGAGTGTCTTCTTAAGAAGCATTTCAAGGTCCTGGAGTGGCCTAGCCAGTCTCCAGATCTAAATCCTATAGAAAACCTTTGGAGGGTGTTGAAAGTCCGTGGTGCCCAGCGACAGCCCCCAAACATCACTGCTCTAGAGGAGATCTGCATGAAGGAATGGGACAACATACCAGCAACAGTGTGTGCCAACCTGGAGAAGACTTACAGAAGACGTTTCACCTCTGTCATTGCCAACAAAGGAAATATAACAAAGTATCGAGATGAACTTTTGTAATTGACCAAATACTTATTTTCCACCAAAATTTGAAAAAAAAATTCTTTCCAAATCAGACAATGTGATTTCCAGGATTTGTTTTCTGATTTTGTCTGTCATAGTCGAGGTCGACCTATGATGTCAATTACAGGCCGACCTCATCTTTATAAGTGGGAGAACTTACACAATTGGGGGCTGACTAAATACTGTTTTCCCCACTGTATATCCTGGGAAACTCATAATGTACATTAATGAAGACACCGTTGTTTTCCCAGTGCATCCTAGTAATTTCCAGTGCCGGCTTATTTCCTCCTACTTCGTTCCTGCCTTATATATTACATTATCACAATATTGTGGCTGTTTTTTCTGGGATTTGATTTATTTTTCATTTCCTTTCTTCAGACCGGGCGACAAACCCTCTGAACAAGGAGCAGGAGTGGGAAGATGTGCAAGCCTTCTGTGATCAGCTTAACCGAGACCTGGAAGGGTTAATATCACTATAGCATTATACATCACCTGTGTCATTTCTAGATTCTGCTTGGTATTAGCATGTTAGGATGGTGACGATATACAGCAGAGAGGACTCATCGGGGTGGTGATGATATACAGCAGAGAGGACTCATCGGGATGGTGATGATATACAGCAGAGAGAACTCATCGGGATGGTGACGATATACAGCAGAGAGGACTCATCAGGATGGTGACGATATACAGCAGAGAGGACTCATCGGGATGGTGATGATATACAGCAGAGAGGACTCATCGGGGTGGTGACTATATACAGCAGAGAGGACTCATCGGGATGGTGACTACAGCAGAGAGGACTCATCGGGGTGGTGACTATATACAGCAGAGAGGACTCATCGGGGTGGTGACTATATACAGCAGAGAGGACTCATCGGGATGGTGACTATATACAGCAGAGAGGACTCATCAGGATGGTGACTATATACAGCAGAGAGGACTCATCGGGATGGTGATGATATACAGCAGAGAGGACTCATCGGGATGGTGACTATATACAGCAGAGAGGACTCATCGGGGTGGTGACGATATACAGCAGAGAGGACTCATCGGGGTGGTGGCGATATACAGCAGAGAGGACTCATCGGGGTGGTGGCGATATACAGCAGAGAGGACTCATCGGGGTGGTGACTATATACAGCAGAGAGGACTCATCGGGATGGTGACTATATACAGCAGAGAGGACTCATCGGGATGGTGACTATATACAGCAGAGAGGACTCATCGGGGTGGTGACTATATACAGCAGAGAGGACTCATCGGGATGGTGACTATATACAGCAGAGAGGACTCATCGGGGTGGTGACTATATACAGCAGAGAGGACTCATCGGGATGGTGATGATATACAGCAGAGAGGACTCATCGGGATGGTGACGATATACAGCAGAGAGGACTCATCGGGGTGGTGACGATATACAGCAGAGAGGACTCATCGGGGTGGTGACGATATACAGCAGAGAGGACTCATCGGGGTGGTGACGATATACAGCAGAGAGGACTCATCGGGGTGGTGACGATATACAGCAGAGAGGACTCATCGGGGTGGTGACGATATACAGTCATGGCCAAAAGTATTGAGAATGAGACAAATAGTAATTTTTCCAAAGTTTACTGCTTCATTTTTTGTAATGGCAATTTGCATATACTCCTGAATGTCAAAGAGTGATCAGCTTAACAGCAATTACTGTACTTGCAAAGTCAATATTTGCCCAGAAAATGAACTTTAACCCCCAAAACACATTTCAACATCATTGCAGTCCTGCCTTAAAAGGAGCAGCTAACATAGTTTTAGTGATTGATCCATTAACACAGGTGTGGGTGTTGATGAGGACAGGGCTGGCGATCAATCAGTCATGATTAAGTAAGAATGACATCACTGGACACTTTAAAAGGAGGCTGGTTCTTGGTAGCATTGTTTCTCTTCAGTTAACCATGGTTATCTCTAAAGAAACACGTGCAGCCATCATTGCACTGCACAAAAATGGCCTAACAGGGAAGAGTATCGCAGCTACAAAGATTGCACCTCAGTCAACAATCTATCTCATCATCAAGAACTTCAAGGAGAGAGCTTCCATTGTTGTCAAAAAGGCTCCAGGGCGCCCAAGAAAGACCAGCAAGCGCCAGGACCGTATCTTAAAACTGTTTCAGCTGCGGGATGGGACTACCAGCAGTGCCGAGCTTGCTCAGGAATGGCAGCAGGCTGGTGTGACTGCTTCTGCACGCACTGTGAGGCGGAGACTCTTTGAGCAAGGGCTGGTTTCAAGGAGGGCAGCCAAGAAGCCACTTCTCTCCAGAAAAAACATCAGGGACCGACTGATATTCTGCAAAAGGTACAGGGAGTGGACTGCTGAGGACTGGGGCAAAGTCATTTTCTCTGATGAATCCCCTTTTCGATTGTTTGGGACATCTGGAAAACATCTTATTCGGAGAAGAAGAGGTGAGCGCTACCACCAGTCTTGTCTCATGCCAACTGTAAAGCATCCTGAAACCATTCATGTGTGGGGTTGCTTCTCAGCCAAGGGAATCGGCTCACTCAGTCTTGCCTAAAAACACAGCCATGAATAAAGAATGGTACCAGAATGTCCTCCAAGAGCAACTTCTCCCAACCGTCCAAGAGCAGTTTGGCGCCCAACAATGCCTTTTCCAGCATGATGGAGCACCTTGCCATAAAGCAAAGGTGATAACAAAATGGCTCATGGAACAAAACATAGAGATTTTGGGTCCATGGGCTGGAAACTCCCCAGATCTTAATCCCATTGAGAACTTGTGGTCAATCATCAAGAGACGGGTGGACAAACAAAAACCAACAAATTCTGGCAAAATGCAAGCATTGATTATGCAAGAATGGACTGCTATCAGTCAGGATTTGGTCCAAAAGTTGATTGAGAGCATGCCAGGGAGAATTACAGAGGTCTTGAAGAAGAAGGGGCAACACTGCAAATATTGATTTGCTGCATTAACTCATTCTAACTGGCAATATAACCTATTGGTACTCATAATATGATTGCAATTATATTTCTGTATGTGATATAAACATCAGACAAACACTAATAAAAACCAGAGGCCAGCAGATCATGTGCAAATATAATTTTGGTGTCATTCTCAAAACTTTTGGCCATGATTGTACAGCAGAGAGGACTCATCGGGATGGTGACTATATACAGCAGAGAGGACTCATCGGGATGGTGACTATATACAGCAGAGAGGACTCATCGGGATGGTGATGATATACAGCAGAGAGGACTCATCGGGGTGGTGATGATATACAGCAGAGAGGACTCATCGGGGTGGTGATGATATACAGCAGAGAGGACTCATCGGGGTGGTGATGATATACAGCAGAGAGGACTCATCGGGGTGGTGACTATATACAGCAGAGAGGACTCATCGGGATGGTGATGATATACAGCAGAGCGGACTCATCGGGATGGTGATGATATACAGCAGAGAGGACTCATCGGGATGGTGACTATATACAGCAGAGAGGACTCATCGGGGTGGGGACTATATACAGCAGAGAGGACTCATCGGGATGGTGACTATATACAGCAGAGAGGACTCATCGGGATGGTGACTATATACAGCAGAGAGGACTCATCGGGATGGTGACTATATACAGCAGAGAGGACTCATCGGGATGGTGACTATATACAGCAGAGAGGACTCATCGGGATGGTGACGATATACAGCAGAGAGGACTCATCGGGGTGGTGACGATATACAGCAGAGAGGACTCATCGGGGTGGTGACGATATACATCAGAGAGGACTCATCGGGGTGGTGACGATATACAGCAGAGAGGACTCATCGGGATGGTGATATACAGCAGAGAGGACTCATCGGGGTGGTGATGATATACAGCAGAGAGGACTCATCGGGATGGTGACTATATACAGCAGAGAGGACTCATCGGGATGGTGACTATATACAGCAGAGAGGACTCATCGGGGTGGTGACTATATACAGCAGAGAGGACTCATCGGGGTGGTGACTATATACAGCAGAGAGGACTCAGCGGGGTGGTGACGATATACAGCATAGAGGACTCAGCGGGGTGGTGACGATATACAGCAGAGAGGTCTCATCGGGGTGGTGACGATATACAGCAGAGAGGACTCATCGGGGTGGTGACGATATACAGCAGAGAGGACTCATCGGGATGGTGACTATATACAGCAGAGAGGACTCATCGGGGTGGTGACTATATACAGCAGAGAGGACTCATCGGGATGGTGACTATATACAGCAGAGAGGACTCATCGGGATGGTGACGATATACAGCAGAGAGGACTCATCGGGATGGTGACGATATACAGCAGAGAGGACTCATCGGGGTGGCGACTATATACAGCAGAGAGGACTCATCGGGATGGTGACGATATACAGCAGAGAGGACTCATCGGGATGGTGACGATATACAGCAGAGAGGACTCATCGGGATGGTGACGATATACAGCAGAGAGGACTCATCGGGGTGGTGATGATATACAGCAGGCAGGACTCGGCGGGGCGGTGGTGTTATACAGCAGGCAGGACTCGGCAGGACGGTGGTGTTAGACAGCAGACAGGACTCGGCAGGGCGGTGGTGTTATACAGCAGGCAGGACTCGGCGGGGCGGTGGTGGTGTTATGTAGCAGGCAGAACTCGGCGGGGCGGTGGTGTTATACAGCAGGCAGGACTCGGCGGGGCGGTGGTGGTGTTATGTAGCAGGCAGGTCTCGGCGGGGCGGTGGTGGTGTTATACAACAGGCAGGACTCGGCAGGGCGGTGGTGTTATACAGCAGGCAGGACTCGGCAGGGCGGTGGTGTTATACAGCAGACAGGACTCGGCAGGGCGGTGGTGTTATACAGCAGGCAGGACTTGGCGGGGCGGTGGTGTTATGTAGCAGACAGGACTCGGCAGGGCGGTGGTGTTATACAGCAGGCAGGACTCGCCAGGGCGGTGGTGGTGTTAGACATCAGACAGGACTCGGTGGGGCGGTGGTGGTGTTATACAGCCGGCAGGACTCGGCTGGGCGGTGTTGTTAGACAGCAGACAGTACTCTGCGTGGTGCTGTTATACAGCAGGCAGGACTCGGCGGGGCGTTGGTGGTGTTATGTAGCAGGCAGGACTCGGCGGGGCGGTGGTGGTGTTATGTAGCAGGCAGGACTCGGCAGGGTGGTGGTGTTATACAGCAGGCAGGACTCGGCAGGGCGGTGGTGTTATACAGCAGGCAGGACTCAGCAGGGCGGTGGTGTTATACAGCAGACAGGACTCGGCAGGGCGGTGGTGTTATACAGCAGGCAGGACTTGGCGGGGCGGTGGTGTTATGTAGCAGACAGGACTCGGCAGGGCGGTGGTGTTATACAGCAGGCAGGACTCGCCAGGGCGGTGGTGGTGTTAGACATCAGACAGGACTCGGTGGGGCGGTGGTGGTGTTATACAGCCGGCAGGACTCGGCTGGGCGGTGTTGTTAGACAGCAGACAGTACTCGGCGTGGTGGTGTTATACAGCAGGCAGGACTCGGCGGGGCGTTGGTGGTGTTATGTAGTAGGCAGGACTCGGCGGGGCGGTGGTGGTGTTATGTAGCAGGCAGGACTCGGCGGGGCGGTGGTGGTGTTATGTAGCAGGCAGGACTCGGCAGGGTGGTGGTGTTATACAGCAGGCAGGACTCGGCGTGGTGGTGTTATACAGCAGGCAGGACTCGGCAGGGCGGTGGTGGTGTTATGTAGCAGGCAGGACTCGGCTGGGCGGTGGTGGTGTTATGTAGCAGGCAGGACTTGGCGGGGCGGTGGTGGTGTTATGTAGCAGGCAGGACTCGGCAGGGTGGTGGTGTTATACAGCAGGCAGGACTCGCCAGGGTGGTGGTGTTATACAGCAGGCAGGACTCGGCGGGGCGGTGGTGGTGTTATACAGCAGGCAGGACTCGGCTGGGTGGTGGTGGTGTTATGTAGCAGGCAGGACTCGGCTGGGTGGTGGTGTTATACAGCAGGCAGGACTCGGCTGGGTGGTGGTGGTGTTATACAGCAGGCAGGACTCGGCAGGGTGGTGGTGTTAGACAGCAGACAGGACTCGGCGGGGCGGTGGTGTTATACAGCAGGCAGGACTCGGCAGGGTGGTGGTGTTATACAGCAGGCAGGACTCGGCAGGGTGGTGGTGTTATGTAGCAGGCAGGACTC
Source organism: Phyllobates terribilis (assembly GCF_046119375.1). Classification (NCBI taxonomy): domain Eukaryota; kingdom Metazoa; phylum Chordata; class Amphibia; order Anura; family Dendrobatidae; genus Phyllobates; species Phyllobates terribilis. Next base: position 395,045,269 of record NW_027362768.1, on the reverse strand, counting down.
GGCAGGGTGGTGGTGTTATACAGCAGGCAGGACTCGGCAGGGTGGTGGTGTTAGACAGCAGACAGGACTCGGCAGGGCGGTGGTGTTATACAGCAGGCAGGACTTGGCGGGGCGGTGGTGTTATGTAGCAGACAGGACTCGGCAGGGCGGTGGTGTTATACAGCAGGCAGGACTCGCCAGGGCGGTGGTGGTGTTAGACATCAGACAGGACTCGGTGGGGCGGTGGTGGTGTTATACAGCCGGCAGGACTCGGCTGGGCGGTGTTGTTAGACAGCAGACAGTACTCTGCGTGGTGCTGTTATACAGCAGGCAGGACTCGGCGGGGCGTTGGTGGTGTTATGTAGTAGGCAGGACTCGGCGGGGCGGTGGTGGTGTTATGTAGCAGGCAGGACTCGGCGGGGCGGTGGTGGTGTTATGTAGCAGGCAGGACTCGGCAGGGTGGTGGTGTTATACAGCAGGCAGGACTCCGCAGGGCGGTGGTGTTATACAGCAGGCAGGACTCAGCAGGGCGGTGGTGTTATACAGCAGACAGGACTCGGCAGGGCGGTGGTGTTATACAGCAGGCAGGACTTGGCGGGGCGGTGGTGTTATGTAGCAGACAGGACTCGGCAGGGCGGTGGTGTTATACAGCAGGCAGGACTCGCCAGGGCGGTGGTGGTGTTAGACATCAGACAGGACTCGGTGGGGCGGTGGTGGTGTTATACAGCCGGCAGGACTCGGCTGGGCGGTGTTGTTAGACAGCAGACAGTACTCGGCGTGGTGGTGTTATACAGCAGGCAGGACTCGGCGGGGCGTTGGTGGTGTTATGTAGTAGGCAGGACTCGGCGGGGCGGTGGTGGTGTTATGTAGCAGGCAGGACTCGGCGGGGCGGTGGTGGTGTTATGTAGCAGGCAGGACTCGGCAGGGTGGTGGTGTTATACAGCAGGCAGGACTCGGCGTGGTGGTGTTATACAGCAGGCAGGACTCGGCAGGGCGGTGGTGGTGTTATGTAGCAGGCAGGACTCGGCTGGGCGGTGGTGGTATGTAGCAGGCAGGACTTGGCGGGTCGGTGGTGGTGTTATGTAGCAGGCAGGACTCGGCAGGGTGGTGGTGTTATACAGCAGGCAGGACTCGCCAGGGTGGTGGTGTTATACAGCAGGCAGGACTTGGCAGGGCGGTGGTGTTATACAGCAGGCAGGACTCGGCGGGGCGGTGGTGGTGTTATACAGCAGGCAGGACTCGGCTGGGTGGTGGTGGTGTTATGTAGCAGGCAGGACTCGGCTGGGTGGTGGTGTTATACAGCAGGCAGGACTCGGCTGGGTGGTGGTGGTGTTATACAGCAGGCAGGACTCGGCAGGGTGGTGGTGTTAGACAGCAGACAGGACTCGGCGGGGCGGTGGTGTTATACAGCAGGCAGGACTCGGCAGGGTGGTGGTGTTATACAGCAGGCAGGACTCGGCAGGGTGGTGGTGTTATGTAGCAGGCAGGACTCGGCAGGGTGGTGGTGTTAGACAGCAGGCAGGACTCGGCAGGGTGGTGGTGTTAGACAGCAGACAGGACTCGGCGGGGCGGTGGTGTTATACAGCAGGCAGGACTCGGCAGGTTGGTGGTGTTATACAGCAGGCAGGACTCGGCAGGGTGGTGGTGTTAGACAGCAGTCAGGACTCGGCAGGGTGGTGGTGTTATACAGCAGACAGGACTCGGCAGGGTGGTGGTGTTATACAGCAGACAGGACTCGGCAGGGTGGTGGTGTTATACAGCAGGCAGGACTCGGCGGGGCGGTGGTTGTTATACAGCAGACAGGACTCGGCGGGGCGGTGGTGGTGTTATACAGCAGGCAGGACTCGGCAGGGTGGTGTTATACAGCAGGCAGGACTCGGCGGGGCGGTGGTGTTATACAGCAGGCAGGACTCGGCGGGGCGGTGGTGGTGTTATACAGCAGGCAGGACTCGGCAGGGTGGTGTTATACAGCAGGCAAGACTCGGCGGGGCGGTGGTGTTAGACAGCAGTCAGGACTCGGCGGGGCGGTGGTGTTATACAGCAGACAGGACTCGGCGGGGCGGTGGTGTTATACAGCAGGCAGGACTCGGCGGGGCGGTGGTGTTAGACAGCAGTCAGGACTCGGCAGGGTGGTGGTGTTAGACAGCAGTCAGGACTCGGCAGGGTGGTGGTGTTAGAGAGCAGTCAGGACTCGGCAGTGTGGTGGTGTTATACAGCAGTCAGGACTCGGCAGGGTGGTGGTGTTATACAGCAGACAGGACTTGGCGGGGCGGTGGTGGTGTTATGTAGCAGGCAGGACTTGGCGGGGCGGTGGTGTTAGACAGCAGTCAGGACTCGGCGGGGCGGTGGTGTTATACAGCAGACAGGACTCGGCGGGGCGGTGGTGTTATACAGCAGGCAGGACTCGGCGGGGCGGTGGTGTTAGACAGCAGTCAGGACTCGGCAGGGTGGTGGTGTTAGACAGCAGTCAGGACTCGGCAGGGTGGTGGTGTTAGAGAGCAGTCAGGACTCGGCAGTGTGGTGGTGTTATACAGCAGTCAGGACTCGGCAGGGTGGTGGTGTTATACAGCAGACAGGACTTGGCGGGGCGGTGGTGGTGTTATGTAGCAGGCAGGACTCGGCAGGGCGGTGGTGTTAGACAGCAGACAGGACTCGGCGGGGCGGTGGTGTTATACAGCAGGCAGGACTCGGCGGGGCGGTGGTGTTAGACAGCAGTCAGGACTCGGCAGGGTGGTGGTGTTAGACAGCAGTCAGGACTCGGCAGGGTGGTGGTGTTAGCAGTCAGGACTTGGCAGGGTGGTGTTATACAGCAGTCAGGACTCGGCAGGGTGGTGGTGTTATACAGCAGACAGGACTCGGCGGGGCGGTGGTGGTGTTATGTAGCAGGCAGAACTCGGCGGGGCGGTGGTGTTAGACAGCAGTCAGGATTCGGCAGGGTGGTGGTGTTATACAGCAGACAGGACTCGGCGGGGCGGTGGTGGTGTTATGTAGCAGGCAGGACTCGGCGGGGCGGTGGTGTTAGACAGCAGTCAGGACTCGGCAGGGTGGTGGTGTTATACAGCAGGCAGGGTGGTGGTGTTATACAGCAGGCAGGACTCGGCGGGGTGGTGGTGTTATACAGCTGGCAGGACTCGGCGGGGCGGTGGTGTTAGACAGCAGTCAGGACTCGGCAGGGTGGTGGTGGTGTTATGTAGCAGGCAGGACTCGGCGGGGCGGTGGTGTTAGACAGCAGTCAGGACTCGGCAGGGTGGTGGTGTTATACAGCAGGCAGGACTCGGCAGGGTGGTGGTGTTATACAGCAGGCAGGACTCGGCGGGGCGGTGGTGTTATACAGCAGACAGGACTCGGCAGGGTGGTGGTGTTATACAGCTGGCAGGACTCGGCGGGGCGGTGGTGGTGTTATGTAGCAGGCAGGACTCGGCGGGGCGGTGGTATACAGCAGACAGGACTCGGCAGGGTGGTGGTGTTATACAGCAGGCAGGTCTCGGCGGGGCGGTGGTGTTAGACAGCAATCAGGACTCGGCAGGGTGGTGGTGTTATACAGCAGGCAGGACTCGGCAGGGTGGTGGTGTTATACAGCAGGCAGGACTCGGCAGGGTGGTGGTGTTATACAGCTGTCAGGACTCGGCGGGGCGGTGGTGGTGTTATATAGCAGGCAGGACTCGGCGGGCTGGTGGTGTTAGACAGCAGTCAGGACTTGGCAGGGTGGTGGTGTTATACAGCAGGCAGGACTCGGCAGGGTGGTGGTGTTAGACAGCAGTCAGGACTCGGTGGGGCGGTGGTGGTGTTAGACAGCAGTCAGGACTCGGCAGGGTGGTGGTGTTATACAGCAGACAGTACTCGGCGTGGTGGTGTTATACAGCAGGCAGGACTCGGCGGGGCGGTGGTGGTGTTATGTAGCAGGCAGGACTCGGCAGGGTGGTGGTGTTATACAGCAGGCAGGACTCGCCAGGGTGGTGGTGTTATACAGCAGGCAGGACTTGGCAGGGCGGTGGTGTTATACAGCAGGCAGGACTCGGCAGGGCGGTGGTGTTATACAACAGGCAGGACTCGGCAGGGTGGTGGTGTTATACAGCAGGCAGGACTCGGCAGGGTGGTGGTGTTATACAGCAGGCAGGACTCGGCGGGGCGGTGGTGGTGTTATACAGCAGGCAGGACTCGGCAGGGTGGTGGTGTTAGACAGCAGGCAGGACTCGGCGTGGTGGTGTTATACAGCAGGCAGGACTCGGCGGGGCGGTGGTGGTGTTATACAGCAGGCAGGACTCGGCGGGGCGGTGGTGTTATACAGCAGGCAGGACTCGGCGGGGCGGTGGTGTTATACAGCAGGCAGGACTCGGCAGGGTGGTGGTGTTATACAGCAGACAGGACTCGGCGGGGCGATGGTGGTGTTATACAGCAGGCAGGACTCGGCAGGGTGGTGTTATACAGCAGGCAGGACTCGGCGGGGAGGTGGTGTTAGACAGCAGTCAGGACTCGGCAGGGTGGTGGTGTTATACAGCAGTCAGGACTCGGCAGGGTGGTGGTGTTAGACAGCAGTCAGGACTCAGCGGGGCGGTGGTGTTATACAGCAGGCAGGACTCGGCAGGGTGGTGGTGTTATACAGCTGGCAGGACTCGGCAGGGTGGTGGTGTTAGACAGCAGGCAGGACTCGGCAGGGTGGTGGTGTTAGACAGCAGGCAGGACTCGGCAGGGTGGTGGTGTTATGTAGCAGGCAGGACTCGGCAGGGCGGTGGTGTTATACAGCAGGCAGGACTCGGCAGGGTGGTGGTGTTATACAGCAGGCAGGACTCGGCAGGGTGGTGGTGTTAGACAGCAGTCAGTACTCGGCAGGGTGGTGGTGTTATACAGCAGACAGGACTCGGCAGGGTGGTGGTGTTATACAGCAGGCAGGACTCGGCGGGGCGGTGGTGTTATACAGCAGACTGGACTCGGCGGGGCGGTGGTGGTGTTATACAGCAGGCAGGACTCGGCAGGGTGGTGTTATACAGCAGGCAGGACTCGGCAGGGTGGTGGTGTTATACAGCAGTCAGGACTCGGCAGGGTGGTGGTGTTATACAGCAGGCAGGACTCGGCGGGGCGGTGGTGTTAGACAGCAGACAGGAGTCGGCGGGGTGGTGGTGTTATGTAGCAGGCAGGACTCGGCGGGGCGGTGGTGTTAGACAGCAGTCAGGACTCGGCAGGGTGGTGGTGTTAGACAGCAGGCAGGACTCGGCAGGGTGGTGGTGTTATACAGCAGACAGGACTCGGCAGGGTGGTGGTGTTATACAGCAGGCAGGACTCGGCAGGGTGGTGGTGTTATACAGCAGGCAGGACTCGCCAGGGTGGTGGTGTTATACAGCAGGCAGGACTCGGCGGGGCGGTGGTGGTGTTATACAGCAGGCAGGACTCGGCTGGGTGGTGGTGGTGTTATGTAGCAGGCAGGACTCGGCTGGGTGGTGGTGTTATACAGCAGGCAGGACTCGGCTGGGTGGTGGTGGTGTTATACAGCAGGCAGGACTCGGCAGGGTGGTGGTGTTAGACAGCAGACAGGACTCGGCGGGGCGGTGGTGTTATACAGCAGGCAGGACTCGGCAGGGTGGTGGTGTTATACAGCAGGCAGGACTCGGCAGGGTGGTGGTGTTATGTAGCAGGCAGGACTCGGCAGGGTGGTGGTGTTATACAGCAGGCAGGACTCGGCAGGGTGGTGGTGTTAGACAGCAGACAGGACTCGGCAGGGCGGTGGTGTTATACAGCAGGCAGGACTTGGCGGGGCGGTGGTGTTATGTAGCAGACAGGACTCGGCAGGGCGGTGGTGTTATACAGCAGGCAGGACTCGCCAGGGCGGTGGTGGTGTTAGACATCAGACAGGACTCGGTGGGGCGGTGGTGGTGTTATACAGCCGGCAGGACTCGGCTGGGCGGTGTTGTTAGACAGCAGACAGTACTCTGCGTGGTGCTGTTATACAGCAGGCAGGACTCGGCGGGGCGTTGGTGGTGTTATGTAGTAGGCAGGACTCGGCGGGGCGGTGGTGGTGTTATGTAGCAGGCAGGACTCGGCGGGGCGGTGGTGGTGTTATGTAGCAGGCAGGACTCGGCAGGGTGGTGGTGTTATACAGCAGGCAGGACTCCGCAGGGCGGTGGTGTTATACAGCAGGCAGGACTCAGCAGGGCGGTGGTGTTATACAGCAGACAGGACTCGGCAGGGCGGTGGTGTTATACAGCAGGCAGGACTTGGCGGGGCGGTGGTGTTATGTAGCAGACAGGACTCGGCAGGGCGGTGGTGTTATACAGCAGGCAGGACTCGCCAGGGCGGTGGTGGTGTTAGACATCAGACAGGACTCGGTGGGGCGGTGGTGGTGTTATACAGCCGGCAGGACTCGGCTGGGCGGTGTTGTTAGACAGCAGACAGTACTCGGCGTGGTGGTGTTATACAGCAGGCAGGACTCGGCGGGGCGTTGGTGGTGTTATGTAGTAGGCAGGACTCGGCGGGGCGGTGGTGGTGTTATGTAGCAGGCAGGACTCGGCGGGGCGGTGGTGGTGTTATGTAGCAGGCAGGACTCGGCAGGGTGGTGGTGTTATACAGCAGGCAGGACTCGGCGTGGTGGTGTTATACAGCAGGCAGGACTCGGCAGGGCGGTGGTGGTGTTATGTAGCAGGCAGGACTCGGCTGGGCGGTGGTGGTGTTATGTAGCAGGCAGGACTTGGCGGGTCGGTGGTGGTGTTATGTAGCAGGCAGGACTCGGCAGGGTGGTGGTGTTATACAGCAGGCAGGACTCGCCAGGGTGGTGGTGTTATACAGCAGGCAGGACTTGGCAGGGCGGTGGTGTTATACAGCAGGCAGGACTCGGCGGGGCGGTGGTGGTGTTATACAGCAGGCAGGACTCGGCTGGGTGGTGGTGGTGTTATGTAGCAGGCAGGACTCGGCTGGGTGGTGGTGTTATACAGCAGGCAGGACTCGGCAGGGTGGTGGTGTTAGACAGCAGACAGGACTCGGCGGGGCGGTGGTGTTATACAGCAGGCAGGACTCGGCAGGTTGGTGGTGTTATACAGCAGGCAGGACTCGGCAGGGTGGTGGTGTTAGACAGCAGTCAGGACTCGGCAGGGTGGTGGTGTTATACAGCAGACAGGACTCGGCAGGGTGGTGGTGTTATACAGCAGACAGGACTCGGCAGGGTGGTGGTGTTATACAGCAGGCAGGACTCGGCGGGGCGGTGGTTGTTATACAGCAGACAGGACTCGGCGGGGCGGTGGTGGTGTTATACAGCAGGCAGGACTCGGCAGGGTGGTGTTATACAGCAGGCAGGACTCGGCGGGGCGGTGGTGTTATACAGCAGGCAGGACTCGGCGGGGCGGTGGTGGTGTTATACAGCAGGCAGGACTCGGCAGGGTGGTGTTATACAGCAGGCAAGACTCGGCGGGGCGGTGGTGTTAGACAGCAGTCAGGACTCGGCGGGGCGGTGGTGTTATACAGCAGACAGGACTCGGCGGGGCGGTGGTGTTATACAGCAGGCAGGACTCGGCGGGGCGGTGGTGTTAGACAGCAGTCAGGACTCGGCAGGGTGGTGGTGTTAGACAGCAGTCAGGACTCGGCAGGGTGGTGGTGTTAGAGAGCAGTCAGGACTCGGCAGTGTGGTGGTGTTATACAGCAGTCAGGACTCGGCAGGGTGGTGGTGTTATACAGCAGACAGGACTTGGCGGGGCGGTGGTGGTGTTATGTAGCAGGCAGGACTCGGCAGGGCGGTGGTGTTAGACAGCAGACAGGACTCGGCGGGGCGGTGGTGTTATACAGCAGGCAGGACTCGGCGGGGCGGTGGTGTTAGACAGCAGTCAGGACTCGGCAGGGTGGTGGTGGTGTTATGTAGCAGGCAGGACTCGGCTGGGCGGTGGTGGTGTTATGTAGCAGGCAGGACTTGGCGGGTCGGTGGTGGTGTTATGTAGCAGGCAGGACTCGGCAGGGTGGTGGTGTTATACAGCAGGCAGGACTCGCCAGGGTGGTGGTGTTATACAGCAGGCAGGACTTGGCAGGGCGGTGGTGTTATACAGCAGGCAGGACTCGGCGGGGCGGTGGTGGTGTTATACAGCAGGCAGGACTCGGCTGGGTGGTGGTGGTGTTATGTAGCAGGCAGGACTCGGCTGGGTGGTGGTGTTATACAGCAGGCAGGACTCGGCTGGGTGGTGGTGGTGTTATACAGCAGGCAGGACTCGGCAGGGTGGTGGTGTTAGACAGCAGACAGGACTCGGCGGGGCGGTGGTGTTATACAGCAGGCAGGACTCGGCAGGGTGGTGGTGTTATACAGCAGGCAGGACTCGGCAGGGTGGTGGTGTTATGTAGCAGGCAGGACTCGGCAGGGTGGTGGTGTTATACAGCAGGCAGGACTCGGCAGGGTGGTGGTGTTAGACAGCAGACAGGACTCGGCGGGGCGGTGGTGTTATACAGCAGGCAGGACTCGGCAGGTTGGTGGTGTTATACAGCAGGCAGGACTCGGCAGGGTGGTGGTGTTAGACAGCAGTCAGGACTCGGCAGGGTGGTGGTGTTATACAGCAGACAGGACTCGGCAGGGTGGTGGTGTTATACAGCAGACAGGACTCGGCAGGGTGGTGGTGTTATACAGCAGGCAGGACTCGGCGGGGCGGTGGTTGTTATACAGCAGACAGGACTCGGCGGGGCGGTGGTGGTGTTATACAGCAGGCAGGACTCGGCAGGGTGGTGTTATACAGCAGGCAGGACTCGGCGGGGCGGTGGTGTTATACAGCAGGCAGGACTCGGCGGGGCGGTGGTGGTGTTATACAGCAGGCAGGACTCGGCAGGGTGGTGTTATACAGCAGGCAAGACTCGGCGGGGCGGTGGTGTTAGACAGCAGTCAGGACTCGGCGGGGCGGTGGTGTTATACAGCAGACAGGACTCGGCGGGGCGGTGGTGTTATACAGCAGGCAGGACTCGGCGGGGCGGTGGTGTTAGACAGCAGTCAGGACTCGGCAGGGTGGTGGTGTTAGACAGCAGTCAGGACTCGGCAGGGTGGTGGTGTTAGAGAGCAGTCAGGACTCGGCAGTGTGGTGGTGTTATACAGCAGTCAGGACTCGGCAGGGTGGTGGTGTTATACAGCAGACAGGACTTGGCGGGGCGGTGGTGGTGTTATGTAGCAGGCAGGACTCGGCAGGGCGGTGGTGTTAGACAGCAGACAGGACTCGGCGGGGCGGTGGTGTTATACAGCAGGCAGGACTCGGCGGGGCGGTGGTGTTAGACAGCAGTCAGGACTCGGCAGGGTGGTGGTGTTAGACAGCAGTCAGGACTCGGCAGGGTGGTGGTGTTAGCAGTCAGGACTTGGCAGGGTGGTGTTATACAGCAGTCAGGACTCGGCAGGGTGGTGGTGTTATACAGCAGACAGGACTCGGCGGGGCGGTGGTGGTGTTATGTAGCAGGCAGAACTCGGCGGGGCGGTGGTGTTAGACAGCAGTCAGGATTCGGCAGGGTGGTGGTGTTATACAGCAGACAGGACTCGGCGGGGCGGTGGTGGTGTTATGTAGCAGGCAGGACTCGGCGGGGCGGTGGTGTTAGACAGCAATCAGGACTCGGCAGGGTGGTGGTGTTATACAGCAGGCAGGGTGGTGGTGTTATACAGCAGGCAGGACTCGGCGGGGTGGTGGTGTTATACAGCTGGCAGGACTCGGCGGGGCGGTGGTGTTAGACAGCAGTCAGGACTCGGCAGGGTGGTGGTGGTGTTATGTAGCAGGCAGGACTCGGCGGGGCGGTGGTGTTAGACAGCAGTCAGGACTCGGCAGGGTGGTGGTGTTATACAGCAGGCAGGACTCGGCAGGGTGGTGGTGTTATACAGCAGGCAGGACTCGGCGGGGCGGTGGTGTTATACAGCAGACAGGACTCGGCAGGGTGGTGGTGTTATACAGCTGGCAGGACTCGGCGGGGCGGTGGTGGTGTTATGTAGCAGGCAGGACTCGGCGGGGCGGTGGTATACAGCAGACAGGACTCGGCAGGGTGGTGGTGTTATACAGCAGGCAGGTCTCGGCGGGGCGGTGGTGTTAGACAGCAATCAGGACTCGGCAGGGTGGTGGTGTTATACAGCAGGCAGGACTCGGCAGGGTGGTGGTGTTATACAGCAGGCAGGACTCGGCAGGGTGGTGGTGTTATACAGCTGTCAGGACTCGGCGGGGCGGTGGTGGTGTTATATAGCAGGCAGGACTCGGCGGGCTGGTGGTGTTAGACAGCAGTCAGGACTTGGCAGGGTGGTGGTGTTATACAGCAGGCAGGACTCGGCAGGGTGGTGGTGTTAGACAGCAGTCAGGACTCGGTGGGGCGGTGGTGGTGTTAGACAGCAGTCAGGACTCGGCAGGGTGGTGGTGTTATACAGCAGACAGTACTCGGCGTGGTGGTGTTATACAGCAGGCAGGACTCGGCGGGGCGGTGGTGGTGTTATGTAGCAGGCAGGACTCGGCAGGGTGGTGGTGTTATACAGCAGGCAGGACTCGCCAGGGTGGTGGTGTTATACAGCAGGCAGGACTTGGCAGGGCGGTGGTGTTATACAGCAGGCAGGACTCGGCAGGGCGGTGGTGTTATACAACAGGCAGGACTCGGCAGGGTGGTGGTGTTATACAGCAGGCAGGACTCGGCAGGGTGGTGGTGTTATACAGCAGGCAGGACTCGGCGGGGCGGTGGTGGTGTTATACAGCAGGCAGGACTCGGCAGGGTGGTGGTGTTAGACAGCAGGCAGGACTCGGCGTGGTGGTGTTATACAGCAGGCAGGACTCGGCGGGGCGGTGGTGGTGTTATACAGCAGGCAGGACTCGGCGGGGCGGTGGTGTTATACAGCAGGCAGGACTCGGCAGGGTGGTGGTGTTATACAGCAGACAGGACTCGGCGGGGCGATGGTGGTGTTATACAGCAGGCAGGACTCGGCAGGGTGGTGTTATACAGCAGGCAGGACTCGGCGGGGAGGTGGTGTTAGACAGCAGTCAGGACTCGGCAGGGTGGTGGTGTTATACAGCAGTCAGGACTCGGCAGGGTGGTGGTGTTAGACAGCAGTCAGGACTCAGCGGGGCGGTGGTGTTATACAGCAGGCAGGACTCGGCAGGGTGGTGGTGTTATACAGCTGGCAGGACTCGGCAGGGTGGTGGTGTTAGACAGCAGGCAGGACTCGGCAGGGTGGTGGTGTTAGACAGCAGGCAGGACTCGGCAGGGTGGTGGTGTTATGTAGCAGGCAGGACTCGGCAGGGCGGTGGTGTTATACAGCAGGCAGGACTCGGCAGGGTGGTGGTGTTATACAGCAGGCAGGACTCGGCAGGGTGGTGGTGTTAGACAGCAGTCAGTACTCGGCAGGGTGGTGGTGTTATACAGCAGACAGGACTCGGCAGGGTGGTGGTGTTATACAGCAGGCAGGACTCGGCGGGGCGGTGGTGTTATACAGCAGACTGGACTCGGCGGGGCGGTGGTGGTGTTATACAGCAGGCAGGACTCGGCAGGGTGGTGTTATACAGCAGGCAGGACTCGGCAGGGTGGTGGTGTTATACAGCAGTCAGGACTCGGCAGGGTGGTGGTGTTATACAGCAGGCAGGACTCGGCGGGGCGGTGGTGTTAGACAGCAGACAGGAGTCGGCGGGGTGGTGGTGTTATGTAGCAGGCAGGACTCGGCGGGGCGGTGGTGTTAGACAGCAGTCAGGACTCGGCAGGGTGGTGGTGTTAGACAGCAGGCAGGACTCGGCAGGGTGGTGGTGTTATACAGCAGACAGGACTCGGCAGGGTGGTGGTGTTATACAGCAGGCAGGACTCGGCGGGGCGGTGGTGTTATACAGCAGGCAGGACTCGGCGGGGCGGTGGTGTTATACAGCAGGCAGGACTCGGCGGGGCGGTGGTGGTGTTATACAGCAGGCAGGACTCGGCAGGGTGGTGTTATACAGCAGGCAGGACTCGGCGGGGCGGTGGTGTTATACAGCAGGCAGGGCGGTGGTGTTAGACAGCAGGCAGGACTCGGCGGGGCGGTGGTGGTGTTATGTAGCAGGCAGGACTCGGCGGGGCGGTGGTGTTATACAGCAGGCAGGACTCGGCTGGGTGGTGGTGGTGTTATGTAGCAGGCAGGACTCGGCTGGGTGGTGGTGTTATACAGCAGGCAGGACTCGGCAGGGTGGTGGTGTTATACAGCAGCCAGGACTCGGCGAGGCGGTGGTTGTTATACAGCAGACAGGACTCGGCGGGGCGGTGGTGGTGTTATACAGCAGGCAGGACTCAGCAGGGTGGTATTATACAGCAGGCAGGACTCGGCGGGGCGGTGGTGTTATACAGCAGGCAGGACTCGGCGGGGCCGTGGTGGTGTTATACAGCAGGCAGGACTCGGCAGGGTGGTGTTATACAGCAGGCAGGACTCGGCGGGGCGGTGGTGTTAGACAGCAGTCAGGACTCGGCGGGGCGGTGGTGTTATACAGCAGACAGGACTCGGCGGGGCGGTGATGTTATACAGCAGGCAGGACTCGGCGGGGCGGTGGTGTTAGACAGCAGTCAGGACTCGGCAGGGTGGTGGTGTTAGACAGCAGTCAGGACTCGGCAGGGTGGTGGTGTTAGAGAGCAGTCAGGACTCGGCAGTGTGGTGGTGTTATACAGCAGTCAGGACTCGGCAGGGTGGTGGTGTTATACAGCAGACAGGACTCGGCGGGGCGGTGGTGGTGTTATGTAGCAGGCAGGACTCGGCAGGGCGGTGGTGTTAGACAGCAGACAGGACTCGGCGGGGCGGTGGTATTATACAGCAGGCAGGACTCGGCGGGGCGGTGGTGTTAGACAGCAGTCAGGACTCGGCAGGGTGGTGGTGTTAGACAGCAGTCAGGACTCGGCAGGGTGGTGGTGTTAGCAGTCAGGACTCGGCAGGGTGGTGTTATACAGCAGTCAGGACTCGGCAGGGTGGTGGTGTTATACAGCAGACAGGACTCGGCGGGGCGGTGGTGGTGTTATGTAGCAGGCAGAACTCGGCGGGGCGGTGGTGTTAGACAGCAGTCAGGATTCGGCAGGGTGGTGGTGTTATACAGCAGACAGGACTCGGCGGGGCGGTGGTGGTGTTATGTAGCAGGCAGGACTCGGCGGGGCGGTGGTGTTAGACAGCAATCAGGACTCGGCAGGGTGGTGGTGTTATACAGCAGGCAGGGTGATGGTGTTATACAGCAGGCAGGACTCGGCGGGGTGGTGGTGTTATACAGCTAGCAGGACTCGGCGGGGCGGTGGTGTTAGACAGCAGTCAGGACTCGGCAGGGTGGTGGTGGTGTTATGTAGCAGGCAGGACTCGGCGGGGCGGTGGTGTTAGACAGCAGTCAGGACTCGGCAGGGTGGTGGTGTTATACAGCAGGCAGGACTCGGCAGGGTGGTGGTGTTATACAGCAGGCAGGACTCGGCGGGGCGGTGGTGTTATACAGCAGACAGGACTCGGCAGGGTGGTGGTGTTATACAGCTGGCAGGACTCGGCGGGGCGGTGGTGGTGTTATGTAGCAGGCAGGACTCGGCGGGGCGGTGGTATACAGCAGACAGGACTCGGCAGGGTGGTGGTGTTATACAGCAGGCAGGTCTCGGCGGGGCGGTGGTGTTAGACAGCAATCAGGACTCGGCAGGGTGGTGGTGTTATACAGCAGGCAGGACTCGGCAGGGTGGTGGTGTTATACAGCAGACAGGACTCGGCAGGGTGGTGGTGTTATACAGCTGTCAGGACTCGGCGGGGCGGTGGTGGTGTTATATAGCAGGCAGGACTCGGCGGGCTGGTGGTGTTAGACAGCAGTCAGGACTTGGCAGGGTGGTGGTGTTATACAGCAGGCAGGACTCGGCAGGGTGGTGGTGTTAGACAGCAGTCAGGACTCGGTGGGGCGGTGGTGGTGTTAGACAGCAGTCAGGACTCGGCAGGGTGGTGGTGTTATACAGCAGACAGTACTCGGCGTGGTGGTGTTATACAGCAGGCAGGACTCGGCGGGGCGGTGGTGGTGTTATGTAGCAGGCAGGACTCGGCAGGGTGGTGGTGTTATACAGCAGGCAGGACTCGCCAGGGTGGTGGTCTTATACAGCAGGCAGGACTTGGCAGGGCGGTGGTGTTATACAGCAGGCAGGACTCGGCAGGGCGGTGGTGTTATACAACAGGCAGGACTCGGCAGGGTGGTGGTGTTATACAGCAGGCAGGACTCGGCAAGGTGGTGGTGTTATACAGCAGGCAGGACTCGGCGGGGCGGTGGTGGTGTTATACAGCAGGCAGGACTCGGCAGGGTGGTGGTGTTAGACAGCAGGCAGGACTCGGCGTGGTGGTGTTATACAGCAGGCAGGACTCGGCGGGGCGGTGGTGGTGTTATACAGCAGGCAGGACTCGGCGGGGCGGTGGTGTTATACAGCAGGCAGGACTCGGCAGGGTGGTGGTGTTATACAGCAGACAGGACTCGGCGGGGCGATGGTGGTGTTATACAGCAGGCAGGACTCGGCAGGGTGGTGTTATACAGCAGGCAGGACTCGGCGGGGAGGTGGTGTTAGACAGCAGTCAGGACTCGGCAGGGTGGTGGTGTTATACAGCAGTCAGGACTCGGCAGGGTGGTGGTGTTAGACAGCAGTCAGGACTCAGCGGGGCGGTGGTGTTATACAGCAGGCAGGACTCGGCAGGGTGGTGGTGTTATACAGCTGGCAGGACTCGGCAGGGTGGTGGTGTTAGACAGCAGGCAGGACTCGGCAGGGTGGTGGTGTTATACAGCAGGCAGGACTCGGCAGGGTGGTGGTGTTAGACAGCAGTCAGGACTCGGCAGGGTGGTGGTGTTATGTAGCAGGCAGGACTCGGCAGGGCGGTGGTGTTATACAGCAGGCAGGACTCGGCAGGGTGGTGGTGTTATACAGCAGGCAGGACTCGGCAGGGTGGTGGTGTTAGACAGCAGTCAGTACTCGGCAGGGTGGTGGTGTTATACAGCAGACAGGACTCGGCAGGGTGGTGGTGTTATACAGCAGGCAGGACTCGGCGGGGCGGTGGTGTTATACAGCAGACTGGACTCGGCGGGGCGGTGGTGGTGTTATACAGCAGGCAGGACTCGGCAGGGTGGTGTTATACAGCAGGCAGGACTCGGCAGGGTGGTGGTGTTATACAGCAGTCAAGACTCGGCAGGGTGGTGGTGTTATACAGCAGGCAGGACTCGGCGGGGCGGTGGTGTTAGACAGCAGACAGGAGTCGGCGGGGTGGTGGTGTTATGTAGCAGGCAGGACTCGGCGGGGCGGTGGTGTTAGACAGCAGTCAGGACTCGGCAGGGTGGTGGTGTTAGACAGCAGGCAGGACTCGGCAGGGTGGTGGTGTTATACAGCAGACAGGACTCGGCAGGGTGGTGGTGTTATACAGCAGGCAGGACTCGGCGGGGCGGTGGTGTTATACAGCAGGCAGGACTCGGCGGGGCGGTGGTGTTATACAGCAGGCAGGACTCGGCGGGGCGGTGGTGGTGTTATACAGCAGGCAAGACTCGGCAGGGTGGTGTTATACAGCAGGCAGGACTCGGCGGGGCGGTGGTGTTATACAGCAGGCAGGGCGGTGGTGTTAGACAGCAGGCAGGACTCGGCGGGGCGGTGGTGGTGTTATGTAGCAGGCAGGACTCAGCGGGGCGGTGGTGTTATACAGCAGGCAGGACTCGGCTGGGTGGTGGTGGTGTTATGTAGCAGGCAGGACTCGGCTGGGTGGTGGTGTTATACAGCAGACAGGACTCGGCGGGGCGGTGGTGGTGTTATACAGCAGGCAGGACTCGGCAGGGTGGTGTTATACAGCAGGCAGGACTCGGCGGGGCGGTGGTGTTATGTAGCAGTCAGGACTCGGAAGGGTGGTGGTGTTATATAGCAGGCAGGACTCAGCAGGGTGGTGGTGTTAGACAGCAGACAGGACTCGGCGGGGCGGTGGTGTTATACAGCAGGCAGGACTCGGCAGGGTGGTGGTGTTATACAGCAGGCAGGACTCGGCAGGGTGGTGGTGTTAGACAGCAGTCAGGACTCGGCAGGGTGGTGGTGTTATGTAGCAGGCAGGACTCGGCAGGGCGGTGGTGTTATACAGCAGGCAGGACTCGGCAGGGTGATGGTGTTAGACAGCAGACAGGACTCGGCGGGGCGGTGGTGTTATACAGCAGGCAGGACTCGGCAGGTTGGTGGTGTTATACAGCAGGCAGGACTCGGCAGGGTGGTGGTGTTAGACAGCAGTCAGGACTCGGCAGGGTGGTGGTGTTATACAGCAGACAGGACTCGGCAGGGTGGTGGTGTTATACAGCAGACAGGACTCGGCAGGGTGGTGGTGTTATACAGCAGGCAGGACTCGGCGGGGCGGTGGTGGTGTTATACAGCAGGCAGGACTCGGCAGGGTGGTGTTATACAGCAGGCAGGACTCGGCGGGGCGGTGGTGTTATACAGCAGGCAGGACTCGGCGGGGCGGTGGTGGTGTTATACAGCAGGCAGGACTCGGCAGGGTGGTGTTATACAGCAGGCAGGACTCGGCGGGGCGGTGGTGTTAGACAGCAGTCAGAAGTCGGCGGGGCGGTGGTGTTAGACAGCAGTCACGACTCGGCAGGGTGGTGGTGTTAGAGAGCAGTCAGGACTCGGCAGGGTGGTGGTGTTATACAGCAGTCAGGACTTGGCAGGGTGGTGGTGTTATACAGCAGACAGGACTCGGCGGGGCGTTGGTGGTGTTATGTAGCAGGCAGGACTCGGCAGGGCGGTGGTGTTAGACAGCAGACCGGACTCGGCAGGGCGGTGGTGTTAGACAGCAGACAGGACTCGGCGGGGCGGTGGTGTTATACAGCAGGCAGGACTCGGCGGGGCGGTGGTGTTAGACAGCAGTCAGGACTCGGCAGGGTGGTGGTGTTAGACAGCAGTCAGGACTCGGCGGGGCGGTGATGTTAGACAGCAGACAGGAGTCGGCGGGGTGGTGGTGTTATGTAGCAGGCAGGACTCGGCGGGGCGGTGTTGTTAGACAGCAGTCAGGACTCGGCAGGGTGGTGGTGTTAGACAGCAGGCAGGACTCGGCAGGGTGGTGGTGTTATACAGCAGACAGGACTCGGCAGGGTGGTGGTGTTATACAGCAGGCAGGACTCGGCGGGGCGGTGGTGTTATACAGCAGGCAGGACTCGGCGGGGCGGTGGTGTTATACAGCACGCAGGACTCGGCGGGGCGGTGGTGGTGTTATACAGCAGGCAAGACTCGGCAGGGTGGTGTTATACAGCAGGCAGGACTCGGCGGGGCGGTGGTGTTAGACAGCAGGCAGGGCGGTGGTGTTAGACAGCAGGCAGGACTCGGCGGGGCGGTGGTGGTGTTATGTAGCAGGCAGGAGTCGGCGGGGCGGTGGTGTTATACAGCAGGCAGGACTCGGCTGGGTGGTGGTGGTGTTATGTAGCAGGCAGGACTCGGCTGGGTGGTGGTGTTATACAGCAGACAGGACTCGGCGGGGCGGTGGTGGTGTTATACAGCAGGCAGGACTCGGCAGGGTGGTGTTATACAGCAGGCAGGACTCGGCGTGGCGGTGGTGTTATGTAGCAGTCAGGACTCGGAAGGGTGGTGGTGTTATATAGCAGGCAGGACTCAGCAGGGTGGTGGTGTTAGACAGCAGACAGGACTCGGCGGGGCGGTGGTGTTATACAGCAGGCAGGACTCGGCAGGGTGGTGGTGTTATACAGCAGGCAGGACTCGGCAGGGTGGTGGTGTTAGACAGCAGTCAGGACTCGGCAGGGTTGTGGTGTTATGTAGCAGGCAGGACTCGGCAGGGCGGTGGTGTTATACAGCAGGCAGGACTCGGCAGGGTGATGGTGTTAGACAGCAGACAGGACTCGGCGGGGCGGTGGTGTTATACAGCAGGCAGGACTCGGCAGGTTGGTGGTGTTATACAGCAGGCAGGACTCGGCAGGGTGGTGGTGTTAGACAGCAGTCAGGACTCGGCAGGGTGGTGGTGTTATACAGCAGACAGGACTCGGCAGGGTGGTGGTGTTATACAGCAGACAGGACTCGGCAGGGTGGTGGTGTTATACAGCAGGCAGGACTCGGCGGGGCGGTGGTGGTGTTATACAGCAGGCAGGACTCGGCAGGGTGGTGTTATACAGCAGGCAGGACTCGGCGGGGCGGTGGTGTTATACAGCAGGCAGGACTCGGCGGGGCGGTGGTGGTGTTATACAGCAGGCAGCACTCGGCAGGGTGGTGTTATACAGCAGGCAGGACTCGGCGGGGCGGTGGTGTTAGACAGCAGTCAGAACTCGGCGGGGCGGTGGTGTTATACAGCAGACAGGACTCGGCGGGGCGGTGGTGTTATACAGCAGGCAGGACTCGGCGGGGCGGTGGTGTTAGACAGCAGTCACGACTCGGCAGGGTGGTGGTGTTAGAGAGCAGTCAGGACTCGGCAGGGTGGTGGTGTTATACAGCAGTCAGGACTTGGCAGGGTGGTGGTGTTATACAGCAGACAGGACTCGGCGGGGCGTTGGTGGTGTTATGTAGCAGGCAGGACTCGGCAGGGCGGTGGTGTTAGACAGCAGACCGGACTCGGCAGGGCGGTGGTGTTAGAGAGCAGACAGGACTCGGCGGGGCGGTGGTGTTATACAGCAGGCAGGACTCGGCGGGGCGGTGGTGTTAGACAGCAGTCAGGACTCGGCAGGGTGGTGGTGTTAGACAGCAGTCAGGACTCGGCAGGGTGGTGGTGTTAGCAGTCAGGACTCGGCAGGGTGGTGTTGTTATACAGCAGTCAGGACTCGGCAGGGTGGTGGTGTTATACAGCAGACAGGACTCGGCGGGGCGGTGGTGGTGTTATGTAGCAGGCAAGACTCGGCGGGGCGGTGGTGTTAGACAGCAATCAGTACTCGGCAGGGTGGTGGTGTTATACAGCAGGCAGGACTCGGCAGGGTGGTGGTGTTATACAGCAGGCAGGACTCGGCAGGGTGGTGGTGTTATACAGCTGTCAGGACTCGGCGGGGCGGTGGTGGTGTTATGTAGCAGGCAGGACTCGGCGGGGCGGTGGTGTTAGACAGCAGTCAGGACTCGGCAGGGTGGTGGTGTTATACAGCAGACAGGACTCGGCGGGGCGGTGGTGGTGTTATGAAGCAGGCAGGACTCGGCGGGGCGGTGGTGTTAGACAGCAATCAGGACTCGGCAGGGTGGTGGTGTTATACAGCAGGCACGACTCGGCAGGGTGGTGGTGTTATACAGCAGGCAGGACTCGGCAGGGTGGTGGTGTTAGACAGCAGTCAGGACTCGGCAGGGTGGTGGTGTTATGTAGCAGGCAGGACTCGGCAGGGCGGTGGTGTTATACAGCAGGCAGGACTCGGCAGGGTGATGGTGTTAGACAGCAGACAGGACTCGGCGGGGCGGTGGTGTTATACAGCAGGCAGGACTCGGCAGGTTGGTGGTGTTATACAGCAGGCAGGACTCGGCAGGGTGGTGGTGTTAGACAGCAGTCAGGACTCGGCAGGGTGGTGGTGTTATACAGCAGACAGGACTCGGCAGGGTGGTGGTGTTATACAGCAGACAGGACTCGGCAGGGTGGTGGTGTTATACAGCAGGCAGGACTCGGCGGGGCGGTGGTGGTGTTATACAGCAGGCAGGACTCGGCAGGGTGGTGTTATACAGCAGGCAAGACTCGGCGGGGCGGTGGTGTTATACAGCAGGCAGGACTCGGCGGGGCGGTGGTGGTGTTATACAGCAGGCAGGACTCGGCAGGGTGGTGTTATACAGCAGGCAGGACTCGGCGGGGCGGTGGTGTTAGACAGCAGTCAGAACTCGGCGGGGCGGTGGTGTTATACAGCAGACAGGACTCGGCGGGGCGGTGGTGTTATACAGCAGGCAGGACTCGGCGGGGCGGTGGTGTTAGACAGCAGTCACGACTCGGCAGGGTGGTGGTGTTAGAGAGCAGTCAGGACTCGGCAGGGTGGTGGTGTTATACAGCAGTCAGGACTTGGCAGGGTGGTGGTGTTATACAGCAGACAGGACTCGGCGGGGCGTTGGTGGTGTTATGTAGCAGGCAGGACTCGGCAGGGCGGTGGTGTTAGACAGCAGACCGGACTCGGCAGGGCGGTGGTTTTAGACAGCAGACAGGACTCGGCGGGGCGGTGGTGTTATACAGCAGGCAGGACTCGGCGGGGCGGTGGTGTTAGACAGCAGTCAGGACTCGGCAGGGTGGTGGTGTTAGACAGCAGTCAGGACTCGGCAGGGTGGTGGTGTTAGCAGTCAGGACTCGGCAGGGTGGTGTTGTTATACAGCAGTCAGGACTCGGCAGGGTGGTGGTGTTATACAGCAGACAGGACTCGGCGGGGCGGTGGTGGTGTTATGTAGCAGGCAAGACTCGGCGGGGCGGTGGTGTTAGACAGCAATCAGGACTCGGCAGGGTGGTGGTGTTATACAGCAGGCAGGACTCGGCAGGGTGGTGGTGTTATACAGCAGGCAGGACTCGGCAGGGTGGTGGTGTTATACAGCTGTCAGGACTCGGCGGGGCGGTGGTGGTGTTATGTAGCAGGCAGAACTCGGCGGGGCGGTGGTGTTAGACAGCAGTCAGGACTCGGCAGGGTGGTGGTGTTATACAGCAGACAGGACTCGGCGGGGCGGTGGTGGTGTTATGTAGCAGGCAGGACTCGGCGGGGCGGTGGTGTTAGACAGCAATCAGGACTCGGCAGGGTGGTGGTGTTATACAGCAGGCACGACTCGGCAGGGTGGTGGTGTTATACAGCAGGCAGGACTCGGCAGGGTGGTGGTGTTATACAGCTGTCAGGACTCGGCGGGGCGGTGGTGGTGTTATGTAGCAGGCAGGACTCGGCGGGGCGGTGGTGTTAGACAGCAGTCAGGACTCGGCAGGGTGGTGGTGTTATGCAGCAGGCAGGACTCGGCAGGGTGGTGGTGTTAGACAGCAGTCAGGACTCGGCAGGGTGGTGGTGTTATACAGCAGGCAGGACTCGGCAGGGCGGTGGTGTTATACAGCAGACAGGACTCGGCAGGGTGGTGGTGTTATACAGCTGTCAGGACTCGGCGGGGCGGTGGTGGTGTTATGTAGCAGGCAGGACTCGGCGGGGCGGTGGTATACAGCAGACAGGACTCGGCAGGGTGGTGGTGTTATACAGCAGGCAGGACTCGGCGGGGCGGTGGTGTTAGACAGCAATCAGGACTCGGCAGGGTGGTGGTGTTATACAGCAGGCAGGACTCGGCAGGGTGGTGGTGTTATACAGCAGGCAGGACTCGGCAGGGTGGTGGTGTTATACAGCTGTCAGGACTCGGCGGGGCGGTGGTGGTGTTATGTAGCAGGCAGGACTCGGCGGGGCTGGTGGTGTTAGACAGCAGTCAGGACTCGGCAGGGTGGTGGTGTTATACAGCAGGCAGGACTCGGCAGGGTGGTGGTGTTAGACAGCAGTCAGGACTCGGCCTGGTGGTGGTGTTATACAGCAGGCAGGACTCGGCGGGGCGGTGGTGTTATACAGCAGGCAGGACTCGGCGGGGCGGCGGTGGTGTTATACAGCAGGCAGGACTCGGCGGGGCGGTGGTGTTAGACAGCAGACAGGACTCGGCAGGGTGGTGGTGTTATACAGCAGGCAGGACTCGGCAGGGTGGTGGTGTTAGACAGCAGTCAGGACTCGGCGGGGCGGTGGTGGTGTTATACAGCAGGCAGGACTCGGCAGGGTGGTGGTGTTATACAGCAGGCAGGACTCGGCGGGGCGGTGGTGGTGTTATACAGCAGGCAGGACTCGGCGGAGCGGTGGTGTTATACAGCAGGCAGGACTCGGCGGGGCGGCGGTGGTGTTATACAGCAGACAGGACTCGGCAGGGTGGTGGTGTTATACAGCAGGCAGGACTCGGCAGGGTGGTGGTGTTAGACAGCAGTCAGGACTCGGCGGGGCGGTGGTGGTGTTATACAGCAGGCAGGACTCGGCAGGGTGGTGGTGTTATACAGCAGGCAGGACTCGGCGGGGCGGTGGTGGTGTTATACAGCAGGCAGGACTCGGCGGGGCGGTGGTGTTATACAGCAGGCAGGACTCGGCGGGGCGGCGGTGGTGTTATACAGCAGGCAGGACTCGGCGGGGCGGTGGTGTTATACAGCAGGCAGGACTCGGCGGGGCGGCGGTGGTGTTATACAGCAGGCAGGACTCGGCGGGGCGGTGGTGTTAGACAGCAGTCAGGACTCGGCGGGGCGGCGGTGGTGTTATACATCAGGCAGGACTCGGCGGGGCGGCGGTGGTGTTATACAGCAGGCAGGACTCGGCGGGGCGGTGGTGTTAGACAGCAGTCAGGACCCCCTCTCACTGTGGCGACGATGCTGTGACATAAATGTAGGTGTTGGGGCTGCTCCGCTCTTTTCACCAGTACTGGGGTTAGGTCTCTTGGTGATACTCTTACATTCTGTTCTCTTGGGCTGGGGAGTAATTTGCATCTTTTCTTTTTTGGTAGGCCGCAGCTTGCAACGCGACTTTTGGCTCACAAGATACAGTCTCCTCAAGAATGGGAAGCGATGCAAGCGCTGACGGTGAGGAGCGACCATAACTTTCTTATTAGTCTGTCTGACAGCGGGTGCCGACCTGAATAGTTAACGTGTCCTTGTGTAATATCATCACTGCTTCTCTATTCATGTTGTGCGTCTTTCCTCATTGACATGTCCTGTTAGGCTATGTTGACACGTTGTGTTTTTGCTGCTTTTTTTTTATGCTAATTAAAATGTGCTTGTTGCAGTACCAGCAAAAGCTATGAGATTTCCTAAATTTCATGCACACAGTTTTTTTTTCCTGACTGAATTGTATAAGTGCAGCATGTCACATGTTTGCAGCGATTTTTCACCTATAGAAAGCAACGAGTAAGTGCAAAAATGCAGATATCAGGCTTTGCTGTGTTTTTTAGTGCAGAAAACTCAGGAACAGGCAGTAAACTGTATCAGCATGCACAACAGACAAATGTACCTGAAAAACCCAGCAAAATCTGCTTTTTTTTTAAGCAGCTTTACTGCCAAGAGAGCAGGTTTTGCCTGTAGAAAAAATGCAGCAAAAACGCAACTTGTGAACATAGCCTTAGGAGACCTGTCGTTAAAAAATACCTCAGCTATTCCAGCAGTGGATTAAAATATAAGAAATAAATATATAAAATTAATTTATCTTTTTAAAAGTAAAAAAAAAATAAACATATTTGGTATCGCCGCATTTGGAAATGGCCGATTTAAATAAGGAATGTAAAAAAGAAATCAAGCTAGCAAAGTTATCTATAGAGAAACAAATTGCCAGCGACATTAAAATAAATCCCAAAAGATATAAATGCATCAATGCCAAAAAGAAAAAAAACAGAAGGTATCGGCCCCTTAAAAGACAATAATAAGATAATTATAGAGGACAAAGAAAAGGCTGAGATATTAAACAGTCATGTCTCGTTCGTGTTCAGCAATGAACTGTCTGTTCCAGGGATCTTTCAACAGGGCAAAAGTCAAAGTTCACCACCTGATATAACAAGTTTATCACAAAAAGAAGTTCGCCTGCGTCTGAGTAAATTAAACATTGACTAATCCCCCGGCCCAGATGGCATTCATCCATGGATACTGAGGGAATTAAGCTCAGTAATTGACAGACCGCTGTATCTCATATTCTTAGACTCTCTTGTAACATGGATAGAGGATAGCCGAATGGTACCGATATTTAAAAAAGATAAGAAGGGGGATCCTGGTGTGAAGACATGGGGTCTTCCGTGGGAGTAATATCACTCAGACAACACATGGAGAGGGTAAAACAGCGTGACAATCCTTTACTGACCCACAAAGCGGAGAATAAAATGCCCAAGATGGTGGAACATTACACAGTCTCACCCTTCCTTCTCCGCCCGCCTGGGAAAGAACAGCCGTGACTTTGGGACTTCCAGGGCTGACTACCTCAACCAGTGGCCCCCCACAAAGAGAAGGTGGGGGCCCGCCAAATAATATGTGTGTGTGTGTGTGTGTATATATATATATATATATATATATATATATATATATATATATATATATATATATATATATATATATATATATATATATATATATATATATATATATATATATATACACTGCTTAAAAAACTAAAGGGACCCCTGAAATCCCCCCTCCTAGATGTGAATGAATGAAATCTTCTCAGTGAATACTTTGTTCTGTAGAAAGCAGAATGTGCTGATAACAAAATCACCCAAAAATCATCAATGGAAATCACATTTATTAACCAATGGAGGCCTGGATGTGGAGTCACCCCCAAAATTACAGTGGAAAAACACACTACATCCAACTGTGATGTAATGTCCTTAAAACAAGTCACAATGAGGCTGAGTATTGTGTGTGGCCTCCACGTGCCTGTATGACCTCCCTACAACGCCTGGACATGCTCCTGATGAGGCTGAGTATTGTGTGTGGCCTCCACGTGCCTGTATGACCTCCCTACAACGCCTGGGCATGCTCCTGATGAGGCTGAGTATTGTGTGTGGCCTCCACGTGCCTGTATGACCTCCCTACAACGCCTGGGCATGCTCCTGATGAGGCCGAGTATCGTATGTGGCCTCCACGTGCCTGTATGACCTCCCTACAACGCCTGGGCGTGCTCCTAATAAGGCTGAGTATTGTGTGTGGCCTCCACGTGCCTGTATGACCTCCCTAGAACACCTGGGCGTGCTCCTGATGAGGCTGAGTATTGTGTGTGGCCTCCACGTGCCTGTATGACCTCCCTACAACGCCTGGGCATGCTCCTGATGAGGCTGAGTATTGTGTGTGGCCTCCACGTGCCTGTATGACCTCCCTACAATGCCTGGGCATGCTCCTGATGAGGCTGAGTATTGTGTGTGGCCTCCACGTGCCTGTATGACCTCCCTACAACGCCTGGGCATGCTCCTGATGAGGCTGAGTATTGTGTGTGGCCTCCACGTGCCTGTATGACCTCCCTACAATGCCTGGGCATGCTCCTGATGAGGCTGAGTATTGTGTGTGGCCTCCACGTGCCTGTATGACCTCCCTACAACGCCTGGGCATGCTCCTGATGAGGCTCAGTATTGTGTGTGGCCTCCACGTGCCTATATGACCTCCCTACAACGCCTGGGCATGCTCCTGATGAGGCTGAGTATTGTGTGTGGCCTCCACGTGCCTGTATGACCTCCCTACAACGCCTGGGCATGCTCCTGATGAGGCTGAGTATTGTATGTGGCCTCCACGTGCCTGTATGACCTCCCTACAACGCCTGGGCATGCTCCTGATGAGGCTCAGTATTGTGTGTGGCCTCCACGTACCTGTATGACCTCCCTACAACGCCTGGGCATGCTCCTGATGAAGCTGAGTATTGTGTGTGGCCTCCACGTGCCTGTATGACCTCCCTACAACGCCTGGGCATGCTCCTGATGAGGCTCAGTATTGTGTGTGGCCTCCACGTGCCTGTATGACCTCCCTACAACGCCTGGGCATGCTCCTGATGAGGCTGAGTATTGTGTGTGGCCTCCACGTGCCTGTATGACCTCCCTACAACGCCTGGGCATGCTCCTGATGAGGCTGAGTATTGTGTGTGGCCTCCACGTGCCTGTATGACCTCCCTACAACGCCTGGGCATGCTCCTGATGAGGCTGAGTATTGTGTGTGGCCTCCACGTGCCTGTATGACCTCCCTACAACGCCTGGGCATGCTCCTGATGAGGCTGAGTATTGTGTGTGGCCTCCACGTGCCTGTATGACCTCCCTACAACGCCTGGGCATGCTCCTGATGAGGCTGAGTATTGTGTGTGGCCTCCATGTGCCTGTATGACCTCCCTACAACGCCTGGGCATGCTCCTGATGAGGCTGAGTATTGTGTGTGGCCTCCACGTGCCTGTATGACCTCCCTACAACGCCTGGGCATGCTCCTGATGAGGCTGAGTATTGTGTGTGGCCTCCACGTGCCTGTATGACCTCCCTACAACGCCTCGGCATGCTCCTGATGAGGCTGAGTATTGTGTGTGGCCTCCACGTGCCTGTATGACCTCCCTACAATGCCTGGGCATGCTCCTGATGAGGCTGAGTATTGTGTGTGGCCTCCACGTGCCTGTATGACCTCCCTACAATGCCTGAGCATGCTCCTGATGAGGCTGAGTATTGTGTGTGGCCTCCACGTGCCTGTATGACCTCCCTACAACGCCTGGGCATGCTCCTGATGAGGCTGAGTATTGTGTGTGGCCTCCACCTGCCTGTATGACCTCCCTAGAACGCCTGGGCATGCTCCTGATGAGGCTGAGTATTGTGTGTGGCCTCCACGTGCCTGTATGACCTCCCTACAACGCCTGGGCATGCTCCTGATGAGGCTGAGTATTGTGTGTGGCCTCCACGTGCCTGTATGACCTCCCTACAACGCCTGGGCATGCTCCTGATGAGGTTGCGGATGGTCTCCTGTGGGATCTCCTACCAGACCTGCATAAAGCATCCGCCAAGTCCTGGACAGTCTGTGGTGCAACGTGACGTTGGTGGATGGAGCGAGACATGATGTCCCAGATGTGCTCAATCGGATTCAGGTCTGGGGAACGGGCGGCCAGTCCATAGCTTCATTGCCTTCATCTTGCAGGAACTGCTGACACACTCCAGCCACATGAGGTCTGGCATTGTCCTGTATTAGGAGGAACCCAGGGCCAACCGCACCAGCATATGGTCTCACAAGGGGTCTGAGGATCTCATCTCGGTACCTAATGGCAGTCAGGCTACCTCTGGCGAGCACATGGAGGGCTGTGCGGCCCTCCAAAGAAATGCCACCCCACACCATTACTGACCCACTGCCAAACCGGTCATGCTGAAGGATGTTGCAGGCAGCAGATCGCTCTCCACGGCGTCTCCAGACTCTGTCACGTCTGTCACATGTGCTCAGTGTGAACCTGCTTTCATCTGTGAAGAGCACAGTACAGACCAAAAGTTTGGACACACCTCATTTAAAGATTTTTCTGTATTTTCATGACTATGAAAATTGTACATTCACACTGAAGGCATCAAAACTATGAATTACCACATGTGGAATTATACACTTAACAAAAAAGTGTGAAACAACTGAAAATATGTCTTATATTCTAGGTTCTTCACAGTAGCCGCCTTCTGCTTTGATGACTGCTTTGCACACTCTCGGCATTCTCTTGATGAGCTTCAAGAGGTAGTCACCATAAATGGTTTTCACTTCACAGGTGTGCCCTGTCAGGTTTAATAAGTGGGATTTCTTGCCTTATAAATGGGGTTGGGACCATCAGTTGTGTTGTGCAGAAGTCTGGTGGATACACAGCTGATAGTCCTACTGAATAGACGGTTAGAATTTGTATTATGGCAAGAAAAAAGCAGCTAAATAAAGAAAAACCAGTGGCCATCATTACTTTAAGAAATGAAGGTCAGTCAGTCAGAAAAATTGGGAAATCTTTGAAAGTGTCCCCAAGTGCAGTTGCAAAAACCATCAAGCGCTACAAAGAAACTGGCTCACATGAGGACCGCCCCAGGAAAGGAAGACCAAGAGTCACCTCTGTTTCTGAGGACAAGTTTATCCGAGTCACCAGCCTCAGAAATCGCAGTTTAACAGCAGCTCAGATTAGAGACCAGGTCAATGCCACACAGAGTTCTAGCAGCAGACACATCTCTACAACAACTGTTAAGAGGAGACTTTGTGCAGCAGGCCTTCATGGTAAAATAGCTGCTAGGAAACCACTGCTAAGGACAGGTAACAAGCAGAAGAGACTGGTTTGGGCTAAAGAACACAAGGAATGGACATTAGACCAGTGGAAATCTGTGCTTTGGTCTGATGAGTCCAAATTTGAGATCTTTGGTTCCAACCACCGTGTCTTTGTGCGATGCAGAAAAGGTGAACGGATGGACTCTACATGCCTGGTTCCCACCGTGAAGCATGGAGGAGGAGGTGTGATGGTGTCGGGGGGCTTTGCTGGTGACACTGTTGGGGATTTATTCAAAATTGAAGGCATACTGAACCAGCATGGCTACCACAGCATCTTACAGCGGCATGCTATTCCATCCGGTTTGCGTTTAGTTGGACCATCATTTATTTTTCAACAGGACAATGACCCCAAACACAACTCCAGGCTGTGTAAGGGCTATTTGACCAAGAAGGAGAGTGATGGGGTGCTACGCTAGATGACCTGGCCCCCACAGTCACCAGACCAATCGAGATGGTTTGGGGTGAGCTGGACCGCAGAGTGAAGGCAAAAGGGCCAACAAGTGCTAAGCATCTCTGGGAACTCCTTCAAGATTGTTGGAAGACCATTTCCGGTGACTACCTCTTGAAGCTCATGAAGAGAATGCCAAGAGTGTGCAAAGCAGTCATCAAAGCAAAAGGTGGCTACTGTGAAGAACCTAGAATATAAGACATATTTTCAGTTGTTTCACACTTTTTTGTTCAGTATATAATTCCACATGTGTTAATTCATAGTTTTGATGCCTTCAGTGTGAATGTACAATTTTCATAGTCATGAAAATACAGAAAAATCTTTAAATGAGAAGGTGTGTCCAAACTTTTGGGCTGTACTCTATCTATCTATCTATCTATCTATCTATATATATATATATTAAATGTGTGCGTGTCTGAATATTTATATATATAATATATGTGTGTGTGTATATATACTGTATATGTGTGTGTGTGTCTTTGTGTGTATATATGCGGTATATATATGTGTGTGTGTATATATCCTGTGTGTATATATATATATATGTGTGTGTGTGTGTATATACTGTATATGTGTGTGTGTGTATATATACTGTGTGTGTGTATATATACTGTGTGTATATACTGTATATATGTGTGTATATACTGTATATGTGTGTGTATATATACTGTGTGTGTGTGTATATATACTGTGTTTGTGTGTGTGTATATATACTGTGTGTGTGTGTATATATACTGTGTGTGTGTGTGTATATATACTGTGTGTGTGTATATATACTGTGTGTGTGTGTGTGTGTATATATACTGTATATGTGTGTGTATATATACTGTGTGTGTGTATATATACTGTATATATGTGTGTGTGTGTATATATACTGTGTGTGTGTATATATACTGTGTGTGTGTGTGTGTGTGTATATATACTGTGTGTGTGTATATATACTGTGTGTGTGTGTTTATATATACTGTATGTGTGTGTGTATATATACTGTGTGTGTGTGTGTGTATATATACTGTGTGTGTGTGTGTATATATACTGTGTGTGTGTATATATACTCTGTGTGTGTGTGTATATATACTGTGTGTGTGTGTATATATACTCTGTGTGTGTGTGTATATATACTGTGTGTGTGTGTGTGTGTGTATATATACTGTGTGTGTGTATATATACTGTGTGTGTGTGTATATACTGTGTGTGTGTATATATACTGTATGTGTGTGTGTGTGTGTATATATACTGTATGTGTGTGTGTGTGTATATATACTGTGTGTGTGTGTATATATACTGTGTGTGTGTGTATATATATATATACTGTGTGTGTGTGTGTGTGTGTATATATACTGTGTGTGTATATATACTGTGTGTGTGTGTGTGTATATATACTGTGTGTGTGTGTGTATATATACTGTGTGTGTGTGTGTATATATATATACTCTGTGTGTGTGTATATATACTGTGTGTGTGTATATATACTGTGTGTGTGTGTGTGTATATATACTCTGTGTGTGTGTGTGTATATATACTGTGTGTGTGTGTGTATATATACTCTGTGTGTGTGTATATATACTCTGTGTATGTGTGTGTATATATACTGTATGTGTGTGTGTGTGTATATATACTGTATGTGTGTGTGTGTGTGTGTATATATACTGTATGTGTGTGTGTGTGTGTGTATATATACTGTATGTGTGTGTGTGTGTATATATACTGTGTGTGTGTATATATACTCTGTGTGTGTGTGTGTGTGTGTGTATATATACTGTATGTGTGTGTATATATACTGTATGTGTGTGTGTGTGTGTGTATATATACTGTATGTGTGTGTGTGTGTGTATATATACTGTATGTGTGTGTGTGTGTATATATACTTGTCAGGCAAAAGGTATTTTTGCCCGAGTTATAAAAATGAGAGATGTTTTAAAAAGGAAAACCCCCACCCCCTATCTGTTTGTAAGTGAAGACATAGAACTCACTTTTGCTTTTCCCCAAACCAGGAATTTTTATGACCCGCCATAAAACCTCAGTCCAGGGCAAGCACTGGTACAAACCGGAAAATCCCTCCAATAAATCCCATTGTTTAATTGTACAAACGTTTTATGCCAATTTTAATCATGCACAGGTCTGACAGAAACATCAGAACCACGTTTTTTGAATGCTTACCTTTTTCCCATTACAATAGTATAACTTGCATAACTGAGGAATGACCGGGAACTGAGATAATGGATTCTGAGATTCTGAGCATCATAGAGGTTTCATATTTAATATCTATCTTCATGAATATTGGTGACGGTCAAGATGATGTCTCCCTCTTGGATGTGGAACCCCCCACACCAAGATATGGAATCTGAAGGATTTTTTAGGTCTTCTGCAGCTGGGTAAATGTAAGGTAAATAAGGGGTGTCTCCCAGAGTTTTGGCTGCTTGCTAAAAACCAGATCGGCCATTTTTCAAGCCATTCTTCTCAGGGACGTCGAACGTACGCATATCACGCGGCGTAAGAAGAATCACCTCTAATTTCCGGGGAGCCGTCCCCCCCACAGAATCTGAGACCATCACCTCGTGGCGCAGGTTTTGCTATTACTTATCCCTTTTATTTTAATAACTGTTGATGCATACATGTAAATTGTCTCCTTTATAATATCTTGTATATATTTTGTAAACACTGCCCCCTTTGGGAGTAAATCATTAATTATTTACCAGCTTCGTTCTTCTTGTCGTATGTCGAGCAAACACGTTCCTCACTCGCTAATTCACGTTACCTAACGGGTACCCGATCCACCTGTTAAGCGATCGGTGGTGGCAGTATACCAGTATTTATGTGATATTGTGGTTTGAGGGTGGCTGGTCGGAGGTATATATACGTTCCTGGAAGGAACTGGTGGTATATATACGTCCTGTCACATCACGTGCCGCAATAGTCGATATAAATTAGAGCAGCTGCACCCGTGCTTCTCCTCGGTCAATACCGTGTTTGACCAGCAGGATAAGGGGGCGCCAGAGAGCTGCAAGGTCTGACCCAAGTGGGTGTCGTTTTCATGACAAATTGGTGGCAGCGGTGGGATCATAGGACATTAGTGATCTGGTTTGAGCAATCATTCCTCTCACTAAAAACTTGCACAAAAGTTTTGAAGATCGAACTCAGTGTTTATTAGATCTGAGACATTACTGTATGTGTAGCAGTTGCCCCTACCCTTCTTCGTTTTTCTTTTCTATTTTTATTTTGGTGATCATGGTCGTAGTTGGGGAGTCCTGGTATCACCAGCAGAAAAAGGACACTCTTATTGGAATATGTATAATCAAAGGCATTGACCCCCTCGCAAAAAGCAGAGAACAAATGATTTCTGAACTGTTACAAGATGCTGCAGAGCCCGTCCGACAGCAGAGCCCTGATGAGGGGGCGGCCAGCCAAGGCCCGGATGGCGCTGCTGCAGGGGTCCAACCGGTGATTGCCAGCCATACCCGCAACCAGGGTAGTGTGGACCCCCACCTGCAGATGGCCTTGGAGGAGCTCGCCACAGACGATCGTGAAGGACGACTGCAGCTGATCCTGAAATTCCAGGAGCGAGCAGAGCAACAGGCCCAAGCTGACCGAGAGGAGCGACAAGCCCAAGCTCACCGAGAGGCTGCTGAACGACAAGCCCAAGCTGACCGAGAGGCTGCTGAGCGACAAGCCCAAGCTGACCGACAACACCAGCTGGAGCTAGCCCGGATTCAGAAGGAGTCGCCCTCTACGCAGACCCGTGAGTCCAACAGTGCCAGCTGCTTTAAACCTCGTCCTGAGCACTTCCCTGTGATGGAAAAGGATGGGGACTTGGACACATTTCTGCGAGGCTTTGAAAAGGCCTGCAGGCAGTATCAGCTGCCCACCGACCAATGGGCAAGATATTTAACTCCAGGGCTCCGAGGAAAAGCCTTGGAGGTGTTCGCTTCCCTCCCTCGAGAACAAGATGGAGACTATGAGGCCGTCAAGCAGGCCCTGATAAAAAAGTACCAGCTGACTCCGGAGGTTTACCGGAAAAAGTTCAGAACCCTCCAACATGGACCACATGACACCTACAGCGATGTGGTAGACGGGCTCAGAACCAACTTTGAGCAGTGGATCCAAGGACTGTCAGCGACCACCTTTGAGCAGCTAAAGGACCTGATGGTGA
This sequence comes from Phyllobates terribilis, assembly GCF_046119375.1. Lineage (NCBI taxonomy): Eukaryota > Metazoa > Chordata > Amphibia > Anura > Dendrobatidae > Phyllobates > Phyllobates terribilis. The sequence continues at coordinate 395,013,076 of NW_027362768.1, read as the reverse complement.
AAGACCAGTTCCTGCATCTGTGTCCGACTGAGGTACGGCAGTTCGTGATGGATCGGGAGCCACCTGATGCCAATAAAGCAGCGCAGATCGCAGATACCTACGAGGCTAACCGGAGACCAGAGGTGCGGAAGCCGGTCGTCACCAGCTGGAAAGGGGGTAAGCCGTCAACCACCATCCCTGCCCCTGCCAGCCGACCTTCCGGAGGCCTTTTTCCCGTTACCAATGCCCGGTCTGCATCTGATGCCCGCAGGTGTTATTTCTGCAACCAGACTGGTCATCTCAGCGCCACTTGCCCAGAGAAGCAGAGGAAGAACCCCCCATCCAAGGCCCCAGGGCCTAATGCCTCAGTTCTTTTGGTGGGTGGGCCGGTTGGGAAGGCCTGTGAAAACTTCCAGTCTGTCAGGGTGGTGGACACTCTCACTGTAGGCCTCAAGGACACTGGGGCCGAACGAACCCTCATCTGACCCGAACTGGTGTCCCCTGAAGCGCTTATTCCAGGAAAGACCCTGACTGTCACTGGGATTGGGGGCGTCCGATGCCCCTTGCCCATGGCCCGGGTTTTTATTGATTGGGGTGCGGGGAGTGGGGTGAAGGAAGTGGGAGTATCCAAAAACCTACCTGCAAATGTTTTGTTGGGAACTGATTTGGGGAGGATGCTTGCTTATTATGTCCCTAACACCCCTCCCCGATCTGATACGGTTGGTAAGGTTAATACTGATACTGTGAATGTCAATGCTTTACATGATGATGATGATCATGATGATGATGATGTTGTTGTCTTGGAAGGTGCAGGAGAACTCAGCCATGTCATTCTGCGGGGTGATGTTGCTGAGGATCCCATAGCCGGAGCAAAGGTCAGTGCCAAGGGTAATGGGGAGAGGCACGAGGACCATGAAGCAGGTGGTGCTGTGTCAGCGACCAGTGTCACAACAGATGGAGACCTGGCTGATGGTAGCTGCCCCATACGTAGCACTGTGCCTGAGGTAATGGAGGATGATGGAGAAGTAGTTCTCATGGCCTCTCAGGCTAATGAGACGGTGTTATTCCCCGGGGAGACGGCCTATATAGCCGCTGTTACCCGCAGTCAGAGTGCCCAGAATGCAAGTAGCGCCCTGCCTTCTGGACCCTCCTCGGACAGAGGAATAACAGGATCAGGTATGGACCCAGAGCCGGTCCCAGAGGGTCCTAGTGAGGATGTGGCCTTAACCTCACTTCTGGCTTCCTCCAGCCAGGAGTTTCAGGCAGCTCTGCACTCAGATGCTAGCCTGGAGACGTTAAGGAGCCTCGCGGAGAAACCCACCTCCGAGTCGGATAAGGAGAGGGTATTCTGGGACCAAGGGAGGTTGTACCGGGAGACAGTTCCCTGTACACCCCAACAGGAGTGGCTGAGGGAAAGACAGCTGGTCGTCCCCTACCAATTCAGGGACGAGTTGTTGCGGATCGCCCATGAAATTCCACTCGCTGGACACTTGGGGGTCAGCAAAACCAAGGCCCGGCTGTCTCATCACTTTCATTGGCCCAAAATGAGGACAGATGTGGTGAACTACTGTCGCTCCTGTACCACGTGTCAAAGAGTGGGAAAGTCAGGGCCGGCCCCCAAAGCCCCCCTGATCTCTTTGCCAGTGATAGAGGAGCCTTTCCATAGGATTGCTGTGGACATTTTGGGACCACTGGCCACACCCAGAAGCTCTGGAAAACGTTTCATCCTTACTGTGGTAGACTATGCTACCCGGTATCCGGAGGCAGTAGCCCTGTCCTCAATTAGGGCGGATAAGGTGGCGGACGCCCTCTTGGCCATCTTTTCGCGAGTAGGATTTCCCAGGGAGATGCTTACCGACCAGGGGACCCAGTTCATGTCACGCTTAATGGAGGCCCTATGTAAGAAAATGCAGGTGCAGCATTTGGTATCGAGCGCATATCACCCACAGACCAATGGTTTGTGTGAGCGATTCAACGGTACCCTCAAACAGATGTTAAAAATGCTGGTTGAGACCCAGGGTCGCGACTGGGAGCGTTACCTCCCACACCTGCTATTTGCTTACAGAGAGGTTCCACAGGCCTCAACGGGGTTCTCCCCCTTTGAGCTCCTGTATGGCAGGCGTGTCCGAGGACCCCTTGGTTTGATAAGGGAATTCTGGGAAGAAGAGCTGAGCTCCCCAGGAGTGTCCATCGTGGAGTATGTCATACGCTTCCGTGACAAGATGCAGACCTTGACGCAGTTGGTGCATGACAACATGGCGCAAGCCCAGGCTGACCAGAAGCATTGGTACGACCAGAACGCCCGAGAACGGACCTACCAGGTGGGTCAGAAGGTGTGGGTGCTGGTCCCCGTACCAAAGGACAAGCTTCAGGCGGCCTGGGAAGGCCCGTACGTCATTCACCAACAGCTCAACCCGGTCACCTACGTGATCACACTTGACCACGAGCGGGGTAGGCGGAAGGCGTTTCACGTTAATATGATGAAGGCTCATCAAGAACGTGGAACCTGTGTCCTACCGGTCTGCAACCTGCCCGAGGATGGGGAGGATGACCCCCTCTTAGACATGCTCGCCCAAGCGAAGGCCAGCGGGTCCCTAGAGGATGTAGAGCTAAGCGACTTGCTATCCGCAGACCAGAGGTCTCAGATGCGAGCAGTGCTGAAACCCTTCCAAGCAGTGTTCACCAACCTGCCTGGCAGGACTGAAGTGGCGGTCCATGAAGTGGACACCGGGAATCATGCCCCACTCCGGCGGACAGCCTATCGAATCTCCGACGAGGTGCAGCATGTCATGCGCCAGGAGGTCGAGGAGATGCTGCAGTTGGGGGTGATTAAGCGGTCCAAGAGCATGTGGGCCTCACCTGTAGTCCTGGTGCCTAAGAAGGACCGGACCACACGGTTCTGTGTGGACTACAGGGGGCTCAACGCTATCACCGCCTCTGACGCACAACCAATGCCACGCATTGAGGAGCTGCTGGAGCGGTTAGCCAGCGCGAGCTATCTCTCCATTATGGATTTGAGTCGGGGATATTGGCAGATTCCCTTGAGCCCCGGGGCCCAGGAGAAGTCCGCCTTTATCACCCCCTTCAGATTGTATGAATCCACGGTCATGCCCTTCGGCATGAAAAATGCCCCTGCCACGTTCCAGCAAATGGTCAACCACCTGCTCCAGGGACTGGAGAGGTACGCAGTGGCGTACCTGGATGACATTGCCATCTTCAGTCCCACCTGGGAGGATCACCTCGAGCA